>NC_052074.1:4989445-5636945 GCF_015852505.1 Tachyglossus aculeatus
TCCAGGCATCAGGGTCCACTGAGAATTGCTGTCCATATATTGGATGGGGAAGTGTGGGGGGAGAGAGAGCAAGTGTGTGTCAGGCAGTCAATCATATTAATTAGGCACTTACTGTGTGCAGAGTACTGTTCCAAGTGCTTGGGAGAGTACCATATAACAGACTCTGTGTCTGTCTGTCTGTCTGTCTCTCCACTTTCCAGCACAGGGCCCAGGTAGGCCGTGTACACCTGATGCCAAAGAGTCATGGACCAGCTCTGACCCAGAGCTGCCTTCTCGCTTGCCTTAATTGGGGGTTTATGCCTTTGGCAGGCTCGGGGGCAAGTCTTGTCCCTCCAAATATACTGCATTCTCTCATGGAATCACCACTGCGAAGCAGCAGTCCAATACTAAGACCTATCAATTGTCCAGGAACACGGTTAATGTGTTCAGACCCAATGCCACAGTGTGCCCTGATACCAGGGAGGGCGAGGTCACACCATGAGCTTCGGGGCAGGGAGACACTGAAATGCTCTGGCAATCTTGGTCCTACCCTGAGGGACGTCAGTTCTCTGTGTACCCAATCAACCAGTTGAATCCCTAGCCTCTCGGAAACTCGCCCACCTCACAGAGGTGGCCTAGTGGAAAGAGCAAGGGCCTGAGGGTCAGGAGAACCTGGGTTCTAATCTCAGCCCTGCCACTGGTCTGTCGTGTGACTTCGGGCAAGTCACTTCACTTCTCTGGGCTTCAGTGACCTCATCTGTAGAATGGGGATAGAGACCCTGTTTCCATGTGGGACAGGGACTGTGTCCAACCCAATTTGCTTGTATTCACCCCAGTGCTTAGAACGGTGCCTGGCACAAAGTAAGCACTTAACAAATACCTTAACTATTATTATTATTATTATTATAAAATGTGGATTAAGACTGTGAGCCCCATGTGGGATATGGACTGTATCCAACCTGATTAGCTCGTATCTACCCCAGTGCTTAGTACAGTGCCTGGAACTTAGTAAGCACTTAATAAGAACCATTAAAAATAAAAAAAGATCCCATTCTGAAGTCTGAATGCTGCCCTCCCCTCTCCCTGCTCCACCCCTTTGATCTGACAGGAGGAGTTTCCTGGGACTTTGCCAATGCTCCCTGGGAGAGGGAGGAATCTCGGAGCAGGAGGGAGGAAAGGAGGGCGCGCGGGGGGATGGGGGTGGCTGGTGGGGCGGTACCCAGAACCTAAGGTAGGCAGGCATTAACTTCTCTCATCTTATGCCCTAGGTGCGGCAGCTGCAGGAAGACGCCGCCCGGCTCCAGGCCGCCTATGCTGGAGACAAGGCGGATGACATCCAGAAGCGGGAGAATGAGGTCCTGGAAGCCTGGAAAGCCCTCCTGGATGCCTGCGAGGGCCGCAGGGCCCGGCTGGTGGACACGGGAGACAAATTCCGCTTCTTCAGCTTGGTGCGCGACCTCATGCTCTGGATGGAGGATGTCATCCGGCAGATCGAAGCCCAGGAGAAGCCGCGGTAAGGCGCCTTGAGGGAAGAGGAGAGCCGTGAGGGAAGAGTGCTAAGCCTCAGAAAGGGAGCGTCCCCTTGACCCCCAGTGCGGCTCCTGAGGAGGAGAGCACGGCAGGGGTGACGGTGAGCCGTGCCTCACTGGGGTTGGTGAAGGGCAAGGCAGGGACCTTGTTCAACCTGATTATCTCATGTCGACCCCAGGGCTCTGAACAGTGCTGGGCACATTAATAAATGCCTATCAGGGCTGGCGTAGGGGAAAGCAGCAAGGCCTAGTAGAGAGAGCACGGGCTTGGGAATCAAAAGGTCATGGGTTATAATCCTGGCTCTGCTACTTGTCTGTTGTGTGACCTTGGGCAAGTCACTTCACTTCTCTGTGCCTCAATTACCTCATTTGTAAAATGAGGATTCAGATTGTTAGTCCGATGTGGGGCAGGGACTGTGTCTAACCCAATTTGCTTATATTCCCCCCAGCGCTTAGTACAGTGCCTGGCACATAGTAAGCGCTTAAACACCACAATTATTACTTAGACTGAGCCCCATTGTGGGACAGGGACCGTATCCAACTTAATTGACTTGTACCTATCCCAGCAGTTAATACAGTTTTTGACACATAGTAATTGCTTAATAAATACCACTTAAAAATACCCACAGGTACCACAATTATTTCTACTATCATTGGGATTATTATTATTCTTATTTCTATCAACTAGAAACACTGAGATAGGAGCACAGTTTTGGGAATGGCCAGTGATGGTCAGCTTCCCGGGGGCGACAGTATAACACTATTTACCGAGCACCTACTGAGCGCAATGCACTGTATTGGACACTTTGGAAGGTACATCAGAAGCCGAGGCACATTTGCTGGCCGGAAGGAGCTTTTGCCGTAATAGTCTCTTTGTACTTAGCAAAAGTTCTGATTTTCCGGGCGAGAGGGCTCATTTGTGGAATGGATTGGGCCCCTCCCCAATCTACTCTTGAGACTAGAGCAGGTAGTGATACAACACTCTAACTTGGTCATCATAAACTCTGTTTTCTTCAGTCAACATCACATGACCCGTTGAACCAGGTATGAGGGGAATGTGAGAGGCTTAAGACCCGATCCTGCTCTGAAGGAGCTGTAGTGAAATTTAATGGAGAAAATGGAGGCTGGTTCAAGTAGAATTTTGAGGCCTCACGCCTACAATCTGGACCACTCAAAGCCAAAAAAAACCCCCCAAAAACTAACATCGAAGCTAGCTTTTGTCTGAATTATCCAGAATGACTGAGTCGGTACTTCCGAATTTTCTTGGTATTCCCCAGCCGTCTTTCCTGGCTTTTTCTCAGCTCACCAGGGTCGTGCCTCTAGAGATGACAGTGGCAAAATAGCAATCACTATCATCCCCGTAGTGTATTTTTACTTGAAGGCCTTCTCCCGTTGAACATTCAGCGTTCTGTTCGCAGCAGCACTATCTGATACCTCAGTATGAAATCCCAACCTCTTGTCCTGTCCTCACCAGGGATGTGTCATCTGTGGAATTGCTCATGAACAACCACCAAGGTATCAAAGCGGAAATTGACGCCCGGAATGACAGCTTCACTACCTGCATCGAGCTGGGAAAATCACTGTTGGCAAGGAAACACTATGCGTCAGAGGAGGTACTGGGCGTTTTGGTGGTGCCCTTGGCTATGGTCAGGAATCGTTTTCTTGAAGAAAGCCGACGATGGAGTTAGCTGTGATTCAGGTGGAGGGCTGTGTCTGGAGAAAGGATTCTGAGGACTGCCCCCTTGTTTCACCCTTCGGTAGATAAGTGTTGACCTGCTCTCTTAAGCCTTCTTTCTCTGTTTCAGGTTGCCACCCCATCACTTCAGTAGGGGGGGAAAAAGAAGTTCTGGTTTTGAGGAAACAGTTAACCAGGGCAGGAGGTGGAATACCAGTTGTTAGATGTAAGGGGGTCTCCTTCTCTCCCACAGATCAAGGAGAAGCTGTTGCAGTTGACGGAAAAGAGAAAAGAGATGATCGACAAGTGGGAAGACCGATGGGAGTGGTTAAGGCTGAGTAAGAACCCCGTTTCCCCTCCCCTTAGTCAAGCAGCCCCATGATTCTTGGGGTTCCATCCACCGGGACCCCTCGAATTGGTTTACTTGGGCAGTGAGTGCGGGGCACCTTCCGGCATAACCATCGTCTCCAATTCCTGCTCCGTTCACTGTTCATCCTCCATAGTGTTCGTTCAGCTCATTTACGACACGTTTAGATTGGGGGTTGACCGTGTGAAAACGAATGCATTGTGAACTAGGTGACATTCTGCGCTTAGGAGAAATGCACGGGAATTGTCTTCCCTTAAAGTGCCTCAGCTCAGATGTCCGGTTTCTGGGGCCCTTAGTCCTCCACTAAAATCCCTTCCTCACTGCTGGGAAGAGCGGTAGTCTTTCCCTTCCCCTTCATATCTAAGTTCCCCACAGCAAAAAAGCCTTTTGCAAGCAAGAGAGATCAAAATGAAAATTTTTTTTAATGGTATTTATTAGGAGCTTGCTATGTGTCAAGGACTGTTGTAAGCGCTGTGATAGATACAAGGTAATCAAGTTGGACACAGTCCCTATCCTATCTGGGACTTAGTCTTAATCCCCATTTCACAGATGAGGTAACTGAGGCACAGAAAAGCTAAGTGACTTGCCCAGGGTCACACAGCAGATGCGTGGCAGAGGCAGGATTAGAACCCAGGCCCTTCTGACACCCGGGCCCGTGCTCTATCCACTAAACCACGCTGTACAGAGCCAAGTGGTAGCAAGCGGTTTTTCTTTTTCACTTCCCCTATCCTGGACTCCTTCTCTCCCATCCCCACCCAGTGGAGCTAGTCCCAAGCCCACTCTGAATTCCAAGCCCTTTTTCCCAATCCATCCCCTTGGGTGGGGAGGGGGGAATCCGGCCACCTGTCCCCGAGAGGTTGGGAGACGCAACCGTGATTGGTAGCATCCGTGGGCCTGGGATCTGATCCGGGTGGGCAGCCCTGACGCCTCCCGCTCTTCTCAGTCCTGGAGGTGCACCAATTTTCGAGGGACGCCAGCGTGGCCGAGGCCTGGCTTCTGGGCCAGGAGCCCTACCTGTCCAGCCGCGAGATCGGCCAGAGTGTGGATGAGGTGGAGAAGCTCATCAAGCGGCACGAGGCCTTCGAGAAATCGGCTGCCACGTGGGACGAGCGGTTCTCGGCACTGGAGAGGCTGACGACGGTGAGAGGGTCCCGCCTCGGGCCTGAGCCTCTGATCCCTCCGTCCCCTCCCCTGCCCGGAGCCAGCCCGGGGCCTAGCTAAGGTGTTCTAAAGATGGGAGACTTTTAACTGGCTAGAGGATTGCATTTCCCCCAGCCTATCTTCCCCCGTTAGGGTGGAAGCTCCTTGTGGGAAGGGAATGGAGCTCGTGTTTCTGGCTTCCTGGAGGAGGTGGGGTTTTAGGAGGGGGAGTGTTACGGGCTGGTGGTTTGGGACAGGGGAGGGAATTCCAGACTGGGGAACCGCACGAGCGAGGGGTCAGAGGTGGGCGAGGCAAAGCAAATGGTGCAGGGATGAAACCAAGCTCCCCTAACTTTGCCAGCCAGCGGAGAAGCCCATCATCCCCTCGGGTCTGTCTTTCGCGTGGCATTGGCTCTTAAAATGGGTCATAGGGCCGGGTGTTAGGATATTGCCTAACATTTCCTTGCCCTCAGCAGCTAAGTCCCATGACATGCGTGGATTTCTGCTTACAAAGAAAACACACTCAACTGCACTGAACAGCCTCTGAGTGACAATCTGCTCAGCTATTGCCGCCGTCCAAGAGCAGCGACTTCTTTACAGGAGCAAACGCGAACCTTTGCTAACCACAAATGTCTTCTCCACAGTTGGAATTACTGGAAGTGCGCAGACAGCAAGAGGAAGAGGAGAGGAAGAGGCAGCCTCCTTCTCCGGAGCCGAGTACAAAGGTGTCAGAGGAAGCCGAATCCCAGCAGCAGTGGTGAGCCGGGCTCCTTGGTTTACTCCTCTGTTTCCCCCAAGTCCCGTGCCGATAAATCCTCTCTCCAGAAAAGGCCAGGGCTGGGAAGGTTTGGGAGGCTGGGGGAGGCTGTATCGCTTTTCAAATGCAGCGCCCGATTTATCATTTGGATAGTCCTTTCTCGGCAGGGTGGGAATCTAAAGGAGCTGCAATTCTGCTATATTTAGGAGTCGGGGTTAGGTTGCACATTAGGAGAAGCAGCGTAGCTCAGTGGAAAGAGCCCGGGCTTTGGAGTCAGAGATCACGGGTTCAAATCCCGGCTCCGCCAATTGTCACCTGTGACTTTGGGCAAGTCACGTCACTTCTCAGGGCCTCAGTTCCCTCATCTGTAAAATGGGGATGAAGCCTGTGAGCCCCCCGTGGGACAACCTGATTTCCTTGTAACCCCCCTCCCCCAGCGCTTAGAGTAGTGCTTTCCACATAGTAAGCGCTTAATAAATGCCATCATTATTATTATATGTGGATAAAGAAAGAGGCAGGGCTGGGAGATGTAGAGAAGCCACATGACCTATGCAAAGAGCACAGGCCTAGGAATCTGAGGATCTGGGTTCTAAACCCAGCTCTGCTGCCTGCCTCCTGTGTGACCTTGGCCAAGTCACTTAACCTGTCAGTTCCGTCACCTGCAAAATGGGGTTTTAATACCTATTCTCTCTCCTACACTGAACCCCATGAAGGACCTGATTATCTACATCTGCGCTTAGTACAGTGCTTGGCATGTAGAAACACTTAACAAATGCCATTAGGACCTAACCCGGCTCTGTATGTTATTCTGAGCACTTCGGCACTATTTTTAAATTCAGTATTTGGGAATACAGGAGAAAGGATGGATTTTATTTTTTGTTTTTTCTAAATGGGGTGAACTCAATGAAATTAATCTCACTCCCCTCCTTTTCTCTTCCCTCTTCCCTCTGTCCTCCCCTTTCCTTTTCCGGTCTCGTGTCTTTTCTGTCACTCTCTCCTAACAGGGATGCTTCGAAAGGAGACCAAGTTTCCCAAAACGGTTTGCCTGCCGAGCAGGGATCTCCACGGGTTAGTTACCGCTCTCAAACCTACCAAAACTACAAAAGCTTTAATAGCAGATGGACAGCCAGTGACCGCCCCAGGTCTGGACTGTGAAATTCAAATCGACCTGTAAAGAAACCGCCCCTTTCAGAATCCTCTCAATTTGGCATTTTGGGGTTCTGATTCATCCACACAGTTGATTTGTACTTCATCAACAGCCCTTTTGGTTATGTATGCTTGAATATAATCCATGTGTATTTGAATCTTTTAACGCAGCACCCCCGGTTGCCGAAAAGCGACGTATTTATTTTATGTTGTTCATCGCGAGCTTTTTATTTTATTAATAGCATTAAGCTTTTTCAGCTAAACACATCCTTTACATGAGTAATTGAAATTTAATGAGATTACACCATAATGAAGAAGAAAACTAGAATCGGACAGGTATGACAATCCAGCTTGTACTAACAGGTTCCGGCACTTGGCCGGAGGAGGGTTGCAGTAGCAGATGAGTTATTAACCAAGACTGAGGAATGGATTCAACTGAGCTGTCTTGTCAGAGAGGGACTTGCTGGGGGGCAGGGGCTGGGGAGGGATTAAGAACTAGAAGTAAGGCCTAAGTGAGGTGAGTTGTGTAACATTCCAAGAAGGATGAGCTCATTTAATGGTGATATAATAAATAATGTTGGATGCCATTAGGAAGCGATTTTCATTTAAGACGTGAAGCTTTGAGAGACTGCTCATTTGTCCGCTTTACTAGAATCGAGGAGGAACCCGAGGGGCTTGCAACGTTTCTCTTTGAGAAAACCGAAGAGGGACTTTAAATGCACAAGTGTGTCGATTTTTAAACCGCAGTTCCTCTTTGACATAGCCCGCTGGTCTGCCTGGTGGCGGCAGTTCTGCTTGGGGGAGGTTCATTTTCCAAACCGAGGGAACAAAGCCATTTGAGTCCCCTTCGGTTACTCGGGTGGTGACTTCATCCCGGATTTTAGAGGCGATGTCTTCATCGGCGAGCTGAGCAGATTTCAGTTTTGGCGGGACGTATTTTCTCTGTCTTTAACAAGTCTAGCCGTTCCCATGTCACATGCTGAGAACTCTAGCCTTTGATCTTCCCGGTCCCCATCTAGCGAAGCCCCAGCTAGCAAATGGACCTCGAGGTCCAGCTGGGAAGGGAAGCGTGTGTCAAAAGTCTAGTTGTGGTGGGAGGGAGCTCCGCCACCCCCATTTTGGGATTCCAAAAACCCCTCATTTTCTACATTTGGAAATTTTATGAGTCAGAAACGGGATCGATAGTTGTTCATCAGTTGTTAAACCTAAGTTGTCTTTCCATTTCATGATGCATGTCTTTTTTTTTTTCTTTCGTCAGGATAACGTCATGTAGCATCTTGTTTTGTTCCATATCTCTCTCTGTCATATAGAGGCGCTGACATATGGCTATAGATCAGTCTATGCCTAGAAACCGTGTTACGTTGGGACTCTCTGCCTTAGAGCCCAAGCCTGTAATGTGCTCTGTGGCTTCAGATTTTAGGAGGCACAAACCCTCAAACACCCTCGTCCATATATGTAGATTTAAAACTGATATCCCTGGACCGGAATATCAATGTATCAATTTTATGCTTTTTGCAGTCTGGGAAAAAAAAAGAGAAATCTCAAGGATTTATTTTTTGCCTAGGCTTCAAAATTGAACCTCGTTGGAACAATTTTCAGGCCTGTTTAATTGGATTTGAAATAAAAGGAGCTTGTTCTGTTTGACTGAGTTTGGGTACAGAGACCCAAGTTAAGCCTTAACAGTGTTGCTTCCTGCATTTTGAAAATCATTGGAGGGAGGGAGGAGAAGAATTCTCCTCCACCCCCTCTTCTTCCCCCCATTTTGCTAGTTCTTCATGTTGTCGTCTTGTTCACAGTCATGATTTAAGTACCTCAGAAATAACTGGCCACTAAAGCACTCAGCTAATTTCCAAGAGAAAATACAATGAAGGAAATCTGTATTCCCAAGTGTTAACTGTCTCCTAATAGCACAACGATTCGCTTTCTTTGTTTGTCTTCAGTGATGTGTGGTTTGTTGGCATGCTTAAAGCACATTTCCATTAAAATTCATTTTACTCATTTTTTTCTTTCTGTTTTCCTGGACTAGAGATTTATTTGCATAATATTAATTATATTTGTGCATACTGGTTTGGGGTTGTCTTCTGTCCCCTTTAATAACTCTGAGAAGAAAAATTACTGCTGCAAAAATGCCTTCCCAGGAGGTTTATGTTGTAGTCACACAAGCCCTTTGAATTTTACTCCTATTCCGGAAACTGATCTCAGTTGGATGTTAATGCAAATTAAAAACCCATGCCATAGCAAGCAAAGGTTTTCCTACCATCTCACGAGATTTGCAACCTGCAGCAATAAATTTTTGTAAACTTTTCCCGTACCGGTACTAACGTGTCACTTTAGGGTCTTGTTCATCAGCCCAAGAACTCACCTATTTAGTGTCGCAGATTTGTCAGCTTTGCAAGTTGGAGGTCGCTGGGTTTCATAACCCAAGGGACCACTGATGAAATTCGGTATTTTTTTTTGTCAGAATTTCTTCTTTTCTCCCCCCCTTTTTTTTCTTTTTAAAGAAAGGTAAAATAGAAGGTTCATAAGTAGCTTGCCTGCACCATGTGCAAACTTAATGCAGGATCACCATCCCGTTTTAATCAGAAGTACTGTTTGAGCACCTACTGTGTGCGGAGCACTGTACTAAGCATTTTGGGGAATCTAGTAGTTGTTAGACACGATCCTTGTCCTCAGGGAGCTTTCAACCTAGCATAGGAAGCTCCCCACTCCAACTCAGCCACAGCTTTATTACTTACTGTTTGGTCATGCCACCAGTGGCTCTAGCCCATGGTCAGTGGAGTTTCTGTTTCTTAATAATAATAATGATAATGGTATTTGTTAAGCGCTCACTGTGTGCCAAGCACTGTTCTAAGCACTGGGGTAGATACAAGGTAATCAGGTTGTCTCATGTGGGGATCACAGTCTTAGTCCCCATTTTACAGATGAGGTCACTGAGGCACAGAGAAGTGACTTGCCCAAGGTCACACAATTGACAAGTGGCAGAGCTGGGATTAGAACCCATGACCTCCGACTCCCAAGCCCGGGCTCTTTCCACTAAGCCACGCTGCTTCTCTAGTCTCTATTTCTTGCCCGAACAATACGTTGGCGTGACCAAAGGAAGGAAGTGGGATGGCACAGTTGGGAGAGAGAAATCCAGTGGGTTGCCTGGGATTTCTTTCCAGAGCACCAGCCCCCTATGTACGTAGAGTAGCTTGGGAAGCTTTATCGGCCTGGGAAGTTGTGATTGGCTGAGGTGACCTCCAGGCAGAGGGCCAAGGAATTGGTACCGTTGGCGGCCACCCAGGTCCCCTTCCAGTTGGGCCCCGTGGTTTGGCCAGGGCACCGAGAGGGAGCTGCCGTCATTAACAGGTCTGAAACCCTCTAGCCATGGTGGCAAATTTTGCCGTTCGTGCCGTCCTGTCCGCTGCTGCTTGGGGGTGATTCTGGGTCCGGGCAACCGATGTGGGCGGTGTCCTGATTAGCGTGTGGTGTACAACGCCGTGTCTGTCTGCCTCTCAGAGGGGGCGGGATGTTTGTAACCTACTAAAGCCTTGGCCCCACCGAGCTTTTGTAACTCGCTAATCTCGCACACCAGTGGTGCTACCTGGGGGGCCGCCAGTGTATCCTGGATCCCGGTTCACAGGTGCCCAATAACTCTTAAGCCGAGGCCAGACCATGTCCCAAGATGAAGGCCCTCAGGGTTACGGTTTAAGGGCCCTTTTTTTTGGATGAATGGCTCCCGAAGACGTCTCCAGCGAGATGGGGCAGGACCGCTGGAAGCCGGGCTGCTCTCTGGGCTATGTCGATCTCAGTGCAGCAAAGGCAACGCGACCAGCCAAGCAAGTGATGGGGAAGCCTTGGCCCTGGCTTTGTCTGGGGGTAAATAGCTGTGTGGTGTTGAGTGACTGTGGTGACTTTCCAGTTCCTCTAACATCCATTCAATCCGCTTAATGAGAACTCTCCAACCGGCTTGGATCAGTTGATGTTTGACTTTCCTCGTGTCCTCCCGCCCCCAGCTTTACAATCCTCAACCTAACGGGGAGGGGCAGAGATGTGGATGGATCGTGCATGGTGTCCTCTTCCTAATTTCTGCATGCCGGGACTGTTTTTGTGTTGCGGACGTTGTGGCGGGAGGTGCGGGAGGGGATTCGACCGGCTGAAAATGCCGGGTTCGGTCTCGGCTTGGCTAGGGGAGTGCTCCCGTGTTGTTCCCGAAGACGGGCCTGTTAATCTGTTCTGGAATGCGCTCTCTCTGTAACTTAAAACCTTCCGGTAGTGTCCGAGATCGGAGGGGGGCCGGAGTCTAATACCCACTTTCTCTCTCGTGTGTATAACAAGCGTGACTGTTTCTGTCGTCCCCTGTTTTTAAGTACTCGGTCCTAGGAGAATCCATCGAGTTATATTCGAGAAAACGGACTGATCGGAAAAGCGCAGTAAAACACATACTGACCTCGAGTCTATCCCGTTTCCCCATTTACCTGTCAATGGGAGGGTACTAATCCATTTATACTTTGTGATGTCTCCGTTTGTTTTCTCTGTGGGGCGTGAAATGGTTTTACTGTACTGTTTCAATCTGCATAAGAAGCTTTATATACACAGCCTCCTTTGCCAAGTCCGTGGTAGTTTAGTGGCTCAGTGGGTGCGGGTGTACCTGACCGTCTCTCTCCGCTCTTCCCAGCTGGCGGAAACTGCCGAAACGAGTGAGATGGTCAACGGAGCCACCGAGCAGAGGACGAGTTCCAAAGAGTCCAGTCCGGTTCCTTCCCCGACTTCGGATCGCAAAGCCAAGACCGTCCTCCAGGCCCAGACGGCCGCCACCTTGCCCGCCAAGACCCAGGAGGCCCCGGCGGCCCAGATGGAGGGCTTCTTGAATCGCAAGCATGAGTGGGAGGCGCACAATAAGAAAGCCTCCAGCAGGTAAGGGAGCCAGGCGCACCGTCGGACTAGTCTCCGTCTTTGATGGAAGTGCTTCGGCCTCAAATAATAATAATAATAATGATGGCATTTATTAAGCGCTTAATATGTGCCAAGCACTGTTCTAAGCGCTGGGGGATACAGGGTAATCAGGTTGCCCCACGTGGGGCTCACAGTCTTCATCCCCGTTTTACAGATGAGGGAACTGAGGCACAGAGAGGTGAAGTGACTTGCCCAAAATCACACAACTGACAAGTGGCGGAGCCGGGATTTGAACCCATGACCTCTGACTCCCAAGCCCGCGCTCTTTCCACTGAGCCATGCTGCTCCTCAAATCAGGCCGGCGCTGAAACTCTCCACCAATAACAATAATGGTGATCCTCGAAGAGCAGTTTTTTTGTAGTATTAATTAAGCGCTTATTATGTGCCCGGCACTGTACTAACAGCTGTTGTAGTTCCAAGCTAAACAGGATGGGCACGGTCCCCGTCCTTCATGGGGCTCACAGTCTTAATCCCCATTTTACAGGCGAAGTAACTGCGACACAGAGAAGTGAAACGAATTGCCCAAGGTCCCACAGCAGCACAGCATGGCCTATCGGGTAGAGCACAGGCTGGGAATCAGAAGGACCTGGGTTCTAATCTCGTCTCCGCCACTTGTCTGCTGTCTGCCGAGATTAGAACTCAGGAGAAGCAGTGTGGCCTGGTGGAAAAAGCGTGAGCCTGAGAATCAGAACATCTGGCTTCTAATCCCATCTCCACCACTTGTCTGTTATGTGACCTTAGGCAAGTCACTTAACTTCTACGTGTCAGTTCTCTCATCTGTAAAATGGGGATCAAGGCCATGAGCCCCACGTGAGACATGGACTGTGTTCAACCTGATTAGCTTGCATCTACTCCAGCGCTTAGTACAGTGCCCACCACATAACGAATTCCATTAAAAAACAAAAAAAAGTTCCTCTGAGTCCTAGGCCCCTGCTTTTTTCCACTAGACATCACTGCTTTTCATTCATTGAGGAGTCTTGCTTCAGTTGCCCATTTCTTAACTCTAATTGCACTTGGAAGGAGAAATCGTTGCACCTCTAGATTCCAATACAGGGTCCTCCAGGCAAACGTTTCACCCTCAAACAGAGGGATTCCCTCCTCCCATTTCCCTGGCCCCCAGAAGAAAGAGAACATTTTATCTCTAATCAGTCAGGCGTATTTATTGAGCGCTTACAGTGCGCTCGGGAGAGTGTAATAGAATAATATAACAGACACTTTCCCTGCCCACAACAAGCTCAACAGTCTAGAGGGGGAGACAGACATTAATATAAATAAGTAAACAAAATAAATAAAGCTATAACGACTCTTCATTCCTTTCCCCACCCTGAAGGTCTTGGCACAACGTGTACTGTGTAATCAACAACCAAGAGATGGGCTTCTACAAGGACGCAAAGGCCGCTTCTTCTGGGATACCGTACCACAACGAGATTCCAGTTAGTTTGAAAGAAGCAGTGTGTGACATAGCCATCGACTACAAAAAGAAAAAGCACGTATTCAAGCTAAGGTAAGACTGTATTTTCAGGGCCCCAGCAAGTTGTGGAGACTTGAAGGTTTGGGGATGTTTAAGGTGTCTTGTCATGGGGGAGTGGGGTAACTTGTGTGCTTTGTATTAATCTGGGAGTTTGGGTTTTGTTTTCGTTTTGTATTTTTATAGTATTTGTGAAGCGCTTGCTGTGTGTCAGGCAATGTACTAAGCACTGGGGTAGATACAAGATAACCAGAAGCAGTCCCTGTCCCACATAGGGCTCACAGTCCTAATCCTCATTTTTTTTTACAAATGAGGTAGCTGAGGTACAGAGAAGTGAAGTGACTTTCCCAAGGTCACACAGCAGACTGGCAGAGGTGGAATTAGAACCCAGATCCTCTCACTCCCACATCCATTCATTCAATCGTATTTATTGAGCGCTTACTGTGTGCAGAGCACTGTACTAAGCGCTTGAGAAGTACAAGAGCACTTGGGAAGTACAAGATCCAGGCTCTTTCTACTAGGCCACTCTTTGGGTTTGGCTGGGTGAAGTCTTCCAGGCAACAGTTGAGACCTGGTCCCTTTAATATGAATGGTTTCTGCTTGGGATTATTATTATTTTTTAAAAAATACTCACAAAAATGAAGAGCAGTGGGTTGTCTCCCTCTTGCTGGGATGCCGTGATTGATCTCTGCTGGAGGTTTGGTCTCTCTTTTCTCAGATCTATGTTCCCCCCACCGACCATGGGCCAGCGGGACACAGTTTTTGTTTTAGTTTTCGTAGCTTTGAAATAGAAAACCAAAATTCTAGCATAGAATGATTTCTATATTATCATTTTTCCAAACTTAAAAAAAACAGCCTTGAGTTGCTTCCAGGCTTTATTGTATTTGGAAAAAATTATCTCTCTGACCCTTGCTCTTTTTTATTATTATCATTACTATCATTATTATGGTAAACACTTGCTACGTGTCAAGCACTGATGTAAGTGCTGAGGTAGATATAAGTTAATCAGGTCCTTGTAAGCTTGTTGTGGGCAGGGATTGTGTCTGTTTTTTATTATATTACATTCTCCCAAGTGCTTGGTACAGTGTTGCGCACACAGTAAGCGCTCAATAAATACAATTAAATAAATGAATGAATGGATGAAAGGTTGGACATTGCCCCTGTCCCCTGTTTGGCTCACAGTTTAAGTAAGAGGGAGAACAGGTATTAAATCCCCATTTTACAGGTGAGGACACTGAAGCCCAAAAAAGTGAATCAATCAATCAATCAATCGTATTTATTGAGCGCTTACTGTGTGCAGAGCACTGTACTAAGTGCTTGGGAAGTACAAGTTGGCAACATATAGAGACAGTCCCTACCCAACAGTGGGCTCGCAGTCTAAAAGGGGGAGACAGAGAACAAAACCAAACATACTAACAAAATAAAATAAATAGAATAGATATGTACAGGTAAAATAAATAAATAAATAGAGTAATAAATATGTACATACATATATACAAGTGAAGCGACTTGCCCAAGGTTACACTGCAGACAAGTGGCAGAACTGGGATTAGAACCCAGGTCCTCTGATTCCCAGACTCTTTCCTTGCTCTATTCCACCTCCCTCCTTCCCTTTATTCCCACCATCCCTTTATTCTCTCTCTCTCTCTCTCTTTTCTCTCTCTTCTGTCCCTCTCCACCTTCTGTCTATCCTTTCCTCCCCTTAGCTCTCTCTTCCTTCCACCTTCCCTCCCTCCATATTTTCCTCCAGCCCATCCTCTCTTGTCTGTCCCTGATTCTCCAGCATCCATCTGAAGAAGACAGAGAGACAGTGAAACCAGCACTCCATCTAGTTGGTTTTATTTTTCACTCAGTGAAAGGCTTTGATTGTGTGTGATCGATTGGTGTGCCCAAGCACATAATAGAGTTCTCTGCACACAACAGGTGTTCAGTAAGCACCATAACTATGTATTAATTGTCTGGAGTGAATCCAAATAACTTGGAGTGTGTGGGTGGTAGGGGAAGGGCAGAGGAGGCTGAGTTTTGAGTCTCCAAAAATGAAAGAGGGATGTTGTGACCTGCCCCCCGCTTCCCCCTGCACCATCCCAAGGTTTGCGGGCTCCAGGTTGCCGCCAGGTGAAGTATGCGATGGATATTATTGTGATCATCATTACTTTTAAGTCATGGAAAACTGAACCGTGCCTTTTTTTTTTCCTTCAAATTTCAGACTAAACGACGGCAACGAATACCTTTTCCAAGCCAAAGACGATGTAAGTTCAGGCCGAGGAAGCCGTGGTGTATTTTGTGTTTCAGCTCTGACTTGTGGGCCCTTTGAGCCTTAGTCCGTGGTGCCGGGGGTCCGTCCCCTTCCTGGAGACAGATCATTAGGGTACTTTGTAAGCGCGGGGGTAGATACAAGTTAATCAGGTTGGACACAGCCTAAGTAAGAGGGAGGAGGATTTAATCCCCACTTTACAGGTAACTGAGATCCAGAGAAGGTAAGTGACTTGTCCAAGGTCAAACAGCTGACATGTGGTGGAGCCAGGACTAGAACCCAGGTCCTCTGATTCCCAGGCCCGTGTTCTCACAGTCGGAGGTGGGAGTTTTGTATTAAACACAGGTCGGAGTAGCAGATCATCAACATCATCATCAATCGTATTTATTGAGCGCTTACTATGTGCAGAGCACTGTACTAAGCGCGTGGGAAGTACAAATTGGCCATATATAGAGACAGTCCCTACCCAACAGTGGGCTCACAGTCTAAAAGACTGCAGATGTGTCCATTCTCAGGAGATGGGCAGGGCAGATAACAGTCTGGAACCTCTCAGCATTTGATGTCTTCCCTACAGTCCAGTTATATGCTCCATGTCTCCTCACTCCGTGGTACTGTCTCAAGCGCTTAGCAGGCGCTCAGTAAGCAAGGTTGAGTGAAGTCATCCGCATTGAATTCCACAAGCCAGAACCTGAGAGCCAGAGCATGAGGTTTTGCCCGACGGCCAGGGATGGGAGGTGGAAGAGAAGGCCGGGCCCCTTCGCCAGAGGAACCTGAGAAGAGGGTCCCCCGTGGTCTGCCACGAGTGTGATTAAGAGGCCGGTTTGACCGATTGCGCCCGATTCCCTCTCTGTGTCCAGGAGGAAATGACCGCGTGGATCCAGGCCATCACGACCGCCATCTCCTCAGACAAGATGGACGTGTCCGCCAGCACCCAGAGCACTCCAGCCTCTAGCCGGGCCCAAACGCTGCCCGCCAGCGTCACAATAACCAGCGAGTCCAGTCCCGGCAAGCGGGAGAAGGACAAGGAAAAGGACAAAGAGAAAAGGTTCAGCCTCTTTGGCAAAAAGAAGTGAACTCCACATCCACTCCCTGCACTACTCTTTCCTTTCCAGTGAATTCCAGCATGCAAGTCCAGATCCGACGCGTTACTCTCTGTGCCTAATGTTCCTCAATGTGTTGACATTTTTTTTTTATTTATAGAGCATTTCCAGAAAGGAAAAAAAAAAACCAACCAGCCCTCACAAAAATTTATCTCTGAGTTCCAAAAGTATGAGGTACATTGGGCAGCTTCTTTGAGAGGGAGGACCCGATTTATTTTTCTTTTCCTTTCTTTTTGAATAACGGAAGTTAATGTAGATTAGATCTGACTATTTAAATTGTTCCTCAATTTTGTGAGGCTGTCTTGGAAATTAACGCGCGTCCCGTGCTATTGGTATGCAAGGCAGCGGTGCTTCAAACAAATTTCCTGGGCAAAACGTCCAAATTCTCAGCCGCGCTCAACCTCCGTTCCGGAGGGTGGTTGTGCAGAATCCGAACGACTAGAGATCCCCATGGCAACTGTAACCTTGGTAAGAGGAGAGCGTATTATCCATGCCGTAATCCGAGCGCCGGGATGCATGTTACCTTACAGATGGTTGCATCCCGGCACCGGTCATTAATCCAGACGGAAAACTTTTCTGCATCAAACGTGACAGTTAAAAAAGTCGGTCTTTGAGAAGAAACAGCAAACCGATACCGTTTTAAATAAATCTGTAATTTCAATTTTTTTGCCGAGATACCTTCTATTGTATGTTTGAGATAATTCTAGTACAAAGTATAATAAAACTAGATGTATAATAAGCCCCTAAAATCATCGATAAGTGTAAAAGTGGAACTGAAGCATTTACTGGAAAAAAGTAATGTTACTCAAATGGTTACTTGCTTGTCAGCTACAGCACTGTGTTATAATTTTGCTACATTACCTTGCTATTTGATACATAGTGTGCATTTCTGTCACTGTAACTATTGTAATGAAAAATTTTCATCTTACTGCACAATCAAAATTACATCTAATAGGAATGAACTTGGAAGGACTGGGCCTGTAGTCAGAACAGTACTGGAACTGGCTTTCAGTTGTATGGAACTGTACCTCTAGACTTTTACCCTATCTGTTAAATATATGCTATGTCATTAAATGCTTTTAAAACTAAAGTCATGGGCAGTCTTCTTTCCATCACTGCCAGTGTCAGGGAGCCGTTTCAAAGGACGGAAAGGTGAAGCGAAGACACTTAGGGCCCGGTCGGTTCTGTGGGAGTTTTCGGTGTTGAAATCGGTCATCCCGAAAGACAGGAGAAAATGAAATGTCAGCTTTGAAAGGAAATGAACTCACTTCCTTCGTGAGCGAGTCGAGGACAGAGTTAGCATGGGGGAGCCCTCGGACTTGGGGGGATCCAGCCCTCTGAGCTGTTGGAGCTCCCTGGAATTCCTTCAGCCCAATTTCTTGGGTCACCTTGTCGATTTGTAGGGGGTGGCTAAAGCCAAGGTGGTCTCTTCATAGCACGAACTGGTTTCCTGAGCCACCTGTTCCTCAGAAGTAGGCATGGATCCACAGGCCCCAGGGGTCTCCGAGCCAGAGGCCCACACCCTAAGGGTCGTTTTGCCTCACTTCCACCAAGGCATCGACCTCTCTGCCTTAAAGGCCAGGCTGACAACCTCTTCCCTGCCCGAGACAATTAGCACTACCCTCTCCTAATAGCAATGAAGTGCTTACAGCGTGCCAAAGCACCATGCTAAGTGCTGGGATAGGTGCAAGATGATCCCAGCCAATAAAAGAAATGGCGTTTTCAGATCTCAGTAAATGAGGGCGAAACTACACCCTGGGAAGGCTCTGCCATTTTGGGAAGGATATCAACAGGGTTCACGGGAGCAGGACTGGGCCCAGAATGGAGAAAACCACAAAAATCTCACCATTTCCACCTCCTTTCCAAAGCATCCTTTAAGAACAGGTAAAGAGCTGCAAAGCAGGTGGATGGATGGATGGATGTCCTCTGATGGCATCATGGTAGTGACCAGTGAAGTGGCTAGAGGAGAGTCAGTGAGAATGGGCCAAAGGATTTGCCTGGAAAACCCTCACTGATGCATATCCAGTGTGACGTCTCCAAAAATGATTGACAAGTGCCACCTGTCTTAATTCCTTTCACAGATAGTGTATCATGCTTCTGTTATAAAGTCCTGCATCGCAGAACCCAATATGTTTAGGTTTATGCACATGCATTTTTCTTGGTGTGACGTTGCACTGTTTCAGCCTGATTTAGTGACACAAGAATAGGAGCACCACCAGCAATCCTGTATGTGTAAATCTGAATACCAAAAGAAGCAAAGATTTACTGTGTCAGGCTAGAATCTGAAATGCCTTCTTGGTTGATTAAAGTATACCAGAATGTTGATGACGGTCACAGTTGTCACTTCTTTTTTAAGTCTGGTGGTTGGGTTTTTCACAGTGGTGTGTGTCTGCATGAAGTGTGTGTCTTGATGGTGGGGTGTGGGGGGGGTGTGTGGCTGTGGTGTAGGGGGGTGGGAGGGGTTCATAATTGCCCTTCATATTTTTCACCCTCTACCTAACAATGTTGGGACTTATATTGTGATCCTTCCAGGCAAATTTCTTCAACAAAGGTGTTTTTGTTTTTAAATCAAAATATTTTAAAGCTGCTTTCTCTGCCCCCAGGTACCTCTGTATCTTGAATCCTGCTGCCTTAGGCCTGGGAGTCTTTTGGAGATGGAAGAAAATGGAATCCAGAGGTCCAGTTCTGGAGGAGAAAAGGCTGCATTTTCTTTGGAATTTCAACACTCACTCCTGTGGCCTAGAACAGGGTTTTGAGAAATGGGATTGGAGATCAGAGGGGGTGGAAGGAGACTTTGTCCAGTACTCACAGAGAACAAGAATCTGAGCCTTAAGTTTTGTTCAAATAGAGAAACATTGAAGGCATCCCCTGAGACAGAGGGGTGCCTTGTTTTGATGTCTGTCTCTCCCATTCTAGACTGTAAACCCGGTGTGGGCAGGGATTGTCTCTATTGCTGAATGGTACTTTCCAAGCGCTTAGTACAATGCTTTGCACACAGTAAGCACTCAATAAATATGACAATGAATGAATGAGAGGCCTTCGAACACAGCCTGGGCATGTGGGTTGGCAAAGTAGGATAACCATCTGGAAGAATCTGTGATCAAACTTGAGATGCACCTGTGTGTTTGGGGATTTTCCTAGTTTTAGTCATTTCCTTCTTGCAGGTGAGGACTGAGGAGGAGGATTCACAGAACCAGTTGGATGTAATTGCTGAGAGGTAAAAATTGCTGAGGGGTAAGATTGGAACCTTCACTAGTCTCACTCTGGGTTTGGGACTTTGGTTTGCTCAATAATAATATAATAATATAGTGGTTAATGCCTCTGGCAGCATCTGAATCACCTAAATAGAGTGAGTTTTGAGAAACAGCATGGCGTAGTAGATAGAGCATGGCCTGGGAGCCAATTTGTACTTCCCAAGCGCTTAGTACAGTGCTCTGCACACAGTAAGCGCTAAATAAATACGATTGAATGAATGAATGTCAGACAGTCATGGGTTCCAATCCTGACTCCTCCACTGGTCTGCTGTGTGACCTTGAGCAAGTCACTTCACTTCTCTGTGCCTGTTTCCTCACCTGTAAAATGGGGATTGAGACTGAGCTCCACGCGAGACAAGGACTATGTCCAACACAATTTGCTTGTCTCCACCTAAGCGCTTAGTACAATGCCTGGCACATAGTAAATGCTTAACAAATACCATTACTGTTATTATGCCTTTCTCCTGAACTTACTCTCTGTTCCGTCTGGAAACAAATAACAAGGCACTAATTGTACATTATCTACTGTTTTGTAGAGTATGAGCAAATACTTTAGAGAGGTTGATTATTACATGGGAAATGTGCCCTGGGTCAAAAACAAATTCAGAATAAAACACATAATATTACCATTGGGACAAATGAGACTAGGTTGTCTTGGGGTGTTTAACCAGGGAAGGTTTCTTAAAGTAGGAGGGATTTATGGAGTCAATCCTGAGGACGGTTAGGTGACATTTCTGTAATCTGGGAGGGGTCAGTAAAGGTGGGAAAATGGAATTCCACATCTCAACAATGTGTTCTGATTTTGAAGATGAAAAATGGTGAAAATAAGGTTAATATGTATTCCTCTAGGCAAATAGCCAAGCTCTTCATCTATTACAACGTGAGGGTGTGTGAAGAAGATCTTGAATCATTCCATCCCTTCTAGACTATAAGCTTCGCTTTAGACTTTACCCTCCTTGTGGGCAGGGAACATGTGTGCCAACTCTGTTGTATTGTACTTTCCACGTGCTTAGTAAAGTCCTCTGCACACAGTAAGCGCTCAATAAATACCGTGTATGATTTCATCCATTTGAATTAAATGCAGTTTTGTTGAGTAGGGTTTGATTCCACTGAAGAGGAAGGCTTTTTTTTCCTGGAGATTCAGTGTTTGTAACATGTTACACCCTTCGAAAGTCTGATTGTCTCTGGACAGATCCACTCCCTTGAAAGCAGTATTATGAGTGAAAGCAGCCGGGCCTCTCCCCAAATCCCAAATCCCAGGTGTCTGTTGCCACACCCTAAATGTGGCTCCAGGGTGGAAGATTATCCACATGTGGAGAACTCAATCTAATTACATCAACCCCCAAAATGAGCTAGAGACGTGATGGACATTTTTGCTAGAATGGAACAATTAAATTCGATTGACAAATGACAGTGTAATTGAGAGACTTAGCAAGCATTTCTATTTGAGGATAAATCATCATTTCAAATAGACTAAGTGTGCGTTGGTTGCAGGACTTATAAAGTATGGGAAATGAGAATGTTGGGGTATTAAGATGAGTTAAAACAGTCCTCCAGTCTAGTCCTAGGACTAGAGATGACTCCAATGCACTGACCTTAGATTACACTTTTAGACTGTGAGCCCACTGTTGGGTAGGGACTGTCTCTATATGTTGCCAACTTGTACTTCCCAAGCGCTTAGTACAGTGCTGTGCACATAGTAAGCGCTCAATAAATATGATTGATTACACACCAGAATGCCTTTTCAGAAGCTTTTTCCAGGCCTACCTATTTAACAAAGAGGTTGGCTGGGGCTGACTATAAACAGCCATTTTGTCTGCTGATTCATCTGGCCTCTGAGGCTTGTCTTTCTCTCTAAGCCTAGATCTAACGTGAATGGGGAAAATCTTAATTAGGTCTGAGGCCCCGGAATTTTATCCCAAGTAAGATAATCTCTGTGGATTTTGCCAGGAATAAAGCACGTGCCTGTTTGTTTCCTAGAATTTACCTGGTGGGCGGGGGATGTGTGTACCAACTCTGTTGTATTATAATCTGCTAAGTGTGCGATAGTGATCTGTACAGAGAAAGTGTCCAATAAATACCACTTGACTAATTTAGAGTTGGATGAAATGAAATTTTAATTTTAACCACTTACTTTTTCCCCCTCTCCAGTGATTTTTATTCTCTTCACTCATGATTCTGCAGGTTTCCGTGACCACATTAGGGGATATGACAGAAACTTCCATTTCCAGGGCTAGAGAACACCTTTCTTCTGGCTGGGGGAAAGTGGCGTGGGGGTCTTTTTCAAGGGCAGCTGTGCAATTATAATGGTGGTATTTGTTAAGCGCTTACTATGTGCCACTCACTGTTTTAAGCTCTGGAATAGTAATTAGGGTATTTGTTAAATGCTTACTATGTGGCAAGCACTGTTCTAAGCGCTGGGGTAGATACAAGGTTGTCCCACATGGAGCTCACAGTCTTTATTTCCATTTTACAGATGAGATAACAGGCACGGAGAAGTTCAGTGGCTTGCTAAAGGTCACAGCAGACAAATGGTGGAGTCAGGATTAGAACCCATATCCTCTGACTCCCACTAAGCCATGTTTATCTACCTCATGCTTTTATTCTGTAAATACCCAGACCCCAACTCACCTCACCCCCAGTTTATTCCAGTTGCTTCCCTGCAACTTGAATCACCAAAGAGAAGGGAAAGCAGAGTTATATTGGAGTGGGTGGGGAGTTTCTCAATTTAGGCATCCCACAATAATGAAATTTTACAGGCTTGAGACTGCTTTTGGAATTTATCTGCCTCGCAAAATCCCTCTGGCTCAGTGGGAAGAGCCCGGGCTTGGGAGTCAGAGGTCGTGGGTTCTAATCCCGGCTCCACCACTTGTCAGCTATGTGACTTTGGGCAAGTCACTTAACTTTTCTGTGCCTCAGTTCCCTCATCTGTCAAATGGGGATGAAGACTGTGAGCCCCACGTGGGACAACCTGATGACCTTGTACCCCCCCAGTGCTTAGAACAGTGCTTTGCACATAGTAAGCGCTTAACAAATACCATTATTATTATTATTAATGGTATTTGATAAGCAATTACTGTGCCCCAGGCACTGCACTAAGCACTGGGTAGATACAAGCTAATCAGGTTGGACACAATCCATGTCCCTCAAGGGGCTCCCAGTCTTCACCCCCCATTTTACAGATGAGGTCACTGAGGCCCAGAGAAATGAAGTGACTTAATAATAATAATAATGGCATTTATTAAGCACTTACTATGTGCAAAGCACTGTTCTAAACGCTGGGGAGGTTACAAGGTGATCAGGTTGTCCCATGTGGGGCTCACAGTCTTAATCCCCATTTTACAGATGAGGTAACTGAGGCCCAGAGAAGTTAAGTGACTTGCCCAAAGTCACACAGCTGACAGTTGGCGGAGCCAGGATTTGAACCTATGCCCTCTGACTCCAAAGCCTGTGTTCTTTCCACTGAGCCACGCTGCTTCTCTAAGTCTTGGACTAAGACTTGTCCAAGGTCACACAGCAGACAAGTGATGGAGCAGGGATTAAAACTCAGGTCCTTCTTGAATGTGCACAGAAATAGAAAGGGAATTAGGATGCAGGGATTTGGGGCCCAGGAACAACAAAGATTTGGGATTGGCTGGTTGGGCTTCAGGCAGGTCTGGGCCCTGTTTCACTGTCTGAAAATCCGGGATAATAATACCTGAGCCTCCCTCTCATGGGGGAACAATGAGGGATTATGAATAGGAAAATGTTGAGCCTTTAGGGGAGGCTTTACCTAAACCCAAGGTATTTTTGTCCTCTCCCCTGTATCCCATACATGCTCCTTCCAACTTGAACATACAGAAGCCTCCACATCCAGCCCACAGTCTACATTTTCAGAACAAAATGTCTGTCGTGAGAAAGGCAACATAAACAACTATCCCTGAGCCTCAGGTCTCTGCCTGATTTCTACAAAGTGATTGTTCAGCAGTTCGAATGAGCTAAATATCATCATCATCAATCGTATTTATTGAGCGCTTACTGTGTGCAGAGCACTGTACTAAGTGCTTGGGAAGTACGAGTTGGTAACATACAGAGACAGTCCCTATATGTTACCAACTTGTACTTCCCAAGCGCTTAGTACGGTACTAAGTGTTGAGATAGAAGCAATACAATCAGATGAGACACAGTCCTTGTCCCACGTGAGGTTCACAGTGTAAGTAGGAAAGCCGCTAATGAAGTCACCTGTGAGGAGTGCGGAAGGGGCCTAATTAAACTGAAGTCACCTGTGAGAAGTGCTCAGTATGGGAGGGAGGGGCCTGATCCACACCTGTGATTTATGGAGCCTCCTGCCTATGCTTGGCTCCCAGAGAAGCCAGTTAGAAAAGGGTTAGGCTCTGCTTTCCTCACTAGGGAAAGGAGGAATTGTGAAGAGCAACGTGGGATGAGGTCTCCCTGGGCATAGGCCAAGCAGCTGGATTAAGCACACTGCCCTGTGTCCCTGGGGGCAAACTGCCTTCCAGGAGTGAGCTGTTCTGAGGCACGTGAGCTGGACAAAGAGGTGAGTCAGAGGCCAAAGAGCGGGATGGAAGGGGAGTGTCTTTGGAAACAAAAGGGTGTTTCTAGGGGGGGCCATTGTTTGTTACCGGACACCCCTTCCGCAGTTCTCTGTCCCCCACAATACTGGACACGGGACAGATCTGCTGAAAACTGGATAGATGATCAGCCTACTTCCTCTCCATTCATTCATTCAATCGTATTTATTGAGCACTGTGTGCAAAGTACTGTATTAAGGACTTGGGAGAGTACAATATGACAATAAAACAGGCAAACTGCCTCCCCATGAACTATTTGGTTCTTCACTTGCCTGGAAACAGAAGATTGGACTAGCTAGTCTCTCAAGGTTCCTTCCCACTCCAGTTCTTTTTTATAACAAAAGCTCCTGTTGCTGTTTCAGACTCTAGATTTCAAGGCCCTACTGAGAGCTCACCTCCTCCAGAAGGCCTTCCCAGACTGAGCCCCTTCCTTCCTCTCCCCCTCGTCCCCCTCTCCATCCCCCCATCTTACCTCCTTCCCTTCCCCACAGCACTTGTATATATGTTTGTACATATTTATTACTCTATTTTACTTGTACATATCTATTCTATTTATTTTATTTTGTTAGTATGTTTGGTTTTGTTCTATGTCTCCCCCTTTTAGACTGTGAGCCCACTGTTGGGTAGGGACTGTCTCTATATGTTGCCAACTTGTACTTCCCAAGTGCTTAGTACAGTGCTCTGCACACAGTAAGCGCTCAATAAATATGATTGATTGATAGACTGTAAATTCCTTAAGGGCCCAATTGTCTAGTCACTCTTTGTACCCTCCCAAGTGCTTATCACAGGCTCCAAACAGAATATGCATTCAATAAATCATAAATAAATCAATAAAGCTAATTCTCCACTGCCAGATTCATAATTGGGGGAGACGGGGAGAAGAGTTTCTTAGTTTTTTCTATGGTATTTGAGTGCTAGACACATTCCCTGCCCACAGCTAGTTTAGTCTAGAGTTGGGGTTCTGCTCAGGCTTTTCCAAATCCAAAAACTTCCCCAGTTAATTTACAACCAAGCCCCTACCCTCTGACCACCTCGAGTCAAGGGAACCCAGCCGCTGAGTACTTAGGTACTTCTCACAGTGGGGGTTCCTTAAAGCTCATTTCTAGATATCTTTCCATTCTCCATCTACACCCACTCCCTTGCAGAACGCATTTGCTGAGGTCTGAGAAGCAGTGTGGCTATGAGAAGCAGCGTGGCTTGAAAATTAAAAGTGTGAGCCCGATGTGGGACAACCTGCTTACCCTATCTACCCCAGTGCAGGGCTTGGAACATAGTAAGTGCTTAACAAATGTCATTATTATTATTATTACAGTGCCTGGTACACAATAAGCACTTAAGAAATACCATTTAAAAAGCAAACTCCCCGTGACCATTTAACCCCCTCGATCTCATTGTGGGCAGGGATTGTCACTGTTTATTGGTGGACTGTTCTTTCCCAAGCGCTTAGTACATCATCATCATCAATCATACTGAGCGCTTACTGTGTGCAGAGCACTGTACTAAGCGCTTGGGAAGTACAAGTTGGTAACATATAGAGACAGTCCCTACCCAGCAGTGGGCTCACAGTCTAAAAGGGGGAGACAGAGAACAAAACCAAACATACTAATAAAATAAATAGAATAGATATGTACAAGTAAAATAAATAGAGTAATAAATATGTCCAAACATATATACATATATACAGGTGCTGTGGGGAAGGGAAGGTGGTGAGATGGGGGGATGGAGAGGGGGCCGAGGGGGAGAGGAAGGAAAGGGCTCAGTCTGGGAAGGCTTCCTGGAGGAGGTGAGCTCTCAGTAGGGCCTTGAAGGGATCTGTACGCCTCTTCCAAGCCCTACCGAAAGCTCACCTCCTCCAGGAGGCCTTCCCAGACTGATCCCCCCTTTTCCTCTTCTCCTCCTCCCCTCCCCATCGCCCAACTCCCTCCCTCGGCTCTACCTCCTCCCCACCCCACAGCACTTGTGTGTATATGTACATATTTACTATTCTATTTATTTTATTAATGATGTGTATATATCTATAATTCTATTTATTTTGATGCTATTGATGCCTGCCTACTTGTTTTATTTTTTGTTGTCTGTCTCCCCCCTTCTGGACTGTGAGCCTGTTGTTGGGCAGGGATTGTCTCTTGCCAAATTGTACTTCCCAAGCACTTAATACAGTGCTCCGCACACAGTAAGCACCCAATAAATACGATTGAATGGATGAAATACCATTAAAAAAAAAACTGTTCAAACTCCCCGTGACCATTTAACCCCCTCAATCTCACTGTGGGCAGGTATTGTCACTGTTTATTGGAGGATTGTTCTTTCCCAAGCGCTTAGTACATTGATCTGCACACAATAAGCGCTTAATGAGAAGTAGCATGGCTCAATGGAGAGAGCCCGGGCTTGGGAGTCAGAGGTCATGGGTTCTAATCCCACTTCAGCCGCTTGTCTGCTGTGTGACTTTGAGCAAGTCACTTCACTTCTCTGGCCCTCAGTTACCTCAACTGTAAAATGGGGATGAAGACTCTGAGCCCCATGTGGGACAACCTGATACCTTGTATTCCCCATCCAGAGCTTAGAACAGTGCTAGGCACATAGTAAGCGCTTAATAAATACCATTATTTTATTATTGTTATTAATAAATACAATTTGTGAGCCCATTGTTGGGTAGAGATTGTCTTTATAATAATAAGTGCTTACTATGTGCCAAGCACTATTATCTGTTGCTAAATTGTACTTTCCAAGCGCTTAGTATAGTGCTCTGCACACAGCCAGCAATGAATAATTTATAGCTATAATTCAATTTGTTCTGACGATTTTTGACACCCGTCTACGTGTTTTGTTTTGTTGTCTGTCTCCCCCTTCTAGACTGTGAGCCCGTTGTTGGGTAGGGACCGTTTCTGTATAATAATAATGATGGTATTTGTTAAGCTCTTACTATATGCAAAGCACTGTTCTAAGCGCTGGGGTGGATACAAGGTCATCAGGTTGTCCCACATGGGGCTCACAGTTTTAATCCCCATTTTGCAGATGAGGTAACTGCCCAAAGTCACACAGCTAACAAGTGGCGGAGATGGGATTTGAACCCACGACTTCTGATTCCAAAGCCCAGGCTCTTTCCACTGAGCCATGCTGCTTATATGTTGCCAACTTATAATAATAATAATGGTATTTGTTAAGTGCTTAACACTTCTAAGCACTTCTAACACTGTTCTAAGCGCTGGAGTTGATACAAGGTGATCAGGTTGTCCCCACGTGGGGCTCACAATCTTAATCCCCATTGTACAGATGAGGTAACTGAGGCCTAGAGAAGTTGTGACTTGCCCAAAGTCACACAGCCAAGTATAATAATAATAACAATAATGATGGCATTTATTGAGCACTTACTATATACTTCCCAAGCGCTTAATACAGTGCTCTGCACACAGTAAGTGCTCAATAAATACAACTGAGTGAATTAATATGATTGAATGAATGACTGAGTGATTGAATGAATGAATGACTGCCCAAGGGCTTGGGCAGTCCCCCCCCTTTACCTCCCTCCCCTCCCCACACTACCTGTATATAGGTATGTAAGTTTGTACGTATTTATTACTCTATTTTATTTGTACATATTTATTCTATTTCTTTTATTTTGTTAATATGTTTTGTCTTGTCTGTCTCCCCCTTCTAGACTGTGAGCTCACTGTTGGGTAATGATATGTTTGGTTTTGTTCTCTGTCTCCCCCTTCTAGACTGTGAGCCCACTGTTGGGTAGGGACTCTCTGTATATGTTGCCAACTTGGACTTCCCAAGTGCTTAGTAAAGTGCTCTGCACACAGTAAGTGCTCAATAAATACGATTGATTGACCATCTCTACATAATAATAATAATAATAATGATGGCATTTGTTAAGCGCTTACTATGTGCAAAGCACTGTTCTAAGCGCTGACTGTGAGCCCACTGTTGGGTAGGAACTGTCTGTATATGTTGCCAACTTGTACTTCCCACGCGCTTAGTACAGTGCTCTGTGCACAGTAAGCGCTCAATAAATACAATTGATTGATTGACTGTCTGTACATAATAATAATAATGATGGCATTTAAGTTCTTACTATGTGCAAAGCACTGTTCTAAGCGCTGGGTGGGGGGGATACAAGGTGATCAGGTTGTCCCTCACAGTCTTAATCCCCATTTTACAGATGAGGGAACTGAGGCTCCGAGAAGTGAAGTGACTTGCCCGAGGTCACACAGCAGGCATGTGGCGGAGCTGGGATTCGAACCCATGACCTCTGGCTCCAAAGCCCATGCTTTTTCCACTGAGCCACGCTGCTTCTCTTGTACGTCCCAAGCGCTCAGTACAGTGCTCTGCCAAATTGTACTTCCCAAGCGTGCTCTGCACACAGTAGGCGCTCAATAAATGCGATTGAATGAATTTATTTATTTTACTCGTACATATCTATTTTATTTTGTTAGTATGTTCGGTTTTGTTCTCTGTTTCCCCCTTTTAGACTGTGAGCCCACTGTTGGGTAGGGACTGTCTCTAGATGTTGCCAACTTGTACCTCCCAAGCGCTCAGTACAGTGCTCTGTACACAGTAGGCGCTCAATAAATGCGATTGAATGAATGAATTTATTTTACTCGTACATATCTATTCTATTCTATTTTATTTTGTTAGTATGTTTGGTTTTGTTCTCTGTCTCCCCCTTTTAGACTGTGAGCCCACTGCTGGGTAGGGACTGTCTCTCTATGTTGCCAACTTGTACTTCCCAAGCGCTTAGTACAGTGATCTGCACATAGTAAGCGCTCAATAAATACGATTGATGATGATGATGAATGAATGCACACAGTAAGCGCTCAATAAATGCGATTGAATGAGAAAGGCGCGCGCTCCCGGCCTCCGCGTTGTGGGATGGGCCTGGCCTGTTCCGCACTTGGGCGCTAGGGGGCGCCAAGAAGGGGCGGGACCGGAAGCCGCCCTCACGCATGCGCCGCTGCCCGCGCGCATGCTCCGTGACGTGTCTCACCCGCCAGCGGGGTTCCCTCCCGTTGCATCCTGGGAGAAACCCATTCCTTTTACCAAATAATAAAAATAATAATAATAATAATAGCATTTCTTAAAAGCTTACTATGTGCAGAGCACTGTTCTAAGCAATGGGGAATTTACAAGGTGATCAGGTTGTCCCACCTGGGGCTCACAGTCTTCATCCCCATTTTCCAGATGAGGGAACTGAGGCCCAGTGAAGTGACTTGCCCAAAGTCACACAGTTGACAAGCGGTGGAGCCGGGATTTGAACCCATGACCTCTGACTCCAAAGCCCGGGCTCTTTTCCACTGAGCCACGACCTGTGTGGAAAGATAGGGGAGCCTCACTAGGAATGAAAGCTAAATGATACTTTATGAAACTCAGGAAAAAAAAAAAAAAGGTGAATTCCTGGCGTCACCATCTGGACTTTGAAATCAGTCAATCAAAAGAAATTATGGAACAATTAACCATATGCAGAGCTTCGAATACTCGGGAGAGTACCACTGAATAAGAGGCATGGTGCCTGCCCTGAAGAAACTTGCATTTTAAAGGGAAAGGTGGGCAGACTCAAGCTGTGGAAAGAGCCCAGGCCTAGGAGCCAACTCTAAGTCCCAACTCTGCCACTTGTCTGATGTGAGACCTTGACCAAGTCATTTAACTTAAGCACTTAGTACAGTGCTCTGCACACAGCGCTCAATAAATACGATTGATTGATTCTCTGGGCCTCAGTTTCCTCACTTGTTAAATGGAGATTCAATACCTCGTCTCCCTCCTACTTAGACTGTGAGCCCCGTGTGGGGCAGGGACTGTTCTGACCTGTTTATCAATCCATCAGTGGTATTTATTAAACCACTTACCATGTGCACAGCACTGTACTAAGCACTGGGAAAGTACAGTATAACATAGTAGACACAGTATCTGCTCAAAAGGAGCTGACAGTCTAACAGGGGGAGAAAGACATTGAAATAAATTACAGATATGTACATAAGTGCTGTGGAGCTGAGAGTGGGGTGAGTATCCAGTGCTTAAAGGATACAGACCCAAAAACACAGACGACCCAGAAGGAAGAGGCTGTAAGTTTGTTGTGGGTAGGGAATGTGTCTACTTATTATTATATTGTACTCTCCCAAGTGCTCTGCAAATAGTGAGTGCTCAATAAATACAAGTGAATGAATGAATGATGGTGTCTAAGGTGTTGGGAAAGACATGAGAGGACAGGCTTTGGGTAAGAAGATGTGGACTTCTGTTCTGGAGTTGTTAAGTTTGTGGTGTCGGTGGGACAGTCAACTAGAGATGCCCAGAAAGTAGGAGGAAATATGAAACTGCAGAGAAGGAGAGAGGCTATCTTGAATCTGCCCCAGAGCTTAGTACAGTACTTGGCACAAAATGTTTACCACCACAATTATTATTAATAAACCATCCATTGGGCAAGTGTCCAACTGCATAGGAGGTGAGGACTCAAGTGCATACGTAATGTGGAAATTATTAAGTGGCAATGGGTGTGTGAGGAGGGAGGGAGGGAGGGAGAGAACCAGATGGAGGAGATAAATTTAAGTAAATCATTCCAGCAAATGAGACATGGGAAACAGGGTATTCCTCTTCCAGAGAGAAGCAGAAGACCAAGAAGCTTCACAAAGGACCAAGCAATCTTTAAAATCCCAAGCCAAATGAAGTTTTTCAAAATTCTCACTGACCCTCAGGGTTATGAGCAAGAACTCATCTGTACTCTTATGGATACTGCACGCTCTGAATGACTAGTGATGCAGAGAGCTAGTTGCTGAGCAGTTAGAGTGAAGTAAATGGACTAATCAGAGGAAGAAAGCGCAGACAATGACTGAACAAGAAGACAGAATGTTCTCAGTGGGTGAAGTCAAAGAGATGTTGAATCAAAGCTGTAGCTACTCACCCTGACCATATCCTGAAAGGAACGATGGGGCCCTGGCACACCTCAGAAATTAAATCTTTCCTGAAAATAGAAGGAAAGCTGGACTTTACATTTTTACAGGGGCTGGAACAAATCAGCTCTGAGAGGCCGGGAGGCACGTTAGAGAAATAAACTTTAACATTCGCTGACTACAGAGGGGGTTCCTACCCATCTGCCTCACAGGGTGCACTCTGACCCACAAGTCCGAAAAACGAGGACAAGAACCTTATTGTTCTCGCCTCAGAATTGCTTTTCGGACCAAAGGACTCGAGTCAATCAAAACAATCAAGGGCTTCCTTGCTCAGGAAGTCTCCCTTGCCCCCCTCCCCGTCATGAACCCGCAGCTTTTGTGATTTCCCCGGCCCGACAGGAAAACGGGAAGGAGGCTTTATTGAAGTCAAACCCTAGCACCCTCTTTCCTCACTGGCCCCCACTGGTCTGTGAAAGGCAGCCAACTAACTTACTGCCCTGGCAAGGTCTAAGGAACATCTGTTCCTCTCTGAGTCACTGGCCATTCTGGGGCCCACTATATGATCTGTTTTGGGCAGTGCTGCTTTAGCACACTTCATCTCACAACCTCTGGCCCGGAATGTCCTCCCTCCTCAAATCTGCCCGAAGATCACTCTTCCCTCCCACTTCAAAGTCCTACCTCCTCCAAGAGGCCTTCCCAGACCATGCCCCCCTTTTTCTCAGCTCCCCTGCCCATCTGCATCACTTCAACTAACTCCTTTTGCTCTCCTCCCTACCCCACAGCACTTATTTATGCATGTATGTATAATTCTATTTATTTATATTGATGTCTGTATACTTTTGATCTGTACGTATCTTTAATTTTTTAAATTTATATTAATGACTGTTTACTTGTTTTGATCAATCAATCGTATTTATTGAGCGCTTCCTGTGTGCAGAGCACTGTACTAAGCACTTGGGAAGTACAAGTTGGCAACATATAGAGACAGTCCCTACCCAACAGTGGGCTCACAGTCTAGAAGGGGGAGACAGAGAACAAAACCAAACGTATTAACAAAATAAAATAGAATAGATATGTACAAGTAAAATAGAGTAATAAATATGTACAAACATATATACAGGTGCTGTGGGGAAGGGAAGGAGGTAAGACAGGGGGGATGTTTTGTTGTCTGTCTTTCCCTTCTAGACTGCTCTGTGTGAGCAGGGATTGTCTCTATCGTTGAATTGTACTTTCCAAGCGCTTAGTACAGTGTTCCGCACACAGTAAGTGCTCAATAAATCCGATTGATTAAATGAATGGTCTTCAATCATTCATATTTATTGAGGGCCGAGTACTGTACTAAGCGCTTGGGACAGTACAATATAACAGACACATTACCTGCCACAATGAGATTAAAATCTAGAGGGGGAGACAGACATTAATAGAAATAAATTATAAGTTCATAAATGCTGTGGGTATGGAAGGGGGGATGAATAAAGGGAGCAAGTCAGGGAGACGTAGAAAGGAGTGGAAGGAAAGGAAAAGGGGGCTTAGTCAGAGAAGGCCTCTTGGAGGAGGCCTTTAATAAGGCTTTGAAGGCCGAGAGAGTAGTGCTTACTATGTGCCAAGTACTGTTCTAAGCACTGGGGTAGATACAAGGTAATCAGTTTGTTCCACATGGGGCTCACAGTCTTAGTCCCCATTTTACAGATGAGGTAACTGAGGCCCAGAGAAGTGAAGTGACATTCCCAAAGTCACACAGCTGACAAGTGGCAGTGTCGGGATTCGAACCCATGATCTCTGACTCCCAAGCCTGGGCTCTTCCCACTAAGCCACGCTGCTTCTCTGTATGCTACCTTGGATCCAACTGTGTATTCAGGATAGAAGTAGTAATTGTATATAATAATAATAATGATGGCATTTGTTAAGTGCTTACTATGTGCAAAGCACTGTTCTAAATGCTGGGGTAAATACAAGATGATCAGGTTGTCCTCCGTGGGGCTCACAGTCTTCATCCCCATTTTACAGATGAGGGAACTGAGGCACAGAGAAGTTGTGACTTGCCCAAGGTCACACAGCAGACATCATCATCATCATCAATCGTATTGAGCGCTTACTGTGTGCAGAGCACTGTACTAAGCGCTTGGGAAGTACAAGTTGGCAACATATAGAGACAGTCCCTACCCAACAGTGGGCTCACAGTCTAAAAGGGGGAGACAGACAACAAAACCAAACATACTAACAAAATAAAATAAATAGGATAGATATGTACAAGTAAAATAAATAGAGTAACAAATATGTACAAACATATACACATATATACAGACTGTGAGCCCACTGTTGGGTAGGGACTGACTCTATATGTTGCCAATTTGTACTTCCCAAGTGCTTAGTACAGTGCTCTGCACACAGTCAGCGCTCAATAAATACGATTGATGATATACAGGTGCTGTGGGGAACGGACATGTGGGGGAGCTGAGATTAGAACCCATGACCTCTGACTCCCAAGCCCGGGCTCTTTCCACTGAGCCACTTGCAGTGTGCAGAACACTGTACTAAGCGCTGGGAGAGAATCCACAGGTGGGAATTAGACACAGTTCCTGTCCCCTGGGGAGCACACAACCTGAGAGTTTAAGTGGGGAGAAGGGATTGGAGATACACATCCAGAGTGATAAAACATTAAAACACAATGCAAACAAATAAATAAAATAGGCTCAAAGTTTTGATGGAGATGGAAGTGTCCCAGAGCATGTGGGAGTATGTCTAGAGCAGGGACCTTCAGTGGGGGTCTCTCTCTCCCCCTCACCCCCCTCTCCATCCCCCCCATCTTACCTCCTTCCCTTCCCCACAGCACCTGTATATATGTATATATGTTTGTACATATTTTTTACTCTATTTATTTATTTTATTTGTACATAGCTATTCTATTTATTTTATTTTGTTAGTATGTTTGGTTTTGTTCTCTGTCTCCCCCTTTTAGACTGTGAGCCCACTGTTGGGTAGGGACTGTCTCTATATGTTGCCAATTTGTACTTCCCAAGCGCTTAGTACAGTGCTCTGCACATAGTAAGCGCTCAATAAATACAATTTATTGATTGGGGGGAAGGAAGGTGGTGGTTACCACCATGTTTTTCTCGGCGGTGATAGAGGGGTCCAAGAGCACGAGGGTGTAGCTTTTGCGTACGTGCTTGGATCCGTACCCTTTTAGTCCTTAACTACTCACTACTACTGGAGAAGCAGTGTGGCCTAGTCGATAGAGATGGGCCTAGGAGTCAGAAGGACGTGGGTTCTAATCCTGGCTCCACCACCTTGTCTGCTTTGGGACTTTGGGCAAGTCACTCAGTTCCTCTGTGCCTCAGTTCCCTCATCTGTAAAATGGGGATTAAGACTGTGAGCCCCACGTGGGACATGGACATTGTCCAAACTGATTACCTGTATCTCGGATTAAGAGATGCAGAGGTCAGGGGTCCACCACAAGTCTGCTGTGTGACCTTGGGCAAGTCACTTAACTTCTCTGAGCCTCAGTTCCCTCATCTGTAAAAATGGGGATTAAGACTGTGAGCCCCACGTGGGACAACATGATCACATTGTATCCCCCCCAGCGCTTAGAACAGTGCTTTGCACATAGTAAGCGCTGAACAAATGCCATTATTATTATTATTATTACCTCAGTGCTTAGAACAGTGCCTGGCACATAGTAAGCTCTTAATAAATACCGTAAAAAAATACTCACCCCAACCCCATCCTCTAAGCACTAATGTTCACGTTTTAAGACTCTGTTACTTCCTCTATTGGTAATTTATTTTTATATCTGCCTCCCCGACTAAATCATAAGCTCCTTGAGGACAGGAACCATATCTACTACTGCTACTAGTACTATTCATTCAATCGTATTTTTTGAGTACTTACTGTGTGCAGAGCACTGTACTAAGCACTTGGGAAGTGCAAGTTGGCAACATATAGAGACGGTCCCTACCCAACAGTGGGCTCACAGTCTAGAAGTAGTACTACTACTACTACTACTACTAATAATAATAACAATTATGATAATAACTGTGATATAAGTGCTTACTCTGTGCCAGGCACTGTCTAAGCACTGGGGTGGGCTACAAGCCAATCAGGTTGGATACAGTCCCTGTCTCAAGTGGGGTTCAAAGTCTCAAGCCCCACTTTACAGATCAGGTAACTGAGGCACAGAGAAGTAAAGTGACTTACCCAAGGCCACATAGCAGACAAATGGTGGAGCAGGGTACTCCATGCTACGCTGTGCTACTAACACTCAACTGTACTCTTCCAAGCACTCAGTAAAATATTCTGCACACATTAGGCACTCAATAAATACCACGGACTGACTGGTTACTGATAAATTCATAAATTTCATAATATAATCTGAATCTAAATATAATCTAAATATGATTGAATGAATGAATTATGGAGCCTTATCTTAAATCAACGCCCATCTATTTTCCCCAGTGTTTTTAAGCAGTGTATTAAAAGTACTTGATGTTTACTCAAGTCTGTTTCCCCCCTCTAGACTGTATATTCGCTTTGGGCAGAGAATGTTTCTCTGTTTATTGTTATATTGTATTCACCCAAGTGCTTATTACAGTCTTCTGCACAGAACAGGTACTCAATAAACACAATCGAATAAATGAAAAGTGCTTGATGAATAGGATCATTCTTGAAATGATAGTGTAGGACATTAAGGTAGAAAATAATTTTTATACTAATCTTTTTGTCTTACCATTATGATTATCATCAGTGGTATTACTTGAGCCCTTACTGTGAGCACTGGACTGTTCTAAGCACTTGGGAGAGTACAATAAAACAGAGTTATACCCCTCTGGATTGTAAGCTCATTGTGGGCAGGGAACATACCTGCTAGCTGTTGTATTGTTCCCTCCCAAGTGCTTGGTACAGGGCTCTTTGCATAGTAAGTACTCAATAAATATCAGTGATTGATTGGTAGACATGGTCCCTGACCATGTCGAGTTTACAGTCTAGAAGGGGAGAAAGACATGAATAGACATCAAGAATCATCCCCCAAGTATGGCTGGTGGCTTCAGTAAGTTCCTCGTAGTCACGGTAGCTGGAAAGGTGATCAAATGTGAACATGGGTGTAATCCCTCACTCGCAACCTTGAGGCTGATCCTGTCTTGCATAGCAGGACTCCTCTCCTTATTGTCTTCAGGATCACTTTTCCATTAAGCTCACATCTGAGCTACCTCAGCACCAGAAGGAGCAGTTTGATTAGTTTTCCTCAGAAAAAGGGTTTGATAACAAGATGAATCCCTGGGGGTGTGCTTTTAAAGGCCCCCGCTGTTATCTAATGAAGCCAATTAGATGTGTTGAGAATCATTAATCTCCATCCCTTTCTCTTTTTGAGAAACAGCAGTAGGGACCAGAACCTCCATGGGGCCAGAAGATCTCTGGGAAAGTAAACGAGCAAATGGATTTAGGGGACAGATTTCTATTTTTGAGACAAGGAAGGCCTGCAAGGGGAAACTGGGATCAAGTGACAGTTAAGAAGCAGAGAGTCAGTTCCCTCACCTCTCTTGATGGAGCAGGGCAGCAGCGGGAAGTACAAATCCCGAGCAGGATAAGAGGGAGCAAACCCCTAGATTAGGAAGAGAAGCAAAAGGAGGAAAAAGGGCTATTGAGTTCTGCAGCTGGGCTAGGGGGCAAAAAGTGGAATTGCCAACTTGGCTTTACTTCATCATCATCATCAATCGTATTGAGCGCTTACTATGTACAGAGCACTGTACTAAGCGCTTGGGAAGTACAAATTGGCAACATATAGAGACAGTCCCTACCCAACAGTGGGCTCACAGTCTAAAAGGGGGAGACAGAGAAAAAAACCAAACACACTAATGAAATAAAATAAATAGAATAGATATGTACAAGTAAAATAAATAAATAAATAGAGTAATAAATATGTACAAACATATATACAGGTGCTGTGGGGAAGGGAAGGAGGTAAAATGGGGGGGATGGAGGGGGGACGAGGGGGAGAGGAAGGAAGGGGCTCAGTCTGGGAAGGCCTCCTGGAGGAGGTGAGCTCTCAGTAGGGCCTTACTTTTACTTTACTTTTGGCTGCAGTGGATAGGTTAGGCTGTGAATGGCTGCCCACACCGCCCTAAAGGCTGTGAAGGTGAAGCTGACTAGGCCTGTTGTTCCTCTTACCCCCGTGAAGAGGACAACCTTGTTGGTGGTACAGAAAGGGGGAGATTATAGAACTAATTTTCAAAGGTAAAGAGCTTTCTAAATGTGTACCAACTTTTCATATCTCACTGGAGTTGTGTAAGTGTAGAGAAGCAGCATGGCCTAGAGGAAAGAACACTGGTGTGGGAGTCAAGGGACTTGGGTTCTAATCCTGAGTCCACCACTTATCTGCTCTGTGACTTGAGCAAGTTCCTTAATTTCTTCTGTGACTGTTTTCCCCATTTCTACAAAATGGGGATAAAGTACCTTGACTTGAGCAAGTTCCTTAATTTCTTCTGTGACTGTTTTCCCCATTTCTACAAAATGGGGATAAAGTACCTATTCTTCTTCCTACATAGGCTGTGAGCACCATGTGGGACAGGGATTGTGTCTGACCTAATTATTGTATACCTACTACAGGGCTTAGCACAGGGCTTGATATATAGTAAGCACTTAACAAATAATTATTAGCATTATTGTTAGTAGTCATAGTAGTTCTAGTAGTAGCTTGGAAATCAGGACTATTGGGTTCTGTTCCTAGTTTAATAGATATCAATCAATAGATAGCATTTATTGAACACCTACCATTACTATCCTTACCGAAACTCTATACTTGGCTCTTAGGCATAGTTAGATAGGGTTCCTGTCCTCAAGGAACTTACATTCTACTGGGCTTTTTTCTAAATAGGTGGACTCGGATCAATTTCCTTGTCTCTGTGTCCCATCTTCTTCTTCTGTACCTGGGATAATGATGCCTGCCCAGAGCTGTGCAGATGAACTAAATGAGAAGCAGTGTGGCTTAGTGGAAAGAGCCCAGGCTTGGGAGTCAGAGGTCATGGGTTCTAATCACAGTTCCACCACTTGTCTGCTGTGTGACTTTGGGCAAGTCACTTAACTTCTCTGTGCCTGTTACTTCATCTGTAAAATGGGGATTAAGACTGTGAGCCCTACGTGGGACAACCTAATCACCTTGTAACCTCCCCAGTGGTTAGAACAGTGCTTTGTACATAGTAAGTGCTTAACAAATGCCATTATTATTATTGTTATTATTATTAATACCTATAAAATATTTTCATGTAATCAGTATGAAGCCATCAGGAATGGGTGGGCCCCTCTAAATCACTGATTTTTGGAAAAGAAAAAAAAGTGGTTGCAAAAGGTACAATCAGAAACAGCCCCGGGCCCTGCAAATAGCAAGAGCAACAACACAAAATGGATTATCTTGGGCCCACAGCCAGTCATCAAAAAGAAGTCAACTCTTGTTCACCCTTTTTAATAACCATTATACTCCCACCTTCAGGCAGTAATCTGATCCTTCCTTTTTTCTTTTAATGGGATTTAGGCACTTACTATGTGCCAGGCAAGCTACTAAGCTCCGGGGTAGATACAAGCTCATCAGGTTGGACACAATCCATGTCCCACATGGGACTCATAGTCTTAATCCCCGTTTTACAGATGAGGTAACTGAGGCCCAGAGAAGTGAAACGACTTGTCCAAGGTCACAGAGCAGACAAGTGCCGAGCGGGATTAGAACCCAGGTCCTTCTGACTCCCAGGCCCGTGGTCTATCCACTAGGCCACTTTGTAACTCTGCCTTTCTCACTTCTCCCCGTACCCTGCCCATTCTACTCTGCTTCTGTCACCTTTCTCCCGGCCTTACCGTTTGCTGAGTGACTGGCTCCTGATCGTTTGACAAGTGTTCGATCCTCTCTTAAATGCTGATTTTTTGAGTCTTAGGCAATCTTTCTGTTATTGAAAGGTCTGTGCTTTATGCTGATGATTTGTTCGGTCCCTTTGCCTACCTTTTAAGATGTTCCCCTGCTTTTCATATACAGTATATCCGAGTCTCTGTGGCACTGAGTTCCATTTAGTTCAGCCAACGTTGAACAATTTGGTCCCTTTGCCTACCTTTTAAGATGTTCCCCTGCTTTTCATATACAGTATATCCAAGTCTCTGGGGCACTGAGTTCCATTTAGTTCAGCCAACATTGAACAGTTCTAGCAAGAAGCAAAGCCTCCAACCTTAGCAGTGATAACAGAGTCCGTGAGAAACGCCAGATGAGCTTCAGCTCTAAGGAGCCCTAGGTTCTAGTCCTGACTGTGCCAGGTTTATTCATTCATTTAATCGTATTTATTCAGCGTTTAACTGGGTGCAGAGCACTGTAATAAGCGCTTAGGATAGCCAGTAGTAGTGTCATACTCAGTAATGGCTTTGCAAAGGCACAGAAAGGGCAGGAGACATTGATATACCTTCCTACAAGTTTCCTATTCAGCCACTATGCACTGCATCTGCTATCCTTGTCAGCCGTTTTGGAACAGATCCTGATGGCTCTCTCTCACCCTACTCATTCTGTATGCAGGAAACAACAAAGAGAAGGGTTTTTAACTGTCAGCATATAATTGTTTGTTAAAAGTAGCCCTCAGATCTGGGTTAAAACTCATCACTTGGTTTCTAATTTCAGGGGTCTGACACTTTTCATCACATTCAGTTTTGTTTAGAACAAACTGAATCCTCCAGAAATCCGTTTCCTTAAGCACTCAAACGACAAGGTCAGAATAGGAGTCAGTGATACAGCACTTTCATAAAATGCTGTGAAACAACCCATCAGCGGTTTCTAAAATATATGTATGGTGCAGAAGGCCTGTAGCAACCAGGGACTAGACTCTTCTTTCTGGGAACGTTAGGACCGAAGTGCATTAGATGATGTTATAAATAGCTCGTGACCAAAAAACTGCTGTTGTGACAGGAATTCTTCTGATCTTTGTGTGTGAGGAGAATCCAAAGGTATCTTTATCCAAATGAAATGTGTGAAAAGCATAGCTTGCTCAACAGGAAGACCAACTGTTTGTAATTAAAATGGTCCCCGTTAATATTTAATTTAAAAGCACTGGATCCATTTCCTCTTACGCCGTCGTTAAAGGGAATGTATCAAATGGAAAGGTGTTGAATCACTAAGGCCTTTCAGAAGTGAAAATTGATATAAAGTCCCACATTTCTCTTTGAAACTATATATAGTGCCAGTGGGACTTGCTTATTTGAAGGCGACCTATCGTTTTTAATCTCCAATGAGGACCCAAGTTAGCAAATGGGTTTTAGGCTAGGCTTAAAAAAAAACCCTCATTACAAAGGAATGAGTGTGGAATCACCTGAGAGGGGGAAAACAGCTATTTTATCCCTGTTTTACAGATGAAGAAACTAAGGCCCAGATTTTTTTTTGAAGTCCCTTGTTTAAGGTCAAAAGACCCGTAAGTGGCAAAACTGCTAGGATAACCCAGGTTTCTTGTCTTCTAGTCCTATGCTCTTCCCACTAGTCCATATTGCTTCCTAATCTGAAATCCATCAGGAATAACAGAAATGAGTTCTGTGTGTGATCTCTAGGAAGGAATCAGGAATTCTTTGTCTTCTACAGGCCATTTATCCCATGAATCTTTCAGCAAAGAGCCTTGCAAGAAATGTGGCCTTTAGAGTTGACAGGGGTATGGATTGTTTCTGTGAACTCCACTTGGACTTGGGGTGCTCAGACTCTTCCACTGAGGGCATTACTCTTCTGGCTGATTGTTATTCCTGTTTCAGTGATGTCTGCGGGATGAAATTAAGGTTGAATGCTTTTCAACCCTTAAAGAAGTGTAAATAAACTCTTGAACCTTGTGCTGTGGGAGTCCTGATACAAGGAAAATAGAAGCTGGAGGTGATAGTCATGTTTCTCAGGGAAGATTGACATAACAGGCCTTCTGCCCAGGCTGGAAGTTTTTGGCCTGGACCTGAGGGGACAGTGAGGCCAGTTTCTGTATCACATTCATGAATGGCTGCATTGTACCTATGACTTGTTGCGGTTTTTGGTCTCTTAGTATTTTGTCTTAGACTGTCTGCTTAAAACCAGCTGAATGAATTTTTGTTGGTATCTTTTAATTATTTTTCACATAGTTCATCGTCCAGACTGCTTGAATTCAAATGTGGGCCTGGCTATACTGATAAGCCACAGGGAACAATCTCAGTTTCCCTGTAACCATCTAGGCTGTGAGCTCACTGTGGGCAGAGAACGTGTCTACCAACTCTGTTATGGTGTACTCTTCCAAGTGCTTAGTACAGTGCTGTGCACACAGTAACTGCTTAATAAATACAATTAACTGATTGATCAAATAGACCTCCTGGCAGCCCTGAGAGTTCCAGGTCTAAGAACACTCACTCCCAAAGTAGCAGGTGACAGGATTATTCCAGGCATTCTTTACATTTATTACTGTATTTTCACATCCACATCTATAAGCCTGTAAAGTCCACCGCTTTCTGGGTTCTTACACCCAACCTCTTTTCTTCTTCTGTTTCAGACCTTGCCTCTCATATGGTTAGATCTCTAGATTGTGAGCTCGTTGTGGGCAGGGAATGTGTCTGTTTATGTACTCTCCCAATCGCTTAGTACAATGCTCTGTAGAATAGTCTGCTACCGATTACCTTGCTCATCATTTAACTTCAATGGCCATTTTCATCTCCTCGGGGCAAATCTGATCTACTTCCGTCTTCCTTTTTTCAATGTTCTGTTATTTTCTAACCGAAACATATTTGTACATATTTATTACTTTATTTATTTTACTTGTACATATCTATTCTGTTTATTTTATTTTGTTAGTATGTTTGGTTTTGTTCTCTGTCTCCCCCTTTTAGACTGTGAGCCCACTATTGGGTAGGGACTGTCTCTATATGTTGCCAACTTGTACTTCCCAAGCGCTTAGTACAGTGCTCTGCACACAGTAAGCGCTCAATAAATACGATTGATGATGATGATGAATCACAGCTTTGCTTGTTGTCTCCTGCATGACCTTGGGCAAGCCACTTAACTTCTCAGTTTCTCAATTTTCTTATCTGTAAGATGGGGATCCAATAACTGTTCTCTCTCCCCTTTAGATTGTGAGCCCTGTGTGGGAAAGGTGCTATGTCCAGTCTGATTACCTTGACTCTACACCAGCCCACCGTACAATTTATTTTACTTTTTTTTTTCTCTCTCTCCTATTTACCATAACTAAAAGTCTTAAAAATTGAGCCAAATCATGCAAGTTATATCAGTGTTTCAAACTAATAGATGCTGTTTTATCAAGAGTTTTCCATGCCAAAATGTCCTGATTTATTGTCAGATTCACATTCTGTTTTGTCTTCGTAGTGGACAGAGCACAGGCTTAGGAGTCAGAAGGTCATGGGGTCTAATCTCAGCTCCACCACTTGTCTGTTGTCTGGCCATGAGCAAGTCACTTCACTTCTCTGTGCCTCAGTTACCTCATCTGTAAATTGGGAACTGACTTTGAGCCCTATATGGGACAAGGACTGTGTCCAACCTGATTTGCTTGTGTCCACCCCAGCACGTAGTACGGTGCCTGGCATATAGCACTTAATGCCATAATTATTATTGTCTTTAAACAGTAAGTATGATTGATTTAAACCCTTCCTAAACTCTGGGTATAGAAGCAATTCTAGAAAAAATACTTTAAGCCAAATCACAGGTATTGTTGGGAAATGCTGGCTATGTCACAATGCTGTTTCAATGCAAGGGTTTTCGAGAATATCGAATACACGACATTAAATGAATTTGGAGTGTCTCACAATGCATCTGAGAGCATTTCTATTAACCTATGGGTTTGAACCGCAAAACTAATTATGGATGCCACAGGGAAATGTGATGATATGTTAATGCCTAGTCCCTGTGAGTAACAGTAAAGGTTCTGGTTGAAATAATTTATTTCTGACAGAAAAAAAGAATCACTTAGCTTTTTAAAATTCTACATCCTATCCACAGATCTAGAGCTACCACTTCTCTGGGTCAATAGGATTTAGCACTGGTTATATTCTGCCATATAAATTTTCTTCTACAAATCATTTTTGTAACAATTAGGGAATGTCGATGTACCGCTTATTTGTCTGGTTTTAACATACAGTTTTTGGAGAAAATTCCGTACTTTATCTTCAACTTTTTGCCTCAGATCCCTCATTCTTTTATCAAGAATGGGCCCTTGATTCGTTTGTGTGTTTCTCTATAAAATACAGTATTCATGCTAACACATGGTCTAATATCGCCATCTTCAGGGAGACCTGCAGAGCTCATCTTTTCAACCTATCCTGTCCCTGATTTATGGTGCAACATCACCATTTCACCATATTAATTTGCTCGGTACTTGTTAAGCGCTTACTCTATGACTGGCCCTGTCCTAAGCACTAGGGTAGATACAAATTGATTAGGTTAAACGCAGTGCCTGCACCACATCAGACTCACAGGCTTAATCCCCATTTTTCAGATGAAGGAACTGAGACCCAAAAGGTAAGTGACTTGCCTAAGGTCATTCAGCGGACAAGGGACAGAGATGGGATTAGAACCCAGGCCCCTCTGACACTCGGGTCATCATCATCATCAATCGTATTTATTGAGCGCTTACTGTGTGCAGAGCACCATACTAAGCGCTTGGGAAGTACAAGTTGGCAACATATAGAGACAGTCCCTACCCAACAGTGGGCTCACAGTCTAAAAGTCTAAAAGACAAAGGGTCCATCCTTTATCTATTAGACCATGTTGTTTCTTCATCTGTCAGGTTCCTCTAAATCAATCATATTTATTGAGTGCTTACTGAGTGCAGAGCACTGTACTAAGGGCATGGGAAGAGTATAATACAATAGAGTTGTAAGACAAGTTATCTGCCCATAAGGAGTTTATAGTTTACTCTCTTCACCTATCTCCACACCAATCCTCCCCCCGCCTTTTTTAAAAATGATGCACCTTCGGTTGTGTTCCTTTCTGGCTTCAGGGTAAGGCGAGGAAAAGGGGAAAGGAAGATCATCTCTGCTCTCCCCTTTCCCCCTTTTTCTCCTCTTCATTTTTGTTCTTTCCACTTTTTCCTTTCCTCATCTCTCCCCCTTTTTCCTTTCCGCATCTCTCCCATTTCTTCTTTCCTCCCTCACCTCTCCTGTTTCTTCTTTCACCCTCCCCTCCTCCCCAGTATTTTTCCTCCCCTCTCTTCCTTGTATCTTTTTTTAACCCCCCAGGAGAAGGGTCAGGGTGCGGCTGGGGCAGGGGGCAAGCAGGGAGGAAGGGGGATAGGGGCTATGATTGACAATTTCTAATTCCCCAACATCCATCCCTCCCCACTTCCCTCACACCTGGGTTTGCATGCCCTGTAATCAAGTAAGGTCGTTGTGGGCAGGGTATGTGTTATATTGTTACAATGTATTCTCCCCAGTGTTTAGTTCAGTCCTCTGCGCTTAGTAAGTGCTCAATAAATACGATCGACTATTGGATGTTTACTGTGTGCAGAGCACTGTAGCTGGAATTTTCTTAGTTGTCTTTCAAAATGAATCTTTACATTATATTATATTGTACTCCCCCCATCCCTTGTTTAGTACAATGCTCTGCACACAATAGGTGCTCAATAAATACGATTGACTGACTACTAAGCATTTACTGTGTGCAGAGCACTGTAACCAGAATTTTCCTAGTTGTCTTTCCAAATGAATCTCTATATTGCTATATTGCATTCCCCCAATATTCAGTGCAATAGGTGCTCAATAAATATGATTGACTATTGAGCATTTACTCAAGCAGCGTGGCTCAGTGGAAAGAGCCTGGGCTTGGGAGTCAGAGGTCATGGGTTCTAATTCCGCCTATGCCACTTAGCTGTGTGACTTTGGGCAAGTCACTTAACTTCTCTGTGCCTCAGTTCCCTCACCTGGGAAATGGGGATTAAGACTGTGAGCCCCATGTGGGACAACCTGATCACCTTGTACTCCCCAGTGCTTAGAACAGTGCTTGGCACATAAGCACTTGACAAATACATCATCATTATTATTATTATTATTATTAACTGTGGGCAGAGCATTGTAACCGGAATTTTCCTAGTTGTCTTTCCAAATTTATCTCTATGTTCTTAAATTGCACTCCCCCGCAATATTTGGTACAGTGCTCTGCACTAAGGCGCTCAATAAATACGACTGGCTGACTATTAAGCGTTTACTGTGTGCAGAGCACAGTAACTGACATTTTCCTAGTTGTCTCTCCAAATGAATAATAATAATAATAATGGCATGTCAGCTGTGTGACTTTGGGCAAGTCAATTCCCTCATCTGTATAATGGGGATTAAGACTGTGAGCCCCATGTGGGACAACCTGATCAGCTTGTATCCCCCCAGCGCTTAGAACAGTGCTTTGCACATAGTAAGCATTTAACAAATGCCATTATTATTATTTGTTATGCGCAGAGCACTGTTCTAAGCGCTGGGGAGGATACAAGTTGATCAGGGTGTCCCACGTGGGCCACACAGTCTCCATCCCATTTTACAGATGATGGAACTGAGGCCCAGAGAAGTGAAGTGACTTGCCGAAAGTCACACAGCCAACAAGTGGCGGAGCGGAATTAGAACCCATGACCTCTGACTCCCGAGCCCGGGCTCCTTCCACTGAGCCACGCTGCTTCTCATCTTCTGAATCTTTATCAGGAGATAAGCTAGCTCTCTTCCTCCGTTCAAAGCCCTACTGAGAGCTCACCTCCTCCAGGAGGCCTTCCCAGACTGAGCCCCCTTTTTCCTCTCCCGCTCCCCATCCCCCCGCCCTACCTCCTCCCCACAGCACCTGTATATATGTTTGTACGGATTTATTACTCTATTTTACTTGTACATATTTACTATTCTATTTATTTTGTCAGTGATGTGCATCTAGCTTTACCTCTATTTATTCCGATGACTTGACACCTGACTACATGTTTTGTTTTGTTGTCTGTCTCCCCCTTCTAGACTGTGAGCCCGTTGTTGGGTAGGGAACGTCTCTATATGTTGCCAACTTGTACTTCCCAAGCATTTAGTCAATCAATCAATCAATCGTATTTATTGAGCGCTTACTGTGTGCAGAGCGCTGTACTAAGCGCTTGGGAAGTACAAGTTGGCAACATATAGATACAGTCCCTACCCAACAGTGGGCTCACAGTCTAGAAGGGGGAGACAGACAACAAAACCAAACATACCAACAAAACAAAATAAATAGAATAGATATGTACAAGTAAAATAAATAAATAGAGTAATAAATATGTACAAACATATACACATATATGCAGGTGCTGTGGGGAAGGGAAGGAGGTAAGATGGGGGGGATGGAGAGGGGAACGAGGGGGAGTTAGTCCAGTGCTCTGTACACAGTAAGCACTCAATAATAATAATAATGGCATTTATTAAGTGCTTACTATGTGCAAAGCACTGTACTAAGCTCAATAAATACGATTGTTGTCTGTCACCCCCTTCTAGACTATGAGACCGCTGTTGGGTAGGGACTGTCGCTATATGTTGCCAACTTGTACTTCCCAAGCACTTAGTACAGTGCTCTGCACACAGTAGGCGCTCAATAAATACGATTGAATGAATAGGAGAAAGGGCGTGGCAGTGACACGTACTTATAGCGATCAGCCATATTAGAACCAGCATTTTTACTAAGTATGGGGTGGGTTGGGATTTGGGAATTTGCAGTTAACTCTCTTGCTGAGATTTTGCTCTTTTTATTGTACTGTTTGCTATTAGCCAGAGATGTGAATGATTAACAGCGGCTCGTAAAAAGGGTTAAGATTGTTGGACATGTGAACTGATGGCTGTATTTGCATTGTAAAAATGCAGTGAGGTGTATTAATCTGGGAACGGATTGACAACTAGGTTAGGGAATCCTTCAGGTTAAATTCTATTGCTTTTATAGCTCATTGATTCTTTTATTCATCGAGAATCTCCTAGGAGCAGAAATTCAAACTACCTTTCTACATTCTGTGTCCTAAAGGAAAAAAAAATGCAGTGTTCATTCATTCACTCATTCAATCGTATTTATTATCAATCAATCAAGCAATCAATCGTATTTATTGAGCGCTTACTGTGTGCAGAGCACTGTACTAAGCGCTTGGGAAGTACAAGTTGGTAACATATAGAGACGGTCCCTACCTAACAGTGGGCTCACAGTCTAGAAGGGGGAGACAAAGAACAAAAAACATATTAACAAAATAAAATAAATAGAATAAATATGTACAGATAAAATAGAATAATAAATACGTACAGACATATATACAGTGTTGCCAGTAGGGCATTGGATTGATCTATTTTGATGCTATTGATGCCTGTGTACTTATTTTGTTTTGTCTGTCTCCCCCTTCTAGACTGTGAGCCCGTTGTTGGGTAGGGATTGTCTCTATTGCCGAGTTGTACTTTCCAAGCGCTTAGTACAGTGCTCTGCAGCGTGGCTAACTGAAGCAGCGTGGCTCAGTGGAAAGAGCCCGGGCTTTGGAGTCAGAGGTCATGGGTTCGAATTCCGGCTCTACTAATTGTCAGCTGTGTGACTTTGGGCAAGTCACTTCACTTCTCTGTGCCACAGTTACCTCATCTGTACAATGGGGATTGAAACTGTGAGCCCCCCCATGGGACAACCTGATCACCTTGTAACCTCCCCAGCGCTTAGAACAGTGCTTTGCACATAGTAAGCGCTTAACAGATACCATCATTATTATCATTATTCTCTGTGCCTCAGTTACCTCATGTGTAAAATGGGGATGAAGACCGTGAGCCCCCCATGGGATAACCTGATCACCTTGTAACCAACCCAGCGCTTAGAACAGTGCTTTGCACATAGTAAGTGCTTAACAAATACCATCATTATTATTATTATTCTCTGTGCCTCAGTTACCTCATGTGTAAAATGGGGATGAAGACCGTGAGCCCCCCGTGGGACAACCTGATCACCTTGTAACCTCCCCAGCGCTTAGAACAGTGCTTTGCACATAGTAAGCGCTTAACAAATACCATCATTATTATTATTATTCTCTGTGCCTGTTACCTCATCTGTAAAATGGGGATGAAGACTGTGAGCCCCCCGTGGGACAACCTGATCACCTTGTAACCTCCCCAGCTCTTAGAACAGTGCTTTGCACATAGTAAGCGCTTAATAAATGTCATTATTATTATTATTATTAAATACAATTGAATGAATGATTAGGTAAGCCCTCTCCTCGGGCAGAAAGGAGCGTTTTTCTTTTTTTCTTTTCTCCCCGCTGTACTCCTCCTCCTCCATAATAATAATAATTATTATTATTATTCTTGCAGCATGGCTAACTGAAGCAGCGTGGCTCAGTGGAAAGAGCCCGGGCTTTGGAGTCAGAGGTCATGGGTTCGAATTCCGGCTCTACCAATTGTCAGCCGTGCGACTTTGGGCATGTCACTTCTCTGTTCCTCAGTTACCTCGTCTGTACAATGGGGATTGAAACTGTGAGCCCCCCCATGGGACAACCATAGTAATTATTAGTAATTAGTAATAATAGTAATTATTATTATTATGTGCCCATGCCCACAGTGTGCCCGTCCCCGTCGCCAGGCGGTGCCCACCAAGCCCGGCGGTTGCCCAGGGCTTGGTTTCCATAGCAACGAGCTCCAGGCCCGCCTGGTCCCCGGCCTCAGTGGCGGGCGCGGGGCATCCTGGGAATTGTAGTCTGCGTCTCGTCGCCCTCCCGCGAGAAGCCGCTGGGGGCCGGCCCAGTCGGAACTACATTTCCCAGCATCCCCCCGGGGGGAGGGAGGGCTCCGCCGGCGTCGCCGTCTCCAAGGGCAGGGTTGCCTTGGTAACCGGCGGCCGCGAGTGCCGCGGCCGTTGTGCGCCGGCGCAGTGACGCCAACGCCGTGGCCGAGCGGGCAGGAGGATGGGTTGCCCTGGGTAACCCCAAACGGGGGATGTGGGTGAGAGACCCGAGCAGATGCCCAGAGGCGAGACGGAGGGAGGGAGGGAGGAAGGAAGGGAGGGAACAAGGTGGTTCTCCCAAGTCGGGGGGCGAGAGGGCCCGGAGGGCGCGACCAAGGACCCGAGTTCGAATCCCTGCTCCTCCACTTGCCTGCTGGGTGACCTTGGACGAGTCACTTCCCTTCTCTCGCTTCCCTCCCCTGGGAAATGGGGTTGAAGAGTGTGAGACGTGGACTGTGAGCCCGCTATTGGGTAGGGACCGTCTCTATACGTTACCAACCTGTACTTCCCAAAGCGTTTAGTACAGTGCCCTGCACACAGTAAGCGCTCAGTAAATACGATTGAATGAATGGACTGTCCAACCTGATTAACTTGGGTCTCCCCCAGTTCTTAAACAGTGCTTGGCACATAGTAAGCGTCTCTATATGTAACCAACCTGTACTTCGCTCTTGGAACAGTGCTTGGCACATAGTAAGTGTCTCTATATGTTACCAACCTGTACTTCCCAAGCGTTCAGTAAATACGATTGAATGAATGGACTGTCCAACCTGATTAACTTGGGTCTCCCCCAGTTCTTAAACAGTGCTTGGCACATAGTAAGCGTCTCTATATGTAACCAACCTGTACTTCCCAAGCGCTTAGTACAGTGCTCTGCACACAGTAAGCGCTCAATAAATACGATTGAATGAATGGACTATGTCCAACCTGATTAACTTGGGTCTCCCCCAGTTCTTAAACAGTGCTTGGCACATAGTAAGCGTCTCTATATGTAACCAACCTGTACTTCCCAAGCGCTTAGTACAGTGCTCTGCACACAGTAAGCGCTCAATAAATACGATTGAATGAATGGACTATGTCCAACCTGATTAACTTGGGTCTCCCCCAGCTCTTGGAACAGTGCTTGGCACATAGTAAGCGTCTCTATATGTTACCAACCTGTACTTCCCAAGCGCTTAGTACAGTGCTCTGCACACAGTAAGCGCTCAATAAATACGATTGAATGAATGGAGTGTGTCCAACCTGTTTAACTTGGGTCTCCCCTAGCTCTTAGAACAGTGCTTGGCACGTAGTAAGCGTCTCTATAAGTTACCAACCTGTACTTCCCAAGCGCTTAGTACAGTGCTCTGCACACAGTAAGCACTCAATAAATACGATTGAATGAATGGACTGTCCAACCTGATTAACTTGGGTCTCCCCCAGTTCTTAAACAGTGCTTGGCACATAGTAAGCGTCTCTATATGTAACCAACCTGTACTTCCCAAGCGCTTAGTACAGTGCTCTGCACACAGTAAGCGCTCAATGAATACGATTGAATGAATGGACTGTGTCCGACCTAATTAACTTGGGTCTCTCCCAGCTCTTGGAACAGTGCTTGGCACATAGTAAGTGTCTCTATATGTTACCAACCTGTACTTCCCAAGCGCTTAGTACAGTGCTCCGCACACAGTAAGTGCTCAATAAATACGATTGAATGAATGAATGAATGGACTGTGTCCAACCTGATTAACTTGGGTCTCCCCCAGCTCTTGGAACAGTGCTTGGCACATAGTAAGCGTCTCTATATGTTACCAACCTGTACTTCCCAAGCGCTTAGTACAGTGCTCCGCACACAGTAAGTGCTCAATAAATACGATTGAATGAATGGAGTGTGTCCAACCTGTTTAACTTGGGTCTCCCCCAGTTCTTAAACAGTGCTTGGCACATAGTAAGCGTCTCTATATGTTACCAACCTGTACTTCCCAAGCGCTTAGAACAGTGCCCTGCACACAGTAAGCGCTCAGTGAATACGATTGAATGAAGGAATGAATGGACTGTGTCCAACCTAATTAACTTGGGTCTCCCCCAGCTCTTGGAACAGTGCTTGGCACATAGTAAGCGTCTCTATATGTTACCAACCTGTACTTCCCAAGCGCTTAGAACAGTGCCCTGCACACAGTAAGCGCTCAGTGAATATGATTGAATGAAGGAATGAATGGACTGTGTCCAACCTGATTAACTTGGGTCTCCCCTAGCTCTTAGAACAGTGCTTGGCACATAGTAAGCGTCTCTATAAGTTACCAACCTGTACTTCCCAAGCGCTTAGAACAGTGCTCTGCACACAGTAAGCTCTCAATAAATACGAATGAATGAATGAATGGACTGTGTCCAACCTGATTAACCTGGGTCTCCCCCATCTCTTGGAACAGTGCTTGGCACATAGTAAGCATCTCTATGTTACCAACCTGTACTTCCCAAGCGCTTAGAACAGTGCTCTGCACACAGTAAGCACTCAATAAATACGACAATGAATGAATGGACTGTGTCCAACCTGATTAACTTGGGTCTCCCCCAGCACTTAGAACAGTGCTTGGCACATAGTAAGCGAAAGAGCCCGGTCTTTGGAGTCAGAGGTCATGGATTCAAATACCGGCTCTGCCATTTGTCAGCTGTGTGACTTTGGGCAAGTCACTTAACTTCTCTGTGCCCCAGTTACCTCATCTATAAAATGGGGATGAAGACTGTGAGCCCCACGTGGGACAAATCGATCACCTTGTAACCTCCCCAGTGCTTAGAACAGTGCTTTGCACATAGTAAGCGCTTAACAAATACCATCATTATTATTACTAGAGAAGCAGCGTGGCTCAGTGGAAAGAGCCCGGGCTTTGGAGTCAGAGGTCATGGGTTCAAATCCCGGCTCCACCAACTGTCAGCTGTGTGACTTTGGGCAAGTCACTTAACTTCTCGGGGCCTCAGTTACCTCATCTGTAAAATGGGGATTAAAATTGTGTGAACCCCCCGTGGGACAACCTGATCACCTTGTAACCTCCCCAGTGCTTAGAATGGTGCTTGGCACATAGTAAGTTGCTTAACAAATACCAACATTATTATTATTTATTTATTATTATTATTAACACAGCCGGGCATCCCAGGGGAAAGCTACAATTAGAAGGATCATCCTTTAGGTTGTGTCTCCTTTTGGGGTTCACCTTTACCTTCCAGAGCCTTGCCAGTCTCTCCGGGGGTCTCTGCCCCTCCCTACCCTTATCCTTTAACTAACCCCCCTCCCATTAAGCTATGACTCTCCCCATCTCTTCCTCTCACCCCTCAGTGTCCCCTTGGTCTTTTTTTTCTTTAATGGTATATGTCCAGCACCTACTATGTGCCAGGAACTGTACTAACCGTTGGGATACAAGGTGGGACACAATCCATGTCCTAAGTGGGGCTCACAGTCTTGATCCCCAGTGTACTGATGAGGTAACTGAGGCATCATCAGTGGTATTGATTGAGCGCTTACTATATGCAGAGCACTGTACTAAGCGTTTGGGAGTACAACACAACAGAATTAACCTTCTCGTGCCCTGTACATAAAGAGGCACAGAGAAGTTATGTGACTTGCCCAAGGTTATGGCAAGTCTCGCATTTATTGAGCGCTTACTGTGTGCAAACCACTGTACTAATCCCCCCCGCCTTACCCCAATCCACCCCGCCTTACCTCCTTCCCCTCCCCACACCACCTGTCTATATGTTTGTACGTATTTATTACTCTATTTTATTTGTACATACTTATTCTATTTATTTTATTTTGTTAATATGTTTTGTCTTGTTCTCTGTCTCCCCCTTCTAGACTGTTAGCCCACTGTTGGGAAGGGACCATCTCTATATGTTGCCAACTTGTACTTCCCAAGCGCTTAGTACAGTGCTTTGTACACAGTAAGCGCTCAATAATTATGTTTTGTCCTGTTCTCTGTCTCCCCCTTCTAGACTGTGAGCCCACTGTTGGGTAGGGACCGTCTCTATATGTTGCCAACTTGTACTTCCCAAGCGCTTAGTACAGTGCTCAGTACACAGTAAGTGCTCAATAAATACAACTGAATGAATGAATTATGCAGAAGACAAGTAGCTGAGCCGGCATTTCCCTTTCCTATCTCTCACCTTCAATGGTTTCCTCTTTTTCTCTCTCCCTTTTGCCCCTCTCCATATATATCTTTTCAGGGTCTGAAATCTCCTTTAGATGCTTGTGATTAATTTAGGAGGGTTGAGTCCTTTATTTCCCCAACCCCCCACCCTCCTTTTGTGGGAAGGGAGAAAATGAGGAAACGGTTTTTAAAATCACCCCCAAAGAATTTGGACAAATTTCTTAAAAAAAAAAAAATCAGATGGCCTTCTAAACGATTGGTCTGGTTTTAAAGACGGGAAAAAAGAAATTGAAGAGAAATAGCAAATTTAGTGTAATAATATGTCACTATAATAAAATAATAATGGTAGCACTTACTATTTGTCAGGGACTGTACTAAGCGCTCGGGCGAATACAAGCAAATCGAGTTGGACACAGTCCCTGCCCCATGTGGGGCTCTGTCTCCATCCCCATTTTACAGACGAGGGAACTGAGGCCCAGAGAAGCGAAATGACTTACCCAAGGTCACCCAGCAGAAGCGGCCCAGCTTAGTGGCAAGAGCACGGCCTTGGGAGTCAGAGGATGTGGGTTCTAATCCTGACTCCACTGCTTGTCTGCTGGGTGACCTTGGGCAAGTCACTTCACTTTTTTGCGCCTTAGTTACCTCTTCTGGAAAATAGGGATGAAGCCTGTGAGCCCCACATGGGACACCCCGATTACCTTGTATCTACCCCAGCGCTTAGAACAGGGCTTGGCACATAGTAAGCAATTAACAAATACCATTATTATTATTATTATTATCATTATTAATTGATGGAGCCAGGATACTTTCCAAGCGCTTAGTCCCTTGCTGTGTACGCAGTAAGCACTCAATAAACACAGTTCATTCAATCGCATTTATTGAGCGCTAACTGTGTGCAAACCACTGTACTAAGCGCTTGGAAAGTACAATTCAGCAACATTCATTCATTCAATCGTATTTATTGAGTGCTTACTGTGTGCAGAGCACTGTACTAAGCGCTTGAGAAGTACAAGTTGGCAACATATAGAGACGTTCCTTACCCAAAAGCGGGCTCACAGTCTAGAAGGGGGAGACAGACAACCAAACAAGTCGGCATCGATACCATCAAAATAGATAAATAGAATTATAGTTGACTGAATGAACCTATTATACCGCCACGAAAATATGATTAATTTTATTAATGATGTTAATATGAATATAATTCTATTTATTCTGATGATACTGACACCTACTTGTTTTGTCTTTTGTGTCTCCCCCCTTCTAGACTGTGAGCCTGTTGTTGTAACTTGTACTTCCCAAGCGTTTAGTACAGTGCTCTGCACACAGTAAGCGCTCAATAAATACGAGTGAATGAATGAATGAATATCTGTTGCCGACTTGGACTCTCCGAAGGGCTTAGTCCAGTGCTCTGCATTCATCCATTCGTATTTATTGAGCGCTTACTGTGTGCAGAGCACTGTACTAAACGCTTGGGAAGTCCAAGTTGGCAACCTATAGAGACGGTCCCTACCCAACAGCGGGCCCTGCACCCTACAAGCGCTCAAAAAATACGATTAAATGAATGAACATTTGATGAATATGTTTGTACGTATTTATTACTCTATTTGTACATATTTATTTTATTTTGTTAATATGTTTTGTTCTCTGTCTCCCCCTTCTAGACTGCGAGCCCACTGTTGGGTAGGGACCGTCTCTAGATGTTGCCAACTTGGACTTCCCAAGCGCTTAGTCCAGTGCTCTGCACACAGGAAGCGCTCAATAAATACGATTGGATGAATAAGTGAAGGAAATAGGATATTTTAACGATTTAGGCGCAATGTAAGCGCTTGGTCCAGCGCTCTGCACCCAGTAACGGCTCAATAAATACGACTGAATGAATCTGTTCCTCTTTCTGGCCCTGCCGTAACTAAGGACCGCGTTGGGAAAATCCCGGTAAAAATCAAAGCTGAGCCGGAGGCGGCAAAAAAAAAAATCCCGGCCCTTTTTTTTTGCTTTTTTTTTTGCAAACTGAGACGTAAGGACCGTCCCGGGCGCCAGGAGGAGGCACGGCCAGTGTCGGGAAGAAGAGGAGGAGGAGAAATCGAGCATCCCTTGGAAGCTGTGCAAGGAACCTCGTAAGGACCGGACTTTTCCTGCAGCTGGAGGCGGCTCCTCGGCGGGAAGAAAGCCGTGCAAGCACTGTGCTGTGCGTGCTGTGCAGAGGCGAGGGGCGGCTGGAGCTGCAGCAGCTGCATTGGTTGCAGCGGCAGCTGCATTGGTTGCAGTAGCAGCTGCACTGGTTGCACGAGCGGTTGCAAGAGCGTTTGCATCACCAGCTGCAGCAGCTGCAGAGGTTGCAACAGCAGCTGCAGCGGTTGCAACAGCAGCTGCAGCGGTTGCAACAGCAGCTGCAGCAGCTGGCAACGTCGGATGATGGTGGCAGCGGCCCAGCGGCGCCGTGCACGCCTCCCCTCCTGGAAATTATTCGTGCCAAGTGCGGAGTAAAGGCCCCAACGCGGAGGAGGAGGAGGAGGAGGAAGGAAGGAAGGGGTCGCCCGGTGGGCGGTTGTCATGGGCGATCGGCCAGCTCCCCGGGGCCAACTGCGCCTCGAGTGGGTCTACGGGTACAGGGGCCACCAGTGCCGCAACAACCTCTACTACACGGCGGGCAAGGAGGTGGTCTACTTCGTGGCCGGCGTCGGGGTGGTCTACAACACCCGCGAGCACGGCCAGAAATTCTTCCTGGGCCACAACGACGACATCATCAGGTATGCCAACCCCCTGCCCCTTGGGATCGTATCCGGGAGCCCCTGGGTGGAGAGGGGGAGGGGGCTTGTGCCAACCCCCTGCCCCTATCTGGAAGCTCCTGGGTGGAGAGGGGGCTCGTGCCAACCCCCTGCCCCTATCTGGAAGCTCCTGGGTGGAGAGGGGGTGGGGCTTGTGCCAACCTCCTGCCCCTTGGGCAGCGTGTCTGGAAGCTCTTGGGTGGAGAGGGGGTGGGGGCTTGTGCCAACCTCCTGCCCCTTGGGCATCGTATCTGGAAGCTCCTGGGTGGGGAGCGGGAAGGGGCTTATGCCAACCCTGTGCCCCTTGGGCATCATATCTAATAGCTCCTGGCTGGAGAGGGGGAAGGGGCTTATGCCAGCCCCGTGCCCCTTTGGCATCATATCTGGAAGCTCCTGGGTGGGGAGGGGGAAGGGGCTTATGCCAGCCCCGTGCCCCTTGGGCATCGTATCTAATCAATCAATCAATCAATCGTATTTATTGAGCGCTTACTATGTGCAGAGCACTGTACTAAGCGCTTGGGAAGTACAAATTGGTACTACAAATCTAGTAGCTTCTGGCTGGAGAGGAGCTTATGCCAGCCCCATGGCCCTTTGGCATCATATCTGGAAGCTCTTGAGTGGAGGGGGGAAGGGGCTTATGCCAACCCCGTGCCCCTTGGGCATTGTATCTGGAAGCTCTTGGGGGGAGGGGAAGGGGCTTATGCCAACCCTGTGCCCCTTGGGCATTATATCTAGTAGCTCCTGGCTGGAGAGGGGGAAGGGGCTTATGCCAGCCCCGTGCCCCTTTGGCATCATATCTGGAAGCTCCTGGGTGGGGAGGGGGAAGGGGCTTATGCCAGCCCCGTGCCCCTTGGGCATCGTATCTAGTAGCTTCTGGCTGGAGAGGAGCTTATGCCAGCCCCGTGGCCCTTTGGCATCATATCTGGAAGCTCTTGAGTGGAGGGGGGAAGGGGCTTATGCCAAGCCCGTGCCCCTTGGGCATCGTATCTGGAAGCTCCTGGTGGGGGGAGGGGGAAGGGGCTTATGCCAAGCCCGTGGTCTTATGGCATCATATCTGGAAGCTCCTGGGTGGAGGGGGTAAGGGGCTTATGCCAACCTCGTGCCCCTTGGATATCACATCTGGAAGCTCCCAGGTGGGGAGGGTAAAGGGGCTTATGCCAACCCTGTGCCCCTTGGGCATCATATCTAATAGCTCCTGGCTGGAGAGGGGGAAGGGGCTTATGCCAGCCCCGTGCCCCTTTGGCATCATATCTGGAAGCTCCTGGGTGGGGAGGGGGAAGGGGCTTATGCCAGCCCCGTGCCCCTTGGGCATCGTATCTAGTAGCTTCTGGCTGGAGAGGAGCTTATGCCAGCCCCGTGGCCCTTTGGCATCATATCTGGAAGCTCTTGAGTGGAGGGGGGAAGGGGCTTATGCCAACCCCGTGCCCCTTGGGCATTGTATCTGGAAGCTCCTGGGGGGGGGGGGGAAGGGGCTTATGCCAAGCCCATGCCCCTTGGGCATAGTATCTGGAAGCTCCTGGGTGGGGAGCGGGAAGGGGCTTATGCCAACCCTGTGCCACTTGGGCATTATAGCTAGTAGCTCCTGGCTGGAGAGGGGGAAGGGGCTTATGTCAGCCCCGTGCCCCTTTGGCATCGTATCTGGAAGCTCCTGGGTGGGGAGGGGGAAGGGACTTATGCCAGCCCCGTGCCCCTTGGGCATAGTATCTAGTAGCTCCTGGCTGGAGAGGAGCTTATGCCAGCCCCGTGGCCCTTTGGCATCATATCTGGAAGTGCCTGAGTGGAGGGGGGAAGGGGCTTATGCCAACCCCGTGCCCCTTGGGCATTGTATCTGGAAGCTCCTGGTGGGGGGAGGGGGAAGGGGCTTATGCCAAGCCCGTGCCCCTATGGCATCATATCTGGAAGCTCCTGGGTGGAGGGGGGAAGGGGCTTATGCCAGCCTTGTGCCCCTTGGGCATCATATCTGGAAGCTCCTGGCTGGAGGGGGGAAGGGGCCTATGCCAACCTCATGCCCCTTGGATATCATATCTGGAAGCTCCCAGGTGGGGAGGGGAAAGGGGCTTATGCCAACCCCATGCCCCTTAGGCATCCTATCTGGAAGCTCCTGGCTGGAGGGGGAAAGGGGCTTATGCCAACCCCATCCCTCTTGGGCATCATATCTGGAAACTCCTGGGTGGAGAGAGGGAAGGGGCTTATGCCAACCCTGTGCCCTTTGGGCATCGTATCTGGAAGCTCCTGGGTGGAGAGGGGGAAGGGGCTTATGCCAACCTCATGCCCCTTTGGCATCATATCTGGAAGCTCCTGGGTGGAGAGGGGGAAGGGGTTTATGCCAAGCCCGTGCCCCTTGGGCATCGTATGTGGAAGCTCCTTGTTAGAAAAGGTGGCCTCCAGGGAGTGCAAACCTCCTCTAGTTTGGGGGGAGTCCCCTGGCAGCCCCCCACCCCACAATTCTCGGATTCAGTAGCTGTAGAGGCACGTACCCCCTGCCCACCTTTCTTCTTATCAGGCAGCTTGAAGGGTCAATAATCTGGGCTGCCACTTTTTGGGTAGCAGGGGGAGAAAAATAATAATAATGTTGATGGTATTTAAGTGCCTACCCTGTGCCAAGCACTGTATTAAGCGCCTGGGGTGGATCCTAGCAAATCGGGTTGGACACAGTCCCTGTCCCACGTGGGGCTCACGGTCTCAACCCCCATTTTCCAGATGAGGGAACTGAGGCACAGAGGAGTGAAGTGACTTGCCCAAGGTCACACAGCCCCAAAGGGATCTGGGGCCGTGCAGCACGTCGCTCCTTGAAACCAGGAATTGTAGGAGGTGGGGAGTTTCCCATCGGTACCACTTGGCAGGGAGCCAGGCATCCCAAACGAGGGATGCCAATAACGGTTTTAAAGGATCGCTGCTTTTGTGCCCAGAGTGCTCCTTGCCAGAAGACAAAAAGACACACTCACAAAACAGGCCCGCTTTTTCTAGTTTTGTGGATGGGGTATAAACACACAACTGGTGTAATGAGCCCCGAGAGGCATTTGTTTTGATTTGGGGGGGGGGCCTTTTGTGAATGCTTTGAAGGGAAATCAGAGTCTCCCCTCATCTGTTGTGGCTAAGGAAAGTGTGGCTTTGATGGGTTTCCAAGGGAGGCCTTTCAGTTATTGAAGGGTTTTTTTTGTGTGTGTGTATGTGTGTGTCTTCCCCTCAGCCATCCCAGATAAATAACTGGCTGGGGAGAAAAGCGAAAAAGAATCTTTGTACATTTGCATTTTAAAAACTTGGAACTGCAAAATTACCTCAACTACCATGTGTTCTGTGTGACACCCGGCAGTGAAATGGCCATGATTTGGTTTCAGAACCTAATATGCGTTCCTCTCATAGTGGAAAGTTTGCCCTCAGGTTATCAGCCTGAAATAGAATCATTGCATATTGAGTTTTCTGGGACTGGAAGAGTCAAAATTAATTTTTGAATGATGAAACGCGATGTTAAAGTGTACAGTAGAATCCGTGGGAGAGCCTTGAAATTTCTCTTAAAGACGGGTCTTTAAAAGGAGAAAGGGTGTGGTAGTGACACGTACTTATATCGATCAGCTGTATTAGAACCAGCATTTTTACTAAGAATGGGGAGGGTTGGGATTTGGGAATTTGCAGTTAGCTCTCTTGCTGAGATTTTGCTCTTCTTATTGTACTGCTTGCTATTAGCCAGAGATGTGAATGAGTAACAGCGGCTAGTAAAAAGGGTTAGTCTGTTGGACATGTTTAGACTGTTGGACATGTGAACTGATGGCTGTATTTGCATTGTAAAAATGCAGTGAGGTGTATTAATCTGGGAACGGATTGACAACTAGGATAGGGAATCCTTCAGGTTAAATTCTATTGCTTTTATAACTCATTAATTCTTTTGTTCATTGAGAATCTCCTAGGAGCAGAAATTCAAACTACCTTTCTACATTCTGTGTCCTAAAGGAAAAAAAATGCAGTGTTGCCAGTAGGGCATTGGATTGATCTATTTTGATGCTATTGATGCCTGTGTACTTATTTTGTATTGTCTGTCTTCCCCTTCTAGATTGTGAGCCCATTGTTGGGTAGGGATTGTCTCTATCTATTGCCGAGTTGTACTTTCCAAGCACTTAGTACAGTGCTCTGCAGTATATCTCCCCAAAATTTATAGTTACATACTTTAGCCATCTATCAAGTTCCTAATTTTTAAATTAGGAACTTAAGCGCTTAATAAATACAATAAGCGCTTAATAAATACAATTGAATGAATGAATTGAGGGGTAAAGTAATAATAATAATAATGATGGCATTTATTAAGCACTTACTATGTGCCAAGCACTGTTCTAAGCGCTGGGGAGGTTACAAGGTGATCAGGTTGTCCCACAGGGAGCTCACAGTCTTCATCCCCATTTTGAAGATGAGGTAACTGAGGCACAGAGAAGTTAAGTGACTTGCCCAAAGTCACACAGCTGACTATTGGCAGAGCCGAGATTTGAACCCATGACCTCTGACTCTTTCCATTTCTATACTCTTTCCATTGAGCCACACTGCTTCTGTAGCTGAAATCATTGATTATCATACTGTGTGCAGAGCACTTATCAAGTGTTTGGCAGAGTAAAATACAACAGAATCGGTAGATCCTTTCTTCTGCCTACAAAGGTCTTACTGTAACAATCTAGGACCCAACTGCTTAAACCTCAACCTTGTAGAAACTTGTCTGCTGTGTGACCTTCAGCAAGTCACTTCACCTCTCTGTGTTTCAGTTCCCTCATCTGTAAAATGGGGATTAAGACTGTGAGCCCTGGGTGGGACAGAGATTGTGTCCAACCTTATTATCATGTACCTACCCCAGCACTTAGAAGAGTGCTTGGCACATTGTAAGTGCTTAACAAATACCAGGTACTCTTCAGATATTAAAGGTGATGTCAGTTCTATCTGCCGCATGATTTAGACAGTACCCGAATATTTTCAAAGGAAAAGACTTAACTTCTCCTTTTTCTTTAACCCAGGTTATTTCCATATAGATATCGCTTCATGGTGAAAAGTTTGCTTTGATTTTGAATTAGACATTAAACTTACTGCTAAATTTGGAGTGCTTTATTGAGTTTAATTTTACTACAGTAAATTTCTTTGGATTTCCTGAGTCCCTTTTTATAATTGAGAACTAATCAGTCATATTGATTGAGTGCTTACTGTTTGCAAAGCACTGTACTAAGCACTTAGGAATGAGAGGAAAGTGCCCATATAGCAGATGCTGCTTTAGTTAAGATTTCCTTTAAAATGACAAGGCTTTTGTTGAGATGGAACACTATTCTCATTTTTTGAGCACCTTTTTTAACATTGGATAATAGATCTATGTTTACGTGTTTCACTTTTAAATAATGGAATTATTCCTAAAATTATGGAATTTTAATAAGCATTTACCATGCGCTAGGCATTAGGATAGCTATAAAGTTATCAGATTGGGCACATAACAGACCCTGTCTCACCTGGGACTCCCATTCTACCCTGTCCCAATTTTACAGATGAGGAAGCTGAGGTCCAAAAAGATTAAGTGACTTGTCCAAGGTCACACAGCTGGCCAGTGGAAGAGGTGGAATTAGAACTCATGTCTTCTGACTCCCAGTTCCATGCTCTTTCTGCTAAGCCATGCAGCTTCATTTCCTTTGATTGTTAGCACTTTGGGGGTACTGCTTCCTTTTAGAGTGTAAAAATTAGGAACTTGATAGATGGTTAAAGTATGTAACTAGAAATGTTGAGGAGATATACTGCAGTAAAAATGTCATATTCATTCATTTATTCAATCGTATTTATTGAGCGCTTACTGTGTGCAGAACACTGTACTAAGCGCTTGGGAAGTACAAGTTGGCAACATATAGAGACGGTCCCTACAAAACAGTGGGCTCACAGTCTAGAAGATAGTTGAGCTCATTTGTAAATCTCAGCCATGTTTAAATTGCTGTTATGGTTTTTTCCATAGTACATTGAAAATTCTTAAGGGAATGGGAATATTTTATGATCTGTTCATGTCTTTTTTTTGGCATTTATTAACTTGCCTGACTTGACTTTATGTGAAAGAAATATGCTGTAACTTTTTTGATTTTAATGGTATTTGCCAAGCACTTACTATGTGCCAAGCCCTGTTCTAAGCGATACAAACTAGTTAGATACAAACTAATCAGGTTGGACACAGTCCATGTCCCATATGGGCTCACAGTCTTAATCCCCATTTTACAAAGAAGGCAAGTGAGGCACAGAGAGTTTAAGTGATTTGCCCAAGGTCACACAGCAGACAAGTGGCAGAGCTGGGATACATATTTGTAATTTGTTTGATGTCCCTCTTCCCACCTCTAGACTGTAAGCTCGTTGTGGGCGGGAATGTGTCTGTTGTACTCTCCCGAGCGCTTAGTACAGTGCTCTGCACACAGTAAGCGCTCAATAAATACGATTGAATGAATGAAATGAATTAATCAGAACCCACGTCCTTCTGAGTCCCATGCCCATGTTTTATCCACTAGGCCACACTGCTTCTCTTCAGGAACTAGAATGGCCTGTTTTGTATTTTGCTTTTGCATTAGTTATAAAGGGCTGTACCAGAATATATACATATATATATTACATTTACTCCTGTTTTGTTATTTCATATCCCCACTTCACTAGAAAACCATCTCACTGGTTCCAAAACCACCTTCATTTGAAAAATTCATGTGGCCTCTGAAGGGCTTCAGGTTGACAGAAAGCGTTATAGCAAATATCACGAGTGTCCTGCCGTGATGGGCCATAAGTTGAAGACAGATTTTTTAAAAAGTATTGGTGGGCTAGTGGTGATGTGATTTATTGGGTGTGGAAGCTTGTTTGCATTCCTTAGCAATGTTATCTTTGAAGAGAGCATTTTATCTACCTCGATAAAGACACAAAGGAAAAGGTGATTATTTGAAGCAATTTGGCAGACTCTGAATAAATATTTTTCAGGCAGGAGACCTAAAGACAATAACAACGCAATTTGGAGTAAATGAATACTTGCATTGTCCAAATTGGATTTTGGTAAGCCTAAAAGTAAGCATTTTCAAGTGTTTGTATAGTCCAAAAACATACACCTAAAGCAGGAGTAATTGGAATAGAGAGCTCTGAAATCAGATCCAGCCGTTTCTTAGCATTTTTCCCTTACCATGTATTTTTTTTTAAAAAAAGATGACTAACTCATCTTGTCAGTTTTGTATGGAAAAATTATTTGGGCAAATCATGAAATAATCAGTTTGCCTAGACAAACCTTGGTCATGAGAAGTAACCAAAATGATTCTGTGAAAGGTATAAATGAATTTAGAGTTCTAACAATAATAATAATTATGGTACTTGTTAAGCGCTTACTATGTGCCAAACACGGGGGTAGATATGATACAAGTTAATTAGGTTGGACACGGTCCCTGTCTCCCATGGGGCACACAGAGTAGGAGGGAGTAGGATTTAATCCTCACTTTACAGATGAGATAACTGAGGCACAGGGAAGTGAAGTGATTTGCCCAAGGTCACATAAAGACAAGAGGCCTGGAAATCAGAGGAACTGGTTTCTAATGCTGCTCTGCCTTTTGCTTGCTGGGTGACGTTGAAGGACCTATGTTGCCACCTTGTACTTCCCAAGCGCTTAGTACAGTGCTGTGCACACAGTAAGCGCTCAAATACAGTTGATTAATTGACCTGGGTTCTAATTCCGCCTCTGCCACTTGTCTCCTGTGTGACCTTGGGCAAATCACTTCACTTCTGTGGGCCTCAGTTACCGTATCTGCAATCTGGCGATCAAGACTGTGAGCTCCTTGTAGGACAGGGACTGTGTTCAACCCGATTTGCTTGTATCCATCCCAGCGCTTAGTACAGTGCCTGGCACATAGTAAGTGCTTAACAAATGCCATTATTATTATTGGGCTAGTGACTTAACTTTTCTGTGCCACACTTGTTCTCCTGTTCTCCCTCTTAGTTAGACTTGTGAGCCCAGTGTGGAACAGGGTCTGTGTCCAACCTAATTAACTTGTACCTACCCCAGTGCTTAGAACAGTATTTGACACATGGTAAGTACTTAAAAGCAACAACAAACAGATCACTAGGGCCCAAACCCCTGATAAGCCTAGCAAAACTATGCTTAAATAAGGCAGAAAAAGATTTGGTAGTCATAATAGAGGCAGCAGTGAAGTCCTGTTATTAAAAAGGAAACGTTAACACCTACAAACGTTCAAAAGTAATCCCTCCCTTACAAGTAATTGGTCAGACTCTTGATTAATCAATCAGTCATAGTCTCTAAACTCATTGTAGAACAATAATGTGTAAACTCCTGGAGGGAGGGGTCCATGTTTTTTACAGTGATATTCCCCCAAGCACCTAGTACGGTACAGGTGTTCAGTAGATAATACTGACTGGTTGAAAGAGGAAGAATGAAATCTGGGACTAGGGATAAAAGAGCACAAAGGAGAATCAATCAGTGATATTTATTGAGCACTTACAGAGTGCAGAGAACTGTATGAAGCACTTGGGAGAAAGGTCCAGTATCTCAGAAAATGCTAAAATTGAACAGATACCAAGGTAAAGGAAAATGGGTTATTGGGATTGTCAGGTGGAAACAAAAATAAAGAGATGGAAGTAAGTTCATCTTTCACAGTTGAAAATAGTCAAGCCAATTCTCCCAGTGGCAAAGTTTACCTTCCAGTAACGTTAGGCACTTTGAAGAGAAACAGTATTTCTTTCAGGACACAAATGGATTGTTCAGTGTATTGCAGTAATATGTGTATGGTGTTAGCAGCAATGCACTGAACAGTTCCCTAACGGTCTTAAAGTTGTGACTCCTCCAGAAGTGCCTCATCTTCTGTAATCTTGGACCCTGGGGAAATCAGGCTCTGTAGTTTACACAGTTAAACATGTCTGATTCCCAGGTCTTTTTTAACTTAACCTTTCAGGCTCAAAAAATAGCCCATGGCTAATTACCTCCCATAAATTTTGAGATTCTTAAAATGACAATATCATTGTTTCATACCAGTTCGTAGTTAATTAGTTTTACAGCTGTTATTGTCAAGTGCAATCATGAGCAAATTGCTCCAAGTCGAACTTGAACCCCTTGATCTCGATCATAAGTCATTTGTAACCTAAACCTAATTTTCCCGGCCATCATTAATTCACTCATTTATCAAACTAAAATTAATCAATCAGTAGTATTGAGCAGTTACTCTGTGCAGAGCGCTGTAGGAAGTGTTTGGGAGCGTACAGTGCAACAGTTAGCAGACACGTTCCCTGCCCACAATGAGTTTACAGTCTAGAGGGGGAGACAGGTGTTACTATAACTATTAAGTGACCATGGTGAGCATGATACTATACTGGATTCTGGAGGGGTTGAATAGAATATAGAAGACATTATACCTGCTCTTGAGAGGTTACTCTATAGAGTGGCAAGCCCTCTACATAACTGTACCTTTTCCTAGCCACCAGACATTTATTCCTTCTTCCCCGCCTTCACCCTAGCTGAAAACCTGGAGTTGACACCACTTTATTAATGGTAATTGGCCAGATGGGCCAGCATGTGATTGACAGATGATTCAAACAAATCAGATTATATGATGGAACCAGTCAAAGGGTGTGGCCCATTCATGAGCTGTAAATCAACTGGTTGGAGGACAAAAAGGGCATATCTGTCATCCAGTGAAATGCACTCTCTCTCGACCAGTGTTTCTCAAAACTGGATCAAGACTTGGTTTGCTGGGAGATAGAGACACTCTCCCAGCAAACACTGTCTTAGGCTGTGAGCTCCCTGTAGACTGTAAACTCATTGTGGACATCATCATCATCAATCGTATTTATTGAGCGCTTACTATGTGCGACATGGAATATGGCCATTTATTGTATTGTACTCGCCAAAGCGATTAGTACAGTGCTGTGCACACAGTAGGCGCCCAATAAATACGATTGAATACACTTATCTTCCCTTCCAACAATCCCCCCCCTTCCTGATTGCCACATAAGTTGGCCACTTTGGACATTTACATTTTATTTATTTATTTTGGTGAAAAGGTAATGTAGGGCCTGTTAGGATCAAGGAGTGAAAGAGGGTTTTTTTTGTTTGTTTTTCGGGTTTTAGTTTGGGTTTTTTTAATGGTATTTGTTAAGCACTTACTACTTGCCTGGTACTGTACTAAGTGCTGGGGTAGATACAAGCTTATCAGGTTGGGAACAGTCCGTGTCCCACATGCTCACAGTCTTAATCCCCATTTTCCAGATGAGGTGACTGAAGCACAGAGAAGTGAAGTGACATGCCCAGGGTCACACAGCAATCAAGTGGCAGAGCTGGGATTAGAGCCCAGGTTCTTCTGATTCCCAGGCCTATGCTGTATTCATTAGGTTACGCTGTTTCTCAGTTTGAGCCATTTCCCAGGTACCAAGGAGACTTGTGTGAAATAAACCAGAGCTGTATAAGAAACTGAAAACCTGTCCATCAACAAATCTGAAGTGAATGTCAGCAAAGTGCATACCTTTGAGAACTAGTCCCTTTGAAAATAATTTGTTATATGCTAGTCAAATTCTATTTGCAAATATTTAAACGATTGGAGGCTTGCCCACCTTTCACCCCTAAAATTTGATGTAAAGGAATCGTTCTGACTATTCTTAGATATTTATCTGGTGACTTGGGAGTAAAAAGGAAGTAAGAAGAGTTACTTTGCAGAATATTTTGTAATCAGAGGGCAAAGCCAACTGGGTAATTAGAGTGGTGGTGTTAAAAAGCAGTTTGCTCCCTATAATTTCCAGCTTCATTTTATTGATGGGGAACAGATTGCTTTGCTAGGCACTGCTAGAAATAGCAATACTTATATATCTAGAGTTACTTGGCTCTCAGTAGTAGTTTTTCATTGAAAAACAGATTAGTGATCAGTTTTGTTAAACTAATGCTGGAATAACACTCATAACTTTTTTTGGTGGCGGTAAAAAAAAATGGATCTGTCAAATTGAAAATGACTTTGTTTCCTAACTCACAAGGGCAAAAGCAGCCAAAGAACTAAGACTTTCTTTCAATTTTAATGGGAGAAAATGCTTTCTTTTTAGGCTAAACAATTCCAGAGCGCATAACATATTTAAAAGGTGGTTAGATGTGGGTAGAGGGTTTTTTTTTTATATTTTTGTTACACCCACATAGGTGAAAGGAATGAATTCCCTTTTTAATGTAACATGAGAAATGCCATCCAGTATTAAACCAATACCCATTCTGTGTCTGACACTGACATCAAAGATTCTTAGAAGAACGAGGGGATGGTTGTCCTTTTTTGGCTTTTGTCTTTATAGTTAGGAATGTATCCTCTAACCTCACTAATCTTTCCCTCTAATAATCCAATATAGCCCTATTGCCCATGAATTCATCAAAATTTTTCTTGAACCTACTGATATACTTTGTGATTAAAAAATTCCATATAGTGACTAGCCACTGTGTGAAGCAATGTTTCATTTTGTTTGTTTAAAGCCTCTTTTCTCCATGCTTCAGTTTGTGACCCTCTCCCTTCTCAGTCTTCATATTGCAGTTCTGGAGTCATAATGTTTACAGTGTATTTTCATTGTGAAGCCACGTTTATCTTCCCCCTTCCTGGTCATTTTGTGTCTTTGACTCTTTTCGGCTCCATCTGTTGATAATAATCATGGTATTTTATGCACACTGATATTTGCCGAGTACTGTGCTAACCTCTGGGGTAGGTATAATATAATCAGATTGACACAATCCCTATCCCACTTGGGGTTCACAGTTTAAGTGGGAGGGAGAACAGGGTTTTTTTTTTTTTGTGTGTGGGTGGTATCTGCTTTGCGCTTACTATGTGCTGGGCATTCATTCAATCATATTTGTTGAGTGCTTACTGTGTGCAGAGCACTATACTAAGTGCTTGGGAAGTACAAGTTGGCAACATATAGAAACGGACCCTACCCAATAATGGGCTCACAGTCTGAAGTATAGACTGAAGCGGGGAGAGACAGGAGGATGGGAGATCAGAAAGGATACTGATGCAGTAATCCAGTAGGGATAAGGATGAGAGATTGAACCAGCAAGGTAGCGGTTTGGATGGAGAGGAAAGGGCGGATCTTGGCGATGTTGTGGAGGTGAGACCGACAAGTTTTGGTGATGGATTGGATGTGTGGGGTGCATGAGGGAGCGGAGTCAAGGATGACACCAAGCTTGCAGGCTTGTGAGATGGGCACTTTACTAAGCACGGGTGTTGGGACAAGATACTCAGATTTGGCACAGTTCATGTCCCACATGGGATTCACAGTCTTTATACCTGTTTTAGAGAGGAAGTAAATGAGGCAGGCCACGCTGCTTCTCATTTAATCCCCATTTTGCTGATGAGGAAACTGAGATGTTTAAGTGAGGTCCCACACCAGGCAAGTGGTGAATCTAGGGTTAGAACCCGGGGCTCCAGGCTCCCATTCCGATGTTCTTTCCAGTAGGCTACATGGCTAGGTATAACCTTGATAGTTTTACCGTAATACGAAGACATGGAATCGTGGCCTGAAGAATAAGGAGCACAGTTCTGGTCCATGCATTTTCGGAGGGATTATAAAGCCAGTTTCCAGTCCAAGCAGGCTCCTGCCGGACAGAGAGGCTACCTGCTGACATGGGGAAGTGCCATCATTTCAAGAGCTGCCCTGCAGATCCAGCATCTGGGCAGTGATGAGATGTGAACAGCACGAATCAATCCATGGTATTTGTTGAGCGCTTGCTGGGTATTGAGTAGTGCAATAGGCATTTGAGAGAGAACAATACAGTAGTGTTGATGGACATAATGGTAATAATGGTGGTATTTAAGTGCTTACTATGTGCCAGGCACTGTACTAAGCGCTGGGGTAGATACAAGCTAATTGGATTGGACACAGCCCGTGTCCCAAATGGGACTCACATTCTTAGTCCCCATTTTGCAGATGAGGGAACTGAATGATAATCGTTGTTGGGTAGGGACCGTCTCTATATGTTGCCGACTTGTACTTCCCAAGCGCTTAGTCCAGTGCTCTGCACACAGTAAGCGCTCAATAAATACAATTGAATGAATAGTAATAATAATAATAAGTATTTGTTAAGCACTTGACTTTACTAAGCGCTGGGGTGGATACAAGCAAAGAAGTTAAGTGACTTGCCCAAATTTAGCTAGTTAATTGTGATATTTGTTAAGCAATTACTAAGTGCTGGGGCAGATATATGAGAATCAGGTCCCATAGCGGGCTCACAGGTTCAGCAGGAGGGAGTACAGGTATTGAATCCCCGTTTTGCAGATGAGGGAACTGAGGCACAGAAAAGTGAAGTGACTTGACCAAGGTCACAGAGCAGTAAAAGATGGAGCTGGAAATAAAACCTAGGCCCATCGACTCCCAGGTTTTTGCTCTTTTCACTAGGCCATACTGCTTCATAAGGACCTCACAACCCAGAAGGGGTGATAGATATTCAAAGAGCTGCCCTACAGATCCGGGGTCTAGACAGTGGGGAGCTATCCCCTGTCACTGATAGGGGACAGGGAAAGTTTCATGATATGTACAGAAGAGTTGTGGGATGTGTGGGGTTCATTCAGTCATATTTATTGAGCGCTTACTGTGTGCAGAGCACTGTGCTAAGTGCTAGGGAGAGTAGAGTGTAGCAACATAACGGACACATTCCCTGCTCACGGTGACCCTGCAGCCCCAGTTTCATAGCTCTCATGCACATATTTAGAGAGAATTAGGATCTGATTTCCCTTACTGAAATTCCTTCATGAGATTTAGGACGCGAAGCTTCAATATGGAGCAAATTATCGTTTCTTCTGATTTTATAGGTGTGTTTTTGACACTTATTATGGAAGTTATTGTGCCTTCATTTTCTTCTGTGTTCAAATAAAGGTAAAATATGGGTTCAGTAGCTAATTGGAATAATGCAATGCATAAATCCAGATGTCGACTGAAAGTGTCTCATGCTCCTATTTGATTTTCATGCAAACATATTGGCACTTACCTAATGCATGCATAAACATGACATTCTTCTTTCTGAATACTAAACTGAATTCATTGCCAGACGCTTACATGAAAGAGCACGATCTTTCCAAAGTAATTTTTCATGCATATTACCCAGAATAATAGGAATGCACAAGGAAAAATCTTTGGTGATAGCTTTATTTTCTAAACAATGGCTAGTCTGCCAGTAGGTGGGAGTTATTAGTTTGCTGGTTAGTGCCCCGCCACGTGAAACTCCGTAGAGTAGTATCAAAATATATCTGAACTCATTCTTGACTGTAAGCTTGTTGTGGGCAGGGAACATGCCTGCCAACTCAGTTATATTGTATTCTCCCAAGCGCATAGTACAGTACTCTCTGCCCACAATAAGCCCTCAGTAAATATGATTGATATATTCTCAGGGTACAGTGAGTCCGTTGTTGGGTAGGGACCATCTCTATATGTTGCCGAATTGTACTTCCCAAGTGCTCAGTACAGTGCTCTGCACACAGTAAGCGCTCAATAAATACAATTGAATGAATGAACAGTTAGCAGACATTCCTTTTCTTCCACTCCCTTCTGTGTCACCTTGACTTGTGCCCTTTATTTGATTCCCTCTCCCAGCCCCACAGCACTTATGTACATATCTGTTATTTATTTCTATTAATGACCGTCTCCCCTTCTAGACTGTAAGCTCGTTGTGGGCAGGGCATGTGTCCATTATATTGTCGTGTTGTACTCTCCCAAGCTCTTAGTACAGTGCCCTTAACACAGTAAACGCTCAGTAAATCCAATTGATTGACATATTCCCTTCCCACATTGAGCTTAAATCTAGGAGGGGAGAGAGGCATTAATATAAATAATTTATGATACATAATTTGTCCATATGGAAATATGAACAGCAATCAATCAATCAATCAATCGTATTTATTGAGCGCTTACTATGTGCAGAGCACTGTACTAAGCGCTTGGAAAGTACAAATTGGCATCACATAGAGACAGTCCCTACCCGATAGTGGGCTCACAGTCTAAAAGGGGGAGACAGAGAACAGAACCAAACATACCAACAAAATAAAATAAGTAGGATAGAAATGTACAAGTAAAATAAATAAATAAATAAATAAACAGAGTAATAAATATGTACAACCATATATACATATATACAGGTGCTGTGGGGAGGGGAAGGCGGTATGGCGGGGGTATGGAGAGGGGGGACGAGGGGGAGAGGAAAGAAGGGGCTCAATCTGGGAAGGCCTCCTGGAGGAGGTGAGCTCTCAGCAGGGCCTTGAAGGGAGGAAGAGAGCTAGCTTGGCGGATGGGCAGAGGGAGGGCATTCCAGGCCCGGGGGATGACGTGGGCCGGGGGTCGATGGCGGGACAGGCGAGAGCGAGGTACAGTGAGGAGATTAGTGGTGGAGGAGCGGAGGGTGCGGGCTGGGCAGTAGAAGGAGAGAAGGGAGGTGAGGTAGGAGGGGGCGAGGTGATGGAGAGCCTTGAAGCCCAGGGTGAGGAGTTTCTGCCTGATGCGCAGATTGATCGGTAGCCATTGGAGGTTTTTGAGGAGGGGAGTGATATGTCCAGAGCGTTTCTGGACAAAGATAATCCGGGCAGCAGCATGAAGTATGGATTGAAGTGGAGAGAGACACGAGGATTATCTTGCTGCAGGGAGGCCCACCAGTATCTACTGTGGCCTCAATAAACTTACCCTCAGAGAGAAGGAAAAAGAGAATAGAAAAAGGATCGGTATGTAAGTGCTTAAATAGTAATGTCTGCAATTTTATATGGATAGTTCTGTCGGTCATTTCAAAAGGCATAGGAATGCTGACTCTCCTGGGAATAGGAAGGACCTGGGTTCTAATCTGGGCTCTACACTTGTCTGCTGTGTGACCTTGGGCAAGTCGCTTCACTTCTCTGTGCCTCACCTCATCCGTAAAATATGAACCCTTTGTGGGACATGGACTGTGTCCAGTCTGATTAGTTTGTATCTACCCCAGTGCTGAGAGAAACAGCCTGGCCTATTAGATACAGCACGGACCTGGGTTCTAATTCTAGCTCTACAACCTCTCTGCCGTGTAACCTCGGGTAAGTCACTTCACTTCTCTGTGCCTCAGTTACCTCATCTGTAAAATGGGAATTAAGAGTGTGAGCCCCATGTGGGATAGGGACTGTGTCCAATACAATTTGCTTGTGTTCACCTCAGCACCTAGTACAATGTCTGGAACATAGGAAACACTTAACAAATACCATTATTATTATTATTATTATCATTTTATCTATAATGATAATAATAAAAAATGGTAGTAGGGAGGGTAAAACCCCAGGGGGGAATTTCCAAAGCGATACTCACCTCAAAACTTTTCTGCAGGATTTTCATGTCCTCTGAGTGTGCCACCACTTTGGAGGAGTTTAACAAGACCTTAGTTAAGAATAGTTCTAAAATGTAATGATGGATGTGGATATATTTGCAATATCAGAAAAAATGGTATTTTTATAGGGCTTTTGTTCCAGAGAACTCAGAGTACTTCCAGATTTATTCTCATTTGTTCTTCACAATTGGTAGGAGGAAGGTGTCTGATGAAGAGATTTTTGTCTGTTTTCCAATAGAACCAATTTTCAGGACAAGTTAATAAGTTATTTTTATTGTAGCTGTGGGAAGAAAGGATCAATAATGTTTTTCCTTAATGCATTTTCTTTGAAGATCAGCTTTATGTTTTGTGCAGAGTGTGGGAGGGTTTAATTGAAGTGGGATATGGGAAGATGCTTTCATGTTGCCAGTGTAACCCCTGTTTTTTTTTTTTTGTTTGTATAGTCCATACAATCAACTGAGGTTTTCACATCCTGGAATTTCAGTCCTTTTGGTATTTATTGTATCTTCTATCAACTCTGTTCTATCAGTGCTTAGTGCAGTGCCTGGCACATAGTAAGCACTTAAATATCATCATTATTATTATTACTCTCCCAAATGCTTAGTAGTGCTGTGCACACAATATATAATAAATGTTGTTATATACTAATATTAATATTAGTATTATAATTACATGTTATACTAATGCATATTACATGTTTATTCATAAATTCCATTGGTTGAGCAACACCATTTATATCAAAGAAATTGAGTCTTTCCTTCTTACTTGACACTATCACTAAAATAGTGTTTGCTTTTTTCTCTGCTTGTTTTCAGTCTGCCTTTCACAGAACATTTTAGTCAAATGTAGAGTGAAGTCTTTTTCTTAGTTCTTTTACTTTTTATGTGACTCTTTCCCATTGGATAGTGCCCAGGGCATGCGCTTAGCAGATTCCCCAACTGTTATGTCAGAGAAATATCTTTCTCCAAGGCCCGACTGTTGTTTCCCAAGCAGTCCAAACCCGAACTATTACTCTAGTTAATCAGTGGTATTTATTGAGTGCTTAGTGGATGCAGAACACGGTACTAAGTGCTTGGGAGAGTACAGTATAGCAGAATTGATAGACAACAACGAGCTACCCACAACAAGCTTACAGTCTAGAAGGAGAACACCATTTTGTTTTGGGTTTTTTTAAATGCTTACTAAGTACCAGGCACTGTACTAGGCACTGGGATAGATTCAAGATAATCAAGTTGAACTGTCCATGTCCCATCCTTATTTTACAAATGTAGTAACTGAGGCACAGAAAACTTAAGTGGCTTGCTCAAGGCTATACAGCAAAGGAAGAGCCATCTTAGAAAATTTCCTTTGCAAGAAGCAGCTGAATATTCTAAAGAGAATGTTCTATCATGCATTATTTGAATGGTTGTAATGAAGAATGGAATATAAGCAAATATTGATATGAAAATCAAGGTCATGGTTCCAACTGACGCCTTCTTAATTGTGAGTCTTCATGAAGTGCTTTTCTCCTAGCACAGTTAATGGTTCTTACGTAGCCATTTTAACCTCACCCGTTTTCAGTTTTCTTTCTTGCTCAAGGATAATAAGTTTCTGGCACTCCTCACTGAATTTAGACAAAAACATTTCCCCATCTTTCTCTTGGATCAGAGGAGGAGGAGGCTGCTTTTATCATTCTCCACAGCATTTTTGATAATGTGGAGTATTTTGTTTCCTAACTGCTTTCTTCAGATGAAGAAAGTCAACCAGTTGGGACACTGAAGACAATTGCTGTCTCTAAGTGAATTCTGGATCTGTCAGTGGTTAGTGAGAGTCTTTCCAGTGGTAATGGTGAAATGAGTAAGAAGATAAAATCTCATAAATCTCCGTACACACTGTACTGTACATATTTCTCTACAAAAAGCCCAAAACATCAAACAATACTTTTGAGAAGAGACTGTAGACCTCACTTTTATTGAATCTTATACTCAGTCAAGGACTAAATAGTTGGACAGCTTACAAATTTTTATTATGGTCCTGGGGAATACTGAATGGAATTTATATTTTAGTTTTTCTTATTCCAAAGGAATGTGAAGCTACCTGGCTATAATGATGATGATGATGATGATAAATGTGGTATTTAAGTACTTACTGGGTGCCAAACACTGTGCTAAGCGCTCAGATACAATCAGATCCGACACAGTTCCTATCCCACATGGGGTTCACGGTCTAAGGGAAAAGGAGAACAGGTATTTATTTAATCCTCATTTTATAGTTCATCCATTCAATCGTATTTATTGAGCGCTTACTGTGTGCAGAGCACTGTACTAATGAGGAAACAAAGGTTAAATGACTTGCCGGGGCACAGTGCAGGCAGTTTTGCAGATGTGGGTTAAAAGGATAGTAGTCAATTTAAGAAGTTATTTATTAAAATTCTGCCTGGAAAATTATACCATGCAATAAGAACCAGAGACCCAAACTCTCAATCTTGTTTCCTGTCTTTCAGAGGTACCCTTGCTGTTCCACATAAGTTATGCAGACGTCAAACTTAACATGTCCAAAACAGGGCTCCTTATCTTCGCACTCAAAACCTGTCCTCCCATCTTAGACAGCACCACTATCCTCCCTGTCTCACAAGCCCATACCGGTGGTGTTATCCTCGACTCACCTCTCTCATTCAACCCACATGTTCAGTCTTTCACAACACTAAAGCCCACCTTTTCCTTTCCATCCAAACTTCTACCACATTAATCCAAGCACTTACCCTATCCTATTCCTCCTTGCTTATACTGAATCAGCCTCCTTGCTGACCTCCCTGCTGTGTCTCTCTCTCCCCACTCCAGTCCTTACCTCACTCTGCTGCCTGATCATTTTTCTACAAAAAACATTCAGGGCATATTTTCCCACTCCCCAAGAACCACCAATGGTTGCGCATCCATCTCCACACCAAACAGAAACTCCTTACCATTGGTTTTAAAGCACTCAAGGTCTGGGGCTCGAACAGTTTGAAAGCAGGTGTTTTCCACTTAAGGATTCAAAAACAGGTTTGTGTTGCTTTGGACACCTTTTTGAATGAAAGCTGAGCTTCGGTCCTGAGACCTAATGATTGAGATCCTTTGAAAAGGAATTGAAAATAGTGCTAATGGTTTGTGCAGTGCCACTTACATTCTCTTATCCCTGTCAGTTACATTTTTGGTAGGATGGTTGCAGGAATAGATTAACTATATTACAATAAAGCATTAAAGCATTAAACTAATGTGCCAAGAAGCATTTCAGTGGTAAGTGGTCATCCATTACCCAGAAGCACAAGTTTCAGACTGAGCTGGGGGCCATCTGGCTGATTTATTCTGAAGATTAAAAATCTTATCAGGAATATGTTCCTTTCTATATTCAGCACAGTCCAGAAGAAAAGCAAGGTCAAGGGGGTTAGCCAAAATCTGTGTGGTAGCTTCTAAAAAGACCCCATAATCACAGATGAACCAGATTCCCAGTCAGAATAATGGTCAAAATCAAGGTTGAAGCAATACTACAAACTGGAAAGAATGAGAGCAGAGAAACACAGAAGGAGGTTTGCAGAATGGTATTTAAAACCACAGTAGTTTTAAAGCTGCAAATGGAAAGCTTGATTGCCTGATGGCAGAAGCCCTAAGACTTTTGGTTGGAGAAGATGTAGAAAACATTTAAAACTGAACGACAAATTGGATCATCAGTTGCCACTTTTAGCCCGGGTACTGATTAAATACAAAGAAATTCAGCACCACATGGAAAACTAGCCATGTTTCAGGCAGGAACAGATCAGGGAGAAGCACCTCTCTGGAGCAGTCCCTTAGGAAAAGCAAGCTCTGCTGAGAAATGAGTGGAGCTCTCCATGGATGCCAAAGGAGGGAAACTCCTCCGAGAATGTCCCAATAAACCAGCCCCTTTGCACTTAGTTTTCTCTAGGTTCCCCCCCAACCCCCGCACCTCCAAAACACCCTCTCCCTCTCCCTCTCCCTCTCCCTCTCTCTCTCTCTCTCTCTCTCTCTCCCTTCAATTCTCCCTGCTTTCCACCAGATCTGGCCTAAGCAACACACCACTCTTGACTGTGACCTAGCTGTCTTATACCAGCTTGCTTTGACAACATCTAATTTTGCAACAAAAACATCTGTTTGAAAAATGAATATTCTATTTGGGCAGCCCAAATGTTTTTGTTGGAAATGTCCCTTTTGTCAGGAAACATTTGTTTCTCTTTGATGTCCTCTTATGAAATATTTGTATACTCCTAAGAATTACTGACTTTTATCATTCAGGCTTTTATCGTGTGGTTTTCATGTGTCCTAAAGACAACTAGTAGACAAAGTGTGTGATTTGGGCTATCATTCTAAGACCTCTTTTTGTTCCAGAGGCCTGTAGAAATAGAGTAGATTCCCACCTTTCAATCATATTTAATTCAATCGTATTTATTGAGCACTTACTTTTTGCAGAGCACTGTTCTATGCACTTGGGAAAGTACAATACAGCAATAAAGAGAGGCAATCCCTGCCCACGATGAGCTCACAGTCTGGCGGGGAGACAGCATCAATACAAGTAAGCAGACAGCAATAAAAATAAATAAAATGACAGTTACATACATAAGTGGAGTGGGGTGGGAAGATGGAGAAGAGCAAATGAGGGTGACGCATAAGGGAATAGGAGATGAGGAAAAGTGGGATAGTTTTACTATGGCTTATCTTGAATATTGTGACTGGATTATATAACCTCACAAGATTCCTATCAATCCCATGGTTCTAAAATTCACAATTTCATTTTGTCGAAGCAAAAGATGAAATTAAGTGCTTTTCCAACAGATCTGGATGAAATTAATCCAGATTTGGTTCATAACATCATCAAGATTTTGGAAGACTCACAATGTTTAATTTGGTTCCTTCATACTAAGTGGGGCTAGTGGAAATGGATGAGTATTCCTGGGCATTAAGCCCCCTCACCCTCCTGCCCACCAAACACACACACACTACATACACACCCACATACCTGAAGGTTGCATGTTTGATTCTGTGGCTTGGTCCTTAATCTCACCATCCCAGAGCCCCTCCTACTCTTCCACTTAGTTACCTAAGGCATAATATGGGTCCATGATTAGCGGCACCAGAAAAGGAAGGATGTTGCAGTCATTGGTGCAGAGCTTAGGAGTTTAGGAAATGCTGCAGAGTGAAGGAGCCACGGTAGAAGCTTCATCTTGGAAATGGCAGTCAGAGCTTCTGCTCTGGGGACGACACATACTTTCTCTCCTAATTCCCTCCCTACAGGTTGTAACGGCAGCCATTTTTAGTTGTCATTTAAGGTTTCAGGAGGAAAAACACCAACTATTCAATTATTCAGCATTAGAGAGTAAATCAAATTCTTGAGTTCTGTGAAAATTAGAACTATGTTGCTTCCAGATGTTAGTTTGATGGATATGTTTGTGACGTCTTTTGATAGTCTGTAGCTAAATGGGGGGCTAATCCCAAGGTGGATAGAAAAAAGCCTTCAACAGTGTGCTTAAGCAGAGCACTGTGGTATTTACAGATGAAAGTGGGTTAACAACTGTGGCAAACAGACCAGCATGGTGCACTGCAGTTAAGAACGTGTTGTTGTTGTTGTTAGCTGGAATTTAGAGAAGCTCATGAGTCAGAAGGAAAAGCCAAACAATCCCAGGAGCCAGCACAGACATACCAAATAGCCCCCCAAAAGATAATCTTTGTGTGGTTGGGACTATATTCCAGTATTGGCCCATTTGGCAATATGGTGTCAGGGGCAAACCCCCCGTCCCATCCCCCCCCCCCACCCACACACACACACACACACACACACACACACACACACACACACACACACCTCTGTCTATAGATGAAATTTTGAGAGAGGTTGTTATTAGTGAAACAACTTTTGTGTCTTGTTTCACTGGGAAATAAGGGAAAGGATTCCAACCCCTTGTCCGACTCCCATTGCTTCTTTCTAGGGAGTTTAAAGCATAAGCTTTCTGATGCCAGGGGTATTATAGGCCATAAAACAGCACCATATAAAAAGCCAACACAATCTTCTGTAAATGTACACAACTTAAATGCCACGTGTTTACTGATGAAGTTTCATTTCACCTTTGTAGTCCCTCTGTAATGTAGCTGAAGTCCACGATACCCTGGCTACGATAATGCAATTATTTGGGATTCTTTTCTTTTTCCTCCTTGATGAATCTCTCTTGGCTTGAGGATTTTTGCTGTTAAGAAATAAATTGTTGAGGTGTGAAACCAGGGATATGGAAGACTAACTTTTATGAAAGATTACTATATATCTCTTATTAGTATAATCAATCAATCAATCGTATTTATTGAGCGCTTACTTTGTGCAGAGCACTGTACTAAGCGCTTGGGAAGTACAAGTTGGCAACATATAGAGACAGTCCCTACCCAACAGTGGGCTCACAGTCTAAAACTGGTAAAGCCCTATATGGGTCCAACTTGGCTTTAGGTGCTCTTGTGGCCTTAGCCCCTCAGGGCGTATCATACTTTCACAAAGTCAAGAAGCTGAATTATATTAGCTTCAGTCCCTTGATTCAGTGCTTATTGTTAAACTGGATTATAGAACTGTAATTTATATTAATGTCTGCCTCTCCCACTACATGATAAATTTCCCGAGCACAGCGTTCATTCCTACTAACTCTACTGTACTATCCTAAGCACCTAGTACAGAGCTCTACACTGGATAAAAGTTCAATAAATACCAATGCTTGATTGACTGACCATAATACAGTACAGTTCTATTTACCAATAGGACAAGGCACCATAAACTACGAACTTTCTACCAGTTAGGGTTTAAATATAGCTCGTAGAAAATGGTTGCCCAGAACTTCATTCTTAAAAAGATGAATTTAGGTCTGTTTCTCATAATGAAAGGCAGTTCAAAGGAAAGTGTCATCTATCAAGAGAAAACTGCTAAGGCAGCAGACTAATCATGTAGCAGGGAAGCTCTGTAGGGAATTATTCTAAGAACCAGATCACGCTTTTGCAGTTGATGTTGACATGCCAGTATTTCATTAATTCTTCAGGCTGCCTAAGGATTCTTTGAGGCTGTAACAAAAAAAATTACCTCTTTTTTTAATGGTATTTGTTAAGCACTTACTATGTCCAGGCACTTGTATTAAGCTCTGGGGTTGATACAAATTAATCAGGTTGGACATTTTCCATGTCCCACATGGGACTTACAGTAGTAATCCCTATTTTACAGTTGAGGTAATTGAGGCACAGAGAAGCTAAATGACTTGTCCAAGGTCACACAGCAGACAAGTGGAGGAGCTGGGATTTAGAATCCAGGTCCTTCAGACTTCCAGGCCAGTGCTCTATGCATTAAGCACACTGCTTCTCTTTGCAGTGTCAAAAAATATAAGAGAAAGAGGGATATTGGGACACCCTGTTTACCTAGGTTCTTGCCTTCTCTGATGTCAGAAAATAATGCAAGTATTTAACTGCTCAATGCAATTGGGGGGAGATGGGAAATTCTAATTTTGGTACAGATACCCCAGCAGTATGTGTGTTTTCCCCACTGTCTGCTGGCACAAATGTGTAATTTGAAATAACTCTCCACGACAAGTTTTCATGGACTTTTACCAGAGGGTAGTTTCAATTCCAGGTGGCAAATGGAATATTTGTTTCTACTAGTCACCTACCAGTTTCCTCAAGAACATTACGTAGGAGTTCCACCAAGAGATTTGGGGGTTTCAGTGATTCTCCCTTAAATGTCCCCAGAAGACATTTCTGTTGCATAACAAATTGGGACTGTTTCTGATATCACAATCCCCCTTCAAGCTCAGTGTTTGTACTTTCCAAGGGCTTAGTACAGTGCTGTGCACACAGTAATCGCTCAGTACATACGATTGAATGAATGAATGAATCAGGATGTGCTTTTTTGTGGCAAAATTATACAGTCCTGGAAGATATTCATTTGATCTTTTTAGACTTGAATGACCTAGGGAAGAACAACTTGGGAATTTTGAATAGGACTATAATTTCAGAAAGAGGTTTCATAATCCACCTTGAGAGGTTCATTCATCTCAAATTCTGAAAAGTTTGAGTCTCGGAAGCTTCCCAGATATGCTCTCTAACATGGTCTTGATGGAGAAAATGAGTTTCTTTTCATTCCTTCTTAATCTATTTTGAGTTTTTCATGTATCTAGTCTAATAATGCATTTGGTTCCTTGATACAATTAAATATACTTTCATATTGCCCTTTCCCAAGTGCTTAGTACCATGCTCTGCAAACGATAAGCACCCCAAAAATACCATTGATGTTCAAAGAACAGATTAAAATATTGATTCTTAATAGGTCTTTAAACTCCATAGAGATGACTGTTTCTTTAAGTCCCTTCTGAGTTCAAGTATATCATACAAGATGTAGGGAATCTTTTCAATTTTCTGAGTAATAGTAGTAGTCTGAATTCATACTTAGTATGAATTAAGTGCTGAGAAGGAAGCAAAATTTTACCCAATGTTACTTCATTCAAATTTTTAACTTGACTTCTTAAAATTCCTTTCATCCCTATGATCCTATTAGGAAAATTAACAAAAATGTTTTTGAGATTTTTTTTGTTTGATTTTCATGGTGTGAAAATTTTCATTTTGAAATAAAATACTGCAGATTCTAGATTCAAAAAGTGAACATTCATAACATTTTTACCTAAAAAAGATAAGCTACAGTAAAAATCTTGCATCTTAGACAGAAAATTACCCTCTTGATTTTTAAAATATAGCTGATTTAAAAACAACTTCATTTGTAAAGGGAACTAATGGAAAAATATTTGAGTGCTTCCCCAACTGTGAATATCTTGGAGTCAAGACAGAGGTTGCCTTTGGTTCACAATCTTCTAACAGTCTGTCAGTCGATCGTATTTATTGAGAGCTTACTGTGTGCAGAGCACTAAGCACTCGTGGGAGTACAATAGAACAGACACATTCCCTGCCCACAGTGAGCTTACAGTCTAGACAGAGAGACAGACATTAATGTAAATAAATCACAAAAATGCACATAAGTGCTGTGGGGCTGGAAGGGGAGTTGAATAACGGGAGCAAGTCAGGGTGATGCAGAAGGGAGTGGGAGAAGAGGAAAGGGGGGCTTAATCAGGGAAAGCCTCCTGGTGGAGGTGCACTTTCAATAAGGCTTTGAATGGGGGGGAGAGTCATTGTTGAATATGAAGAGGGAGGGTGTTTCAAGCCAGAAGCAGGACGTGGGTAAGAGGTCAGTGGTGAGATAGATAATTTAAACTCTTTGGTGCCTGGGGACCCTGGATACAGTAACTATACCAAGTTTGTGGTTTTGATGTACAGAGGAAAGATCAAATGGATAGATTTTCATCTACGTCTTGTTTTCTAAATAAGGAAGGTAGTTCTTCTGTTGCCTGAGCCTGAGACCATCCTTTTGCAGATAATTTGATCCTAGATCTAATCCACACTGGGAGGCAGGGTCCTCTTGGACACCCATGAAGTGCAGGAAACAGTGAAAATTTCTGTGTGAAATTCTGTTTAGAATCGAGAGTAGCATGCCCACTGTTGTACTCTTCCAAGCTCTGTACACAGTAAATGCTCACTAAAAATGATTGATCTGATCATCATCAATCGTATTTATTGAGTGCTTACTGTGTGCAGAGCACTGTACTAAGTGCTTATCATTGAGTGCTTACCGTGTATAGAGCTCTGTATCAGGTGCTTGAGCTTCATTATGCAGAAAGTGCTCCAGGATTCCAGTGATGCCTTTCTAGTTAGTGTGAGCATTGGATTTAATTTCTGAAAACTGGGACAGTGGAGATTGCTAAAACAGGATAATCCTAAAAGCAGAATCCAAGGACTGAGGGTAATTGGAATGTGTGCATCAGGACACTTTAAGAAGTTAGAAAACGTAGTATTACTGTGTAATTTTTTTTTTTTTTTACTTCATGGGTTTCATCATTACTGTTGTGTTATGTCTTGAGGAATTAAGCTAGGCAGTGGCATTTTCTTGCATTAGTAACAGGTTTACTGATATACTGTAAATAGATTAAAAGTCATTACCTACTGATATTTCTAGCCCTCAGCTCTCTGCTTTAGCATTTTCTGCCAGAAAGTGGATTTGCCTTATTCTGAAAGATGAACCGTGTACATGTGAAGGGAATCAGAATTATATACTGTAAATAGATTAAAAGTCGTTACCTACTGATATTTCTAGCCCTCAGCTCTCTGCTTTAGCATTTTCTGCCAGAAAGTGCAATTTGCCTTATTCTGAAAGATGAGCATGTGAAGGGAATCAGAATTATTTGCTTGGGCTCCAAACCCTTACCGTTTGAGTGAGGTTACGTAAGCCATTTGTTTCCTCATGCTGTGTAGTGCACTTAATCTCTTTTCAGGTTTACTGATCTGGTGAGAACTTAAATTGGGCAGAAATTTCAGTTATATTTCCTTTCTTAAAGGGCCAGTTTATTTGAAAAGTGGCTGGAAAAAAATGCAGATGGTGGGGGTGGGAGGGTGAAGAGGTGGGGGTAGGGGGAAAACGGATGTGAAATCTTTTATAAAATCCCTGACTCAAGGCAAATATGCCATGGGAACAGATGAAGGGCTTTTCCTAGATGGGGATTCTCTCAGTTCCATGTTGGGAGTATTGAGACCAAGCTGAAGTGCTGCAGATCATTTCTACCTTTCCCTTCTCCTTTTTCTCTTGTTGCTCCTCATCCTCCTCAGTTGCCTGAGTTTGTGTCCTTCAGTCCCACTCCTCTCCCTCTCCCCTTTGAAGCTTCACACAGTAAGCGCTCAATAAATATGATTGAATGAATGCTGCCTGCCAAGAAAATGCAAAGCAGATGATAAAGGCAGCAGGTAAATAATAATAATGGCATTTATTAAGCACTTTGTGCAAAGCACTGTTCTAAATGATCAGTCAATCAATTGTGGTTATTGAGCTAGACTGCAAATTCATCCCCCTAGACAGTAAGCTCATTGTGGGCAGGGAATGTGTCTGTTACATTGTACTCTCCCAAGCGCTTATTACTGGGCTCTGCACACTGTAAGCACTCAATAAATACGATAGATTGACTGCCTGAAGAAACAGAGGACCAACAGGAGACTATGAATCAGGTCCTTAGCTCTGCCTTGTTGATGGAGACTTAAAGATGGGCTCAGGGTGCTTAGCTGAATAATGAGAAGCTGGACCAGTGGCTGAAATGAACATGATCATTGGTTGGTCGTTGAGGTTGGCCCTGAAAGAAAATTCAGAAATCAGGAATCAATTAGAGGTGAAGATAAGAGGGGCCAGTTGCAAGAAGTAGTGTTTAAGCATTGTGGAGCTTGAGAAGGAGGCTTGCTGCCTTTGTGGAATTGTGAAATCCAGGAAGAAAGAGACCTGATTGAATGTGTTTATTGTTATGTCGTACTCTCCCAAGCTCTTAGTATATTGCCCTGCACACAGGAAGTGCTCAGTAAATATGACTGGATGAATGAATAAAGGTGAAGATTATAGGGAAAGAGCATTGAGAGTTCATCTACATGTTAATGTCGTATTTTGGGGTGAAGCGATCTTACAGGGAGCTTTGGCATGAGGGGGACTGTGGTCAAATAAAGTGTTCTTGATTCCTACTGCCTCCGATGGGATTGTGCTATGGCCATCCCCAGACATTCATGAAATTAAACATAAAGCCAGATTGGCTTCTCTCTGAAAAGGTCAGCCAGCTAGTTGAGCTTGGCTGGTCCAGGCCACCTTGAAATGCTGTAGCAGATGTTCATTAAATTGAGACATTCAAATTTGTATAAGTAATGAGACTGAATGGGTTTTACGAGGGAGTACTCTTTTGAGTTAGTGCAATAAAATAACCACATCTCTGGGGCCACACCAAAGAGACATGATCACATAGCTGCCTTCAGCCAGATCTTAACAGGAACATCTCTGTTTTGTCTGATCAGCCAGTGTTCACCTCCCTGGAAAATGCCCCAAAGGGCTGATTGCTGTTTAATACTTTAGATATGGCCTTTTAAAAAGAATACTCTTCCTCTGTTGCTGATGATAGGCAAATGTTGACTGTCAACACAGGTGAGAGCCTAATCTAGCCACTCTCTAAACTGTAAGCTTGCTGTGGTCAGGGAACCTGTCTACCAACTCTGTTATATTGTACTCTCCCAAGTGTTCTGCACGCAATTAGCGCTCGGTAACTACCCCCTGGTTGGTTGATCTGTCAGTCAAAAAATGAAGTGTTTTATTCCAGGATTAATGCTTTATCCCCAGAAGCAGAAAACTGCTATTTTCTATGCTGGGGCATGGTCTTACTAGGATAGTACATAGAAACATTAATATGGAAAATACTTTAGCTTTCATGCCGTTGCTTTTCAGCATCTCATTTCTGAGAATCTGAAGTAGCCTAATGCTTATCCTTGCAGTCGTCTTGAATACTAATTCATGAAATGAGCACTGTAGATTGATATGTACTTGAGCATTAATTTACCCTGGATTAGGGCTTGACACAAAATAAAATGAGGTCCCACCTGTTAGGATGTCAGTCGAGTTTATCGAGTGCTTACTGTGTGCAGGGCACGGTATGAACCGCTTGGGAGAGTACACATAACACATTCCCTGCCCACAATGAGCTTACACTTTAGAGGTTGTGCGTATGAAATGAGCATGGATGTTTCCGAATTGTTGCTTACTTCCTCAAAGGCTCAGATTATCACCCAGGCCAGGAATGGGGAACGAGGCTGGTGGGTGGAATAGCTCGAAGCAGTCATATCCATCCTAGCGGCAAAGCTCCAAGATACAGGTGGGAAGTTGGGGATGAAAAGGGAGGTCTGCCGATATATGGGCCCAGAAATGGTGGTCTTGGGCCTGCCAGTGTTTGGTGGGGTGTAAAGTTGGGGTTGCCCTTTCCAGATTAGGTTCTAAAATGGAGTTTTCCACAGGGGGAAGAAAATAAAAGGATTGCTGGCTCCCGCAAATGGGCTCAGAGATTTTTCCAAAAAACATATCGGGTTGAAGATTGGTTATAATCATGGTTGAGGTGTGAAGGTGGGAAACCCAGTAGGATTTACTTGTTTTGGTTAAATTGGGGTCACTGAGGTTACATCAAAGGAGGTTGTGTGATTCATAAAACCAGTTGTTCTTGAACGGGGTGAGGTTTAATCATATGTGAATATTAGACTCTGCATCAGCAATAAATACTGCAGTGATGCTTCACCTACTTTGAGTAATTCCAGGCTCTTTATAGGCAATGTGGGTTTTTTAAGCACATCCCAATTTCAGATGTGTTCCAAGTGCCATTAAGGAAATAGAAAAACAGTTTGTTGGAGCAGCTCCATGAGAGGGCTCCGAAAACAAATGAAGATGAAGCTGTAGCACTTAAACTCCCTCTCCTGGAAAATGAATGAGAAGGATTGGGTCCCTTTGCCCTGGCTGTCTTCCCAAGGGATGCACCACCTCCAACAGCTAGCCCGAGAACAGACTATTAACAGAAGCAGCATGGCATAATGGATAGAGCATGGGCCTGGGAATCAGAAGGTTATGAGTTCCAATCCCAGCTTTGCCACTTGTCTGCTGTGTGACCTTGGGCAAGTCACTCCACTTCTCTGTGCCTCTGTTACCTCATCTGCAAAATGGGGATTGAGACTGTGAGCCCTGCCTGGGACAGGGACTGTGTCCAACCTGATTTGATTGTATCCACCCCAGCACTTAGTACAGTGCCTGACACAAATGAGTGCTTAACAAGTTTCATTCTTATTATTATTAAAATGCCGCCACCACCAATGCTAGGGTCTTCCTTGTGAGCAGGGATTGTCTCATGTACTGGCCCAGTGCTAAGTAATAATCACTGTGATGTTTGTTAAGCTCTTACAATGTGCCAAGCTCTGTACTACTGCTACTACTAATAATGTGAGCCCGCTGTTGGGTAGGAACCGTCTCTGTATGTTGCCAACTTGTACTTCCCAAGGGCTTAGCACAGTGCTCTGCACGCAGTAATAATCACTGTGATATTTAAGATCTTACAATGTGCCAAGCACTGTACTACTGCTAATACTACTAATAATGTGAGCCCGTTGTTGGGTAGGGACCGTCTCTATATGTTGCCAACTTGTACTTCCCAAGCGCTTAGTACAAGTGCTCTGCACGCAGTAAGCGCTCAATAAATACGATTGAATGAATGACTGAATAATGAAAGCATTTATTAAGAACTCACTCTGTGCTAGAGGTGGGACATGGGATAGATGAGATCAAGGTACAATGAGAAGGTTGGCATTAAAGGAGTCAAGTGTGTGCGCTGGGTTGTGATAGGAGAGGCTGCATTAGGTGCCATCTGTATCAAAGGGGATTAGCTCGTGCTTTCCTTTGTGTGGAAGAATAGGGCCAAATTTATTCCATGCCCTTCCAGCGGCAAGTAATATGGTGCCTCCCTGTTGTTTTTGCTTATCACATTTTTCTTTTCCCTTATCAACCGCTGCAGTATTAAGGGAAATCTAACTCTGTAACAGATTGTTCTCTCTTACTTGTACTCCCTGGTTACATGCATTCAGTAAAGCCAATTTCAACTCAGAGACCTCCCGGTTGCTCGGTTTGTAATTTAATAATCTATCACAAACAGTATTGAATAACACATCCAGCAGATAATGCAGATGTGAGAAAATAATTTACCAACAGATTTTGAAAATTACTGTCAGATAAGAAACGAAGGATGCGATTAAAATGGATATTCAGAAAATGCTTGTTGTAATAATTTGGGGCCAGAGAAATGAATATGGAGCAACAAGGAAAGCATCAGGTATTCTTTTCTTAACAGCTAAAACCTGGACTTTATTATTGAGATTAAAAACTTGAAAAGCCCTGACTTACTGCTTGACTTTGATTACCCTCTTCCTCTTTGAATTTAACAATGAGGGAAGTCGCCTTGCCCCTCTGGCTAAAGATCTTACTCCCAAATTATTTGCCGTGTCATCTATCACAAAAGTTCTTCTCCAGTAGCTCCAAATCTGTTATTTGTGCAAAATGAAAATTTGCAAATGAAAATTTTAGAACACCAAGGTAAGAAGAAACAGTGCCAAGGGCATGAATGCTTAGTTTTACTAATTTAATTATCTTCTACGAGCTTGGCATCATTAAACCTTTGCAAGTAGCTCACATAGTGTGGGTGTATTATACAGACTTTTGTGTTTATGTGAATGTGGTCATGGATATGTACACTTAGCGCGTTGTCATGCTGTGAAAGTACCAAGTTAATGTTGGCTGCTACTGGAATTATTGCCTTTCACTTTGTTGGCACTGTATTTTAAAGTTTTCCTGGCCTTTAAATCTAGTTTAATGAGAATAGGCGGCCTTTTGTGTATAATAGGTCAGGCAAATATCACTGTTACATTTTTTATTTTGCTAAGATTTATTATTATTGCTTTTAGTTTTGTAGAACCTGTCATTCCAGGATTCCAGAATGATTACAAAAGCGTAGCATAATTCTGAAAAATCTGAGCTCCCCTTTGTTTAAATAATTTACTCTCTCCATGTCATAAACTGTTTTAGAATTAGGGAACAGAATCCAGGACCCCATCTGCTGCAACCATATTTCTGTTCTTTCTGATTTCACTAATTTATTTAAATTCCACTCTTTTTTTTTTTTACATTCTTGATTTCTCGTATTATTGAACTTCATTATGTTCATCAGCTGGTCTTGGAGCATTTCCCTTCGATATCATCATGAGATGTTCCAGTTTGCTGACTACCTTTTAATCATTTCCCTTGTACCAATTAAGGGAGCGGCTCCTCAGAGTTTCTTCCTAAATTTACAGCTCTTCCTTAATGTCTTCCCGGTCAGCACCGTTTGGTTATTACATATTAGAGAACATTCTGTAATGCCTTCGGTGACTAAGCCCTTCTTTCCTTTTCTCCCACTCCCTTCTGCATCACCTTGACTTGCTCCCTTTATTCCTCCCCTCCCACAGCACTTAATAATGGTGGCATTTATTAAGCGCTTACTATGTGCAAAGCACTGTTCTAAGCGCTGGGGAGGTTACAGGGTGATCAGATTGTCCCACGGGGGGCTCACAGTCTTAATCTCCATTTTACAGATGAGGTAACTGAGGCTCAGAGAAGTTAAGTGACTTGCCCAAAGTCACGCAGCTGACTGTTGGCAGAGCTGGGATTTGAACCCCTAACCTCTGACTCCAAAGCCCGGGCTCTTTCTACTGAGGCACGCTGCTTCTCCTTATATATGTTTCTGTAATTTGATTTATTTATATTAATGCCCGTCTTCCTGTCTAGACTGAAAGCTCGTTGTGGACAGGGGATGGGGGTAGGGCGGCAAGAGAGATGAGATGGAGGTTCAGTGAGAGGTTTGGCATGAGAGGAGACTAGTGGGCGGGCTGGGTTGTAGTAAGAGAGTAGCGGGGTGAGGTAGGAGGGGGCAAGGTAATGGACTGCTTTAAAGCCAGTGGCGAGGCGCTTTTGTTTGCTGTAGAGGAGGATGGGCAACCACTCATCATTACGCCCAATCAAGAAAAATATATAGGATGTATTTTTGCCTGATGGAGACATTCAGGAGAGACACTGGATGGGAAGATGATATGGCGAGTTCAGGAGGAGGATGTGCCCAGATCACAACTGTAAAAAGAAAGGAAAATTAAGAGAAGCAGCGAGGCCTAGTGGAAAAATATGGGCCTGGGACTCAGAGGACCGGCTTCTATTTACAGCTCCCCCACTTGCCTGTTGTGTGCCCTTGGGCAAGTCACTTAACTTCTCTGGGCCTCAGTTACCTCATCTTAAAATGGGTTTTAAGGCTACGAAACTCATGTGGGACATGGAGTGGGTCCAACCTGATTATCTTAGATCTGCCCCAGCACTTAATACAGTGCCAGGCACATGGTAAGCGCTTGACAAATATGATCTAAAAAAAATCCTCCTTGCATTGGATCAGCTAGGGGCAAAATCTGTCAAAGCATCATCAGTTAATAGACTGAGGGGCTTTAGACTGGTTTTAGAGAACTAGACTGCACATTGGGAATTTTATTTCTAGCTCCTGGCTAGACTATAGGAAAGTCTTCAGCACTGTTCAAATGCAGCACCTTCTGGCTCTGTTTAAAAAGACTTTCCCGTTCTCGCCCTCTGGAGATAGGGTATGTCTGGTTGGTGAGAAGTATAGAACATTCTCTACTGCTTGTTTCTCCATTAGATTATAAACTCCTTGAGGGCAGAGATTGAGTCTATTTAAACTGTTATAATCTCCTTTCTGTCACCCTTGCACTTGAATTTGCACCCTATATTCACCTCCCCAACCCCTCAGTTGCACAGCACTTATGTACATACCCATAATTTATTTATTTATATTAATGTCTCTATCTCCTTCTAAACTGCAAGCTTGTTGTGGGCAGGTAGTGTCTCTACCAACTTTATTATACTGTACTGTCCCAGCTGTGTAGTACAGTGTTCTCTACACAGTAAGTGCTCAGTAAATACCATTGATTGATAGTACAGTATATTCCCAAATACCATTGAGTGATTGTGAACATTAAATGTTAATGTTAATGTCATGTTTCACCAAAAATGCTGTTTAGTTTTGTATATGTCGGAGTTACTAAAGAGCCAAGCACAAAATTGACAGTGAGATTTATTTTCGTAGGGATTGAAATGCTCCAATCAATCAATCAATCGTATTTATTGAGCGCTTACTGTGTGCAGAGCACTGTACTAAGCGCTTGGGAAGTACAAGTTGGCAACCTATAGGGACGGTCCCTACCCAACAACGGGCTCACAGTCTAGAAGGGGGAGACAGACAAAACAAAACATGTGGACAGGTGTCAGGTCATCAGAATAAATAAAAATAAAGCTAGATGTCCATTATTAACAAAATAAATAGAATAGTAATGAACAAGCTCGAACTTGTTTTGCTGTGAAATGAGAAAGCAAGTTTGGCGACATTATTGCTGGGATCGAACCCTCCAAAATCCCTGCTGCAGAGCTGGAGCTTTTTCTTTTATTCTCTGTGTAATATTTTCATATGCATCTTTCTTTTTGGTAGACATCTGTTTCCATTCTTTGTAGAGCTAATGAATAAGAAAGTGTCAGCTTCTGACAAGTTTAAAGCACCTTGAAATCTGTTGGCCTGAAACATTATTGATTCAAAATTCTGATTTCTCTTCTCTTCCATTTGTGGGCAAGTGCTTAATGGTTTTGTGACAGGACACTCAATAAGGAAGATTTTAATGGAGTGAATTTCAGCAGTTGTGGATGAGCTCTTTGTCCCATGCCTATTTGTGAAAAAAATTATGAAAACATAATAATAACAGTGATGGTATTTAAATCATTACCCATGACCTTCTGACTCCCAAGCCCGTGCTCAATCCACTAGGCCATACTGCTATCTAATAGTAATAATAATAATTATGCTATTTGTTAAGCGCTTACTATGTGCAAAGCACTGTTCTAAGCACCTGGGGGGGATACAAGGTGATCAGGTTGTCCCACGTGGGGCTCACAGTCTTAATCCTCATTTTACAGATGAGGGAACTGAGGTACAGAGAAGTTAAGTGACTTACCCAAGGTCACACAGCTGACAAGTGGCAGAGCTGGGATCTAACCTTGGTTTTTACCAACATCGTTCATTCCTGGTCCTCCTCTTGCCTTTCTGGCTGCTTCTTCTCAGTCTCTTCCACCAACTCTTCTTCTCTCTTCCTCTGCCTCTCATCCCTTAACAATGGGTGTCCCCCAAAACTCAGTTCTGGGTCTACCTCTCTTCGCAATCTACATTCACTCTCTTACAGAGCTCAGCTGCTTTCATGGCTTCAGCAAACACCCCAGTTTGGGTGACTCAGTCAGTTGTATTTGTTGAGCACTTACTGTGTGCAGAGCACTGTATTAAGTGCTTGGGAGAGTACAATACAACAATTAACAGACCCATTCCCTGCCCACAACAAGCTTACAGTCTCCATATCTACCTTGCCACGCCTGGTTTCTCACCACCTCCGCAGTCTTGCATTTCCTCTTGCCTCCAGTACAGCTGTATAAGAATGTGCCCCCATCACTTCACACTCAATAAATATCAAACTGAACTCTCCACCTTGTGCCAAGCATTGAGGTAGTTATGAGATAATCAGATCGGACACAGCCCCCATACTGCACAGGGCTTCCCAATCGTTTTCTTACACAACACTCTGCATTTTAATAATAATAATTATAATAACGGTGGTGTTTGTTAAGTGCTTACTATGTGCCAGGAACTGTTCTAAGCACCGGGGTAGATACAAGATAATCAGGTTGGACGCTGTCCCTGTCCCACAATAGGGCTCACAGTCTTAATCTCCATTTTACAGATGAGGGAACTGAGGCACAGAGAAGTGAAGTGATTTGCCCAAGGTCGCACAGCAGACATGAGACAGAGTCAGTATTAGAACCCAGGTCCTTCTGACTCCCGGGCCCTTGCTTTATCTACTAGGCCATGTTGCTTCTGAAAGTAGTTAGTCGTACGTAATGTTTTCCCCAGAATCTTGTGTAGGTAAATATTGTATTTTGTGATGCATTTCTCCTCTGAAGAATAATTCAGAAAATCCAGGATATCCCACAGTAGTTCATTGCAGATCCATCCTCAGGAAACAGTGCCCGGAGGTTGGATCATCAAGCACAGAATAAATCTTGAGCAATGGTGGGGAAGTAAGACATTTCTTTGCCACTGGCATGCAATTTACATGCAGCAAACTGTTAGACATTTACTGTTAACTGTCACTGGAAGTTCTCAGGCTGAGTGACCCCTTCTTCATTTGAATTATGGCTTATATTCAGAGATGCACATCTGGGAGCAAGGCCACAGTTTGAAATTGATTGTCGTCTTTAAAGTGGCTCTGAATTCATTTGTCAGAAAATGCTAGTGTCTCATTAATCATTGCAGGATTACAACCTCTTGAGAGTGGTTTTTTTTTTTTAAAGGGATTTTTATTGAAGCAGCAGCAGGTATTAAACTCTGCAGAATTGTAGCACTTGCACTTAGGTAAAAGATTACAGGAAGTGATGTATAATATCTGTAGAAAAAATGTAATTTCATTTTTCCATTATTTCTGTTCCATTTCTATATGGGGGTGGGCTGGAAAGAGAACGATGCAGTTTTAAAAATCTCTGGTTAGTGAATGAATTCCTCATTGGAAGACCCGTTGGAACTTAACTTCTTTTTGGTGCATATTAGGGTGCTTTGGGCACCCATATTTAGGCATACTAAGAATGGCAAGGACAGTTGGCCAAAGTCATGACATTGAATTCCAATTCACACACATCTTTACATATGTTTAAAACATTTTAAGGATTTTTCAGTGGTAGAGTTAGAAAATTATTGTGTTATAATTAGAAAAAAGAAAATGAATGGACAATCTCAGCCTGGATGAATGTTGGAAAGCACCATATGCCACGTTTGGGAGAATTCTTAATCACCTGGTTTCTGTTCCCCTGGCACTAGAAGCACTGTGATGCTTAGTGTCTGCACATTTTAGGGCACACATAGCAGCATGGCGTAGGGGATAGAGCATGGGCCTGAGAATCAGAGGTCGTGGGTTCTAATACTGGCCCTGGCAATTGTCTGCTGTGTGCTTTGGGCAAGTCACTTCTCTGTATCTGTTTCCTCATCGGTAATAGTGGGGATTGAGACTGTGAGCCCTACGTGGGAAAGGTACTATGTCCAATCCGATTTGCCTGTATCCACCCCAGCGCATAGAACTGTGCCTGGTATATAGAAAGCGCTTAACAAATATTTATTATTATTATTATATCAGAACCCTGCCAGAAATGGATTTAACTGCTCTGGGTCAGGGGGAGGTGAAGGTAGGGGGCATATGTGTGTGCCTGCCCTTCTCAAATCATAACCTCCCAACTTTTTACCCTGCCTTTACCCCTCCTTTATGGGTTTGTCTTAGGCTCCAATCAAAGGTCTCAGATTTTCCACCTAACCCAGATTATGTTTTCCCAAGACCAGACCGGCCGGTCTATCTTGTCCAAATCTCAAGATTGCCCTATCCAGCACTTTTGACCCTCATGTTTCTGTTCATTCATCACTGTGACTCAGCCCAACCTCAATTCTGGGTGACTCTAATAATCCATATCTTCCGTGCCTGCATTTGCACATCTGAGTAATTTTGGCAGGAATCCCCAAACCATGCTTGACCTCTGTTGTACATTTATTGTCTTTCGTGTTCTAACTCTGCCTGCTTTACTAGGAAAACAGTACCACAGTTTTACTGTCATCGACTCTTTGACCATACCTCATGTCATATTCTAGGTCTTCAATTACTTGCTAAATCTGGAGGAGTGCGTGTCCATCTTCCAGTCTATTTCATCAACAGTCAAGACCACGAAATATGAGCTTCCTTAGAAATTACCAACCCTTACTCAATGTTTTCTCCCTCCTAATCAGATTTCTTTACTTTTGAAAGTAAACCCCTACCCACCCCCTTTCCTATTCCTATCTCCCCTCACTTTATTTTCAACCTCTCTTCTTTTTCTCTGCTTCCTTCCCTACTGCCTCCAAACATGCCTCCAAACATGAGAAGCAGCGTGGCTCAGTGGAAAGAGCACGGGCTTTGTAGTCAGAGGTCATGGGTTCAAATCCTGGTTCCGCCAACTGTCAGCTGTGTGACTTTGGGCAAGTCACTTCTCTGTACCTCAGTTATTTCATCTGTAAAGGGGATTTAAACTGTGAGCCCCCCGTGGGACAACCTGATCACCTCGTAACCTCCCCAGTGCTTAGAACAGTGCTTTGCACACAGTAAGTGCTTAACAAATGCCATCGTTATTATTATGCCTAAAGAAATTGTATTTGAGTGCTTACTGTGTACTAAGCGCTTGGGAGAGTAGACATATAGCAGAGTTGGTAGGCACATTCCCTGCCCACAGTGAGCTTCCTGGATGATTTAGGACACAGTAAGAAAAACTGTCCAATAAACTAGGGTCATAGGAAGATGTCCAGTGCAGTTACTGGTGATATGGGGGGAAGCTGTGTTTGTGAGGGTGATGGGCGTTGCTATATGTCATTTGTGAAGGAGGCAGAAAGTGCTACTTAATACAACTACCTAATTAATATATTATTGCTCCTACCTATTAAGCAGATCTTTGCCCTCATTAGGTTGTAAGCTTCTCTGTGCACACCCTTGTCCCGCAGTGGGCATCCAGGAGACACTCAAAAAATACCGTGGGTGACAAAAAGGAAGAGCAGCCACGATGTGTATAAAGGGAGAGCTTCCTGGTGTATTAAAGGGAAAGGCTTGAGAAATAAGTGGCTTAGCTTTTTCCCATTCCCTGGGTGAAATTGAAGATTTAGGAGGTTGAACTGGCAGCAGCAACAGTTGACGTTGGCAACTGGCTTGTAACAGCAGGGACAGGGAAGTGTTTTGGTGCATACTCCCCCCTGCCATCTGGAGAAGCAGCATGGTGTAGTAAATAGAGCACGGGCTTGAGAGTCAGGAGGTCATGGGTTCTAATCCCGGCTCCACCACTTGCCTGCTGGGTGACCTTGGGCAGGTCACTTTATTACTCTGCGCCTCATGTACAGCATCCGTAAAAAATGGGGTTTGAGGCGGTGAGCCCCACATGGGACAGGGACTGTGGCCATCCAACCCGAATTGCATGTATCCACCCCAGTGCATAGTATAGTGCCTGGCACATAGTAAACTGTGGACAAATATCACTATTATAATAATAATAATAATCTCTTGCTCTCCTCTACTTGGTGAGGGAACAAATACACTTTGGCAAGGTGCCATAGTCATTGGCTGGGAGCCAAAATGGTGGGGAGGGGAAGCACACATACACAAACACACTCACTGAAGCTGAAAGCTCTGTGACCTACATTTGGGACAGTGTCTTACTCCTGGGTAATGGCAGGCTTTTTTTTTTTTTTCCAACAAAGCAACAGTAGTTTGTAACTGGATGTTTTTGAATGAGAGTGACCAGCCCCAGTTCAGTATTCTCATCCAGGCCCACATTCCCATTTGCAAGCTCTTAGTATAGTGCTTTGTGCATAGTAAGCACTCAATAAATACAATTGACTGAATTTGTTGGGTCAAATGGTGGCCTTCACTTTGATCCCCCTGTGGTTTCTTTTCCTAGCATATGTATCTGGTGGCTACTGAGAGCTCACCTCCTCCAAGAGGCCTTCCCAAACTGAGCCCCCTTTTTCCTTTCCTCCTCCCCATCCCCCTGCCCTACCTCCTTCCCCTCCCCACAGCACTTGTGTATATATATTTGTACAGATTTACTACTCTATTTATTTTACTTGTACATATTTACTATTCTATTTATTCTGTTAATTATGTGCATATAGCTTTAATTCTATTTGTTCTGACGACTTTGACACCTGTGTATATGTTTTGTTTTCTGTCTCCTGCTTCTAGATTGTGAGGCCGTCGTTGGGTAGGGACCGTCTTTATATGTTACCAACTTATACTTCCCAAGGGCTTAGTACAGTGCTCTGCACACAGTAAGCGCTCAATAAATACGAAAGAATGAATGAGTGCAGTTCAAAAAATAATAATGTGAGATGTCAATTTGCAGCATTCTTCAGGTTCTTTACCAAAGTCAAATTTATCATATTTTGGATTGCTCTATTACAAATTATTATTAATTGTATTTATGGAGTGCTTACTGTTCGCAGTATTGTACTAGGTGCTTGGGAGTGTATAATATAAGAGAGTTGGTAGATACGCTACGTGCCCACGGTTCATTTACAGTTGTAAGCTTGTTTTGGGCAGGGAGTGTGTCTGTTCTGTTGTAATCCCCCAAACACTTAGTACAGTACCCTGCCCCCAGTAAGCGCTCAATAAATATGATTTCTTGATTGATTGGTAGAGGAACCTTGTGTAACTCATTGAGACTAAGGAGGAAGCATAGATTCACTGGCTTTTTGCTCAGTTTGATTCTGGAGAGCATCCGGGGACTGGTTGATAGTGGTTCAAGTTAAATGGCTGCTTGAGGAAAGGAATCTAAGGAAAGGTTATTTATCTCCTGGTTTGGGAATTCAAGCTCAGGGAAGCAGATTTTGTGGTTGATTGACAATTTTACCCATTATGGATTAGAGAATGATTTGATTCATATAATTCCAATCCAGTGGCAAATAATGTAGTAACGGCTGATACTGGGATCAAAGCTTTTTGTGGGCAGGGAATGTGTCTGTTTATTGTTGTATTGTCCGATCCCAAGTGCTTAGTATGGTGCTGTGCACACAGTAAGTGCTTAGTAAATATGATTGAAAGAAAAAGGGCAATGATCAAAGCTGAATAAAAGCTTTTCTTTTGTGCAACAGTAGTGAGAGTCACCCTTTGTGCCAACATACTCCAAGACAAATCATTTATTTCCGGGATACCAATTAAAAAAAAACCCAGTTGTTTCTTTTAAGCACCTAGTAGGAATTATTAAGCACTTGGAAGGTACACCAGAAGCAAAAGACACAGTCTGTGTCCTCAGGTGGCTTGCAATGTAAGTGGAAAGGGAGGCAAACATAAATAATTTAGAAATAGTGGGAGGTGGAGGAAGAACAAAGTATAACTGGTAGAAGCACGAACATGTTGGGGTGAATATATAATTCAATAATTAATCAAATCTACGTATAATGCATGTGTTGAGTGGGTATAAATAGGAAAGTGCTGTGGAAGGCGTTGGTGTCAGTGAGATGTAGAGTGTCGGTAATTGAGAGGCTTATTGGAAAGTGGGATTTTTTAAGAGGGTTTTGAAGATGGAGAGAGAGCTGTTACCTCTTGGATTTGAAGGAGGAGGGGGCAGGGCTACCTGTTGTGTGGCCTAGTGGATAGAGCCTGGGGCTGGGAGTCAGAAGGACCTGGATTCTGATCCTGGCTTCGCCACTTGTCTGCTGTGTGACGTTGGGCAAGTCACTTCACCTCTCTTGATCTCAGTTACCGCATCTGTAAAATTGAGACTGTGAGCCCCGTGTGGGACAGGGAATGTGTCCACCCTGAATAGTCTGTATCTACCCCAGTGCTTAGAATAGTGCTTGGCACATAATAAACACTTAACAAATACTGGTATTATTATTATTATGAACAAGGGGATGAAGCAGGAAAATCAAGAGTGAGTTACAGTTAGAAGGCAAGGAAGAGGGAAGAGAGGTAGCTGATGACTTAATAGGTAAACTGAGCTGACATTTAAAAGGAAAAAGTTGGGAGAGAGCCTTGAAGTAATCAGCCTGGAGTTTCTGCTTGATGCATTAGGAAACAGATAGCCATTAGGGGTTTACAAGGCACAAAACTGCTATTTGGCAGTGTTGTGATTTTTATGTCAAACAACAAACCCCATAAAAATGCTTCATTTTTTATCAAAGAATATTTTTTATCTTTTAATAGGTCTCACTTTTCAGATTCAGTAATTTCGTGTTTTATTTTAAAAAAAAGCTTTTCTCCCGTAATTTAGTCTTTAATTTACAGTAATCTTCAGTGAGTTTTCCACTCATTAGACTGAATTAATGCAGCATTATTGTAACTCTATTATTTTAGCATTGCTAATGTAATTACTAGTTTCTAACGTAGTAATTTGAAAATACAAAAACATCATTTCAGTTAACTGTTTTGATAAAATTGATAATGTATTATTGCAATTGTTTTTGTTCACTTTAAGTGAGGAAAGATAATGTTTAGAGCTCATGACTTTTGAAATAGTGAGTTATAGAGAAGCAGTGTTGTTTAGTGTATAGAGCCTGAACAGGTGAATATTTCCCCTGCAGAAGTGATCTGGATAGTAAGGTTTTTTTTCCATCTGGGAAGGCTTTAGAACAGATGGATCCACTAATGGCATCTATAAAGTATTTAATCAGACCCAACTGAAACTCATGACTGGCTTATTTAATTATCCTAAATTAACAGGGACTGTTGCCAGAGCAGCCTGAATGCTTGTCATGCTCATATATTTTTTTAAAGGTATGAACCCCAAATGCTGGGTTTTTTAAAGATCATTTCATTAGCAAATGGTGATAATTTAGTCTTGGCCAAGCCCTATTGAGTTGGAGAGGAGTATTTGTGAAATTGTGATTTGTCAGTGTCAGATATTCCAATTAGTATAAATATCTGAAGGCCAATAAGTCTTATCAGCCTTCCCTTTCTCATCCTCCCCTTCTTTATGTTTTCATCCCTTTTTGGGCTTTGTATTTAAATATCTTTTTATTTTGAACAGTGATGATTCAAATACTTTATATGGGCAAGGAATATTATCTATAATTTTTTCAAGTCAAGATGGAAACAGCACAGAGTAAAGATATGTTGCTTTGAAATTTTGCTCCACTTGCATCCTTGGGACCCAACTGCTGTTTTTGAGACAACAACATTCATGAGGCTCAAGTGACAGCAGCCTCGTTGTAAAATCTCCCATAGTGAATAGCAGCCTGATGAAATGAGATTCTGTGTGATGTACTAGTGTTAATGTACATACACTGGACCGTAAGCTCACTGTGGGCCGGGACTGTCTTTCAACTCCTGTATTGTACACTCCCAAGTGCTTAGTACAGTGCTCTGCCCACTTGATAAATGCCGTTGAGTGATACACACGTTTGATTTTTCTACTAGGTATAGAACTGCTGCTCACAATTATGCATTTTTTTAGGGCTTAAATAGGACTGACTTTTTCCAATCCCTTCTCTAAGGAAACTCTTTCTCTGGCACCATTTTCTCCTGTCTTCCTTCACGCCATTCCCTGATTGTCTGATATCACAAATATAGGTTCTTGCCTTCCTTGCAGTGCAGTAGACAGAGCAAATTGATTTTTCACTTGGTGAGGGGAATATACTTTTTGCAAAACCTCCAATCTCTATGGCAACCAGAGTCAGGATTTTCAGGTAGAGATAACTGTATACATATGTGCACACACATTTAGACACAGTGATAAACAACTCTTTGGAACGTATTATTTTTATATTGCCATGTGAAGACATTGTGCTTAAATTTAAGCTGAGGTTCTTTACATCAAAACAGGTAATCCTTTCTTGATGTGCATTCGAGTATTGCAACATCGGGGAGTAATTTTTGTTTGTAAGCCAGTTAACTTCTTTGTGAAAGATGTAATGGAATTATAAGGTTCTTTTAGTAATAATGATATCCAGATGATATGGATTTTAGGGGTTTTTTTAGAAGAAAAGGAGGTGACGTCCAGATGTAATCTAATTGGCAGGTAGACTGTAAATTCGTTGTGGACAGGGAATGTGTTTGTTTTGCTGTTATATTGTACTCTCCTAAGGTCTTAGTACAGTGCTCTGTACACAGTAAGTGCTCAATAAATATGATTGATAGATCCAAATTTAGAGTGAACCTAAGAAATTTAGTTGTAGGTGAAAGAAACATTGTGAGGACTTAAGTGCAGCAAATCCTGTTTAATGCTACCTTTCGAGTCTCTTATTTTCTCTAGGCAATAACTAAAGAGTTTTTTATTGAAGAGGAATAGACACAGGTTGTTGGAAGGCTGTTTCCTAATTGTATGGTAGTGGTCTCCTTCAAAGGCATAGTGAAATTATGTTATGTGAAAACTGTCTGAAATTTGGAGAGCTGATATGATTAGAATGTCATACAATATTATACAATATCCAGTATTACGCAGGCAGTTGTGGGATTAGTATTTGGACTTTTCCCAACCATCTGTTAAATAACATTCCTCTAACAAGACTTTTCTGTTATTTTCCAACAGTTTTAATAGGCAGAGCACTATATGACACTATGTACTTTTTTTCTCTTGGCTCTAGGCTCCCCTGAGCTCTTTGAAATTACATTGAAGTCTATGGGAAAATGTGTCCCAGAGTACTGTGGCTCACAATACACCCACGTTTCCAAGAAATATATTTCCAGGAAATGTATTATACGCATGTGTTGGCACCCACCTGCATTCTCGTTTGTAGGACATAGCACATCCAGTGTTTTACCCTTTTTCTTGAATTTAGACCCTTTTGTTTGACATCTCTTAGAACTTTCATCAAGTCCCTCAAACATGCCCTTTCAACTCTTAGAGATTCTGCAAAATGAGTGTTTCAATAGAAAAAAGAAATAGCAGCCTATTGAAGAGAAATTACCTACCAAAATGCTAAGCATGGTAATTTTGTATCTATCCTTGGGTTTTAGTTATTCATGTTAACTCACAATTTTCCTTTTTAAATAGATCATCTTTGCAGATGAGCCCAGAAACAGCAGGGAGATTCTGTGACGTCCTGGGGACTTGCAACATAATGAATGTAATGATTAGGAGCTTCTTGCGTCTATGAGTAATTAATTCTGAGAGTGTGATCTCAGAGTCGCCAACAGGGCTTTTAAAGTATAGTTTATGGGCATCCTTTAGGGATTGCTGAGGGAGTGAGAGGTTAGGAATTAGTAAGTAAATGCAGTCAAGATAAACTAATACCTTATAAAAAAGGCTATTTTGCTTTTCAAATTCACAAAGCATTCAAAAATAGGAATCTGTTGTATCAAAATGCAGGAATTAAAATTCGATTAAATAGGCATGATGCTGAAGTCATTCATTCAGTCGTATTTATTGAGCACTTACTGTGTGCAGAGCACTGTACTAAGCGCTTGGAAGAGGACAATATAACAATAAACAGACACATTCCTTGCCCACAATGAGCTTTGTATTCCAGTTTCATTTACCCTTTTTGGGCAAACTGTTTAGACTATCAGGTATATAATTGAAAAAAAATAAAGCCCCTGATTGGTGTGATAGACCTATACAATAGCAAATCAGGCTGTTTTTATGTGTAAAAATTGATCTTTTTCTTAATGAATTAGCTTTTCGCATTGATCGCATGTACATCTAATGGATCCAATCTCCATATGACAAATATTTTTGTCTTTCAGCCTTGCCTTACACCCAGATAAAACCCTAGTGGCAACCGGACAAGTTGGAAAAGATCCTTACATTTGTCTCTGGGATTCTTATAGTGTACAGACTGTGTCTATCCTTAAAGATGTCCATACACATGGAGTTGCTTGCCTGGCTTTTGATTCAGATGGGCAGGTGAGTATACACTCAGATTCTACTTCTAATAAATAACTCATGAAGACACACACTTTGAAAATGGAGCCTGGGGAGGTTGTCTGGGTAGGTTGTGGAACAGGTGCTCTATTCTTCCCTTCACTCTGTTCTTTTCTTGCTTAATACCCCTCAATCCACCCTCCTCTTCTAACTACAAGTTTGGCTTGGTACCCAATAAGGGCTTAATGACTCTCATTATTAAAGTGGAATTTACATAGATGTATTAAGTATTGCCGAGGTCTCATGGTGTGTATCTCTTGAAGCTAATCATGTACATTTATTCAAGATTCACAATCCACTCTGAGCTTACATTTATTGATCAAGGTAACAGTTTGGTTAGACAGTGAAAAATCTCAGGTAAAGAGAAGCCGAGTTTCCATTTTCCATTCCTTGCTTTTGTCCTTCTATTAGAATCTCAGCTCCATTTTACTCTGAGGCTGTCGCACTGGTAAGCTTAAGAAAAAAAAATTAGCTGGCACTTAACTGCCAGCTGAAAGAAGCAACCTTCCAACTGTGTATCATAATGTACTGTGTGGCTTGTTATGGCCAATTACTTCAGACGCGCACTATTCCCTGGGCAGAGTTTACAGACGGGATATTTAGAAAATGATAAATAGTGTGTCAACCCTCCACTGACAAAAAAAAATAGTAACAAATGCCTGTCAGGTAGCTAAAGGATTAGTGATTAACTGAAGAACTAAATCCATTTCATTTTGCTCTGAGGAATCTATTTTTCACATTTGTGCCCAGTGCTGGCTAACTTGTTTAAAAGACTAAAGAACCAGTTTAAAAAATGAATAAAAGACTATTGAAACCTCGCTTCCCGAGATTGTGGATAAAATACCAAAAAAAGTGAATGAATTATATTTTATTGATAGTTCATTAAATTTGTTTTCCATTATTTATTTTCTCTGTATAGATTGGGTCTAACATTTTAATGGGCCAATGTCAAATGAACCTTCTTGTGTAACAGAATTGTGTGCATGTATAAACATACATGCATATATCATTGTAATGTAACAAATAACCACCTTCTCCTGTTGGATAATCATTTTCTTGCCTAAAGGCAGGAGACTGGACTAGATGATTTATGATTCTAATTTGCATATAGATCATGCTGTATTGTTGCATTGGGTTCCAAAATATGCACCAAACTAGGTTTTTGTTAGCACGTGCAAGGTATATGCCATATGCCTCCCAATTCACCTTTCATTTCTTTTTCGTTCATATATTCTTTTTCCGTATTTATTTTCTGTTTTGCCTATGTGCTGTTTTATAAGTATCTTTTATCATCTAAGGACAGCTTGTGGTCTGACCAGGCCTAGGCCCAGAAAACTCAATTATCTTTCACAAAATCACTCCCTCCCCCCTGCCTTAATTTAATGAATGTGGTGAAATTGGAGGAAATTCAACAGAGTAGAAATATGCATTAACCTGATGTCTCTTACACTAGGACAATTTTGGGAACGCTGGGTAAGGAAGATGTGCCTCAGAGGTTCAGTGAACATTACATTGGTCAGCTACCAGGCTACCTGCTCACCAACTCTCTGATCAATCAGTCGACCGTATTTGAGTGTTTATTGTGTGTAGAGCACTGTACTAAGCACTGGGGAGAGTATATTTAAACAGGGTTGGTAGACATGTTCCCTGCCCACAGTGAGCCAGCAGTCTAGAGGGGGAGGCAGACATTAATTTAAATCAATAAATTATGGCTAGGGACATAAGTGCCGTGGGGCTGAGGATAAGAGGGAGAATAAAAGGGGCAAATCCAAGGGCAAGGACAACGCAGAAGGGAGAGGGAGAAGACCTGAGGGCCTAATCAGGGAAGGCCTCTAAACGTGTTCATTGAGCATGTGGAACAAATCCCAGGCACAGAGTCTCTCCATGCCGTTTTGACAGATTTCAGGGGAGGCTCATGGTAGTTGCATTTGACTAATTGATTTTCAATCCCTAATGAAGTTTTCAGGACACATCATTGGTTTGCATATTCCATGTTGACTTAATTGAAGGCAGATTTGAATAACCCATCTGGCCCGTACTGTGTCCTAAAAGGGATGTCTAAGCACTGGGGTAGATACAAGATAATCAGATTGGATGTACTCCCGATCCTATGTGGAGGCTCACACTCTTAATTCCCATTTTACAGATGAGGTAACTGAGGCTCAGAGAAGTGGAGTGACTTGCCCAGGGTCACACAGCGGACAGCAGACAAGTTACTTCTTCAGTTAACAAGATCATTATTCTCTTTTTTAGCGTTTAGCCTCTGTGGGATTGGATGCCAAAAACACAATCTGCATCTGGGACTGGAAGAAGGGAAAACTCCTGGCAACTGCAACTGGTCACTCAGATAGGGTAATCGTCCACACTGAATACTTGATATAAAGACATACAAATTTGGGGAAAATGTTTGTGGCCTCCTTAGGATTGAGGGCAATTGATTTTCCAAAGCCGTCAATAGAATTGTATGATAGCTTATTACATTATGAGGATAAATCATTTATTTCTATATTTGCTCCTGACAGATATGAAAATTATCTGGTAGCCTAATATAAGAGTAAAGATGTACTTTATTTCACATGATGATATTAAAATGATTTGAAGTTTTTGACTGGACAGTACTTTGGCAGGGCAAAGATGTTAGTTTTCCTTCCTAATGTTAGGCCAAAGAAATCCTCGTGCTGGGGTGGGTGGGCTGTAGTTTCTCCTCTCTTCATATTCAAAAGTTTTTTGCATTCTTTCAAATGAATTAAGTATAAGAAGTGATGATACACTATTGGAACATGATGCTGTACCATCTGTTAGGAGAGACAGCCTAGTCTAATAAGAAAAATAATAACTGTGGTATTGGCAAGCGCTTACTATGTGCAAGTACTGCACTAAGTACCAGGGTAGCTATGAGATAATCAGGTCCCGCATGGAGCTCACAGTGTAGGAGAAGGGTTGTAGGTCTGGGAATCCAGAAACCTGAGTTCTAGTCCCACTTCTGCTATTGGCCTCCTGTGTGACCAACCAGACTTTAACTTTTGATTCTATAATATCTTATTGCCCCAAATGTCATGGCAGTTGCTTACAGTTCCAATCATGGGAGCAAACTGTAAAAGTATTTGTAATCTTTTAGAATTGCAGATCTCAACCAACATTTTGTCCTCAGAAAAATCACTTTATTATTATGATGGACTGGATTTCAAGAGTAGTAAAATTAGGTGAATGTTTTAATACTTGTCAGGGTGGATTTGTTGAGCATTTTCATTTCCATGATAAATTCGTGTAAGGCAACTGTTCCATCACTATGAACATTATGAACTGTTCCATCATTCCATCCACTCATCCAGCATATGATGAGTGCTTAGGCATTAAGGAATATTTGGATATTTAATGCAGTAAGTGATTTTTCTTCCCCTAGTTTATAAAAAGTGAGTTTGAAATGTGGTCGAGATAATTTAAGGGCAGAGTGGACAGAAATTTTAGCATTCATATGTTCTACCCAGTTGAAAGAACTTCTAATGTTTTCAGTACTCTGTCTCCATATCAGCTTCTGTTGTGATCCAAGTAGATTTTTTTTTTTAATGGTATTTGTCAAACATTGTTCTAAGCTCTGGGGTAGATACAGCTTAAAAGTCAGATGCAGTCCGTATCCCACATGGGGCTCACAGTCTGAGTAGGAGGGAGAACATGCATTGAATCCCCATTTTACAGTTGAGGAGACAGAGGCTCGGAGAATTTGTCACTTGCCCGAGGTCCCACGGCAGGCAAATGGCAGAGTCAGGATTAGAACCCAGGTCCACCGACTCCCAGGCCTGGGCTCTTTCCACTAGGCCATGCTGCTTTCAAGTGGATCTCATAAATTAAGCCGAGTTAGACAAGGTCGGTGCTTAGATTTCCACTGATCACATAGATGCTTAAGGAACCTGTAAACTCCCCAGTTTCTCCAGATTCTTGTCGTAATCATGTCAGCATGTCAGTATTCTTGTTCCTGCTCTCTCAGAAGGGATGTAGAAAATAGAATTTCTAAGCACTTGGATCTCCATGGCCTATATCACAGGAAAGATAACCCTGCTGCCTTAACCAGCCTCTAATCAAATTCTTGCTCTGCATATTCCTCCCAGATATTTCCACCAATTGTCCTTTATTTTTTTCCTTAAGTCCTGGTACCTGTGTCCTAAATAATTGGCTCTGCTCCAGTTTTATTTCCTAGAAAGAGCTGCAGTCTTTGAGAGGAGCAAACAAATCTTTCCTTAACTAGAGAACCCAAACTACGGTAACAGTAATTGAAAATCATCATGACCATTAACATTCTTTACTAAAGGGCCACAGGAAAATGTTACTCATCTCAGCTAAATAAATTGGCTATTCTAGAACTTGGTTTAGTGGTAGAGTTTTTGACTAAAAGTGTCCATCTATAAAATGGGCATGGTGCTTTCTAGACTCTTATTTTTTTGAGAGCTCACTATGTGCAGAGCACTGTACTAAGCCCTTGGGAGAGTACAACACAGCAGAATTAGCAGATACATTCCCTGCCTGTAATGAGCTTACAATTTAGAGCCCTGTAGAGGGGTGAGATTCATTCAGTCATATTTATTGAGTGCTTACTGTGTGCAGAGCACTGTACTAAATGCTTGGGAAGTACAAGTTGGCAATATATAGAGAAGGTCCCTACCCAACAACGGGCTCACAGTCTAGAAGGGGGAGACAGACAACAAAACAAAACATGTAGACAGGTGTCCGAATCATCAGAACAAATAGAATTATAGCTATATGCACATCATTAACAGATGATGTTAATAATATAAAGTTAAAGTTATATAATGTGTGTAGGAATAGTTAGGGTTCTTTATAGAAACAGCATATATTATTGTAGTTTCATAGGATAAATGTCAGATTGTATTTGTAATATTACCTTGAACCATAATTGAACAAATGTTTTCCTGGGCAAAAGAGAAATTTAGAATTTGTGTGCACATTTCTTTTGTAGATGTGGTCTTGAAAGTGTCTCAGTAGTATTGGGGAGAATTCAGAATATCATGATCAAAGTATTATCCTAAAGGGTAGCAAATTTAGGTGTCTCAGCTTAGTTTCTCATTGGCAAGCATGCTGTTGAGTGTGTTCAAGTTGCTGCCTAGTTGATGATCTCTCCACCAGATAGCCCCAGATCTGCAGTAACTGGATCAGATGATCAGTAAAGGCTGGATTTGGTCAACAGAGCTTTAAGAAGCCCGCCAGCTCCTGTCTGAGTTACTTGTGGCTCTAGTACTTCCATTTTTCACTCAGCTCTAAATCTTCCTAGTCACTAACCTTGGGGGTTCCATGATACAAATTAAAAAAAAAAAAACCAAAGAAACTAACTGGCAGTCTTCAAAATTCAAATTAAATTGAATTTTTGACAGTACTCCAGATAACCACATATCAGCTCTAAATGTGCTTTTTTTGAAAACAGATTTTTGATATTTCGTGGGATCCGTATCAGCCAAACAGATTGGTTAGCTGTGGTGTGAAGCATATAAAGGTAAATCAGTCTTATTCTTTCATGTCTTTCACTGGTTTAATTTCAGGCAAAGTTTTCACAGCCATTTGGATCTCAGGATGACTGCTGGAAAATGGCTTCCCCAGATTTACTTTAAAAACTTGGCCCTTTTCATCTATTTTTGCAGTCTGCCATTAGTGCCAGCTTGGGATTCAGGCTTTCAGAATTGTAGAGGGCACTTTATGTAACTAAATATTAAAACCCATTATGTTCCAATTATTTTCAGCATTACAGGAGTAAAAATGATTGCCCTTATCAATGGAATAGTAAAAGGTATGTTAATTTGGGTAAAAAAGTAATTAGCGCCCCAGCGAAAATGCCAGTTTGAATGCTGCAGTTTTAGCTGGGCACCCAGGTACCCTTATCAGTGGAATAGTAAAAGGTATGTTAACTTGGGTAAAAAAGTAATTAGCGCCCCAGCGAAAATGCCAATTTGAGCGCTGCAGTTTTAGCTGGGCACCCAGGTACCATATTGTAAAAGAGGAAAATAGATGGCTAAATTAAAAAAAAAAATCCACAGCAATTTGCAACCCAGTCTGAACGGTTCAAGTTACTGAAAAAAACAAAACAAAAAAATCTAAAACATATAGTGGACGTGGTATAAATTTCCAGGGAAGACCCCAGCGATTGGTAGAGCAGATGTGCGTGTCTCCTCCATCAGTGGCAAAAGGCCTGCTGCTGAATGGGCATAAATGATTATCGGTCAGCAGTTGGCTGTGTGCAAAACTGGCAGTGAGCTGAATGCATGTAACTGGCATGACAGACCCGGGCAGCTGCCTTCCATCAATTAATCAATCCCTGGTATTTGTTGAGTGCTTACTTTGTGCACAGCACTTGGGAGAGTACAAGATAATAGAGTTGGTAGGGACATTCCCTGCCCACTCTAAGTTCCATGAATTCCATGGCAGAACTTGAGTAGCAACCCCTGCAATCACTCCCTTGCTGGCATTTTTCCTGTACCCCTCAACTCCTGCGAGCTCCAGACCTCACTAGCCTTCCGTTCCCCATTTTGCTATCTTTAACTGGCTTTGTCCCAGTCTCTTTTGGGGTGGAGAAGGAGGAGGGTGACAGTGAAGGCCAAAGACTTCCCAGTCGCCCAAACCCACCGTCAAAGCTTTGTTGAAGGAACATCTCCTCCAAGAGGACTTCCCTGACTAAACCCTCATTCCCTCTTCTCCCACTCCTTTCAGCATTGCCTCGATCTGCTCCCTTTATTCACCCCACCTTCAGCCCCACAGCACTTATGTACATACCTGTAACTTAATTATTCGTATTAATAATGCCTGTTTCCCCCTCTAGACTGTAAGCTTGTCGTGGGCAGGGAATATATCTACCAACTCTGTTATATTGTACTTTCCCGAGCACTTAGTACAGTCCTCTGCACACAGTAAGTGCTCAAAAAATCTGATGGATTGATTGAAATCCACCAGAAGGTAACTGAAATTTTACAATAGCCAAGCTGGGTTACCAATCCCTTATGATGTTTGTGTATGATTTAGAAATCCTTCTCTCGCGGTCATATTTTAATGAGAGGAAATAGCTGCTAGAGAACAAGGAATAGTTTGAGGCAGTTGCCTCCTTTTGGATCTGTTAGCAGTGAGAATAAACCCAAGTACACGTGACCAATGTTACATTGCCCTGAGCTTCATGGAAACCAGATGATTTTGAAAGTGCCTCAATTTTATATTGATGTGACTTTAACTAGTAGAATACTTATTTGCGCGCGCGCGCACACACACACACACACACACACAGGTTTATCAGCCCAGTTTTCCTCTTTTTTCTTTCTTCCTTGCAGGATCTATTAAATCTGATTTTTAACCCACTTCTAAAAGCAGAAGCACTTCAAAATCCTGAAACTTCATTTGCAAACAGTTTTCCTGTCAGCCTCCTTAATTACCCTTTTGCAGAAACGTCCATTTTGGGAGGAGAAAACAGTCTTCTGGGCAACAAAATGGAAGCATCCATAAATACCATGGGTACCATTAAGGAACCTGCTTGATGACCTGGTCTTTGCTGTTGTCAGCCTACGTTTTGTGAGCCCTGCATTCCGGGAAGGGCCCACAGCAAATTGCACCAAATTGTTTTCCAAATGCCTATTCCCATTGCCATTTGGTTTTATTAGCTATTCTATTCTCTTAGTGGATCTACCCGTAAAAAACGTCCATAATGGTAAAGGAGCACAGTCCCAAGTAGAGGACAAAGCTATTGGTGGCAGAATCTTACGTTATATGAGGGGAGATTTCTGTGAAATCTCTGTTGTTTCCATTGAAATTGCCCAGACCGTAAGGCACGTCTCCTAAAGAGGTCAAGTACCTGACTGGAAATGGATGAAATTTGAACAAGACCATGAAATATTAGTCTCACTTGCTTCAGATTCAGGGAAGTGTTTCACTGTAAATTGTTGCTGTCTTCTAAGCATGATATGGTTTTGGCTGAAGAGGTGGAATTTTAAGTTTTCAGCAGAGTACCTTGCAATCAGCTCTTGGTTGGCACCAACATGCCCAAATAAGTGATATTTTAAAGCATTTTGTGTCAGCATTACATCACCCTATTACATCTATTTTCTAGACAAGTTTTCACTCAATAAGTCGGAATGTGGTTTGAGTCTAATAATAATAATGATAATAGTGATTTTGTTTATCATGCAGTGCTTTCAGTATGCGAAGAACTGTATTATGTTCTGGGGTAGGTACAGTGCAATCAGATATGCATTTTATTTATATATGTATATATGTATAGAGAGAGAGAGAAGCAGTATGGCTTAGTGGAAACAGCACAGGCTTGGGAATCAGAGGACATGGGTTCTAATTCCGGCCCTGCCACTTGTCAGCTGTGTGACTTCGGGCAAGTCGCTTAACTTCTCTGTGCTCAGTTACCTCATCTGTAAAATGGGGATTAAGACTGTGAGCCAACCTGATTACCTTGTATCTCCCCCAGCGCTTAGAACAGTGCTTGGCACATAGTAAGTGCTTAACAAATACCATTATTATTATTATTATTATATCTAAGTAATATTCCATGCAGTGCTCCACACCCATTTTTTAAAGCCCCAAATGATTACAGTTATATGAGTGAGTTATCTCTGATGAGCTAAACTGAATGTGTAGGGAAAAGGAATGGGAAAGGAAAGTGTCTTTGTACTGTTAGTGTAAGCAGGAACTCCACTGTAATCTTTATTGAATGATTTCTATCAAAGAAATAGGTCAGATAAAAGTCAGAACCACAGTCTCTTCCGCTGTCTAAAGCTAGGATAGAAGCTGTTTTCATTAAAGAGACATTTAGTCACACCTTGAGAGAGAGAAGGATTTGTGGGTTAGGAAACTCACCAATAATTGGTTTTCTCTGGTCCTAGTAACTGGAGTAACTCCCAAACTGGAGTTCATTTTAATTAATTTTCAAATGTTTACAGGAAAATGGATTTTGGAATTGTCAGTCATAATATTTTCTTGGGTTATCTCAGAAGATTTTTAACAGAGTAGTTAGTTGTATTTATTGAGCACTTATTATATGTAGACCAGTGTACTAACCGCTTGGGAGAATACAACATAACAGAGTTTGTAGACTCATTCCCTGCCTACAATAAGCTTCCAGTGTAGAGGGACACGCACACATTAAATAAATAATGAATAATATATGATTTATAGATACGTACACTGAGTGCTGTGGGGCTGAGAGTGGGGCAGGTATCAAATGCCCAAAGGTCAATGATTGTAGCTTCTGCTGGTGGATGCCACCGGTGCCTGTTTTTCAAGATTTTTCTTACATTGCCTTCATTTTGTAGTTTTGGACACTCTGTGGAAATGCACTGACCGCAAAAAGAGGAATATTTGGCAAAACAGGGGATCTCCAGACAATACTTTGCCTTGCATGTGCCAAAGAAGATGTCACGTACTCTGGTGCTTTAAATGGAGATATTTATGTCTGGAAAGGGCTAAACCTAGTCCGAACAATTCAAGGAGCTCATAGTGTAAGTACTGTGAGGTTTTGGGGTGAAGTACACTATATGAAATCAATTAAGGATTCAATCCTGTATCTTAAACCTACTTCTGGGGAGAGTATAAGATTCCCACTACAGATGGAGGTAGAATTAGAACCCAAACCTCAATCAATCAGTCAGTAGTATTTGCAGAGCATACGCTCTCCTGATTCTATGTGTTGTGCTTTTTCTACTCAATCAACAGCAGGGCTCAGGACTAAGCCTTCTCTGTCATTCTCAATGGGAGATTCCCACCCATCAAGTTTAAGATTCCCATTGCTTCCCTGGAAATTCAGTAAGCCATAAGAGCACATTTTTCCATGGAGGATCAGGTTCCAAATTGAAAGACCTTTTGTGGGTTCTGAATATTTCTAAGCATTAAACTCTGTCACATAAATATGAGAAAAATCTGTTCCAAAGATACAGAAACTTAAATTTTATTTAAACTAAAAGATTATTGATAAAGCTTCCAATATAGCTTTTTTTTTAACAACCCAGGTAATAAGAATGTGAGCAAATTTGCCCTCATTTTTGCCAATGAAAACGTGGAGGAAAAAGACTTTCCCATGGGGAGAGTACTAAAATGGAAGTGCAGTTAAAATCTTATTCAAATCCAATGACTATTCAGAACAGTGTCCCATTTGATTTCATGTCTCGCATAACGTGAATGAAAAATTACTCAGACCCCTCAGGGGCACGACTGAACTTTGGCTGTTGTTCTGTCAGGTGCTGTAATTTATTTCCAAGCCTCAGGATCCACCACATCACGCAATTATTTGCTAGCCCACTGATATTAGTCTCGGGGTCATTAAGAGACCATACACTACTCTCCAACCCCCAAATTAGTTCAGCAAAATAGTCATGGGTACAGATATCCAACGTTTGGCATCTGCTTTGATAGAATCGTTGAACGTAGTCAGTTCAAGTGGGAAAAATTGGAAATCCAAGTAATGTTCTTGCTTCAAGAGCGAATGAGCAATCAGCATAAAAACAGTCATGTCTTTGAGCATAACAAGAGAAATGCAATGCATGGTCTTTCAGTTAGGATCCGAGCAATGGCCAACAACTCAGTGAGACATATCTCAGACACCTCTGCTCATGTAAGGCTATTTATATTATGTGCTTGTTTGATGATGATGATGATGGTATTTGTTAAGCGCTTACTATGTGTCAAGCACTGTTCTAAGCACTGGGGTGGATACGAGGTAATCAGGTTGCCCCACACATGGGGCTCACAGGCTTCATCCCAGTTTTACAGATGAGGTAACTGAGGCACAGAGAAGTTGTGACTTGCCCAGAGTCACACGGCTGACAAGTGGCAGAGGCGGGAGTAGAACCCACGACCTCTTACTCCCAAGCCCATGCTCTTTCCACTAAGCCATGTGTTGAAAGTGTCCCACTACTGATTTAATACTTAAAAGAGCAGAGGAGGAGTGTGGCCTAGTGGAGAGAGCACAGATCTGGGAATTAGAAGAACCTGGGTTCTAATCCTGGCTCTGGTGATTGCTTGCTGTGTGACCTTGGGCAAGTGACTTAATTTCTCTGTGCTTTCCTCAAATGCGAAATGGGGATACCCATTCTCCCTCTTACTTAGACTGGGAGACCCATGGGACACAGGTACTGCAAACTAACTTGTACCCTCCCCAGCACTTAGAATAGCAGAATAATAAGCACTCAATGTACTATTTAAAAAAAAATTCCACTGAGTTTGGTAATTCAACCACTTTTCTTCTGGTTCTCCCACATGAATTGCATTACCATGAACCAATGAAGAGATTTGGTCACTGGTAATAAAATATCCCAGTTTTTGGTTGGCTTGCACTATTTTTTCAGTGGAGAACATTGTTCCCCTAAGAGTGTTACTGATGTATAAAAAGCCGGCCTTTTAGATCGGAGGTTATTAGAACATATTTTGTTGTGTAATTCATTCATTCATTCACTCATTTATTGAGCGCTTACTGTGTGCAGAGCACTGTACTAAGCGCTTAGGAAGTACAAGTTGGCAACATATAGAGACGGTCCCTACCCAACAGCGGGCTCACAGTCTGGAAGGGAGGGAGATCTGGCAGGGAGTTTAATCAAACCTGAAGTGTAAACAAACTTTAAAGATAGCTGCATTACTTAATTAACAGGCTGGAATCTTTAGCATGTACGCTTGCGAAGAGGGTTTTGCCACTGGTGGACGAGACGGATGTATACGGCTGTGGGACACTGATTTCAAACCAATAACCAAAATTGATCTCAGGGAGACTGAACAAGGATACAAAGGTAATAATAATAATAGCATTTATGAGATAATGATATGATATGAGGTAATGAGATATCAGCTGCCATTGCACTATTCACTCTAATGCAAGGTATTCTTTAATGGTATGTTCAGTTTCAATTGCTTTTGCTCTTCACTTCCTGCAATCTGCTGTCAAGGCAGATTGGAATTTCTTTAGATAGTGAGGAAAAACCCCATTATGCAATCCGGACAGTATGTGAAATTCATTGATAAGAAGTGTCTCAAGGCTAAATGAAAGCCTGTGGAATGAGGGTTCAGTTCCTGGTCACAGATATGTTGGGGGCCAGCTTCAGATGTTTAGCTATCTTCAAGCTGAGAAATATTTCTCACCCCCTATTGTTCCACGTGATGTCATACACAACATTCGGTGAAAGTCCATCCAAACATGGTTCAATCCATATTTTTTGAGTACTTACTGTGGCCTTGGGAGAGTACAGTATAACAGGGGTTGGTAGACACATTCCCTGCCCACAGATGAGCTTACAGTCTAGAAGGGGAGACAGATATTTGTATAAATTAATTATGGGTATGTATGTAAGTGCTATGGGGTTGAGGTTGGGGATGAATAAAGGGTGAAAATCCAAGTGCAAGGACGATATAGAGGGAGTGGGAGAAGAGGAAATGAGGGCTTTGTCGGGGAAGGCTCATGAAAGAGACCCCTGTCATTCACTGCCCCCCCATCCTCTGTCCTAATCCTCCTCGACCTCTCAGCTGCCTTTGACACTGTGGACCACCCCCTTCTCCTCAACACGTTATCTGACCTTGGCTTCACAGACTCCGTCCTCTCCTGGTTCTCCTCTTATCTCTCCGGTCGTTCTTTCTCAGTCTCTTTTGCAGGCTCCTCCTCCCCCTCCCATCCTCTTACTGTGGGGGTTCCCCAAGGTTCAGTGCTTGGTCCCCTTCTGTTCTCAATATACACTCACTCCCTTGGTGACCTCATTCGCTCCCACGGCTTCAACTATCATCTCTACGCTGATGACACCCAGATCTACATCTCTGCCCCTGCTCTCTCCCCCTCCCTCCAGGCTCGCATCTCCTCCTGCCTTCAGGACATCTCCATCTGGATGTCCGCCCGCCACCTAAAGCTCAACATGTCGAAGACTGAGCTCCTTGTCTTCCCTCCCAAACCTTGTCCTCTCCCTGACTTTCCCATCTCTGTCGACGGCACTACCATCCTTCCCGTCTCACAAGCCCGCAACCTTGGTGTCATCCTCGACTCCGCTCTCTCATTCACCCCTCACATCCAAGCCGTCACCAAAACCTGCCGGTCTCAGCTCCGCAACATTGCCAAGATCCGCCCTTTCCTCTCCATCCAAACCGCTACCCTGCTCATTCAAGCTCTCATCCTATCCCGTCTGGACTACTGCACCAGCCTTCTCTCTGATCTCCCATCCTCGTGTCTCTCTCCACTTCAATCCATACTTCATGCTGCTGCCCGGATTATCTTTGTCCAGAAACGCTCTGGACATATTACTCCCCTTCTCAAAAACCTCCAGTGGCTACCGATCAATCTGCGCATCAGGCAGAAACTCCTCACCCTGGGCTTCAAGGCTGTCCATCCCCTGGCCCCCTCCTACCTCACCTCCCTTCTGTCCTTCTCCAGCCCAGCCCGCACCCTCTGCTCCTCCACCGCTAATCTCCTCACTGTACCTCGCTCTCGCCTGTCCCGCCATCGACCCCTGGCCCACGTCATCCCCCGGGCCTGGAATGCCCTCCCTCTGCCCCTCCGCCAAGCTAGCTCTCTTCCTCCCTTCAAGGCCCTGCTGAGAGCTCACCTCCTCCAGGAGGCCTTCCCAGACTGAGCCCCTTCTTTCATCTCCCCCTCGTCCCCCTCTCCATCCCCCCGTCTTACCTCCTTCCCTTCCCCACAGCACCTGTATATATGTATATATGGTTGTACATATTTATTACTCTATTTATTTATTTATTTATTTATTTTACTTGTACATTTCTATCCTACTTATTTTATTTTGTTGGTATGTTTGGTTCTGTTCTCTGTCTCCCCCTTTTAGACTGTGAGCCCACTGTTGGGTAGGGACTGTCTCTATGTGATGCCAATTTGTACTTCCCAAGCGCTTAGTACAGTGCTCTGCACATAGTAAGCGCTCAATAAATACGATTGATTGATTGATCCCCACCAAAGGAAAGCCTCCAGTATTTTCTATTGTGACGTTTTGCTGCATTTTTTTGATATTTTTTGCTAGTTCTAAGAATGGAACAGATGGACATCCTGCTTATATTTTTGGCAGGGAGCTTAATGACTTGTGGGAACATTTCTATGGAAATGAACTCCAGTGATTACTTTTTTATTTGCCAATTGATTTCTGATTTGCTGATCCAATTCCAACGGGCCTTGGTAGACAGATTGGAAAAGACATTCTGTATCGGCAAATCCCATCTGGTTTCACAGAGCGCTGAGAATTTTCTGCGTTTGCTACGAGATTTAAAGGTGAAAGTGAAGGTGCATTGCTTGTCAACAGCATTAGGGACCATTAGCTTCTTTTTAAAGGTCACAGGCAACTAATTCAACTTATAAAGGCTCCTTGCAGCCTTCTGAGAGGTTGGAAAATTAATTAGAATATTAGAAAAACTTGCCAAGTTTTTTGGTTTTCCCACTAGATTTGGATAAAATTCACTTTTTTTAACTCTCCCTCCCTTTGAGTATTTTAGGAGCCGTAACAACTAGATCAAAACAATGAAATTCGGAAAACCTTTAAAAGCAGTAACTCTAATGTAGCGATTTGGAAAATGTTTGAAACGTTCTTTAAAATATCCAATGACATTTCAGTGCTCATTAAGAAATAACTTTTTTCAGTGGAAGTAGGTAAACCCCTTTGCAATTAGTAAGTAAGAAATAATGTGGCATCTCTTAATAAATATCAAATTATCATAGGTTATACTAAAACACATTGACATGGTGATCTATTATTAATGACTAAATTTTGCACTTTGGATAGTAGGCAAATGAGTTCTAGGTTTTGTCCCCTGCCACCCCCGCAAAAAAAATAAATCAAATTAGTGTGAACGTTCTAATAACAATGTTTAGGGAGGGGATATTACAACATGTCAACAAACTGTTTTCTGATGAACACTGATATCCATTTAGAGAGCTCAGTGAACTGATCATTTAAATAAAATTTTGGGTTTAATTATTACACTGATAGAAAGGGAAGCTAAAAAATGGTGCAAGATGAGGACAGAATTCAGTGGTGAGGGCTTATGCATTGAGTAAGCCCTCCTTACTGTAGATGCCACGACTCTTCACCCTTCAGTAAATCAATAAATGACATTTATTGAGTGCTTATGTTTTTGCAGAGCACTGTACTAAGCTTTTGGGAAAGTGCAGTAGAATCGGTTGACACAATATATGCCCATAAGGAGCTTAGCTATCTCTCTGCTAATCAACTTTCCTCACCCACTACTCTCCTACTCACTCACTTTACTCCTCACAAGCCCATCTCATATGTCCAGTCTCTGACTTCTTTGTCCCCAGGACCTGGGCCCCTTTCAGTCAATCAATTGTATTTATTGAGTACTTACTGTGTGCAGAACATTGTACTAAGCTCTTGGAGTACAACAGAGTTGGTAGTCATGCTCGCTGCCCACAAGGAGCTTATGGTCCAAAGGAAGGGAGAGAAGGAGGGTGGGAAGGAGTGAGAAAGGGGAAAAAGAGGAATAGAGAGGAGCAAAGAAAGATTCTTTCTAATCCATAGAATCCTCCATTCCTCAGCCCTTCCTGCCTTCAGTGAAGCAGCGTGGCTCAATGGAAAGAGCCCAGGCTATGAAGTCAGAGATCGTGGGTTCAAATCCCGGCTCCGCCACTTGTCAGCTGTGTGACTTTGGGCCAGTCACTTCACTTCTCTGGGCCTCAGTTCCCTCATCTGTAAAATGGGGATGAAGACTGTGAGCCCCACATGGGACAACCTGATTACCTTGTAACTACCCCAGCGCTTAGAACAGTGCTTGGCACATAGTAAGCGCTTAACAAATACCAACGTTATTATTATTATTATTCAAAGCCCACCAACATCACCCCTCCTCCAACTAATTTTCTACTCTCTGAATCTTTTCAACCCTTTAATCAACCATCAATCATTCAATGGTATTTATTGAGCACTTACTGTGTGCAGAGCACTGTTCTAAGTGCTTGGGAGAGTACACTACTAACCACTTATGGGACTTGGGTAGTTATTTATTTATGCCCATTGTCTGCATTACATTTATAGTCAATTGTACATTAATTTTATGTATTCTGATTCCAAGGATTGTGAGTTTTTGTGTACCTGTTTCTCTTGTTAGTTTAAGCTGTTGGTGGGCCGGGATATCTTTTGTGTTTCTGTTCATACTTTCCCAAACACTGGATATAGTGCACTGTGCTCAGTAGATAACATTATTATGACTCTTAAACAATTGAACATGTATGAATTGTGTCTGTGGTCTGGGAGCTGATAAAAAAAAATCTGTGGCAGCAATAAATTTACATGATTGTGTCTGGAAGAGTAGGAATTTAGAAAGCGTAACATGTAATATACCAGAAGCACTGTTAGGATAAAAGTGCTTTCTAATCAGGCTGTCATGCAGAAAATAAATAAGTAGGTGCATGTAGTGATCAAGATCATAAGTAATCCTCACCTCTCTGTCTTGCTCTGTCTGATCTTCTCCCTCATATTTTGCATTTTGTTCCTTCTCAGTATGTGGAGAAAATCTGAGACAGGATCCCTAGCAAAATAAAATTCACATACTTTTTTCCCTGACATTTTCACTCACCTTTCCTTTTTTTTTTTTGATGGCATTTATTATGCGCTTACTCTGAGCGCTGGAGTGGTTACAAAGTGATCAGGTTGTCCCACGGAGGGCTCACAGTCTTAATCCCCATTTTACAGATAAGGTCACCGAGGCCCAGAGAAGTGAAGTGACATGCCCAAAGTCACCCAGCTGACAATTGGCAGAGCTGGGATTTGAACCCATGACCTCTGACTCCAAAGCCCGTGCTCTTTCCACTGAGCCACGCTGCTTCTCTGGCCACCAGATATAGATTCCCTACCACCATCGTATCTGATAAAATGGAGCAAGCACACATATGTTAATAATGGAAATTGCCCATGCCATATTGTGTCATATGATTGGCAGATGATTCAGATGAATTAGACCTGCTCTGCAGGAACCAATCAGAGGACCCGGCTCATAATTCAACCCCTTCAACTGGGTAGAGAAAGGTCAGATAGGGGCATCCAGGTACAACTGTAATCCAATCAAACCCTCCTAAGGCAATTAGCACCCCTTTCGCGTACCCATTTTTTTTCATAATGGCATTTATTAAGTGCTTACTATATGCAAAGCACTGTTCTAAAAGCTGGGGAGGTTACAAGGTGGTCAGGTTGTCCCACGTGGGGCTCACAGTCTTCATCCCCATTTTCCAGATGAGGTAACTGAGGCCCAGAGAAGTGAAGTGACTTGCCCAAAGTCACAAAGCTGACAAGTGGTGGAGCCAGGATTTGAACCCATGACCTCTGACTCCAAAGCCCAGGTCCTTTTTCCACTGATCCACGCTGCCCATTTTGCCACTGAATATGTTCCTGCCTCTCTCCTGTAATTTTTTTTGGATGAAGTTTTTGTGTAGCTCTGTCCTTCGTATTCAAAGGTGTATTTCCGTGTTTGTATTCCTTTCACCTCTATATTCTTCTTGGGTTTTTCTGCTGTGAGCAATGCTTCATTCCATGCCGCAGAATATGCCAGGACAGGGATAGTAACGCAGGTGTTGTGCCCTGAGTATTCATTCATTCATTCAGTTGTATTTATTGAGTGCTCACTGTGTGCAGTTCTAAGCGCTTGGGAGAGTACAATACAGCAATAAGCAGGTACATTCCCTGTCCACAAGATCTTATTCTTCAATATTCCTGAGGAATTTTACAGCAAAGAGTTGAGAGAGAGGAGACGACGCAGAGGGGAAGAGGGGGGGAAAAATGGGGGCTTGGACCTGGAAATATCTTTTTAGGAAATTTGTGGGGGGGGTTCTAAATCCTGTTCAGGCAGCAGGAATTGTTTCTTTTTGGTGCGACCCCCTAGTAGGTTTGCAGTTGTGACCGGTTCTATCCATTGGCAAATCCAGATTTTGAGGATTATTCCGGCCTTCAACACCATCTGCTGGCCAACCCTTCCCACCACACAGCCCTGATCCTGAAATGACGGTAGAAGATTGGCAGGGAAGAGCAGTGAAATACTGTTGTGAGACAGGTTGGCCCCAAATCATTTTAGTGGACTTCTCTTCAAATGCCTCCAGTTCATAATGTTGAAAGTCAGTCAGTCAACCCCATCCCTAGAGCGCTTACTATGTGCGGAGCACCGTACTAAGCTCTAGGGAGAGTACGATGTAAATACAGTATAACAGACTTATTTCCTGCCTGCAAAGAGCTTAGAGTGTAGACGGGGAGACAGACATTAATATAAATAAATAAAACTGGCAAGTGCATAGATGATGTAGAGGGGACGGCAGATTGGGGAAATGAAAGCTTAGTCACAGAAGGCATTTTGGAGAAGATGTGATTTTAGGAGGATTTGAAAGGGGAGGAGAGCCTCTCAGTTCTTATTCCAGTTGTTCTCGCCTAGTAGCAGATTTGCTCTTTAAATGATGACTAACATAAATGTACTTGTGGTCAGAAGCAATCCCTAGCTTTTAATTTTTTTTCCACTCATGAATGCCTTTTGTTTTGGTTCCCATGGGCACTAACTTTTACCTCTTTTTAATTTCACCCATCTTTAGAAGGGCTAGCTTCCAATCATTCCAAGTCACTATCAATTGTATACTTTTCTTCCAAAATGCTAGCAACCCGGCATAATTTAACATTGTCCCCAACTTTGACAACAATTCACTCAATCCTTGGATTCAGGTAATTGACGAGGACACTCAACTGAAGAGGCCTCAGCCTTTATCCTTGTGGGGGTGCCACGCGATTCCTTTCTCTAGGTCAAGCTGACCAATAATACCTCCCACTTGGGGGTAACCCTCAATATAAGCATCCCCTTGTCAGGAGGATTGTCAAGACCATATTGTGCTGCCTTAAGCGAGACAGGCACTTAGGACAGAGTCAAACGGCAGTCTCTGAAGAAGGCTTGTGATAATTCCGAACTGAAAGACTTCACACTTCCAGGCTACCTAAACACTCACAACTCCACTGTAGCACGTACAAACATATCTATATATTATTTCTTTCTCCTCTCTCTAATTTACTTTCTCCCTTTGCCTTCTCCCCCTCCCCCCAAACACACACACGCACACACACTCACACTCACACTTACACACATACACACGTGTTCCTGGGCAGGGATCATGTTGACTAACTCTGCCCACAGATGTTCAGTAAATATTATTGATTAATTAAATTTAGTTCACTGATGCACCTGTAGCTGACCTTACAACAGTCAAATCAGTAGACCAGTCCTCAGAAAAGCAAAATCGCAATGACAAATGTCTTATGGTATTCTGAGCCTTTCTTTTTCATACTTCTGGGACATCACACATCCGCTTATCTTCTGATGAAACAGGACAAAATGGCTTGGTCGTTAGCAGTATCAAAGTGTTCACCCACGTATGCTTAATAGATAAAGATAATATAAATGTCCCAAAGGTGCTAATGATTTCTACTACACGTTTTGGCTAGAGCACAGAAGGTTGAATTAGGCCATATTTTTCTGATATTATAAGCCGCTCAGGATACAGAGTGTTGCAGTGTTAGAAGAAACCGTTTAGCACATTTGTGCAGAATCACACACTGTAGGCAGTAAGTACATCACAAATTTCCCTAAACATGGGCTTCTGCGAGGACCCAAACCCCTTGATGTCAAAGAACTGAGTGATCTAAATTTCATGGTTTTTGTTAAAGTGCCTAAATCATGCCAAGCACTGTACTGAGCACTGGGGTAGATACAAGCTAATCAGGTCGGCCACAGTCCCTGTACCACATGGGATTCACAATTGTCATACTGTTGTAACCGCCCTAAGAATATCCTTTCTTGTTCTCTTGCCAGGTTTGTCTATCCGGAGTGTTTGTTGGAAAGCAGATCGACTTTTAGCAGGTACACAGGACAGTGAGATATTTGAAGTGATAGTGAGAGATAGAGATAAGCCAATGCTGATCATGCAGGGCCATTGTGAAGGAGAGCTCTGGGCCCTTGCTGTCCATCCCAAGAAACCTTTAGCTGTGACAGGCAGCGACGATCGATCCGTCCGGTAAGGCTGCTACGATCTTCATTTCCTCTGCTCATCCAGTTCCTTCTTCACACTCCCCTTGACTTCCTGGGATCGGTTCCCCTCATTTCTCATTTCCTCAAAGCAAGGCAAGATTCCCGGGACAGAATTGTAGAATTTCCTCCCCACCTTCCCCTGCCAAAAATGTCAAGTGCCTCAATTCAAAAATAGTTAAACCACTGACTTTGATTAACTGTCTTTCTGTAGCTGTCGCTTTGGATTTCCTCCAGTGCGTAAGCTTCATAAATCCCTTAGAACCCATCAACAGTGACTGAATAAAAATGCAAATACAATTCCAATCCGGCTCGTGGTTGAAGATATTTGTCTAAAGCTGTTCGTCATTTATATTGCCACATTTTCTTCTGATATTTTGAGAGTTTTAAGTAACTGGGTCCTTGGCCACGAGGATGTCACAGTAATTGATGAGTTCCAGTTCACTCTAGTGTTCATTCAGTTAGAGTCTTTGCTCACTCATCATCATTGAAAGCTGCTTAAAGCAGCTTTCAGAAGATCAATCCATCAGTTATATATTTGGAGTGCTTATTGGGTGCCAAGCACTGTATTAAGCATTAGGAAGAGTACAGTGTGTCTGCTGTATTGTTATACTATACTCTCCCAGGCGCTTAGTACAGTGCTCTGCACACAGTAAGCCGTCAATAAATACGATTGACTACAGTATAACAGAGTTGGTAGACACATTCCCTGCTGTCAGTAAGTACCAGTGATTGATTGAACAGTTAGATAAGGAATGTAGTAGTAGTAGTAGCCTTTATTGATTCCCTGCTATGCACCTAACTAGGTGCTTGGGAAAAGCAAAATAAAATAGATCATTAAATTGTCATAGTTCAATCAACACCAGTACAGAACTGTGCAATTCTGTGATGCTCAGAAATTAGTGATGATCATAATAAAGGGTCTGCAGTGCGGCCTGCACCTCTGGGAGGCTATCGAGGACTGATGATCATACTGCTGCTGCTTTGGCATCATGCTGTCATCCATTCTCCTCACATGCAGCCCAGATGCATGCTCGTCAGATGCAGTCCAGACTGCACTGCCGCTAACCTCCTCACTGTATCTTGTCCTCTCCTGTCCTGCTGTCAACCCCCGGCCCACGTCCTCCCCCTGGCCTGGAATGCCCTCCCTCCGCACATCCGCCAAGCTACCTCTCTTCCTCCCTTCAAAGCCCTACTGAGAGCTCACCTCCTCCAGGAGGCCTTCCCAGACTGAGCCCCCTTTTTCATTCATTCAGTCGTATTTATTGAGCACTTACTGTGTGCAGAGCACTGTACTAACCTCTCCTCCTCCCCATCCCCCCGCCCTACCTCCTTCCCTTCCCCACAGCTCCTGTAATAATAATAATGTTGGTATTTGTTAAGCGCTTACTATGTGCCAAGCACTGTTCTAAGCGCTGGGGTAGATACAAGGTAATCAGATTGTCCCACGTGGGGCTCACAGTCTTCATCCCCATTTTACAGGTGAGGGAACTGAGGCCCAGAGAAGTTAAGTGACTTGCCCAAGGTCACACAGCTGACTATTGGCGGAGCCGGGATTTGAACCCACGACCTCTGACTCCAAAGCCCGGGCTCTTTCCACTGAGCCACGCTGCTTCCCCCACCTGTATATATGCTTCCACCTGTATATATGTTTGTACAGATGTATTACTCTATTTATTTTACTTGTACATATTTACTATTCTATTTTGTTAATGATGTGCATGTAGCTTTAATTCTATTTATTCTGATGACTTGACACCTGTTCACATGTTTTGTTTTGTTGTCTGTCTCCCCCTTCTAGACTGTGAGCCTGTTGTTGGGTAGGGACCGTCTCTATATGTTGCCAACTTGTACTTCCCAAGTGCTTAGTCCAGTGCTCTGCAAACAGTAAGCGCTCAATAAATACGACTGAATGAATGAATGAGTAATGATGTTGAGGGTGATGAGTGATGATTGATGAGAGATTGAAGTGGGACTGAAATTGAGCCCTTCCTTTTGGGAAGATATTTTTCCGCTTGGCAATCCTGTCCCTCTCAAAGGCTACTTTCTTGATTTGATGGGAACTAAGAAGCTCCAGGCCTTGTCTCTGTTCTGGAATTTAGAAGGAGTGTCTCAAACGTAGGGTGACATCAGTAAGATTACCTCTGGTGCAGCCTATTTGGAGACTTTGTTTATTTCAATATTCTGCAAGAGTTCACAGCTTGCTTCTTAACTGAGACCCAGGTGTGGGAGCAAGAGCGCAAAGGTATTTCTGCTAAAATCCAGGCGGTGCTTGCGGCTGTACTTAGTTTCCGTGCACAGGTGCATTTTTGATTGGCCGTCCTCACCGTCTGAACAGACTGATCTATCGACATTTTCTGGGGAGTTAGGTGGCCAAACTTTAAGCTTATCGAAGGGAACATCAATTTCCATTCAGTGTGTTTCCTTGGTGAAAACTGAGTAATAAAGTACCCAAATTAGAACGGTTGCCTCTCTCTGGTGTTAAAAGAAATTGGCCATGAGTATTGGTCAGCTTGGGCCCCAAGTAAATAGGCATGGAGGTGACTGATCATAGAAGAAAAGCAGCTGAGGGAGGCAGGGTGGCCTGGTGGAGAGAGGAAAGGCCTCGGAGTCAGAAGACCTGGGTTCTAATCCCAGCCCCGCCATTTGTCTGCCAAGAGACCTTGGACAAGTCACCTCCCTTTCTGTGCCTCAGTTACCTCATCTGTAAAATGGGGATTAAGATCATGAGCCCCAGGTGGAACATGGACTGTGTCCAACCTGATGATCTTGTATCTACCTCAGCCCTTACTGCAGTGCATGGCACAAAATAAGCACTTAACAAATACCATTAAAGGAAAAAGAGAGAGAATGAATGTAATGTAATAGTGTCCTGTGATTCTTATTCTAGATATATCAGGGTAAGTGATGTTGGTTTAGACAGATGTTGATTAAATGTCTTCAAGTCAACATGGTGAAATGGATTCTAAGCAATGGATTGGCATATACAGATATATCTGAGGATTGCACAATCCTTGGCAGATAAGATCTAATGAATAAGATTTCGTTCCAGTTTTTCAAATGGTGAAACTCTCACCCGAAGAGGGATTTTTCCAAAGTCATACTAATACCCAGTGCGTGAGAGGGGTGGAGCTAGCTGGGGAGTGTTGTGTGTTAAAGTTTGCATAGGCATTTCTCGAATTAACCTGGCCAGTGATTGTAAGGAATTTCAATTTCTTTTGAAATGATATAGTCAACATTGTTTCTTGGGCACAGATTGTGGAGCCTGGCTGACCACGCCTTGATCGCCCGCTGCAATATGGAAGAAGCGGTCCGGAGTGTGTCTTTCAGCCCTGATGGAGCTCAGTTAGCACTGGGAATGAAAGATGGCAGTTTCATTGTCCTCCGAGTCAGGTACGGTTAAATATTTTAAACCATCAAACCATCCCTTGTTTAACCTTGCTTGTCGACTAACTACTGGGCCATGATTTCCTTGTGCCTACGTCATCATCATCAACGATGGTATTTATTGAGTACTTACTATGTGCCGAGCACTGTACCAAGTGCTTGGGAGAGTATACTACAACAGAGGTTGGTAGACAGATTCCCCGACTGATTGATAATGCATAACTATCCACATTTACTTTCTCTTCCATGCTTTTTCTCTTCCAATTTTTTTTGTAAATTTTGTTTTTGTTTGCTGTCTAGATGTCTCATTTGTATCCTGATTCTTGATTCTAACAGGGATATGACAGAGGTTGTTCATATCAAAGATCGAAAGGAAGTCATTCACGAAATGAAATTTTCTCCAGATGGTTCTTACCTCGCAGTGGGATCTAATGATGGCCCGGTGGATGTTTATGCTGTTGCCCAGCGATACAAAAAAATTGGAGAATGCAACAAGTCTTTTAGTTTCATTACTCACATTGATTGGTCTGTGGATAGTAAACACTTGCAAACTAATGATGGAGCAGGAGAACGACTTTTCTACAAGATGCCATGTAAGTAGAGTCGGGACTAGCCATATGGCTAAGTCAATCAATCAGTGATATTTATTGAGCGCTTACTATGTGCAGAGCACTGTACCAAGTGCTTGGGAGGGAAAAAGCGGGGCGTAGTGGAAAGAACAAAACCCTGGGAGTCAGAGGGTTCTAATCCTGGATCCACCTCTTGCCTGCTGTGTGACCTTGGACAAGTCACTAACTTCTCTGGGCCTCAGTTTCCTCATCTGTAAAATGGGGATTTGATACCTGTTCTCCCTCCTACTTAGACTGTGGAACCTAATTAACTTGTCTCTACCCCCGGTGCTTAAACAGTGCTTGGCGCATAGTAAGTAGTGCTTAATAAAGATTGCAGGCTTATTATGGGCAGGGAACGTTTCTGCTAATTCTGTTGTACTCTCCCAAGTGCTTAGTACAGTTCTCTGCATATAGTAAGCACTCAATAAATATCGTGATAATTGAATATTATTATTATTGCTAGAATAATACAACAGAGTTGGTAGGCACGTTCCCTGCCCACAAAAAGTTTACAGTCTGGAGGGGGTTGCAGTCTAGGCTAATTTTCAGTTTACGGATTATCAGACCCAGTGCTTAATCTCAGAGGATTAATGCCCTCTCTATCTTTTGTCTCAATGGGTTTTGTTTGCAACTGAGGCTGAGCCCAGGAGCTGTTGATCCCGAGGTTCACACTGCCTAAAGTTTGACCCAGGAAGAGTCTGGTTTAATTGAGCAGACTCCTGAAGCAACAGACACTTCTGCTCTTCAAACCTTTCTCTATACTGTGAGCTCATTGTGGGCTGGGAATGTGTCTGTTTATTGTTCTTGTACTCTCCCAAGTGCTCAGTACAGTGCTGTGCACATAGTGAGCCGTCAGTAAATGTGATCAACTGACTGAAACCTTCCATCTGGGCTTGGCCTTGCCAAACTCCAGGCCACTTCATTAGTCAGTCAAGCATATTTATTGAGCACTTACTGGGTGCAGAGCAGTGTACTAAGCGCTTGAGAGTGTACAATGTAACAGTATAACAGATGTATTCAGTAGAAGAGAGAGAGAAGACTTTCATGCTCAGGACCTTCACTGAAAGTCATCAAAATCTAGTTATAAGACAGCCAAATATTCATTAGAAAAAATAATGGGGACCAGTCAATCATATTTACTGAGCACTTACTGTGTACAGAGCACTGTACTACACTCTTGGGAGAGTACACTATAACAGATTTGGTAGACATGCTCCCTGCCCACAGTAGACAAGATGATTACAACCACTGAAATCCCTAACATTCCTTTAACCAGTTCTCCTCTCTCCAGAATTAGTCATCAGAGGACTTTACTGGAAGGAAAATGGGGCTGGCTGCAGTTTTCTTCTCTTTCTCTTTCCCCGTCTGCCTGCCAGTGGAGGTGATATTGAACACTGGAGATGGAAGGCAGGGAGAAGCCTACTTCATTTACCAGTCAGTTAAAGCAGCCCTAAAATATAAGAGGAGAAAAAAACCTAAAATGGCCCAAGTGAGCAAAATTAAATAAAGTTTTGGCATCTTAGTGATTTAGTGATTATCTGAATTGAGGGTATTAATCCTGCCCCTGTAATTACAAAAGAAGAGTTAAGAAATTAACTCATTTCAATTAAAATAACTTTACATAAACCAGTGTGCAAATAGAGAGGAAGTAAAATCCCATCGCTGCAATGGCACACATTTCCAGTGGAGTACAAGCTCTGCCTCATGGCTTTTGGATCACTGTTTTTCAGCTTTGGGACAGCTCTCGCACTAAACCAATTTTTAAGCCCGGAGTGTGTATTCAGTTGCAATCTCTTTGAACAGAGTGCTTCAAAGGCAGTAATTCCTTGTGAGATGTAAAACGCTGAGTTTCTAGGCTGAAGTGCAGTGTATTGCTCCCTTAGAGAACTAAAGGTAATAACTAAGTGTAAGGAACGTGGTTTTCAGTGAAATATGTGATGAAAAGGCATATTAATATGACCAAATATTTTCAGCTGGAAAACCCGTAATATGTAAAGATGAAGTCAAAGGAATTCATTGGGCTTCCTGGACGTGTGTGTTAGGACCTGAAGTGAGTGGAATTTGGCCAAAGTATACTGATGTTACAGATGTAAACTCAGTGGATGCAAATTACAACAGTTCTGTGCTTGTAACTGGAGATGATTTTGGACTGGTTAAATTATTCAAATTTCCTTGTCTAAAGAAAGGTAAGGCATTATCATTTTGCTTACAAGAATAAAGCCATGAAACTTGTGGTGAATACGTGTGAGTGTGTGTGTGTGTATAAATGGTTTCAATTAATGGTATATATTGAGTGCTGCTTAGGAAAGTACAATGTAATAGTTATATTGTACTCTCCCAAGTGCTTAGTATAGTGCTGTGCACACAGTAAGTGTTCAGTAAAATGAGTATTTTGAGTTGTTCATGGTTAGAATTCATTTTGATTGGTTTACTTCTTCAACTTATCCCTTAAAATAAGCAAAACAAAGTTGGAGTTCCTGTTGAACTGGAGCATATTGAATATGATCTTTACCATTATAGGCTGACATGGTAAATTAGGATCCAAGCACTCATTGTTGAAAAGACAAATCTATTCATTCAGCTCAGTTCTTCCCTGGCCACCCTTGGTGGGGTAGAGTGAGGTTTTCTAGTTGCCAAGGGATACGTTGCTCTGAGCATCATCCCAAGATGGTTTATGGTGCATGCTGGAGTAAGGTTGGACAGTACCCTCACCCGGAGGGTTTTAAAAAAATTTTTATTTTTTAGTAAGTGCTTACTTTGTGCCAGCCCTGTACTAAGCACTGGGGTAGATACGAGCTAATCAGGTTGAGCACAGTCTTTGTCCCATGTCGCTCAGTCTTAAAACTGGCTCCCAGTCTTAATCCCCAGTTTGCAGTTGAGGTAACTGAAGCACAGAGAAGTGAAGTGACTTGTCCAAGATCATAAAGCAGAAAGGTGGCAGAGCCAGGATTAGAACCCTGGTCCTTCTGGCTTCGAGGCCTGTGCTCTATCCACAAGGCCACGCTGCTTCGCTACTTGTCAGTGCTGTATTTGAACATTGACTCTTCACAGAACAGAGTTGGGCTAGTTTCTACCCAAATGGCTTCAAGTTGAATCAACTTTTTAGTTATAGATACCACAGAGAAGCAGCATGACCTAGTGGAAAGAGAATGGGCGTGGGAGTCAGAGGACCTGGGTTCTAATGTGGCTCCACCACTTATCTGCTGTTTGACCCTGGGCATGATACTTAATGTACCTGTGCCTCAGTTTTCTCATCTGTAAAATGGGGATTAAATCCTACTCTCTTCACTTAGACTGTGAGCTTCATGTGGACAGGGACTGTATCCCACCTGATGATCTTGTATCTACCCCACCGCCTAGTACCGTGCTTAGGACATAGTACGTGCTTAACAAGTACCGTAATAATAATAATGATAATGTCAATTGCTATTTTTGCAATAGGGGTAATTGAGGATTCATATAAAAGTAAGGAATTTGGAGCATTAATTACTCTGGCATTTAATCCCATTTATTTTCTTTCGGCATTAAACTTTTTAAAAATAAACACTCTCCCCCAAAGCCAATTGGAAGGATGTATAATTTGATTGTTCACTGAATCTGTTTTATGTGTGACTTTTTTATTTTCTTATATTCTAGGAGCTAAATTTAGGAAGTATGTTGGCCATTCAGCTCACGTCACCAATGTTCGTTGGTCACATGACTTTCAGTGGGTACTGAGTACTGGAGGTGCTGATCACTCTGTTTTTCAGTGGCGATTTATTCCGGAAGGTGTGACCAATGGGATCCTTGAAACCGCGCCACAGGGTAAAACTGTTCTATTTAAGCATCCAAAACTTCCCTTCTGTTATCAGACAGAAATCCAAAGAAAGGATTTAAACTGGAGAACAAGAAGCATTAGAGTGATCATCTTATAAACTGCTCAAGCCTGCCTGAAAGTGGCTTTTTATTCTCAGTGGTAATTTACTGGCTTGAAAGAGTAAATCATTCAAGCAATAATATTTATTGAACACCTTGGGAGAATACAGTAGAGTTACTAGTCATGGTCCTTGACCTGAAGGAATTTAAGAGGTGATATCACCTCTTACAATCCTGGGAAATGCTTGAGTTAATGGGATGTGTAAGATATGTAGACTGTAAGCCCCCTCATAGGGTCGCACCTGGGGAGTTTCCAGTACTCTACCAGTCTCGGCTATGGGAGGGAGAGTCAAACAGAGGCCTACCCATTCCTAGCTTGGACAGTGGCTAGCGAGTGGAAGACAAAACAAGTCAAAACTCACCTGTGCTGGGCAGCAGCGGCATGGGAGAGAATCAAGGACGGAGACTGAAGTTTACAGCATGAAAGGAGGCAGTGGTAAACCACTCCCGGATTTTTACCAAGAAAACTCCATGGGTCCACTACCAGAACGATTGCAGATGACAAGCGGGACATTCTGGGAGAGATGTGTCTGTGGTGTCACTATAGGTCGGAAACAACTCGACGGTATTAGACAAGACTGTAAGGTCATGGGCAGGGAACGTATCTCTCCCAAGAGCTTAGTACAGTGCTCTGTATGCATTAAATGCTCAGAAAATATATTTGATTGTTATTCACATAAGTACTATGGGGGTTTGTGACCAGGAGTGACAGAACCTTGGGAATACTTCCCAAAGAGGGCCTAACTCCAGGGAAGAGCTTATCCTCTTGGGGACCGATAGCTGCCCAACTTTGATCATAAACTACTGGAATGAGTCTAAGTGAACATCAAAGGCCAGTCACAGTGGTTAGAGCAGGTGGTCTGTGGGGAGGTTCAGTGTGAGTTTCTGAGCTCCAGTCCGCCCCGGGAGTCACTATTGCCCCACAGTGACCACTTGGCTAACCGGCCCAAAATTGTGAGGCTTCTCTTAGCTCAGGCTGGTCTAGTGAGGGCCAAATCCATTTTTGCTTGTGGGGTTGGTGAATTCAGGAGAAGATGCTGGGATGGGCTAATAGTCTGTTTATTAAGTAAAATTTGCAGGCCAAAAGGTGAAGAATTTTTGCCAGATATCTTTGTTTCCACCTCACACCATCTCCTATGTTTGGGAAGGAATTACAGAATCAGTGATTCTGTTTTTTCCTCACGTTTGGCTAACCCCTTGCCATTTTCCCATTGGACAGCTGCAGCACATAGTCCACTGGTTTGAAGGGCCTGATCTAAGTTGCTTTCATTCTGTTTTTATTGTATTTTTTCTTGAAAAAATATTGCTCACCTCCCCACTCTCTAGGGGCAGTTCAACACTCCAGTGTTCCATTTTTTACAACTTTCACTCTGGTAAAAAAAAAAAAAAATCACTAAAATTAAAGACTTTCAGCATGACATTTTTTTGAAAAAATCAGGGCTGCCTGAATTCCCCATTTGGGACAGGGACTGTGTCCAACCCGATTGGCCTGTATCCACCCCAGTGCTTAGAACAGTGCCTGTCACATAGTAGGCGCTTAACAAATACAACAGTCAAACTGATGATCCTCAATGGTGAAATGAGTTCTTGTTCGTATATGAGAGGTAAATTTGTTATTTTCTACTTCTGAATGTTAATTTGGTAAATGTTTTGCCGTCCTATTCTATTCCTTTGCAAAAGAATTAGACTTTTTCTTTCCTGTAACAGCACGAAAATGTTTTCATCTCCCTGTATTGGTTATGATGAGAAATTGTGGTTACTGTTGGGTTTTGCTTTGGCAGATGGCGGCATTGATTCATACAGCGAAGAATCGGATTCAGATTTATCAGATGTTCCAGAGCTGGACTCAGATATTGAGCAAGAAGCTCAAATCAACTATGATCGTCAGGTCAGTAAGAATGAGTGAGTCAGGGTAAAAATATCTGATAATACAAGATGATTGTGAGCATCAACATAGCCTAGTGGAAGAAACCCAGGCCTGACCTGCATAAGGTAGTAAGAGTAAAATGCTGACAATATGCAAAGCAAATTAGGTCTTTAAGCATATCAGAATATATTTAAAAATCTTAGTGGTTTAAAAGCCGCTTGGAGATATTTTTGGGTATTGGAAAAAAATAAGATTAGAGCCCAGGGTGTAGTATTGCTCAGAATACTGCAGTAACAGTGGAGTTTAAGAAAATTAAAGACTCTTGGATTAGTTGGAAAATGAAAAAAAAAGTAACAATTAGAGCACTGTAAATGCCACTGTTCCATTTTAAGGTTTACAAAGAAGATCTACCTCAACTGAAACAACAAAATAAGGAGAAAAACCATGCTGTGCCCTTTCTTAAAAGAGAGAAGGCCCCTGAGGACAGCTTAAAACTGCAGTTCATTCACGGGTAAGGTCACTATGTAGTAGCCCCTAAGAAGCAGTGTGGTCTGGTGGAAAGAGCATGGGCCTGGGAATCAGAGGATCTGGGTTCTAATTCTGCTTCTGCCACTTGTCTCCTGGGTGACCTTGAACAAGTCACTCAACTTCCCCATGCCACAGTTACCTTCTCTGATAAATGGTGATGAAGATTGTGAGCTCTGTGTGGGACGGGAACTATGTCCAACCTGATTATCTTGTATCTACCCCAGCTCTTAGTACAGTGCCTGGCACATAGTAAGCCCATAGTAGATACCATTGCCCTTTCCAATAGGCCACACTACTTCCCTGCATTCCCCTGCAGGTCCTAACAAGATCTCCTTCTAGACTGTGAGCCCACTGTTGGGTAGGGACCATCTCTATAAGTTGCCAACTTGTTCTTCCCAAGCGCTTAGTATAGTGCTCTGCACACAGTAAGCGCTCAGTAAATATGATTGATTGATTGATCTCCCAGGAGGGGTCCCTCTCAATATCTGGGGGTCCAGGCAACCTCCTTTTCCTCCCCATCCTCCTTCTCTCTCGGGACAGTGGCTGAGTGGCAGACTAGCCAGGTGCTCTTAAGGCATTTGTGGCTGCTTGACTCTAATTCACAAAGGCTAGAACTAGGTTTTAAACTTACTTCATTCATTCAGTTGTATTTATTGAGCATTTACTGTGTGCAAAGCACTGTTTTAAGCGCTTGGGAGAGTTCAATACAACAACAGACACATTCCCTGCCCACAGCCAGCTCATGGAAATTCAGTCTGTCAATCAGTTGTATTTTTTGAATGTTTACTGGGTGCTGAGCACTGTATTAAGTGCTTGGAAAAGAAGCAGCGTGAGCTGGGAAAGAGCCCAGTCCTGGGAGTCAGAGGTCCTTGGTTTTAATCCTGATTCTGCCACGTGCTGGCTATGTGACTGTGGGCAAGTAAATTCACTTCTCTGGGTCTCAGTTACCTCATGTGTAACAAAAAAAAATGGGGATTAAAGCTGTGAGCCCCATGTGGGACACGGACTGTGTCCAACTTGATTATCTTGCCTCTACTCCAGTGCTTAGTTCAGTGCCTGGCACATAGTAAGCACTTAACAAGTATCAGAATTATTATTATTACTACAGTGTAATACTCATTTATTCCGTCATATTTATCGAGTGCTTACTGTGTGCAGAGCACTATCCTAAGCACTTGGGAGAGTACAACAGAGTTGGTAGACACGTTCCCTGCCCACAATGAGCTTACAGTCTAGAGGGGGAGACAGACATTAATATATATAAATAAATTACATCAGTCAATGCTGTGGAATTCCTTCATGGACCACTTACTGTTTTTTGATTTTGAGATTTGTGGGTGTTTTTTTTCTTTCTTTTTTTGCCTTTGACTCAGGTACAGAGGCTATGACTGTAGGAACAATCTCTTCTATACCCAAGCCGGAGAGGTGGTTTATCACATTGCAGCAGTTGCAGTGGTTTATAACAGGCAACAGCACTCTCAAAGACTCTATCTTGGTCATGATGATGACATCCTCTGCCTCGCCATCCATCCAGTGAAAGACTTTGTAGCTACTGGCCAGGTATGTATTTCTTCTCAACATGCTGAGAGTTTAACATGCCAAATTGTATGTGGCATCTTGAAATCCAGATTTTCTGCAGGTCTGCTCTAGTCAAACCTAGGTTTTTCCCCATGTGGCTTGAAATGTCTGCTCTTACTATTCTGAATTCTATTTCTACTCCCTCGAGTTACCGTTGGAACAATCATAGTTTTCTGTGCATTTGCATCACATTTTCTGGCATCCCACAGTGAAATTGAGAGAGGGTCTGGCGTCCAAGTCAGAAGTTCTCACTCCTGAGAAGGTAGTAACTAAACTTCACTAACTTCAGTAACCAAGTTGTCCTGGATATTGAATGACTATCCATAGTGCCGTTTTGAAATTTAAGAAGCGGCATGGCACAGTGGCTAGACCACGGGCCTGAGAGTCAGAAGGTTCATGGGTTCTAATTCCGACTCTGCCACTTGACTGCTGTGTGACCTTGGGAAAGTCACTTCACTTCTCTGTGGCTCACATCTCATCTGTAAAATGGGGATCGAGACTTTGAGCCCTACGTGGAACAGGGACTGGGTCCAACCCGATCGACTTGTATCCACCCCAGCGCTTAGTATATTGCCTGGCACATAGTAAGCACTTAACAAATACCATAATTAATTAATGGAGATCATCCCACTTTTGGAAATCCCTTACCCATCTCCTTTGGGCTGCCTTAATATGTGAATCCCTTTCCATTGACCTTCCAGATGGTGAAGTGGTTTTAGTAATCCAGCCAGTGGTCTTCAGGGCTTTGTCATCCAGAGTGGTTATAGTGTACTCTTTGAAGTGCTTAGTACAGTGCTTTGTACACAGTAAATGCTCAATAAATACCATTGATTGGTTGGTCATAATAATAATGATGGCATTTATTAAGTGCTTACTTAAGCGCTGGGGAGGTTACAAGGTGATCAGGTTGTCCCACGTGGGGCTCACAGTCTTAATCCCCATTTTACAGATGAGGTAACTGAGGCCCAGAGAAGTGAAGTGACTTGCCCGAAGTCACACAGCTGACAAGTGACAGAGCTGGGATTTGAACTCATGACCTCTGACTACAAAGCCCGTGTTTAATAAGTTCTACTAAAATCAGCAGGCCTCAGGCGAGATTCTAATTCAGAACTGGTCAAAATATGGATCCAGCATCCTCACTACCTTGTTAATGGGCCAAGGAGTAAAATCTGATGGAAAAAGAATCTTGGCTGCAATAAGTTGTTTGCCACATTGTTGTTTTTTGGGCAACTAATAGCAGGCAAGTTCTCCCAAAGCCAACTACTCAAGCAGTATAAGCACATTTGTTTAATTCCACAGACCGGGAAGAGTGAACTGTTAGTGATGACTGCATCCTTCATTCATTCAGTCAATTTGAGCACTTGCTGTGTGTAGAGCACTGTACTAAGCGCTTGGGAAGTACAAATCGGCAACATATAGAGACGGTCCCCACCCTACAACGGGCTCACAGTCTAGAAGGGGGAGACAGACAACAAAACTAAACAAGTAAACAGGTGTCAATACCATCAGAATAAATAGAATTATAGCTATATACACATAATAAAATAGAGTAGTAAATATGTACAAATATGCACAAGTGCTTTGCGGAGGGGAAGGAGGAGGGGGATGATGGGGAGAGGAGGAGGAGAAGAAAAAGCGGGGCTCAGCCTCAGTCTGTATCTTGAAGATTGAACAACAGCTATTGGTGATAGGAGTAAAGCTGTTCTTTGGTTATGTGACAACTTCGGAAGACGGGCTCTATCAAGCAAACAAACATGTTCTAAATCTAAAGCTTAAAACATTCTGCTCAAATTGGTGCTTCTCTTTCATGCTTTTATGAAGTGACCCCTCCACATCACCACATCACGCTTTTTCAGTGTTTTGGAGAATCAGTGCAGTCTGGGTGCAGTGATACCTTGTTGCAGAGTGGACTGTTTTTCCCATTTGTCCAGACTCATTTCTCTTCTTCTTCTAGAATTGCCTCTTGATTTATAGTCAGATGTGTGTATTAAATAAGCAGTTGTTCTAATTTTAATTTCTAAAACTCCACCCTCTAATTTAAGGTTGGGAGAGATGCTGCAATTCATGTGTGGGACACACAGTCGCTAAAATGCTTATCATTATTGAAAGGGCAACATCAGAGAGGAGTGTGTGCACTGGATTTCTCAGGTAAGGAATAAACTTCATTGTTTCATCTGCTCCAAGTTGAATCTTTTTTGCAAATAAGAACCAAGTAGAAGCAGGCTGTAGCATGGAACACTGCATGTACCATTTCAGGAGACTGAATTCTTGGAGTGAAGTTTGGTCCGTGGGATAAGATCTAAAAAAAGGAAAGCACTTAGTACAGTGCTTGGCACACAGTAAGTGCTCAAAGTGCCTCGTTCTCGCCTGTCCCGCCGTCAACCCCTGGCCCACGTCCTCCCCCTGGCCTGGAATGCCCTCCCTCCCTCCGCACATCCGCCAAGCTAGCTCTCTTCCTCCCTTCAAAGCCCTACTGAGCTCACCTCCTCCAGGAGGCCTTCCCAGACTGAGCCCCCTCCTTCCTCTTCCCTTCTCCATCCCCTTCTCCATCCCCCTCTCCATCCTCCCTGCCCCACCTCCTTCCCCTCCCCACAGCACCTGTATATATGTTTGTACAGATTTATTACTCTATTTATTTTACTTGTACATATTTACTATTCTACTTATTTCTACTTATTCTACTTCTACTACCTACTATTCTATTTATTTTATTTTGTTAATGATGTGCATCTAGCTTTACTTCTATTTATTCTGATGAGTTGACACCTGTTCACATGTTTTGTTGTCTGTCTCCCCCTTCTAGACTGTGAGCCCATTGTTGGGTAGGGACCGTCTCTACATGTTGCCAACTTGTATTTCCCAAGTGCTTAGTACAGTGCTCTGCACACAGTAAGCGCTCAATAAATACGATTGAATGAATGAATGAATAGAAATGTCCATTCACTGTGGCCACTGCATACCCATATTGCCTGAGGAGGGGAATTTGGTTATTCATTCTTTCATTCATTCAGTTGTATTTATTGAGCGCTTTACTGTGTGCAGAGCACTGTACTAAGCGCTTGGAAAGTACAATTCGGCAACAGATAGAGACAGTCCCTACCCAACAACGTGCTCACAGTCTAGAAGAGGGAGACAGACAATGAAACAAAGCAAGTAGACTGGTGAGACAGTCCCTACCCAACAACAGGCTCACAGTCTTGAAGGGGAAGACAGACAACGAAACAAAACAAGTAGACAGGTGTCAATACCATCAGAATAGATAAATAGAATTATAGGTATGTACATATTAATAAAATAGAGTAATAAATATGTACAAATATGCACAAGTGCTGTGGGGAGGGGAAGGGGGTAGGACAGAGGGAGGTTATCTAGCACTAGATCTGAAATGTAGCTTCTAATTAGTGCTGTTAGTGATAGGACTAATGTGAAATATATCAGAATAAAAATGTCCTTATGGTACCACAGGGTATATGCAACTAGTTCTTAATCAGTTTTAGGAAAAGAAATTGAGAAACCTTGTATTTATAGTGGTGAAGCCCCATGGGTAGAGAAGCAAACTTTGCCACTCTAATATCCAACCTGCCTAAGGAGTAAATATTCTCCCTGTTGTGATACTCTTCATGTCCATGAACTAAATTTCTCACTTCCCCCACAAAAAGCCATTTAAAAAGGATGGGAGTATAAGACTAAAAGTAACGCTTGTGCAGAACTAATCTGTTCAGTGAATTCAGTGTTCAGGAGCTATTCCTTTGGGCAGAAAAACTGTGTGTTTGACAGAATCCGGCCATAATTTTAATCTTCTGCCGAAAGATGTTCTTGAAAGCACAATTTTGGAACTACTTAATCTTGTGATCAGTATTTCAGGGGATATTGTTCACAGGTACATGCTTTGAATAATACCAGAAGCATAAGGAACCTATCCACTGTGTTGTTTTTCTGATTTTTTCAGGTAAATCTACCCAGAAAAGTACCCATGCAAAACCCTTCAATTATGTTGTCAGTTTTGTAGGGTGGACCCAGTTCACATGTACTTACACATGAATTAAATTGCATGGATTCTTTTGGGAGCACATTGTTAAAAAAAAAAGTAGTTTCAGGGAATGAAACTTCTGTAATAAACTTTTAGAATGAAATTCCCTTTTCAACACACCAAATAGTTCCAAAAAAGACTGTCTAATCAAGGGGTATAAACACTTAACCCATTAAATATAGAGTATGTAGTTAACAATTGGGGAACCATTTTAAATGTATTTTCTCAGATGGAGTCCATAGTGAATTCTTATGGAAATGGAAAGCAGGTTTGTAGAAGGCAGGTAAATTCTGTAAAAGTAGTACAATGTATGTATGTAATCTGGTTTAGGGACAAATGTGCTCCAGTTGTTAATAGGCTTATAAATTGATTCATTCTTACCATTCTTCCAAAGCAATAGAAAAATTTCTGATTAAAAACCCTTTCATGTAAAATGGTCCCTAATTCTGGAGTAAAGGACAGGAATAAAAATAGACTTCTATTAGTTGAATTCATGGATCAACTATTTTACTTTGTGAATTTTTCAAATCTGTCTTCAAAAAACATAAACTGTCCTATGTGTTTGTGCTGGTAATTAATGAAAATATAGTAATGGATTCCACTTGTACAGAAATCTAAAGTAGAAAAAGAAAAGTTCAGCCATATAGTAATTTGCTGTCCTCAACATCACTTTCATCAAGAAAACACAGACATATAACCCCAAATTAGATACAGTTGAAATCAACTTAGTCTCCCATGGTTTTCATTTAAAAAACCTCATGTATATTTCATGAATCCTGGGTAAGAGGCCAACTTACTGGTTTTTTGTCTATTGGATGAAATTTTTATTTTCTAATTTGCCATTTACTGTTGGCATTAAATGCTTTAGATTTGTTTCCATGCACTATTTAATGCCAGCACATACATAATTAATATTCTCAGTGGGCAGAGGATATTGAATAGTCAGCCTCTGTTCTCAGTGTATGTGAGCCCTCTTTTCAATGATTCTCCATTCTGGGAGCCCTGTTATGGAACTGAAAGGGGCTTTAACAGAGCCCGTGATGTCTGGTGCTACCGTTTCAGTTTCTGGGGGAAAATGAATGAGAAAGATCAGCTTACAAAATGGCTTCTAAAAATGTTTGTTGGCTTGTAGACAAGCATTGCCCCTTTCTAATAGTTGAAAAAATCCTGGCTTACAATAAAGAAGCCCAAGTCATGGTTTCCTGCCCCTTCTTCCTTGGTCTGTCGCAGATAAGTATCATGGAATGCTCTGGCTTGTCTTTCCCAATTTAAACCCTAGACTCTAAACTCATTTTGAGCATTCAGCACTCTGGAAGGCAACCCCGACTTTGCTCAAGTCATTTATTGGAAGTGCGTTTGGGTGTTTTCCCCTCCCTATTTCTGTCTCCACCACCTGATAGTCAAGTCAGGACCACATTTCGAGCCCTGTCAGGGTACGCTTTCTTCCCTCAGGCTTTTTGAATTGATGGTCTGCAGCAGTGGTCTCCCAATGGTCTGAAAAGGCGACGGTGCTTTCCTAAGGCCCTAGCTTGAGGGAGAATCTGGCTCATTTACCGCTCTTCTCTTCATCCCTTTGTAAAGGAATCAATCAATGATATTAATTGGGCATTTACTGTGTGCATGGCACTGTAATAAGCGCTTGGGTGGGTCCATTACGATAGAGTTGGTAGACACATTTGTTGCCCACAAGGAGCTCACAGTCTATAGGAGGAAGTGAGCAATACTCACTTGGGGAAGAAGACCATTATCCCTTCCCAACATGCTTATGCTGCCACAGGCTTTTTTTATTAATTATTTTTTTAATGGTATTTATTAAGCACTTACTATATGCCAGACACTGTCCTAAGCACTGGGGTAGATAAAAAGTAATCAGGTAGGACACAGTCCATGTCTCACGTGGGACTCACAGTCTTCATCGTACATTTTACATTTGAGGTCTCTGAGGCACAGAGAGGTGACCCACCCGAGGTCACACAGCAGACAAGTGGCAAAGCTGGGACTAGAAGCCAGGCCTTTCTGATTCCTAGGCCTGTGCTCTATATACTAGACCACACTGCTTCTCTTTCTGCTGCTCTGAGAGCTCCACAGCCAATCCATCAGTGGTATTGGCTGAGCGCTTACTGTGTGCACTGTACTAAACTCTGCCAAGGTCTTTGCAAGTAAACTTCAAAGGGATTTCATGCTTCTCTCCCATTGATCCCCCCTCAGTGCCTACCCGTGGGTGGAGTGCAGAGGCAGTATTTCTCCCCTGTGATGTGGTTGAGTACATGGAAGGGAGTTTTACGGGAGTATTTTTCAGTGAGTCAAATATTTTAAATGAAACTTCCATGATTATATAAACAACACTTATGTTTAAGTGAAATAAACTGAATTGCTTTTGCCAAGATAGATTTGCAGCCAGAAATGTACCGAGTCTACCAAGCAATCCAAATACCCACACGCGTGAAGAAGTCATAGCTTAAGTGAGGAGAGAGCCAGGACTAAAGGAATTATCCCATATTCCTATTACAACCTAGCTCACATACTTTGATTCTCTAGTCCCAAACTACTCACTCTACCTCAGTCTCTTGCCTCCAACCCCTTGTCCCGCCTCCTCCCTCTGGCCTGAAACTCCCTTCTCCTTCGTAACCAACAGAGCACCACTCTCCCCATCTTCAAAACTGCGCTAAAATCACATCTCCTCCCAGAAGCCTTCCTTGACTAGGTCTACAGTGTCTAGTCGCCCTCCCTTATGCGCCTTCTATGCGCTTGACTCTTTAGCCCTTAAGCACTTTGATATTCACCCCCATCCCATAGCACTTATGCACCTATCCATGTCTATCATTTCCCCTCCCTGTAATTTATTTTTAACATCTGCCTCCCCCTCTAGTCTGTAAACTCTTTGTGGGCAGGGAGCGTGACTACAAACTCGTATTGTATCGCACCCTCCCGAGTACTCAGTCCAGTGCTCTGCACGTAGTAAGTGCTCAGTAAATACCACTGATGGATTGAATGTGTTGTGCCAAGGAATGAGCTGAGGTAAGGGAATAATCTCCACTCAGCCTGTTTCTCCAACACTAGTCAAAGAATAATAATAATGATATGATATCTGGGAAATGCTTACTCATTTCCAGGCACTGTACTAAGCACGGGGTGGGCAAAGATTGGGTTGGACACAGTCTCTTTGCCACGTGCGGCCCACAGACTCAATCCTCATTTTACAGATGAGGTAACTGAGGCCCAGAGAAGTGAAGTGACTTGCCCAATATCACACAGCAGACAAGTGGCAGAGTTGGGATTAGATCCCATGACCCCCCTGTGCCCTATCCCAGGCCCGTGCCCTATCCACTGCACCGTGCTGCTTCTAAATACGGTTCCCAAGTCAGTGAAATTATTGGGGAAAAGCATCTTCCTGTTTAAAGTAGAATATTCAGTTCATACTCCTTTCTCAGGTTGAATAAAGTTCAGATTTTTCAACGAAGGAGCCTGCCTCTGATGGTCGTTTTGTTTTTTTCCTATAGCGGATGGGAAGTGTTTGGTGTCCGTCGGTCTAGACGATTTTCACAGTATTGTGTTCTGGGACTGGAAAAAGGGAGAGAAGATCGCAACGACCAGGTAAAAACCACTGGAGCACAAATCTGCCGCATTCCTGTGGCAGTTAACATTTTCCCATGTGATTTCCTCTTCCATCTGTTTGGTGTCATTCATGTGGAAAAAAATCCTGACATTGAAAAGAGAAGGCACGGTATTATTTTCTGTGCCAAATCTAGCTCTGATTGATAAGCATCCATTGCTATCGAAGGAGAATGATAATAATAATAATGATTCATCAGTCAAGTTCATTTACTCCAACCTGATTATCTTGTATCTATCCCAGCACTTAGAACAGTGCTTGCACATATTAAGCGCTTAATAAATACTGTAAAAAACCCTAAAAAAAAAAACAAAGCTCCCCACCTCATCAGCTTCAAATGAATGAATCCCTTCCAAGAGGGAAAAAAAAGTGTAATTTTCAAAGGTTTGAATTTAGGCTTTATCATCCCTTATTCATCCCTTGCCTTCAAAGAGTCAAAGTCATTGAAATCAGATGCCGCGTACGTCCCGAATGTGAGACGACCGTGCTTTCAGACTGGGAGTCTCTGTCCATTCTGCATCTGCTCCTCAGGGTCAAAGGAGGCAAATTGTTTCTTTAATCTGCTCTTACTAGAAATAGACTTTCCAGGCCACCTGTCCTTCTTTCCCCCAGGCCTCTTCCCCGTTGAGTCAGCAGCCTCAGAGACAATGCTTCCCCAAGTTAGTTTCAGAAAGCCTCCCTGCTGGCACAACCGTGGATAGAGACCTGAATTTTCAGACATTTTCTAGCCTGAGGTGTGGGGTGAGCTTTCTCAATTATCTACTCTTTGCACTGCCCTCTTCCCACTCTACCACTCTAATTGGCATTCTCTCTCAAGATATTAGTTGCAGGGGTGTGGGGGTGGTGTGTGTATGTGTGTATTTGGTAACTCAGTTTTTCCTACAGACATATTGAACTTTTTGCGTTTTAATAGAATGAATAAATGAACATGGTAGGCTGTCAAGAGGGGCTCCACTGGGAAAGTGTAAGAAGTTCAAATAGGGAGAGGAGCAGAAAGGTGGTTTCCTAATGTTCCCAATAATGTAGACTCTTAGGAACAGGTTTTCTTTCTCAACCCATAGTTAGAATAAAATCAAACTGCAGTTAACATTTAAAAATGTAATAGAGATGAATACCAAAAATAGGAGGGGAAAAAATGACACTCAAGAGAAAACAGAAATTAAGAGAATGGAAGAAATTTAGACTTGGTGAAATGGCTAAAAGGAAAACCAAAGGACTTTAAAACGATAGAAGAAAAGGGACCTAGTATCCATCAGTGATGGATACTTAAATCCCTTCTCTTCTACTCTTCCAAAGTCCTATGGCTTTTCCATCAAAAATCATTTTTCAGTGTCTGTCAGTCAAACACAAAGTTGATTTAGGACTATTATGTGTCACACATGTTCCCCTCTGTGTACCTTATTCCAGAGTTAACAGGGCATATCATCTATGTGCTCTCTATTCTGCTATAGTGCGTGTTTTCAATACATGTTTTGGCTAGAATACAGAGAATTAAGGAATGTTATTCTGACAATGTGACCCCATCTAAATTTGAAGTACTGTCGTATCAAAGAAACTGCATGCCCACACACCATCATAACATGAATACTATAGTGTGAATGTTTCTTTAACACAAGGATTTGCATGAATGCAACCCTGTTATCAGAGAATTTGGTGGACTCCCACAAATTTCTAAGACTGCTTATCTTGATACGAGTAGATTTTGAGGTGCCAACCCCCCCTTAAAAGTAATTTTAAATATATAGTCATAACTATTGGATATTTTAATTTTAATTTAATATAATTTTAATATGGAGCTTCACAACTCTTCATGCTTTCTTTCTCTCGTTCTTGTGATAGTCCAATTTACTGTACAAAAAATCTAATTGATATTGCCCACAACCATCACTGCTAAGCAGAGTGTTTCTGATACTATAAGCAAAAACATCTCCAGAAATGCTTCTTGACTACATAGCCAGGATTTTAGAATTGTGAGGATTCTAATTTGGGCAAGAGCTGTTTGACAATATTGCGGTTTTGTCAGCGTGTCTCTGAAAAACTTCAAATCTCATTGAAGATCCATTGAAACAAGCACTAGGTTATTAAGCTTCAAACTCCCCACAGAGGAAGAAAAATTTGCTCTTTTGGGCACCTTGGCTTTTTTAGTTATGGTTTAGTTTTAGTTTTTACTTTCTGCTAGCTATTCTTAGTGACCTTTGTTTCTGTTTCTATTTTACTTAGTTATGGTATCTGCCCAACCAAAGTGACTGTGAGCCCACTGTTGGGTAGGGACTGTCTCTATTTGTTGCCAACTTGTACTTCCCAAGCGCTTAGTACAGTGCTCTGCACACAGTAAGTGCTCAATAAATACAATTGATTGATTGATTGATTGAAGAGTTGGGGCCATTAGCTAGAAAAATTAGTGTATAACACAGGGTTGTTTTTTTTTTTACTTAATCTTTGAATCATCTATGTTGGCCAGATCCCTGGATAGTTGATCTTTCTCCCTTTGGCTTTTCCTGGGACACATGTAAATTAAACCACATTAAAAGATAATTTATTTTCCTAGCCTGTGAGCTCATTGTGGTCAGGGACCGTGTCTACCAACTCTGTTGTCTTGTACTCTCCCAAGCACGTTATGCGGTGCTCTGCACACAGTAAGCACTCAGTAAATACCATTGATTGATTTCTGGTCAGTTCAGTCCCTTCACATCCATGGAGTGGCAAGTGACACCCACTACTTGTCATAGAAGAAAGGATAGACTTCCTCCTTGTTCCTCTTAAGTATTCCATTTAGATCCAGGAAACGAGCAGGTAGGTTATTCCCCACGCACGTTTTCATTCCGGGAGCCTGGAAGCCCAACCTTGCAATATCCATAGTGAGATTACTCCCACAGTTAGGCATGTTTGGAAGCCAGGGACATTGCCTAAGTTTATGATAGTCTGCTCTTTTCTGTAGGGGCTAAAATTGGAAAGTTGGTGTGGGCCAGAGAGGGTGCTTTCAGGAACCTAGATGGTTAGTTCCAGTGAGACCTCTGCTCTTTACATTTTCCCCTTGGAGGGATCCCCATGATCTGATCTGGTGATTTTGAGGGATTTTCTGGAAAATATCTAGATCCATTTCTTAGGAGGTAGATTTTTCTGTCTTATGCTGTCGAGCTGTCTTCAACCCATAGTGACCCCATGGACACATCTCTCCCAGAACGCCCCACCTCCATCTGTAATCGTTCTGACGGTGTATTCATAGAGTTTTCTTGGTAAAAATATAGAAGCAGTTTACTGTTGCCTCTTTCCGCACAGTAAACTTGAGTCTCCACCCTTGGCTCTCTCCCATGTCACTGCTGCCCAGCACAGGGGAGTTTTGACTTGTAGCAGATTGCCTTCCATTCGCTAGCCACTGCCCAAGCTAGGAACGGAATGGGTAGGCCTCTGTTTGACTCTCCCTCCTGTAGCCGAGACTGGTAGAGTACAGGAAACTCTCCAGGTGCGGTCCTGAGAGGGGTAAGAGGTAGATTACCAAATGTGTAAAAGAAAAACAAGCAAATAAACCGTTCATTCTTTCAAATCATAATTCCAAACTAGTCCTGTGCCATAACTAGACATCCAGGAACTGCTTCAGAACATTGAGAATCTGTGCATTGATGTGCTTAGGAGGCAGCCATTTTAGGAACACTGAGTACTTAGGAAATCATTCAAATCCACCAATGCTATTTATGGAGTACTTACTCTGTGCAGAGCACTGGACAAAATTGTCCAAAAAGGGCCTGGGAAGTAATCAAATCCCTGCCCTCAAGGAGGGGAACATTGGCCTGGGAGTGAGAAGCTCCTGGATTCTAATCTTGGCTCTGGTACTTGTCTGCTGTGCATGACCTTGGGCAAGTCACTTAACTTCTCTGTTCCTCAGTTCCCTCATTTGTAAAATGGGGATTAAAGCTGTGAGCCCCATGAGGAATGTGGACTGTGTTCAACCTGATTAGTTTCTGTCTACCCCAGCACTTAGAACAGTGCCTGGAACATAGTAAGGGCTTAACAAATGCCATTTAAAAACCAAAAAAAAGAGCGTACAATCTAGGGAAGCAGAATGGCATGGTGGAGAGAGCACGGGTCTCGGAATCAGAGAGTCAATCCTGGCTCTGCCATTGTCTTCAGCATGCCACTTAACTTCTCTGGTCCTCAGTTACCTTAACTGCAAAGTGGGGATTGAGACTGTGAGCCCCACATGCGACAGGGACTGTGTCCAATCCTATTTGCTTGTATCCACCCCAGTGCTTAGTACAGTGCCTGGCGCATAGTAAGAGCTTAAAAATTCCACAATCATCGTTATAATTATTATTACTATTAATAATAATAATTGTGGTTGAGACAGGCAGTAAAATAAATCGCCCGTATGAAATGAAGCAGAGTAAGCCTCCTTGCCGATAATATAGATGATCTACCCCAGAAATCTGTCTCTGACAGTGACATCAAAAGATTACTGGAGGAAGAGTGGGATGTTTGCTTTCCCCGACTTCCATCCTTGTATTTATGGTTGTACCTTTCAATATCCTTAACTTCTACCTCTAATAAGCTGTCTCCTGGAACCTTCCTGTAATGATTCCATATGCTGAGCACCTGGGAAGAAAGGGTCCCTTAGGCCATAGACCCGCCCCTTTCAGGCTTGACCAGGTCCTGACCTGTCCTTTACGGTGGGATAGGATGGATTCCAATCCCACCCAGGTTTACCCTGCCCAGTCCTCCTTCTTTCATCCACATTCAAAAGTTCTAATCTGTGTGGTCTCATTTGGAAGCAGCAAAACCACCGCTTTCCTTTAAATTGCTCTGTTTTGTCCTTCCTACAATCTGGTGACGATAAGGGCATGTTGTATTTCTGGTGAGGAGGACATACCGTGGTGGCTCTTGAGTATGCCCCCTTTTTTTGTTGTTTCTCCTACTCTTCCTGATGAATACTGACATTTTGCTGACCTTTCTGCTGCTACGTCTCATTCAACTGTGATTTCAGTGAAGCAATCAATCTATCAGTGGTATTTATTGAATGCTTACTGTGTGCAAAGCACTGCACTAAGCACTTGGGAGAGCACAATACAACCATAAGCAGACATATTCCCTTCACAGCAGAGTTGGTAGAGATATTCCCTGCCCACAATGAGCTTACAGTCTATTGGGAACTACTAAATGGTGTGGCACAGGAATTATGCCCAATACGATTCTCTAGTATCCCAGTGCTTAGCACAGGACATGCAAAAATGTAAGTTCTTGATTCATACTACAACCAGTCAATTAATCCAAGATACCTTTTTGGAATCACAATTCTTAGCTCAGTCTATTGGGTGGAAGATTTATTTTAGGTAAATTTTTCTTAGGTGCATTACTTATATTTGCCTAGATGGAATCTCATTTGCTAGCTTTTTACCGACTCACTCAACCTTATGAGGTCCTCTAGTATGAATCACAATTCTTCTCCATCACTGTAAAAATATCGTGTCTCAATATTAGTGTAGTTGACCTTGACAAGTTAGGAATTCTTGGAACGTCAGTTGCAGATTGTTGAGTGGAGAGTCCCTCCCAGATTGAATTCAGAGGGAAATCCGATTCAGTATTTTACTTTTTTCTCGGGCCTTGATTCCTGGCTCTGGTGCTTTATATTTTTAGATGCTCCAATTCCTCTTGTTACTCCCATAAAATACATTTGTTAACTTAATTAATGGGGTGGAGACTTTTTTCCCTTCTCTCTCTCCAAGATCATGTGGCTGCTATTTCAGTTTCTGGTAAACAAGTTAGTTGAAACCAATGAAGCCCCCTGTCATTGGGTTAATGATAACCTTTATGCATTTGAGGCATCTCATTAAAATATCCTCCGAGTCCTCTCCCACCTCCTCCACAAGCACATACTATAAGCTTGCCGACAAATGCTAGCTAGGTGGTATTTATTTTCTGTAGCCAGGAACAGAAATGATACCAAGAAATGTGGCACAAAAATGCCACAGAGGAACGAGGCCAGGCATTACGTGCACATGATGTTTAAGGGTCTTTGGTCACTATTAAGTCTTTTCAGGCTCTCTTGTGCACATTAAGGCTTATCACCAGTAATGGGGAACTCGCAAGGCCTAGTAGATATGGCGCGGGCCTGGGAGTTGGAAGGACTTGGGTTCTAATCCTGACTCTGCCACTTATCTGCTGTGTGACCTTGGCAAGTCACTTCACATTCCTGGGCCTCCTTTCCCTCATCCATAAAATGGAGATTAGGACTATGAACTCCATGTGGGACAGGGACTGTGTCCAATCTGAATATCTTGTATCTACCCCAGCACTTAGAACAGTGCTGGACATATAATAAGCACTTACCAAATACTATTATTATTATTGCTATTATTATTATTATTGTGTCTAATAATGATATCACCCTCTCCTCACTAAGAACAGTTGTATGGATGTTATTTCCTCAAAAAGGTTTTATTTTTATGAGCAGAAGTATATAAATTTGTGGTTTAAATATCCAAAATTTGATTTATTTTCATTAGTGTAGTTTTTTACACTGGCCTTTAATTGCATTTTGATGCTTTTGTAAATAGAATGTCAGTGTGGTGTAGTGGATAGAGCACACTTAGAACAGTGTGGACACATAAGCGCTTACCAAATACTATTATTGCTATTATTTTATTATTATTATTATGTCTAATAATATCACCCTCTCCTCACGAAGAACAGTTGTATGGATGTTATTTCCTCAGAAAAGTTTTATTTTTATGAGCAGAAGTATATAAATTTGTGGTTTAAATATCCAAAATTTGATTTTTTTTTCATTAGTGTAGTTTTTTACACTGGCCTTTAATTGCATTTTGATGCTTTTGTAAATAAAATGTCAGTTGGTTTAGTGGATAGAGCACAGGCCTGGAAGTCAGAAGGTCCTGGGTTCTAATCCTGGCTCCGCCACAAGTCTGCTGTGTGACCTTGGGCAAGTCACTTCACTTCTTTGGGCCTCAGTTACCTCATCTGCAAAATGGGGATTAAGAGTGTGAGCCCCATGGGGGACAGGGACTGTGTCCAACCTGACTAACTTGTATACACCCCAGTGCTTAGAACAGTGCTTGGCACATAGTAAGTGCTTAACAAATACCATTATTATTATCTATGTTGAACCAGAGTTATAGTTTCTCTAGACATTTTGATGAGGAAACCGAAACATTTAAAATATTCAAAGCATCATTTAATTAAAATGGATATTTATCTTTATATACAACACAGTGCTTTTCCATGTTTGTCTGTTCCAGAGGACACAAAGATAAGATATTTGTAGTGAAGTGTAACCCACATCATGTTGACAAACTGGTTACGGTTGGAATGAAGCACATCAAATTCTGGCAACAAGCAGGTACTGTTGTGGTAGTGTGATATTTTTTTAACTTGTGTCACAGAGCATTACCAATAGGATAAATCAGTTTCAAAATTCCAGTCCACTCCATCTAAACTGAAGCTGCTGTCCCATCTCCTTGTACCCACAAAAATGTGCCAGCTGAGATTTTGTGACATTTTTCTTAATTTAAGCCCTTCGCAGTTACTGATAGAAGCAATATGTATTGTTTTCTTTTTTTCCTCTAGAGAGTATAGTTGTATTTCCGACTCCACTGTGTAAGTAACTTTGTCTCTACATAATATAAAACAAGAAAACAACAGCTTGTATGGAGTTTAGATCACTTTATTTGTTAGGCTTCAGCTTCCCTTATCTCTTGGGATATTGTTTATTTGTCTGTGGTGGTTCAACCCAGCAATAAGTGATGGGTGTAGAGTTGGTAATTACCTAAATTCAGACAATCAAAACAGAGCATTCAGGCCCAAAATCCCCTTTGGGTGTTGAATTATATGAATTGGCCGTCTACATTGATCAACTTAATTGTTAGTTTTCCCACTCACTTTGTGATCTGGAGACACAGTATATATGTCAGTGGCTGGGACGGCACTACCCAGCCAAAGTGGAGGTTTGGGAAAATATCAGGCAGGCATGTTGGTATTCCCAGAATTGCTCTGGGAAAGGACTGGAGATGTGTGTTCTTTCAGAAGATTCCCTGTCTGATGAGTGCTTCTCCCCTCAACAAGACCTGGCTTGGCAATGGTTGTAAGAGATTTGTCTGTAGTTTCAGGTTGCAAGAGGAATTTTCCATTTGAAAATTCCCATCCAAAAATACGTCCTGCACTGTGAGGAGAGATTCGTGTCACCAAAACACTATGTCCATCTTGGACTTTTCCAACTTAACTTCAGTGTGCTACTTAATGTTTGAATGATCATATTAGTGATGGATTTAGGTGCATCAATAGTGTACTTTTTGAAATTTTCCACAGGTTACCCCATTCTTTTTTTGGGTATTTGTGATTAGGCCCTCTTGATTTTGGTTGTTAGGCCATCGAGAAGAAAGAGTGGGTAAGTGCATTAATTCTTTCAGGCTTCTAATATCTTTTTAGTAAATTACCGTTTTCAGTGCAGTGTCTTTCTAGGTCTAAAATGTTCCTCAAGGGCAGAGACCAAATCTCTTACTCTTCCAAGAAAATTTTCTTGATTGATATTTTTGGTACCTAAATGACTTCTAGTTAACATAAAGAAGCTCAAAAATTATCAAAATAATTAAGAACAGTCACAATCTCCAACAATTAAGAACAATTTATTCTTCTTGTAATAAAGTTGGAGTGATAAAATCAGAGCACAGTACCATTCTGAAATTTTTGCACCTACCATAATTATGTTTTAAGAAACTCTTTTTCAGGATTTACTGTTACTAACTGTAACTTTGCTTAAATAATTTTTTCGCATCTCAGTCTTGCCATTTTTAAAACCGAGAGTGCAATCTTGGTATTTTACCTGATATTTTTCTCCCTATCATAACTTTATTTAACGGGCCTCTGGAAACAATATCAAAGAGGCATCACCCCTTACTTATGGAAGTTTCCTCTGTGTTTTTCATTTCAGCATTTATTCTAAGTGTCCTTATGAGGTGTTATTGAGTATTTTGATGAGAAATTTGAATGAAGACCTTTTCTTTAACTTCAGGTGGGGGCTTCACTTCTAAACGTGGAGTCTTTGGCAGTGTTGGGAAATTGGAAACGATGATGTGTGTTTCTTATGGACGAATGGAAGATCTAGTTTTCTCTGGTGCAGCTACTGGAGATATATTTATTTGGAAAGACACTCTGTTGCTAAAGACAATGAAGGCTCATGATGGGCCTGTATTTGCTATGCATGCATTGGATAAGGTAAGGTGCATTTATGTGAAATGTGTTCCCCATCCCAATTTTAATTGCCAGGTGATATCAGGAAGGTATCCAGCCTGTTTTAGGAATGCATGTAAACTGACTAACAAAGCACAACTCCATCATTTGGCTCAAGACATGTTTTTTATGAAATGAACCAATTGTAACCCCAGTCTTGTTGGACAAACTGCTATTTTCCCATCTATCATTTTAGTGACTTGTAAGTTTGGGTCTGCTTCTCTATAACTACTTTTTGTCTTTGTCATCCTGAACGCCAAGGCTTTATGTACCACGTACCTGCTAGACTCTTGGTAAAGCTCTAGGGGTTATGATGCTGCTTGCTATGGTCCATTCCCACCGATACTTGGATTCAGCATTAGCAACAGTCATCTTCGTGTTTCTGGTTGACAACAGTCAAATGTCATCATTGACTTGGTTGTCCAATGTCTTACTGGCTGGCGCTTTGAACAGTACTTGTCACATAGTAAGCACTTAACAAATGCCATGATAATAACAATAATAGGGAGTATCATCACCAAGTCCAAAAACAGTTTGAAATAAGCATTTAACCCTGTACTGTATCTGGGGCTGAGGCAAAAATACTAGGATTAAACACACCCTGAATTTCAACCTCCTGGTCACTGTTCAAAGGTATGTTCAAAGCTGTTATGGCAGCAGGTATTCTAGTAATTTTTTTCAAGTATATTTTGGTTAGACTAGAAACATTAAATGCTAAGGTACAAGAGGCCGATTTCTGAATGTAGAATGAGACTGCTGACTCCTGAAATTCTAGCTGACTTAGGGTATTGTTGGCCTCTTCCTTTTTATTAAATTTAGCTATTCCCAAAGAAATTAAAGTTTTCTGGAGTGGTAGATCCATTTCTGCTGACCTCGTGTTCAACTTTTGAACTCTATCTACATTTTAACATCATCTCCAATAAAAGTGACTTGGATGAGGTTTGTAAGTTTATAAAATTCTAAGTATTTTCCCTTTAGTGGCATTGAATAAGAATTCTCAGGGAAGCAGAATGGAATATTCCATAGTGGTTTGCGTAGAAAAGTGGGGAATGTCACTCCAAATATGCAGCTGGCATGTACGGTAAGTTGCCCAAAATTAATTGAATTAATAACACCAGAAAATCATGACATAGATCAAGAAGAAAAGGTCACCTTTCCCTAAAAATATGTAACCCTGTGAGTTATTTGTCTGCCAGTTTATAAAAAGAATGATCCTGATTTCAATTTGGGTGGGAGGTTGATGGCATTGTATTATATTCTAATGAATGAAATAGCAGGATAATTTATCATGATAAAGTGCCTGCTATGCTTCTACAGGAATGTGGCTGTTTTTTCCAGAGAGTGACTATAAATAGACTGACCCTTATAAATTGCTTTATGCAGAGCATTGTCACTATAATTTTTCATGAACTTATAAAATTTATGGGTATACCCTTGAGCACACACATGAACATTTTGTTTTTAAGATAAAATGATCTTTTAGCACTAAACAATTAAGGTGTTCATGGTTTATGCATGTCTGCTTTCTTAGGGTTTTGTAACCGGTGGAAAAGATGGAATTGTGGAACTATGGGATGATATGTTTGAGAGATGCTTGAAGACCTATGCTATTAAAAGAGCAGCGCTATCAACAAGCTCTAAAGGTGCTATTTCTAAATATATAATATGTCCACATTGTGGAGAGCTAGAAGCAGATAGTTATCCCCATTTTTCGATATCTGTAAAATAAATATTTTCTTAACATAGAAAGTAAAGCTGAAATATTAAAAATATGGGGATAGAAAGGATTGTTAGATTTACTGTGTAACTGTTCATAACCTCCCTCTGTTTTTCAAACATTATGAACGCCCTATAGTGTCCCTTTCTGTGTGGAACTGTGATCTATGTTGTATTCAGCTATCACATACATACATACATACGTAGAACACAGGTCTGAGTGTCAGAAGGACCTGAGTTCTAATCCCAGCTCTGCCACATATCTGCTATGTGACCTTGGACAAGTCATTTCACTTCTCTGTTCCTCAGTTACCTCGTCTGTAAAATGGGGATTAAGACCATGTCCACTATATAGGACAGGGACCGTATCCAACCTGATTAACTTACATCTACCCCAGCACTTAGTACAGTGCCTGGAAGATAGTAAGAGCTTAACAAAAACCATAAGAAAAACTGTGTGTCATGAGGTCCAGCTTTTGTAATCATTGACTTAAATTTATTTGTGTGTATGTGTGTGTGTATATATTCATTCAGACAGGCAGTTTAAATGCATTCCTCTTCAGAGAATTTTCAGTCTATGAAAATTCCACTCTTCAAGTTCTCTTATTTTTATTCAGCTCTCTAAATCTGTTTTCTTCAAATACTTTTTTCTGAAATGGTACCAAATAATCATACTAATGGCCAGTATTTAAGCAGTTTCAGTGTGCAGAACACTGAACTAAGTGCTTGGGAGAGTTCAGTAGAATTGGTAAACGTTATCCCTGTCTTCAAGGAGCTTACAGTCTTGCAAAGGAGACAGCTATTAAAGTAAATTACATTTAAGAGGAAGCAGTCGACTATAAAAATATGTACATAAGTGCTACAAGGGTGTGTACAGTGCTGAAATTGCAGTTGAATGGGATGTAGAGCAAGGAGGTGGGAGATTAATCAGGGAAGACCTCCTGGAGAAGATGTGATTTCAGAGGGCTCAAAACTACACTTGTCCATACATATCCATAGCCATCAACTCCTTGAGGGTGAAACAGAAAAGAAATTAGGAGAAATGAAGGAACTTTAAACACAAAAAAATTACTTTCTTGCTAAATAATACTAATGCCATTTTCTTATATTTCCAAATACCGTAATTTTTTCCTCAGGTTTACTTTTGGAAGACAACCCTTCGATCCGTGCCATAACTTTAGGACATGGGCATATTCTGGTGGGAACAAAAAACGGAGAGATCCTGGAAATTGATAAGAGCGGCCCTATGACTCTGCTCGTTCAGGTAGATTGTTTGCACACATTAATGATTGTTAGTTAAAACTCAACGTCCTTCGCATCGAGTTAGATGGTACGTAGCAGAGCGTATGAGAATATAAATAATCATGGAACATGAGTTGTCCATTTCCCATTACCCTTCCTTTAGTAATGTCCTTCAAACCCTTTAGCTAGTTGAGTGCCAACTGCCTAATGGATTTTCATTCATTTTCAATCATGAGCAAGTAAGTCTCTTGTGACCATGTGCACTGCATTCCTTTAATCACTCCTAATACCTTTTTCAAACAAGACATCTTACTGTACTTTTCCCTTTTTTATCATCTCTCCAAATTGTATGTGTAGCGATGAAGATTTTATGCATCCTTCAAGTACAAAGAATGGACCGTCCATATCTTCCCAGACCTCAAAAACCTCCAGTGGTTGCCCATCCATTTCCTCTTTCTCCTACTTTACCTCGCTGATCTCTGACTACAACCCAATCAGCACACTTTGCTCCTCTAACACCAACCTACTCTCTGTACCTCGATTTTATCTACTTCGCCTTCGACTCCTTGTCCACATCCTCCCTCTGTCCTGGAACTCCCTCCCCCTCCATATTTGACCCACCAAAGCCCTCTTAAAATCACATCTCCCTCCAAGAGGCCTTTGTAAACCACCAGTCAACAACGTGGGTTCATTTCAGCAGAATATGGACCATCGTGGGTCGATTGGGAGACTGTAAGCTCGTTGTGGGCAGGGAACCATGTCTGTTTATTGTTATATCATACTCTCTCAGTGCTTAGTACAGTGCTTTGCACACAAGAAGTGTTCAATAAGTACAACTGAATGATTGTCACACTATGTGAGATTTGTTGATTGGGCATCTTTTCCTTTCAAATAGGGGCATATGGAAGGTGAAGTCTGGGGCCTGGCAGCTCACCCTCTCCTGCCTATCTGTGCCACAGTGAGTGACGATAAAACGCTTCGAATCTGGGAGCTCTCCTCCCAGCATCGGATGCTGGCAGTGCGGAAACTCAAGAAAGGTAAACTCTACCCTTCTGTGATTTTGTGACCTTTGAAACCAGCGGGGCACTTAGAAGCGCTTTCCTAAATGTTAGAATTTTCCAGGATCAAAGGCATAAGCCAACTTAACAAGCACTGTATATTTCATTCTCCTCTTTCGACTCCTTTGAGAGTCGCCTTTCGATGGGTAATACTACCTTCCCCTTCTTATCTCAGATCAATGATTTCTATTGAAAATGTCCCCTTGAAGATTATTTTAAGCACACTAGAGAAACCCTTCTCTTTGAGAGAGCAGGCTATTGATTCAAACTCAAAAGGAAAAATTGTCTTTGACAATCGCGTTGGCCCAGCGAATCTGGAATTCGGTGTGCCTCATCAGAAGATGGTTCAAAAGAGTCGAGAAAGTTTAGTGCAGGGGAAAGCAGTGGAAGCTTCTAGAAAGTATGCTGTCCTTAGCCCTGGACGAAGTGCTTGGGCAAATCCAATGTAACAGTTGGTAGACATGTTCCCTGCCCAGAGTGAGCTTATATGGTTGCCTAAAAGACAGAACTACCTCCACAAACTTTCTTTTCAGTCCCATGTGGTATTGGGGTATGTCAGTGGAGACACAGAGGTCCTGTACTACAGCTGAAAGTCTTTCCCGCAAGAGACATACACAGACACTGTCACAGATGTCCAGGGAGCTGGCACGTCTTTTCCTAAAATGCCCAGAAACCATCCTGAAACTTGATACTGTGTTTCTGCACTCGTGACCTAAGAAGACCCCAACTAAATCAATCAGTGGTATTCTTTTGAGTGCTTACTGACCCTTGGCAGAGTACAGTACAACAGAGTTGGTAGACACGTTCTGTGTCCACAAGGCGCTTACAATCTAGAGGGGGAGACAAATTCCAAAGCAGATTTCGTTTCTGTGGCAAGAATCAGAGAATCAATTCATCCATCAAATGTATTTATCAAGTGCTTACTCTGTGCAGAGCACTGTGCTAAGCGCTTGGGAGAGGAAATACAACAGAATTAGCAGGCATGTTCCCTTAATGAGCTTACTGTCTTGAGGACGAGACAAGTGAATAAAATGAATTTTTGACAGTCAGAATGGGTTCGTGGAGTGGTAGTGCTGCATTCCATTTGTAGTTTCCAGCTTCTTCCTGTATCTATTGTCTTCTTACTTGGAATAAAACACTAGAGCTTTTCATGTTTTCTCACCAATGAATATAAGCCCCAAGAAACACATACTCCTCTCATCACCCGTCTGATTTCCTTTCAGAGAAGTTACGGATGGTAAAAACATCCATTTGGGGCTTGTTTAAAATAAAAAATTGTTTTTTTGGTAGGTGGAAGATGCTGTGCCTTTTCTCCCGATGGGAAAGCCTTAGCCGTCGGGTTGAATGATGGGAGTTTTCTGGTCGTGAATGCCGACACTGTGGAAGATATGGTCTCTTTCCATCACAGAAAGGAAATGATATCCGATATCAAATTTTCAAAAGGTGCAGCCCACAGTATGTTGCTTCTTTTTTTAAATCTTAGATTTAAAGTAAAATGGTAAGAAAATACAATTGTTTTTCCCAGCATCCTCCCTGATTTCAGTACCCTTCCCCACACCTTTGGAGAGGCTTTAAACGTGAATTTCAAGGGGGAGAATATAATAAGTTTGGTATTTCACTATTGACTGCATGTTTTTCTCTTATAGATACAGGGAAATACTTGGCAGTGGCCTCCCATGATAATTTTGTTGATATATACAATGTTCTTACCAGCAAAAGAGTAGGCATCTGCAAAGGTGCCTCTAGTTATATCACACACATTGACTGGGACTCGAGAGGTAAGATTTTTCTCAATAGAGGATAGTCCGTGGCTTTCATGTGTATGCCGGGTAAATATGTCCTGTTCCAGAGAAACTGATATCAAAATCCTTGAGAGTTTTGTTGGATTCCACCTACCACAATGATCCTGGTTTTCCTCTCTGAACTCAGGATGGTTCTGACCACTGTACTCCCCTGGATTCAGAGAGAAGGCAGGGAGAGCAAAGAAGGGGAGTGTTCCTTTTCCCCCCGCCTATCCGCCCCCCGCCCCCGCAATTCCCCCCACCTCCTAGAAATTCCTAGACGGTCAAAAGCTGCACGACTTCCAGGAAAGAAAGAAAACCAGACTCACCTTAAGAAGGCTGGTATTTGTCCTATGACTCCTGAGCCCATGCTCTTAACACTAAGCCACGCTGCTAGGCAGTCTCTCTCCTTGTGGCACACTAATCTTTTGAAAGACTGAGCAGCTCCCTGTGCCGGGGAAAAATCGTTCTTGCCCTGAATTCTTCTCTTCCAACCCTCCATTCCCCAAGCTGACACACAAGGGCAACTTTTCTCTGGCCCCTGTGACCAGAGAGAGGCAGGCTTACCAATTAGCCCCCGCCCCCAAGAATTTCAATTCAAAGTCAGTTTAATGCAGTTGGTTTGGGGAAACGTTTTCTAGAAATACACATCGTAAGTTTTTGTAATAAATGTAGTTTTGTGATAAACCACAGGCCCCGCAGGTGGAAATGCAGTGCCAATCATTTCTAATCAGTTGACTTTCTCAGGCACCCCATTAAGGAAATTGGCTTGCGTGCCCGAGTACCAACTGGCTCCTGGAGAGCGGTGCGTCTGGATCGGGCAGAGTGGCAAGCCAAAGATGTTATTTGCTTTCTCAGAATCATTTTGGAAAAGGTAGCAGCGGTTTTCCCTCTGGCTGCTTTCCCAGTGGGGATGGCTACCCCTCCAGGCTTTCTTTGGTGCTTGACAACCCACCCATCCGATGGATGTCACTTCCTGTAGTGAGATTTTGGCTCGGCCTCCCGCCTTTGGGGATTGTACAGACAAGTCATCGTGGTCTTGTGGTTAAAGCACGGCCCTGGGAGTCCGAGGACCTGGGTTCTAATCCTGGCTCCGGCATTTGTCTGCCTTATTACCTTGGAGAAGACACTTCTCTGTGCCTCAGTTACCTCATCTGTAAAATGGGGTTTAAGATTATGAGCCCCATGCGGGACATGGACTGTGTCTAACCTGATTAGCCTGTATGTACCCTAGCGCTTAGTACAGTGCCTGGTGCATAGTAAGCACTTAACAAACATCATTTTAAAAAGTTGTTTCCCTTCTCTCCCCACTGGACCATGTCCTACATGAATAGACCAGTGCTTAGTACAATGTCCGGCACATGCATATAGTAAGTGCTTAACAAATGCCATTAAAAAAAGGTCATTTCTCTCCTCACTCACAAGACCTTGTCCAACCTGATTAGCCTGTATATACCCCAGTGCTTAGTACAGTGCGTGGCACATAGTAAATGCTTAACAAATACCACTGGAAAAAAAAAATTTACTTCCCCCCCTCCAAACTCCTTCCCCTGCGGACCCTGGAATGGCTTGACTGTTTGTGAGGCCTCTGAGGGAATTTGTCAGGAAGCTGGAAATAAGGAGCCACACGTGGTCTTTAACATGAAACTCTGAACCTTCTCAAAATCTAAAACATGGGAGTTTTATTCATGTCAGTTTTCTCTTTGCCTTACCCCTGCCTGCAGATATAATCCATATTTTACCCAAAGAAATTTCCAAACCAACAGTGGCCAAAGCCCTTAATTCCCCCATGACATCTCTGATGATCTCCTCAGTCTTTGATGAGCCAAAAGAGAAAAGTTCATTTACCTTGTACTATTTCACTGAACCTGTAAATAATTCATTATCATCAACAGTTTTTGCCTCTTGGATGCAGAGTACACTAGTAGACAGTTGATGACCATACAGAGGTCCAGAATGCTCCCCCTTGCTCATGAGGGGCTTTCAATACAATAGAGAAGACCATTGACATAAATGGAAAAGTTCACAATAGTTAAAAAAAGAATTAAAGTGGACAAATGGTACAATTGGAGTAGATGTTGAACGGATACTAATTTATATGAATCCAAAATTATCATTTATTTGGTTGACAGTATAGAACTATTTGGAATGTTGGGGACACGTTTATGCCAGGAAAATCTTGACCTTTTCAGGGTCTAAAATGGAATCAAAAGAATTCAGTAAATGCTTAATTTTATGTGACCATACAAGCCTATCACAAATTCAAATTCCTCTCCAGAATAGCTTTGACCCAGATTGCACTTATAATGTTTTTTGTTTTCCCAAGCAGTTGATTTCAATGTCGAGATAATGTACAACTATAGTAAAAATTGATTTGTAACACCTTTCAGCTATTGGTCACAGAATTTCAATGGAAAACTTAAAAAGATGTATTTTTTGAAAATATAACCATTTGGGATTGCAATTGAAATAAACCAAACAGCTATTGGCATGTTTACTAGTTCATAACAAACAGATATTTGTAGTTAAATTTCTATCTACTTCATTCCATCATAAACAGGAAAGTTATTGCAAGTCAATTCTGGTGCCAAAGAACAACTCTTTTTTGAAGCCCCAAGAGGAAAGCGACATGTGATAAGAGCTTCAGAGGTAATATTTTCTCAAAGGCATACTCATATTGTATTATTCCCATGAGTTCTTAACCAGCAATTGTAGAGAGGCAAAAATAGTTATGGAATTTGATAATTTTTAAGATTCTAAAATCTTAAAATGTCACTCCTTGCTTTCTTAGCATGTAATAGTATGCTGTGAATGGTAGCATGGGTATTTTCTCTAAATTTTACTGTTTCTTCCTTGGGACTTAACCATGAAAGCAATTGGTCTTAATTAAGATTCTTTCCCTCCTTCTTTTTGCCATGTTTAGAATCAAGGACCAAGATAAGCATTAAGGGGAAAATTTTGGGTTTTCTGCATCCCACATGTCTGTTCGTCTAGGGAATTTCTGTTGCCATTTTAGTGCATCAAATTCTCTCACGCCAAAGTTATTCTCTGGTAATAATAATGAAGATAATAATAATAATAGTATTTGTTAAGCAGTTACTACGTGCCTAGCACTGTACTACGCTCTGAAGTTAATCAGGTTGGACACAGTCCGTGACCCAAGTGGGTCTCACAGTCTAATTAGGAAGGAGACAAGGTATTGAACCCCCTTTTTACAGATGGGGAAACAGAAACACAGAGAAATTGTGACTTTCCCAAGTTCAGACAGCAGACAAGTGGCAGAGCTGGGATTAGAACCCAGGTCCTCCAACTCCCAGACCTGGGCTCTTTCCACTAGGTCACACTGATTCTTCTGGTGTAAATTAGGCACTCTCGGAAGCTGCAATAACTTTTTCACTGTGTTCCCGGGTATGTTAAGTAACCGCTTCATTATACAAACTCATACCCTTTAAGGACTAGTTGGCATTTGGGGAAGTTTCAGCATATTACCTGGGAACATTCTTAGGCAGCTAAAGATCGTTTGTGTTCTCCTCCAGAAAAATTCCAACTGTCACCCATCTCACTTCTGTAGTTTGCCAGACAATAAAATAGGGATAGTTTCTGTCTCGTTACCTGAAACTGAGTCTGGCTCCTTCACCCCAAGCTCACTCAGAGAAGGATAACTACAATGAGAAACATGGATTAGGACACCTAAATCCAGTCTGGGAAGGGGCATGATTGACCTTTACAAATAATAATAGTAATAATAAAAATAATTATGGTATTTGTTAAGCACTTATTATGTGCCAAGTACTGTTCTTAGCGCTGGGCCTTGCCTGCTGTCACTTGTCTGCCACATGACCTTGGGCCAGTCACTTTTAACTTCTCTGTGCCTCACTTTCCTCCTCTGTAAAATGGGGATTCAATACCTTTTCTCCCCCCTACTTAGACTGTGATCTCCATAATGGAACAGATATTGTGTCTGACCTGATTGATTTATGTCTATCCCAATGCTTAGAACAGTGCTTGACATGTACTAAGCACTCAGCAAATACCATAAAAAAATTAGCACAGTCCTTTGGCACAGAGTAAGTGCTCATTATTCTTCATATTATTATTTTTTTTTTGCTTAATCACAGTGTAGTGGGATTTGGTAAAAAAAAAAAAAAAAGCAGCCCCCTTTGCCCAGCAGCAAGGCTTAGTTGCAAGAGCACAGGCTTGGAAGTCACAGGGCATGGGTTTTAGTCTTGGCTCTGCCACTTGTCTGCTGTGTGTCCTTGGGCAAGTCACTTCACTTCTCTGGACCTCAGTTGCCTCATCTGTAAAATGGGGACTAAGACTGTGAGCCCCATGTGGGACAGGGACTGTGTCCAAACTGATTAACTTATATCTACCCAGTGCTTAGTACAGTGCCTGACACATAGTAAATGCTTAATAAACACTATAAAAAAGAAAAAGTTTATAGGTCTGGTCCCACGGAGAGGTTAAGGACTGTTTATATGCACGTGTCCAATAATTCTGTTGTACTCTCCCAAGCGCTTAGTACTCTGCACACAGTAAGCACTCAAAAAATAACATTTTTTGATATGTATGGCTAAAGAGAGCACAAGGAGCCCAGCTGCTTCTTGGCATAGTGGATAGAGCATAGGCCCGGGAGTCAGAAGGTCATGGGTTCTAATCCCAGCTCCGCCGCACATCTGCTGTGTGTGACCTTGGGCAAGTCACTTCACTTCTCTGGGCCCAAGTTCTCTTATCTCTAAAATAGGGATTAAGACTGTGAGCCCCATGTGGGACAGGGACTTTCCAACCCGATTTGCTTGTATCCACCCCAGCACTTAGTACAGTGCCTGGCACATAGTAAGTGCTTAACAAATACCGTAATTATTATTATTATTATCAGCACAGAGAGGACATATGTTGCCAACTTGTACTTCCCAAGCATTAGTACAGTGCTCAGCACATAGTAAGCGCTCAGTAAATACGATTGAATATGCTGCTACCAAAGAGTGTTTTTATTCTACCGCCCCTTTCTGGAACTTATCAAAAGTCATCTATGCCACTCCAATCCAGAGAATCCCACATTGATTTCATTCATTCATTCATTCATTCATTCAATCATATTTATTGAGCACTTACTGTGTGCAGAGCACTGTACTAAGCGCTTGGGAAGTACAAGTTGGCAACATACAGAGACGGTCCCTACCCAACAGCGGGCTCACAATCTAGAAGGGGGAGACAGAGAACAAAACAAAACATATTAACAAAATAAAATAAATAGAATAACTATGTACCAATAAAATAAGTAAATAGAGTAATAAATATGTACATACATATATACAGGTGGTGTGGGGAGGGGAAGGAGGTAAGGTGATGGGGAGGGGGAAGAGGGGCAGAGGAAGGAGGGGGCTCAGTCTGGGAAGGCCTCCTGGAGGAGGTGAGCTCTTAGTAGGGCCTTGAAGGGCTCTGATTCTTTGGCAGGGTAGGCATTTTGGGTCTTGGCATAAGACTCTTTCATCAGAGTGAGACTCAGTGAGGGAGACACACTTCTTTTTCCTGATACCATCTAGATAAAAAAATTCCCAGCTATAATCCTGATCAATAAATTTCGGGGAAGTAATAGAAAAGAATAACCAATCAGAACTGTATGCCTAAGCAATATGCACAATGATTTTCAAATTCCTAGGAATCAAGACAGGTTTTAATTTTAGAAAATGTTCTTTTAGCGGTGCTTTATAAAGATCTTAGCTAAAGAAAACTGGAATGTCAAGGAACTTCAGTTTCATTCATTCTAGCTCTGTTGTATATGTATAAGTCTTCCAGGAAAAGTTGCTGCAGCTCTTTGTAACTGCTAAGAATCAAAAATTTCACTCTTGCTGGGTCTTAAGTCCTGCCAAATGTAAATATTGCAACTGTGAATTTGAAGTGAAGCTGTAATCAGGCCAGTGGAGTTTGCCCAGTTGTCAAAATCCCATGATCCATATCACGGCTCTGCCTCTAGTGTGCTGTGTGACTTTGGGCAATTCACTGTACTTCTCTGGGCCTCAGTTGCCTCATCTGTAAAATCGGGGTTAAGAGTGTGAGCCCCATGTGGGACCTGGACTGCATGCCAGCAGATTAATTTATATCTACCCCAGTGCTTAGCACAGTGCTTGGCATGTAGTAAGCACTTAACAAGTATTATTGTTATTATTATCATCATCTTGTATATACCCCAGCACTTAGTGCAATACCTGGCACATAGTAAGCCCTTCACAAATACCATAAAAAAATCCTTTTCTCAAGGGCAGAAAGAATTTTCAGCAAGCAGTGAAACAACTAACTATCCATCCACAGGCAGATCCGGTTTTTATCCGGGGAAATGACAAGCAAACCAGACCACATTCCAGTTAGAATTATAAACTGAATTGGGGGTGTGCATTTTGGCACATTACTCAAACTATTTAGTACCTCCTTCCACTGCCAAACACTAGACAAGTCGATCAGTCTGAATTGTTCGTACGCTATTCAAGTGCTGCCTTGAAATAAAAATGAGCCCATGTCTTACCACAAGTGCATCCGTTTTCTTTTTCAGATTGAGAAAATCGAGTGGGATACCTGGTCATGTGTTCTGGGTCCTACTTGTGAAGGAATCTGGCCAGCTCACAGTGATATCACTGATGTCAATGCAGCTACTCTGACCAAAGACTGCACTCTCTTAGCCACAGGAGATGATTTTGGTTTTGTCAAGCTATTCTCTTATCCAGTAAAGGTAATATAGTGTCTTGATCTTTTACACTTTTCCTCAGAGGGTAGTCTTACCGCTCATATCATGCTCAAAATAATCGTAATTTCCATTAAATTTTGTGAGGGAGGTTAGTTTGTCAACTGTTCCTAAATGTGGGCGTTCTGGAGGAGGGCAGGATTAAAGTTAACGCAAGCCTGTCTCCCTACCCATTTCGTGGTAGTGGCCCAATGGAGAAGGAGCGTGGCCTAGTGGATAGAGCACGGGCCTGGGAGCCGGGAGAACCTGGGTTCTAATCCTGACCCCGCCAGTTGTCTGTTGTGTGACTTTGGGCATGTCACTTAGCTTCTCTGTGCCTCAGTTACCTCATCTGTAAATGGGGATTGAGAGTGTGAGTCCCACGTGGGACATGGACCGTGACCTATCTGATTATCATGTATCTACACCAGTGCTTAGTATAGTGTCGGGCACACAGTAAGTCCTTAACGAATACTATCAAATTTTTTTTTAAAATGAACAAGGTGTCCCTATCCTGATCCAGGAGGAATCAGGGGATGCTAAGTACCATATTTCTCCCTCAGTCTACCCTTTGGAGCCATCCCCCCTCCACCTCATTGTAGCATCTAAACTTGAGTTCTCAAGTCTGGCTTATAAATCTCTAGGGGAAATTAGGAGATGAGGAAGAGCAGGGGGAGGATGCCCATCCATCTACTACTGTTCAAATGGTTCTTACTCATCCCTTTATACTGGCTCCAACCCATTTAATTATCTCTCGGGATTGTCTGTGGCCCTTTTTGTCTGGATGATCATAGACTACAGCGTCCTACCCATCACCAGGTCCCCAAAATGGAATCTTTTGTGTCCTCTAGAAACTGGGCCAGGAAGTAACGGGGGAAGAGGCAAAATTTGAAAGCACGAACCAAAACAATCTGTTCCACCTCAGGTTCTTTGATTTCGCAGGGGCAGCATGCCAAGTTCAAAAAATACGTGGGTCACAGCGCCCACGTGACCAACGTCAGGTGGCTGCATAATGATTCGGTTCTGCTCACCGTCGGAGGTGCTGATACTGCACTAATGATCTGGACTAGAGAGTTTGTGGGCACTCAAGAGAGTAAACTAGTTGACAGTGAGGAGTCCGATACGGATGCCGAAGAGGATGGAGGTAAAAGAAAGGCCTTGTTGTAGTTGTAATGGATGCATCTGTTGAATCCTAAGAAATGCCATACTGGGTCAAAGGTGTATTCCGACTCCCACAGTGGCAACAAAGGATGCTCGGAGAACACTTTCCATCCGTTTTTCGGTGTCTTTGATATGTGTCAAAATGCCACTGTCTCATCTCGAGCGATCCACAGTTTCTTATTTTGCTACTTGTTGTTTGAGGTTATGACAGTGATGTTGCAAGAGAAAAGGCCATTGACTATACCACTAAGATCTATGCAGTAAGCATCAGGGAAATGGAAGGCACTAAACCACACCAGCAGCTGAAAGAGATTTCAGTGGAAGAAAGGTACGTCACTTCCTTTGAATTTTCAATATATATTCCCAGGAAGCCTGGGCTAAATGGGCTTCTGCTTGTTTTTTTAACTATTAAATAATCAGCATATCACAAACATAATAATAATAACAATAATTGTGGTATTTAGGTGCTTACTATGCTCCAGGCCCTGCTGGGGTGGATACAAGTGAATTGGGTTGGACACAGTCCCTGTCCCACATGGGGCTCTCAGAGTCTTGATCCCCATTTTACAGGTGATTGAGGCCCAGAGAATGTGAGTGACTTGTCCAAGATCACAAAGCAAACATCCCTAGACTCAAAAACAGATGAACCTAGGCCATTCTGCCCCAGTGAGCCAGTCCTTATTGAGTGCCCTTCTCCTCCTCTCTCCCATAGTGCCCAATTGGGCTATAGCATACTCAGTGCTAACAGGAGCTCCTGATGTGAAGAATACCATGCCACTTGCTACCTCAGAGCTATCAGTAAATAATAATAATAATTATAATGGCATTTATTAAGTGATTACTACATGGAAAGCACTGTTCTAAGCACTGGGGAGGTTACAGAGTGATCAGGTTTTCCCACGGGGGCTCACAGTCTTAATCCCCATTTTACAGATGAGGTAACTGAGGCCCAGAGAAGTTAAGTGACTTGCCCAAAGTCACACAGCTGACAATTGGCAGAGCTGGGATTTGAACCCATGACCTCTGACTCCAAAGCCCGTGCTCCTTCCACTGAGCCACGCTGCTTCTCTGTAAAGCCACCACTAAAGAACAGAGTTGAGTTAAACCAGCGAAACAGAATCAGACTGTAGTCAAGGGAGGTTTATTTATTCACTCATTCAGTCATATTTATTGAGCACTTAGTGTGCAGAACACTATACTATTACTAATAATAATGGTATTTGTTAAGTGCTTATTATGTGCCAAGCACTGTTCTGAGCACTGAGCACTCGGGAGAGTATAATATAATAATAGACACATCCCCTGCCCACAGTGAGCTGACAGCCTAGAGGGGGGAGACAGACCGTAATATAAATAAATAAATGACAGACCTGCCATCATCAGCGTCGTTCCATTAGTCAGTCGTATTTATTGAGCGCTGAGCGTGTGCAGAGCACTGTACTAAGTGCTTGGAATGATAGTTGTCTGACGCTACAGAGTTAATTCAGATGGGAATGAAGTACGGTGATCTCCAGCTCTCTCTGTCCTTAGAGAGACATTCATTCATTCAGTCGTATTTATTGAGCGCTTATTGTTTTCAGAGCACTGTACTAAGCGCTTGGGAAGTACAAGTTGGCAACATATAGAGACGGTCCCCATTCAACAAGGGGCTCACACTAGAAGGGACAGAGCCCCATACCATAAAGCCAAGGCACAGATAAGTGATCTCTAGGGAGGAGAGATGGGGAGGGGAGAACAGATCTGAGAGAAACAGTGGTAAAACTGGAGAGCAGTCAGTCCTCTAGCCTCATAGCTGTGGTCCTCATCACTGGACACAACAGATGCGGAGTGTGGACGACAACAGATTTCTAAAGGTGTAGGGGTAGGGAGAAAACGTAAACCAGGAGAATAGCAGAAGGTTTTGAGAGACACAATGAAACTAAACCTCAGGTTTTGCTAAGATCAGTTGGAAGACAGGCTGCTCTGGCAAGCAGGAGTTAGGAGTCAGGCGATTGTTACAACAGAAGCTTCAAATAGATCATTGTACTAAAAGATAGGCAGACACAAGTAGCAAATGGCATGGCGCAGCGAGCGGTGAACCGTACATGCTCACTGTGAGAAAGGAATTATTGATCAACCATATGTCTTTCGGTTGCATCACTGGTATTTATTGAGTGCTTACTACATGCATACTAGTAAGTACTTACTAGTATTTGCACTGTACTAACGGACTGTATATATGAGCGCCTACTATATGTGTTCTGTGTCGGTCTCCCCCTCTAGAATGTAAGCTCATTTTGGGCAGGGAATGTGTCTGTTTATTGTCATATTGTACTCTCCCAAGCGCTTAGGACCTTGTTTTGCACCCATTAACACTCAATAAATACGATTGAATGAATGAAACCGAGATTGGATAATGTTTCCAGGAGAAGGGGATGGTGGACAGCGTCAAAGGCAGCTGAGAGGTCAAGGAAGATTAGGATGGAGTAGAAGCTGTTGGATTTGGCAAGAAGGAGATCATTTGTGACCTTTGAGAGGGTGGATTCTGTGGAGTGAAGGGGAGAAGCCAGATTGGAGGGGGTCAAGGAGAGAATTGGAGGAGAGGAACTTGGTGTAGGCAACTTGCTCAAGGAGCTTGGTGAGGAATGGTAGGAGGGAGATGGGGCGATAACTGGAGGGAGCTGTGGGGTCAGGGGAGGGTTTTTTAGGATAGGGGAAACATGGGCATGTTTAAAGCAGTGGGGAAAAGGCCAGAAGACTATAGATAGCTCCTGGACCCTTTCAGGATTTCAAGACACAAGTGGACTTCCCTCCTCTCCTTCGCCTGACTCTCACACTCGGGCTTCTCCCAGCCCTTTAGGAGCCATTATAGGGATTTGAAACTGTTTCTCCCAACTGCCCCCCAAATCCAGAGGAATGACGTGGCCCAAAGTAGACCTCCTACCCTACCACCGGGGCATCTGCAGATTGGGTCATTTTGTCATTTTGTCATTTTGCGGCTTCCCCGGAGTTCCAAGATCGTGACATTGCCACTGAGTGGCTAAAGTTCATCGCCTGGAAGACCCTCCAAGCTGGGTCTTGAGGTGAATTTGGTCATACATTGTACTTCAAGATGCCCCCTTAAAAATGTAAATGTAAGACTCAGTACCTTCATCAGTATTGTTGGCGGCAGGTCCTGTTCAGTGTAAAATGGTTGCCTTATCCATCAAGGGAAATCTCACCCATCAAAACTGAAGGGCACTCTGTAGTCCCGTTGGATTCCTTCCCTGAAGCGTGCCTAGGAAGTTCTCTGAGGTGAGGATGTGACCTAATCGGATAAATGCTCAACTGGGAAGATCACAGATGCTGAGCTCTCTAGAAGGCGGGGAGACTAGTTGTGAGAAACACATCATCTCAGAGCCTGCTTTCAGCCATTTCTGATGTGTGTGACTGATGAGTGTTCCACCCTTCCCTTCTTTGCAATCTAGTTCCTCTTCCCTAAGATCTTAGAGGCTGCAGATGCTTGTTTTTTTTTTTGGTGTGTGTTTTTTTGTGGGGTGGGAAGGTTATGGTATTTAAGTGTTTAGTATGTGCCGGCACTCATAATAATAATAATAATAGGAAGTGCCAAAAACTGTTTTAATTCCTGGGGTAGATACAGGGTAATCAGGTTGGACACAATCCCTTCCCACATGGGGCTCTCAGTCTTAATTCCCATGAGGTAACAGGCATAGAGAAACTACTTGCCCAAGGTCACACAGCGGACAAGTGGCAGAGCCAGGATTAGAACCTAGGTCCTCTGTCTCCCAGGCCCATGGTCTTTCCATAAGGCCAAGATTTCCAAGTTGGAACAAATTTGGGTGTTTCAAATCAAGCTTTCTTCCAGCTGTCAATCCAGAGTGGGCTGAGGAGGAAGTTTGCCTGCCATGGGCCAGGGTTGCCCTGAGAGACCCTGGGGAGCTTCCCAACTACTGCAGGTCCCTTGGGTTACATGACCAAAGGTGACCCTAAATGTTTCATGCTTCGGGAAAGTTTCCCAGAAAATTTCCCTTTTTCAACATGGAATGATCTTTATTCCTTATGACTTCACGGCCAGAGTTTGTAGGGGTTTAAGGAGGGGAAGGAAAGGTGGATCAGTGCAGGGATTGATCACTGCAAAATTTGGGATTCATGTTAGATGATCAGCGGGTTCTACCTGCACCCAAACACAAGTTTGAATGCATATAAATCCCAAGATCCAAAGGAAGGTCTTTGGAGTTCTACCTTGCAACCACATGTTTTTCCATTCTCCTTAGGATAAACTTATGTGACACATTTCACACTTGAAAGCCGTAGAACTGGAAGCGGGTGGTTTTCCTTATAAGGAACCTCCCATCTAGACATCTCAGAGGAATTGCTGCTGTATTCCAAGTAATCATTTTGAAGATATTAATTGTGCTTACTACAGTGCTCTGCACATAGTAAGCGCTCAATAAATACGATTGATGATATTAATTTTGAAACAGTACGAGCAGAGCTGTGAAAATCAGGAACATGTCATGCCTGATAGAGCTGTAGGCCATGAGACAAGATCCAGCTAAATAGCATTAACCCAGTGAATCATGTTAAAAATGTGAATCCACCAGGCTTGAGAAAGCATACCCAGATGTAATATGTAGGAGGGCTGTGTTTGAGTTACAGGTTCAGGGTTTTTTGTTTTTTTTTCCACAGTGGGGAAATATTTTAGTTACTGAAAAGAAAGCAAGTATCAGCCCACCCAACCAGGTCTCAGGTAATCGGGGTTAGGAGAGAAGGAATAGGCAGTTAGACAACAATTTATAATATGTATGAGCACTCATTTTTAAGCTACTATTTGAAGTAATGTCAGTCAGTGGTATCTATTGAGCATCTGTGTGAAGATTACTATAAAAAATGGAGGAAAAGACTCTGTCCCTGCTCTCTAAGGGCATGCTATTTAATGGGAGTGGCCTTCCATGGCTGGGTCTGGGAATCAGAAGGACCTGCATTCTAATTCTGGCCCTGCCACTTGTCTGCTGTGTGACCCTGAGTAGATCGCTTCGCTTCTCTGTTCCTCAGTTACCACATCTGTAAAATGATGATTAAGACTGTGAGCCCCACGTGGGACAGGGACTGTATCCAACCTTGTATCGACCCCAGTGCTTAGTACAGTGCCAGGCACATAACAAGCACTTAACAAATACCACAATTATTATTATTGTGATTATTATTGATTTACTAATAGTAGGAGGAGAAAGAGCAAGGGTACAACTGGTAATGTTTATTACCAATTATTTTATTATTAGCTCTTTTGATTGTGTTCCCCTAAGCACTTAGTAAAGCTCTGCAGAAAACATACATGCAATAAATGCTATCGATTGATATACTAGAAAGAATATGGAAAGCGAAATAAGTAAATAAGTACCATATGAAGATTGATTATATAGTACCAATTTATTTTCAGAATAGAATCCAGATGTTTTTCAAAATTGTATTTCTGCTTGAAAAATTTTAAGCAGAAAGTACAGTTGCTTTCTAATGTCCAGTAATAAACATCTGAGAAGAAATCAAGCATCTAGATTTACCCTTTGTATTATGCCATGTCAAGCACTCAGTACAGTTCTCTGCACCCAGCAAGCACTTAACAAATACCAATGATTGATTGTCTCCCTGGTAAAAGAGGCCACTGAAAAATCAATCGTATTTATTGAGCGCTTACTGTGTGCAGAGCACTGTACTAAGCGCTGAAAAATGACATGGCTAAAGTTCTGGATCATTAAAGTTTGACGTAACCCCCGAATGTTCCGAATACCAGTTTAGACTAGCCCAGGTTAGACAAAATGAACCTAGCACACAAAAGCAGCCAAGCTTTTCACGAAGTCTGGAAGCATTAATTCTGTGAGCCCTTTCTTTTTCTGTTCAGCAAGCAATTGACGGTGCATAGAATGTGAGAGTGAACCTTTCCAGAAGTAAATTTGGGAGTTAATGCCAGTTTTGTGCGATGAAAAGAAATGAGATTGTTTCTCCTCTCCTTGCCGGACGCTTACTGTTTCTTCTGCCTCTTCTGTCTCTCCTGAGCCTTGTTATTGCTCCCTCCTTTTCTAATTCTTCCTAAAATCCCCTTCCCTCCTCATCTCTTCTCCCTCTCCCATCAATTTATCTTCTCTACTCAGTCCTGTCTTTGGTGTCCCAAGAACTGTTTCCCCAGCAACAGAGCACTACAGGAAGTGTCAAAGTGCATCTACCCACAGATCAGGGTTCCTACCTCCCCGGGTACCCCAGGGACTCTGGGGTCACTGTCCTGAATAATCCCAAACATTTGTAATCCCAACCAAATGGTACATAGAAACCTGCTAAACAGCCTTCTTGTGCAGGAGATGAGGCTTAATAATCTACAATACGGAACTGGGGTGATTTTTCGGAACCTCGAATCTGTTTCCCAAGAGATTTCCTACTGTTGATTGAGGTACTGACTGGTATGTTTTGCTTTGGACCAATAAGAACATTTCACATGTATTTAACATCTATGTGCAGGCCCTCATGAGCATGCACTACTAAGTAGTTTCATACAGAAATGTTTTGCCACTACCAAGTCCCTTCATTTTCCTCTTTAGTTCTAGGTTTATCCATTAGTTTATTATTTCCCTCTGGTTTTACATAAAGAGCTCCTTCCTTTTTGGATTGTTTAATTGAACAAAAGAGAGGGAAGAGTCTTTCTTCTGAAGCTACAGGAATTGTGGCCACTTAATAGACGTGATTATGAGCAGTCCTTACTTTATCGAGCTTCTTTAGCATGTTTGAGAGGTGAGGACTCAGGCCTAAAAACCAAAACTTTTAATTTGTATTCGGTGAAACAGTTGACTCCCGTCGAGATTAACGAATGCCTCAATTATTACACTGTGATTTTGACCAAGCCATCTCACCTTTCATTACCTTTGTTTCTCCCTTCATCCAGTGAATGTTAAAGTGCTTACTCGATTGCAGAATATTTGGGTGGCAGAGGCACCCAGCTGGAAAAAATGTGCAATAGTCTTACACCTGATACAGTCACTTAATTTCTCAAACTGCTGGAATTGCAAAATACTTTAGAGTTTTAGTAAAAAAACTAATTTCCACGCTTTCTTGAATGATAATGTGATCAGTTAACAAAGATGTGAGGACTAGGGAAATCATAGAGATTATTTTCGTAGAAGGCTACAAGGACAGAGCTATCTTGCCTGAGAATGTTTTATTAGTATTTGTATTGGCTAGTTCCTTAGTAAATCGTCCATGTGTTGTTTTTTTGTTGTTCTAGTTGTTTTTTAAGGGGTTAAGCACGTACTGTGTGCCAGGCACTATACTAAGCACTGGGATAGCTTTAAAATAATCAGATTGGGCCACATGGGACTCACAGTTTCAGTCCTAATTGTACAGATGAGGTCATTGAGGCACAGAGAAGTTAAGCAACTTGCCTGGCGTCACAGAGTCAACAAGTTGCCTTGCCCCATGTACATACGGGAGTAGTTAATAATAGTAATAATAATAATTATGGTATTTGTTAAGCACTCACTATGTGCCAAGCACTGTTCTAGGCGCTGGGGGAAATACAAGGTTATCAGGTTGTCCCATGTGGGGCTCACAGTCTTAATCCCCATTTTACAGATGAGGTAACCAAGGCACAGAGAAGTTAAGTGACTTGCCCAAAGTCACACAGCTGACAAGTGGTGGAGCCGGGATTAGAACCCATGACCTCTGGTTCCCAAGCCCATGCTCTTTCCACTAAGCCACACTGCTTGTCTGAAGTTGAAGGCACTCAGCCCAGGTGAACCCACCTGGGCACTGACTGACCCACTGAGATCATCTCAGAACTGTCCTGGGCCAGACGAGCCCTGGTTTTAGTCCCACAGACGTACATAGGGGGCTTTTGGGTAATATTACCACCTACTCCCTGGGGACACTGATTAGTCTGTGAAATCTGTTGTCTCTAGAATTGGGAGCTTAGCACTGTGGAAATTCCTACAAAAAATCCCTTCATATACCCTACTTTGAAAACTCCAGCTTGGAAGAGGGACTGCCCTGCAGGAGATTGGACCTGTATCCCTGAAGCAGGCATAGCTCAGGTCAAATCCGAACTTGTGGAGATTATCACATAACTTCGGTCCTCTAAGACAGTCCCTGTCGCACATCATCATCATCATCAATCGTATTTATTAAGCGGAGCGCTTACTGTGTGCAGAGCACTGTGCTAAGCGCTTGGGAAGTACAAGTTGGGAACATATAGAGACAGTCCCTACCCAACAGTGGGCTCACAGTCTAAAAGTCGCACATGGGGTTCACAGTCTAATTTGGAGGGACAGCAGGAGAACCGAGGCACAGAGAAATGAAGTGACTTGCCCAAGGTCACACAGCAAGCATTAGGCAGAGCCAGGATTACCACCCGGGCCATCTTGGCTCCAAGGCCCGGGCTCTTTCCACTAGGCCATGCTGCTTCTCTGGGTCCCCTTGGGTTCAGCAAGCATAAACCTTGGATCTGAACTTTTGCAACCCCCTCTTCATCTTTGAACAAGACCTCTGGTGTTTGGGTTTGGCAGAAGAAGTTGTGTGTGTCTGTGTATGAATGAGACTAGGCAAATGTGCTTATATTCACACCTGGAAATGGAGGGATTTGATGAGGTTTTTAGGTTTGAGAAACCAGGAAACCATTTTTAAAAGTTCTCCCGACAGCTTTCTCCAAGTTCAAACCTCTCTTTTTTCGAGGGATTATGAGAAAACTGTAAGCATCGTGTACCTGTCTCCAGACATTCACCTCCCTTGACTAAACTGAGCTGACCCACACAGCTTCTTTCCCTCTCCTGTAGCCCCCAAGCTTTCCTTTTTGGATCTCCGTTCAGCACCGCTCCCTCCTTTGACCCCTCTTGTCACCCTCCGTCCCTCCCTGTGCTTCCAAACTGTCTCATCCTATTTCAGATGCCACCATTTGTTCCCTGACCTCAGAGGCTCGGCCTTTATAAGCCCTTTATTGTCATTTAAGAGCTATGGGCTGCTGCATTTCCCATTTGCTCGCTCTGTTTCATTCTGGAATAAATGAAGAGATGCTATCAAGCTGCACCATCCCACCACCTCAAGCCTCCCCTCCAGTAGGAATTACTGTTTATTATTATATTGTACTCTCCTAAGTGCTTAGTACAGTGCTCTGCACACAGTAAGCGCTCAAAAAATATGACTGAATGAATATATATATATATATATATATATATATATATATATATATATATATATATATATATATATATATATATATATATATATATATATATACATACATGTACCCTATGTTTGCCTCTCAGCCCTTTTCTGCTTTCCCTCTCCTTGTACAGAGGAAGGCTACGGCTGAATGTGTGAACACCGGCTGTGAACAGCGACACTGTTTTGTCCCCTGACTGATGAGCATTCATAGTTTGTGGACGCTGCTGCCCTTCCTTCGTCTCCGATCTGCCTTCTCTTCTTAAGTGCTTAGTACAGTACTCTGCACATAGGAAGCGCTCAGTAGTAACATTGATTAATTCTCCTCGCCAGGTTCTTTCTTTCCTTTGTCCAACTGAAACCCTCCCTCCTTTCCTCATCTCCTTTTCCTTGCTTTCTGCTAAGGTCTTTGGACTCCCTGTTTCTCCTCAGGGGTTCCCTTCCGTGAATCTCCTGCTGCCACAGGTCTTGAGCTTGCCAAACATTTCTACCTTGCCCCGTCTCTGCATTCCTCAGTACCCATTGTGTCTTCCTGTCCCTCCCGTCCTGTGTTTCCATGTGCACAACCAACTGAAAAAATCAGTTGATTCAACTTACAGTTCACATGAACTTTCATTTATTCACCTCTTGTGCTCCTCAGTCTCAGAATCTGGAGTGATTCCGATCCACAAAGCCACTTTGGTCTGAACTGGGTTGGACGTTTTCCGGACCTCACCCCTGTCGTCTCTAATATTGCAAACAGTTTTTAAATGATTGGAAAGAAACCTTTAATACTTGTATTATGTTTTAACTTGCTTTCCTTTGGAGGCAGGGAATTGTCAAGTAAGTATTAACAGCACCCTGATAAAGCACAGGTTTTCTATGAATTTTCAGTCAGAATACTGCAAAGATCACAAAGGGGTAAATATACTTATGCCTACGCGTCACAATGCAGAATTCTTATTCTTGTCCCCTCATCATTTGGAAGCGGCATAGTTTGTTCGTATGCTTGTGAAATGGGGGGGGAAAAACCTATTTGATTTTGCTTTTCTTTTCAGTTTTTATGACTACAAGGTGAAAAGAGGTTGAATGCATATGTTTGTATATATACATTTTTATGTATATATAAGAACACAGTATTTGTGCCTGTGCGTGCTGTATATATATATATATATATGCATATATATACATAAATATATCAATTATATATATTCAGTCTGTGTGTATCTTCAAAAGAAATCTTGTGTTTATTATCAAACAGTTGTTTTATGGACCATGTCATAGTGATATTGTCCTTTTGCTCTCATCCCAAGCCCTGGCTTGCTTTTGTCGTAAGCTGAGATATCCTTAGGTAAAGGAATGACACAACAGAATCATCTTACAGTTTCACTAAAACAGAAAAAAGAGCCCATAATGTGGGAGAAGGGATTTGACTTGAAGATGGGTGAAACCAACTGGTGGAAATCGCCTACTAGCCCAAGTTCGAACTGGCCCCCACCCAACTTTCTGACATCACTCTATTTGGCGACGAGTTGAGGTGGGCTGGAAATGGGGTTTTGCAGGGATTCATTCTCCTTCTGGTCTCTGGCAGTAATTGGAATGTCATTGGCTCCAATTACTGCTGATAGAACAATTTCCGCCCAAATAAAGGGACCACATCACCCTGGGTGCCAAAAGGCAGAAGGTTCCAGCAGGCAAGGCTACGCTTCTGAAAAAACCCTGGGAATTATCAGGCTAAATAATGAGTTCGACTTTGTTGGAAACAAACATCCACTGTGTGAATTTCTTCCCAGCATCCGTAAGGATGTTAGGGTGCTTCCAGTGACAACAGGTTCTCTGCAGCACACATTAAAGCAGCCCGAGTCCATAGAAGGCAGTCGTGAGTTTGTGTCAGTCATGTTGGAAGCATTGATGGCGCTTCCTTTTTTCTTCCTGTTCTGTAGGCGCTTTTAGTGCTGTTTGGCCAGTGATGCCAGGGTATGAGCTTTCTGAATTTGTAGATTGGTGCCCTCTTTACTTTCTGTTTTAGTTCCTTGCTGGCATGCTTGAAAAGCATGGTGTGTGCCACCCAGGAATGTCTGTCCAACTCTGAAAATGCTCGTGCATGAATCAAATGGTTACAAATGTGCCTGTAAATTGTACTAAGTTTCCACTTGACTTTGTTTGCTGCTTACAAGGGGATCAAGGTAATGCTTCCTCTTTTCCTACCACAAGACTGGTACCTGATTGATTTAGGGAAGACACCATGTTCATTTCCATTTGGGGTGTTTTTCCTCAGAGGCGGACTTTAGGAGTCATCTATACTTAAAAGGTGGTATCTACACCACACCTGCCCTTTTCCCCTCTACCCCATCTAAAAAATTATTTTTCATCCTAAGCAATCTGTTTTGTTCCTGGGACAGCCAGTCAGCAAAACCTTTGCTTTCGTTTATGTGAAATCATGACTTCATAATGGATAAATGGAAATTCTGGTTTGGTAATTGGATTCGGTTGGTCCGCAATCCTCTGAGGTAGCCATCTTAGGAAGTACTAGAAAGTCAGAGAACTGTGTCAAATTCTCTTAGATCAATTTTCCACCCCATTTGTCATGCTAACCTTCACTTTCTCCATAATATGGTGACAATTAGCTATTAACCTGAACCTTTAGAAAAGCAAATTTTGTCCTACTCTTGGCACTCTTTTGTAAGAATGAAAATTCTATTTCTGCCAGGCCCTTAACTGTGACTAGAACACTTTGTTTAATCCTAACATTTTCTGTTTGACGTGTGTGTGTGTATGTGGTTTATTACTCCAGTGTGTTCTAAGAGTTTAAATCTGTGTTAGATTCAAACCGGTGGGTTATGAGTTGCAGTTGAAATGGTGCCATTTTCCCCGTAAAAAGTAGTTAAGGGAAACCGAAGCAGTCTTTGAACCAGTATTGCAGCTCACAGCCCACCATCTGCGACATGCTCAGGTCACGGGTATTGGGAGATTTTTGACTTTCCCAAAATAGTTGGAATCAGAAGCGGTCTCCTGATTTCAGGCTAGGCTTCTCTGGAACTGCATTCATTCTACCAGGCTTGCGAGGAGCCAACCCAGGCTTGAGTTATGTGACTTCCAAAGGACGACCTAAGTTCAGGGGAGTCCGACTCAACCAATCTAGTGGCGTTTGTTCGACAAAAATGTTGGGACAACGCGGTTACAATGAATAGGAGAAACCACGGGGCAGTCGTCAATTTAAAAAACCATCCCCCGCCTCGGTTAAATGTGAAAGGGGAAGCAGGCCTGAATGTGATCCTAACCACCCCGTGGATAAGAGAGTACGATTAGGTTTGAGGGTGTGTCGCATTAACCGGGCCAATGGTTTGGTTTCAGGCCTCCTGTCAGCCGAGCGGCTCCTCACCCCGAAAAGCTGCAGAAGAACAATATCACCAAAAAAAAGAAACTGGTTGAGGTAAGGGGACTGATGGACTGATGCCTTCCCTTTTATCTTGATGGTGTTCTAGAAATCAGAGCATATGCAGTAACGTGTTCTTTTTTAATTTGGCACTTTTCAGGGGCATCAGACCTACTTGGCATTCAGTAAACATTGCTACTGGTACAACTACTGTTATTAGTAAATTTTACATTTCTTCTAAGGGTGGTTGGTTAGCGAGAATAATAATAATACACTTAATTTAATTTAGAAAGCATTTTATGGTGGTGGTTTTTGTAATGGTATTTGTTGGGTGCTTACCATATGCCAGGCACTGTGCTAAACATACAGGACCATCAGGTTGGACACAGTCTCTGTCCCACATGCGGCTCAGTCTTAATCCCCATTTTACAGATGAGGGAAGTGAGGCCCAGAGAAGTGAAGTGACTTGCCCAAGGTCACCACAGCAGGCATATGCCGGAGCTAGGATTAGAACCCAGGTCCTCTAAGTCCCAGGCCCACACATGTTCCATTAGAAGCAGCGTGGGTCAGTGGAAAGAGCCCGGGCTTTGGAGTCAGAGGTCGTGGGTTCAAATCCCGGCTCCGTCAACCGTCAGCTGTGTGACTGTGGGCAAGTCACTTCGCTTCTCTGGGCCTCAGTTCCCTCATCTGTAAAATGGGGATTAAGACTGTGAGCCCCCCGTGGGACAACCTGATCACCTTGTTGTCACCTCCCCAGTGCTTAGAACAGTGCTTTGCACATAGTAAGCGCTCAACAAATGCCATTATTATTATTATTATTATACAGCATCGCTTCTCTTAGTTCCAAGTTGCTTTTATATTACTCATCGTATTGTGTTCTCCCAACATTTCGATGAGGTGAGGAGAAGGGACCTGCCCCAAGTCACTCAGCAGGCTAATGACCCAACTGGGACAAGACAAGTGACCCTTCCTCACCAGACCATTATGCCTCATCTCACAGCCTGCATAGATGGTTGGAAAGGTATGAGTTGGGGGCTTTGGGTTAAGGAGAGAAAACTTGGATGGATGAGAGAGCAATGCATACAGAAAAGTCCTTTCACTGTCATTAGTGTCCATCACATGCAATGTGTCAGCCACGTAACTGTTAAAAGAGGCTACTGTCCCCAAGAACTGTGACTGTATTACATAAGTGATCTCAGTTTTAAAGAACCAAGAAATTCACATTGAACTCAGTTATTTAGGAAGCAGATTACTTATTATGGCCTTTTAGCACATCAACTTTTAATAATATTAATGATGGCATTTATTAAGCGCTTCCTATGTGCAAAGCACTTCTCTAAACTCTGGGGAGGTTACAAGGTGATCAAGTTGTCCCACAGGGCGGCTGACAGTCTTAATCCCCATTTTACAGATGAGGTAACTGAGGCAAGGAGAAGTCAAGTGACTTGCCCAGGGTCACACAGCTGACAGTTGGCAGAGCCAGGATTTGAACCCATGACCTCTGACTCCAAAGCCCGTGCTCTTCCCACTGAACTATGCTGCTTCTGGTAATGTAGTGTAGTGTGTTGAAGGTGGTTGATAGTACACCCCATTCTCCTATTATGTGGGGGTAGCACAATAGGGAAAACTGACATTGGAGCAGTGATCGTGTCCAAAGCTGTACATGAGGTAAAACACAGACACACACACACACACAAACGCACACACTCTCTCTCTCTCTCTCTCTCTCTCTCTCTCTCTCTCTCTCTCTCTCTCCCTCTCTCTCTCTTTCTCTCGGATTTCAGGATTGCTGTATTCTATTACTGGGGGAATCTCCTTCGATTTTTATTCTTCTATTCTCTTCCTCCAATGTGTCCGTAGGAGCTGGCTCTAGATCACGTGTTTGGATACAGAGGGTTTGATTGTCGCAATAACCTGCATTACCTCAACGATGGTGCCGATATCATTTTCCATACTGCTGCAGCGGGCATAGTTCAGAATCTCTCCACAGGTAACTCAAGCAGCCCGTTATATTTATTAAGCGCTTACTATGGGCAGAGCACTGTACTTAGCACTTGGGAGAGGACAATTCAGCAGAATCAGCAGACACGTTCCCTGCCCATAATGAGCGTACAGTCTAGAATGTGAGAACTCTCCCTGCTAGAATAGTGGCTTGAAGTCAGAACGAGTGAAACTCCAATGCCAGCCTAATTCATTCATTCAATTGTATTTGAGTGCTTACTGTGTGCAGAGCATTGTACTAAGTGCTTGGGAAGTACAAATCAGCAAAATATAGAGACGGTCCCTACGTAACAATGGGCTCCCAGACGTACTCTTCAAAATCTGTGTTCCATTAAGACAAGAGCTTTACCCCCACCAGAAATGCCAGTCCCCTGCAGCGTTCCCAGCTGTGGAGAAAAGCATCCCCTCTAGCCCATTGTTCACCCAGTTCTGCCCAATGTTAACTGCTGTCACTGCTTAAAGTGGTTGGCATTCATTCATTCATTCAGTCTTATTTATTGAGTGCTCCCTGTATGCAGAGCTTTTTTTAAAATGGTATTTATTAAGCACTTACTATGTGCAGAGCACTGTTCTAAGTGCTGGGGAGGTTACAAGGTGATCGGGTTGTCCCCCTGGGGGCTCATAGTCTTAATCCCCACTTTACAGATGAGGTAACTGAGGCCCAGAGAAGTTGTGACTTGCCCAGGGTCACACAGCTGACAATTGGAGGAGCTGGGATTTGAACCCATGACCTCTGACTCCAAAGCCCGTGCTCTTTCCATTGAGCCACACTGCTTCTCTGAGCTGTGTACTAGAGCTGCGTACTAAGTGCTTGATAGAGTCCAACAAAACAATAAACAGACACATTCCTTTCCCACAACGAGCTTACAGTCTAGAGGACAGTGAGGCTTTGGCAGGCTGCCTGCCCAGTTTCTGCCTTTCAGCTGCAGAGTTTGAGCAAGAAACCAATCCCTGGTGCCCAGATTGATGGTAAAGGGCTTCAAGGACAAAACTATGGGGCTGTTCTCCTGGAGGCTGGGAATTCGGGGAACTATTTGGGTTTTTTGCGGCCCCCAAATCCCAGAAACTCTGCCCGTAGCAGTGTGGACACTTGTATGCTCGGTGTATGGAGTTGGTTCACTAGAACCTTGAAAAGTGAACCCCAAAGTACAAGGCCCTGGGCCTACTTGGGAAGCAGTGTGGCTTAGTGGAAAGAGCCCGGGCTTGGGAGTCAGAAGTCGTAGGTCTAATCCCGGCTCCGCCACTTGTCAACTGTGTGACTTTGGGCAAGTCACTTCACTTCTCTGGGCCTCAGTTACCTCATCTATAAAATGGGGATTAAGACTGTGAGCCCCATGTGGGACAACCTGATGACCTTGTATCTACCCCAGTGCTTAGAACAGTGCTTGGCACATAGTAAGCGCTTAATAGCAACATCATTATTAGTATTACTGGGGCAAAGGTTTTTTTGATGGTATTAGTTAAGTGCTTACTTTGTTCCAGGCGCTGTAGAAAGCGCTGGGGTGGTTAGAAGGTAATCAGGTCGGACACAGTCCATTTCCCATATGGGGCTCGTAGTCTCAATCCCCATTTTACAGATGAGGTAACCGAGGCCCAGAGAAGTGAAGTGACTTGCCCAAGGTCATACCACAGACAAGTGACAGAGCAGGGATTAGAACCCAGGTTCTTCTTAGAGCTCATGCTCTATCCACTAAGCCGCATTGCTTCTCAGTTGGAGGGAAACAACCGTAACAACAGAAGCAGTGACTAATAATTTCCCCCACTTCCTGCATCTTCTCTGGTCCCTATTCTCTTTCCTCTCCTTTCCCCCTCTCCCTTCGTCTCTCTCCATCCATCTTCCTCCTTCCCCACCTTTCCTCTTTTCCCTTTATACCGCTCTCCTTTCTCCGGCCCCACCCCTTGGAAACTTCACAGCCACCTGCTTCCCATTCTTCCTTCCTGTGACCCAGAGTTGTCTCTTCCCACATTCACGAACTCTGCTCCACTAAAGGAGCATCCACACAGTTCCCTATTATCGACGCTTAGCGTTGTTCCTCAGAAATGACCGCTCCCAAAAACAGTGTCGCGAATTATTAAATGGTCTCTCGAATTGTTCTAGGAAGCCAAAGTTTCTACCTGGAGCACACAGATGACATCCTCTGCTTAACTGTGAACCAGCATCCCAAGTATAAAAATGTGGTGGCCACCAGCCAGATTGGTAGGAGCTTTTCCACATTAGCCGCGTTGTCTTGCTTGAATGTTACCGGGACCCTGATGGAGTGGGACAACCCCCTCCCCTCCTCCCACTTTTGTTGCTTTCCTTCTTAAATACGTATGTTTCATTTGGGGCATCTTTCCGTATTTTGACACGTCTGCCAAGGGGTCAGCTGGGGATTGTGGATGGCCGGGAGAGGCCCACTGACGGGTAAATGTGTGGCCACCATTTGGGTACCGGGGGACTTCGGAGGAAGGTTTCGGGCCAGGTGCAATCAATCAAGAGTACCTGGTGATCTCCAAGGATATTCAGAGCACTGTGTGAAGTGCTTGGGAGAGTAGAGGTTGGAAGACTCAGTCTTTGCTCTTTCCTCGGCCCCTTCCACTTTCCTGGCACTGCCATCCTTTCTCACCTCATTAAAGCAAGTGCCCCTTCTTTTTTTCCCCTCTCTGAACACCGCCTTCAATCCCTCACTGGTGGCTCCTTCCCCACTACTTCCAAGCCTGCCCACATATCCCCTATCCTAAAAAAAAGGCTCCCTAGCACTCTCCGATTATCTCCCTATCCTCTCCAAACTCCTTGAGCAAGTTGTCTACATGTGCCGCCTCCACTTCTTCTCCCCTGGACGCTAATTGGAACTTACAATTTAGCAATAAAGAGACAATCCCTGCCCATACCAGTGTTTTGGGTTTTTTTCTGAAAAACCACTTGGTGCCTATTTCCCCACTCCATCAATGGTTTTGACTGAGCAATAACTGGGTGCGGAGCACTGTACTAAGTGCTTGGGAGAGTACAGTACAATAGGGTTGATAGACATGTTCTCTGCCCACAGTGAGCTTGGAGTCTAGTGGGGGAGAATAGTCTAGAGGGGCAGAATAGTCTAGAGGGGCAGTAAAACTGGAGAGACTACAGGGTGGTCTTGAGCTCCCCTCATGTGTCTTTTATATGCTACAGCACCAGGCCAGGAATCCCTGCTTCTCTCCCCAGTTTCAAAATAAGCCTATCCCTGTTGTGGTTGGGCCTTAGCCTACTTGAATTTTTTGGCATCCTTAAGACTTAATTATTGTGTCCCCAGAAATAATTTAAAACTGGGCTTTGAAATTTGAACACTCCTGGCCATATGGAGAAAAGTCTTTGTGCTGTTTCTTCCAAAGGCAAGGGAACCGGACATAGCTGGTATCTGGGAAACCGCCCAGAAGAAAAGGAACAGGGCCATCCTGAGTTTTTCGGTTATACTTAAAACGAGCATTATCTCCCAAGCGCTTAGTACAGTGCTAAAATACCACTGATGATATTTCATATGCTTCAGCAACCTTCCTGCTAGTTTCCCTGTATTTCCACCCCACCATTTTCACAATGAGAGTTTGGGTCACTTCCCTCTGGCTCTGACGTGGCTCCGGCACCGGACGCGTGACTTAGCTTGAGCTCTTGCTTTCCCTCGACACGCCCTCATCGCCACTGTTCTCGCAATGCAGGTGTTATTCCAAAAGGCTGTCTGTGTAATGGGCAGAGCTCTGACTGGGCGACTAGTTCAAGTTTGGTGCTTGTATCTGGGGGCCATTACAGATACTAAACAGACGCCAGCCTTGTCCTCACTTCTCCCCAAGTGTCTCGCGGTCCCGTGAAATATGTCTTTTCCCATGAACCTCAGTAATTCCTCTACCTGCTCCTAGCTCTCGGCGAAGTGTAGTAACAACCGGGTTCTTAGACCGCCCCCCACCCATATTCTTAATGTTCCAGAGTTCCTGTTGTTGTAGACCTTTGATCATCTTTTCCCACGTAACCATCTACCGTTCCCCTCCGACCTCTAGGAACAACACCTTCCATACACGTGTGGGACGCCATGAACAAGCAGACACTATCTATGCTCCGCTGCTTCCATTCTAAGGGGGTGAATTACGTCAACTTCAGTGCCACAGGCAAACTCCTGGTGTCCGTCGGCGTGGACCCCGAGCACACCATCACCGTGTGGCGATGGCAAGAAGGTAGGTAGGCCAAAGCCTCTGACTCTCCCCCCTCGCCAATAGACTGTAAACTCTATTAGATTAGATTAGACCTGGGTTCTGATTTTGCTCTGCCACTCATCTGCTGTGTGACCTTGGGCAAGTCACTTAACTTCTCTGGGCCTCAGTTACCTCATCTGTAAACTGGGGATTAAAACTATGAGCCCCCCTTAGGACAACCTGATCACCTTGTAACCTCTCCAGTGCTTAGAACAGTGCTTTGCACACAGTAAGCACTTAATAAATGCTATCATTATTATTATTCCAGCACTTAGAACTGTGCTTTGCACATAGTAAGTGCTTAATAAATGCCATCATTATTATTATTATTAAAGGGAAATAAGCAGGTGGTAGAAATTTCCCCAGTCAGGGAGTCAGCAACTATTTATTGAATGCCTGCCGAGGGCAGGCCCTGGAGGGATTCATGCTGAAGAACAAACCTGATCCCTGTCCTCAAGGCTCTTCTAACCTAACCGGGTGAGGAAGCGGCTCTCCAGGCAATTGTAGCATTTCTTGAGAACCGAGAAAATGTGTTAGCCTGCACTAAGCACTTGGAAGAATACAATAGAGTTAGTAGATATGGTCCCTGCCCTCAAGGAGTGTACCATCTGGTGAAGAAAAAAAGTGCTAAAAATCATTTACAGGAAGGTGGGATGACAGCAAAGCGGGTAAATATAGGAGTTAGTGCTGAGGACTAGGGTACATAAGAGCTGTTGAGAAGCTCCAGTTGGGCCTTGTGTCACTTGTGTGGCTGACGTTGGGCCTCTCCCATAGGTGCCAAAGTGGCCAGCCGCGGGGGCCACCTGGAGCGCATATTTGTGGTGGAGTTCCGCCCGGATTCGGACACGCAGTTTGTGTCCGTGGGAGTGAAACACATGAAGTTCTGGACACTGGCCGGCAGCTCCCTGCTGTACAAGAAGGGCGTCATCGGATCTCTGGAAGCCGCCAAAATGCAAACGATGCTTTCTGTGGCCTTTGGTGCTGTGAGTGCAGATGGCCCCCTCAGGCGTCTCCATGAAACCATCCCCTCTCTCCCCCCACCCCTCTGGGACCAAGTGCATGCAGCAGAAAGGTTCCTTGCATTCCCTGGGGTTGGAGATCCAAATATTAGCTGGCACTCGGCTTTGACTTACTCTCTCAGGGCGTGCCATTCTGCCCTGGGCTCCTCACTCATCCCACGCCTCTTCCTAGCAACCTGCTGTCTGTGGGACTGTGGAGACAGGATTTCCTCATCAATCTATACGATTCTTTGACCGGTGGATGGCTTGCTTTAAGATTTTTTGAAAGTGTTTTAGAGGGAGAGGTGGGTGGGAGGTGGAGTCCTCTAATGAGGTAATCTGTCTGACATCGTGTTTGTGTTATTTTCCAGAACAACCTCACTTTCACTGGTGCCATAAACGGAGATGTCTACGTCTGGAAGGATCATTTTCTTATTAGGCTGGTGGCAAAGGCCCATACCGGTCCGGTGTTCACCATGTACACCACCCTGAGGGATGGGCTGATCGTGACTGGTGGAAAAGAGAGACCGTAAGAGAGAGACTATCTCTCCCACTGATATTTCCCCCGGGCTGGAATTTGTGTTCATGTCTGTCTCCCCCTGAAGACTGTGAACTCCTTGCGGGCAGCGTGGCTTAGTGGGTAGAGAGTGGGCCTGAGAGTCAGGAGGACCTGGGTTCTAATCCCGCCTCCTCCACATCTCTGCTGTGTAACCTTGGGGAGGTCACTTCACTTCTCTGAGACTCATTTACCTCGTCTGTAAAATAGGGATTAAGAGTGTGAGCCCCATTGGGATTAGGGACTGTATCCAAACTGATTAGCTTGTATCTACCGCAGAGTTTAGAACAGTGCTTGGCCCGTAATAAGCACTTAACAAGTACCATAATTATTATTATCATATATTGTACTCTCCCAAGTGCTTAGTACAGCACTCTGGCACGCAGTATCATCATCATCATCAATCGTATTTATTGAGCGCTTACTGTGTGCAGAGCACTGTACTAAGCGCTTGGGAAGTACAAGTTGGCAACATATAGAGACAGTCCCTACCCAACAGTGGGCTCACAGTCTGAAAGGGGGAGACAGAGAACAAAACCAAACATACTAACAAAATAAAATAAATAGAATAGATATGTACAAGTAAAATAAATAGAGTAACAGATATGTACAAACATATATACGGGATGTATATACAGTAGGCACTCAATAAATGCCATTGCTGGATTTGATTGGTCAGAGCGGTTCAGTTTATGGAGGGTGGCTCTGTTGGCTTTGAGTGAATTTTAGAGAAGTCCACCGAACATGAAAGGACCCCCCTAGCACCAACGTGGGACGTGGACTAGCCACAGAGGCCAGAGTTTGGGAGCAGGGCAGGTTAGGGTTCTGACCGAGCAGGGACCAACTCTGTTGTACGGTGCTGTGCACACAGTAAGCGTTTGATAAATGGATGGATCGATTCTGACGTGTTCCCGGTAATGCCTATAGGACCAAAGAAGGTGGGGCGGTCAAACTGTGGGACCAGGAGATGAAACGTTGCCGGGCCTTCCAGCTGGAGACCGGGCAGCCCGTGGAGTGTGTGCGCTCTGTCTGCCGGGGAAAAGTGAGTCATGGCTGACGGCTCTTGCTGCTGTCATCGGGCCACCCCCAACCCACCTCCCTTCGTCCCCCTCCGCCCCCGTCCCCACATCCTGGTTCCACCAGGGAGAGGCCACCACTAGCCTGGTGACCACTTTTGGCCCACATCCCCGACCTCCCTCTCCAAATTCAGTTCAGTTAACCCTGGCCTAGACAGGGAAATGGGTGGTTTTTTTTAAGTATCTCCTCTCCCTGTCTAGTATTACACATGGGAATTTGTCACCTATCATTGGTTTACTCCCTCAAAATCAGCTCGGGAACTGGGGGCCCGCACACCCACTGTGAGGAAATCTTTCCAGGTCTGTGATGAGGAAATTGGGAATTCAAAGTCCTTTTGTGGTCTTACGGTGTTTCCTTGGCAGCGAGAAACTGAAGCCGCCTAGCCACAACTGTCTTGACTTTGGGGGTGGGGTCTGAGCTCGAGTCTGAGGACTCACAGGAGGAGGAGTAAGAGACAGACAGACAGATAGAGGTTTTCCTTTTAGAAGAGATGAGGATAGGAAAAGTGTCAATTTAGGGCAGTGGCTCCTCCCCATCAGAAATGGCTTAATGCCTGGAAGGCAGGCTACCCGATATCCAGATCCCACATCCAGCTGCTCCCAAGCACTTCCACAGCACTTACATACATCTCCACAACTTATTTATCTCTATTTTTGCCCTTCTAGACTGTGAGCTCGTTGAGGTCAGGGAAGTGCTTAATAAATGCCATTATTTAAAAAAAGTGTCTCTCTACACTGTTATATTGTACTCTCCCAAGCACTTAGTACAGTGCTTTGCACATATTAAGTGCCCAATAAATACAGTTGCTTGATTCCCGCCCAGATCTGTAGCCTGACTGAGCACAACCCAGGGAGGCCCAGGAAGCCCAGAGAATCGCAAGTGTCTGGGCTGCGTTCATTCATTCAATTGTATTTATTGAGCACTTACTGTGTGCAGAGCACTGTACTAAGCGCTGGGGAAGTACAAGTTGGCAACATATAGAGACGGTCCCTACCCAACAACAGGCTCACAGGCTCCAGTGCACAAACCAAGCTCCTGGGGTCCAGTAGTCTAAAGCCCAGGAGGGAGGAGATAGGTAGCCACAAGATATCAGGGCTGTTTTCCCCTTCTTGGAATCATGTTTAGGTACTGGGGTCCTGGATCGATGGCCTTGCTATTATATCCATGTTTTGACTATCACAGGGGAAGATTTTAGTGGGCACCAAAGACGGGGAAATCATCGAAGTGGGAGAAAAAAATGCCGCTTCCAACATGCTGATTGACGGACACATGGAAGGTGAAATCTGGGGCCTGGCAACACACCCCTGCAAAGACATTTTCATCTCCGCAAGCAATGATGGGACAGCAAGGATCTGGGATCTCACGGACAAAGTAAGCGCCTTTTCTGTCGTCCGTCATGCTGGGACCCATGGGCATGGCACAGGGCGAGGAAGACTAGCAAACCCGAACTCGGATTCTGAGTGGGGAATATGAGGACATGAGACCAGAGTTCTCATCCCAGATCTGCCACTGGCCTGCTGCATGTGCTTTGGCAAATCATTTAACCTCTCTGGGCCTCAGTTTCCACCTCTGCTGCTTGTCTGCTGGGTGACTTCACTTCTCAGGGCCTCATCCATAAAATGGGGGTCAAGTCTATGAGCCCCATGAGGGACAGGGACTGTGTCCAATGCGATTTGCTTGCCTCTGTCCCAGCATTCAGTAGAGTGCGTGGTGCGCAGAAAGCCCTTAACAAATACCCCAATTGTGATTATAATAATGATGGCATTTATTAAGCGCTTACTATGTGCAAAGCACTGTTCTAATTATCATTATTATATTTATTAAGGTCTTATTAGGTGACAAGGACTGTGCTTAATCCTGGAGCAGATGCAAAATAATCAGATTAGACACAATCTTTGCCTCACCAAGCCCTCCCAGGCTAAGAGGAAGGGAGAGCAGACCTGTGCCGATAATAATAATAATAATAATAATAATAATAATAATAATGATGATGATGATGGCATTTGTTAAGCGCTTACTATGTGCAGAGAACTGTTCTAAGCGCTGGGGGGGGGATACAAGGTGATCAGATTATCCCACGTGGGGCTCACAGTCAATCCCCATTTTACAGATGAGGTAACAGGCACAGGAAAGTTACAGAGAAGTTACCTCATGAGGTAACAGGCACAGAGAAGTTACCTCATCTGTAAAATGGGGATTGACTGTGAGCCCCACGTGGGACAATCTGATCACCTTGTATCCCCCCCAGCGCTTAGAACAGTGCTCTGCACATAGTAAGCGCTTAACAAATGCCATCATTACTATTATTATTATTATTATCTGCACAGGGCTGCTCTCCCTTCCTCTTAGATTGGGAGTGCTTGGTGAGGCAAAGATTGTGTCTAATCTGATTATCTTGCATCTGCTCCAGCACTAAGCACAGTCCGTGTCACCTATTAAGGCCTTAGTAAATATAGTAATGATAATTAGAACAGTGCTTTGCACATAGTAAGTGCTTAATAAATGCCATCATTATTATAATAATAATTGGGGTATTTGTTAAGGGCTTTCTGCACACCATGCACTCTACTAAATGCTGGGACAGATGCAAGCAAATCGGGTTGGACACAGTCCCTGTCCCTCATGGGGCTCATAGACTTGACCCCCGGTTTATGGATGAGGCCCTGAGAAGTGAAGTGACTTATCCGAGGTCACCCAGCAGACAAGTGGTGGAGCCAGGATTGGAAGCGGAGTCATTCTGACTCACAGGCCTGGGCTCTATCCATTAGGCCACGCTGCTTCTCAGTGATTATCGCTATCGGGTTTCTCCCTTAGTAGCCTTCCAGCCGTGTCTTCCATGAGATGGTGGCCTTCCTGGACTTCACCTTCAGAGTTAAGGATGGACTATTGAACAGTCTTAACACTTACCCTCTATCCATCAGTAGCATTTATTGAATGGTGGGAAGCCCAACAGAACCGATCCTTTGAGGTTTGTAAACCTCCCATGCTTTGAACAGTGCTCTGCACACAGAATAGAACTGTTAGAGGAAAGAACAAAATGGAGTCCTGCTGAGGAGTTATCTGGCAGGGTTGTTCAGTGGGGACCGTGATAGTGGCTTAGTCCCCTCTGTCCAGGGAAGGGAAAGAACCTTACCTTCGCATTTTACCCAGAGAGAGGACACCAGGTTTGTATTTTATATTCATTTCCCTGCGGTGCTTTAAGAGCCCAAGTGACACCTGTGGAAAGTCACAAATTTACTGTCAAGAGAAGGCTGGGCCAATGATGGTGGCATCTGTAGAGGGGCAAAACCCAGAACAGGCTACTGTCCCTGGGGGTTTCCCTCTGGCCCCCATAGGAAAGACCCAGCCTCCCCATCTCACCCTCGTCAGCTCCACACACACACACACTCCCGGGATTTCTGACATTTCCAGTCCGCTGTCCCTTGCCGGCGCGAGCTCACCTAGCCCTAGGGAAGGTGGGCTCTGGGGCCCCTCAGATGGAGGGAACATCCTGTGGTGCAGACGGTGGGCCTTGTTTTGCCGCAGAAACTGCTGAACAAAGTGACCTTGGGCCACGCGGCCAGCTGTGCCGCCTACAGCCCCGATGGGGAGATGGTGGCCATCGGCATGAAGAACGGAGAGTTCGTCATCCTGCTGGTGAACAGCCTGAAGGTGTGGGGCAAGAAACGAGACCGCAAGTCGGCCATCCAGGACATCAGGTACCGGCAAGCTCCCGGGCCTCCGGGGAAGCTGGCGTCTGCCACCGCCACAGCTTAGCTGGACAGGGCTTAACGGGGAAGGGGCTCGTTGCCCCCGGATACAGCTCCTAGGGCAGTGGGAGCGGCGCTGGAGGTCCTGTGTACCTGTGTATGCACACTCTCCCAAGTGCAAAAGTCCAGTGTCCATTCATTTATTCAGTAGTATTTCTTGAGCACTTACTGTGTGCAGAGCACTATATTGAGCACTTGGGAGAGGACCCTATAACAATTAGCAGGCCCATTCCCTGCCCACCACGAGCTTACAATCTAGAGGGGGGAGACAGAATTAATATAAATAAATGAATTATAAATCCGTACAGGAGCACTGTGGGGTTGGGAGTGGGGAATGAATAAAGGAAGTGTTCTGTGCACAAAAATAATGATTGTGGCATTTAAGTGCTTCCTCTATGCCACACACTGCCCTCAGCGCTGGGGTAGAGACATGATAATCAGATCACACGGCGTCCTGTTAATACTCCCGGCTGGTTCTATGCCTGCATGTATTCATTCAATCGTATTTATTGAGCACTTACTGTGTGTAGAGCACTGTACTAAGCGCTTGGGAAGTACAGGTTGGCAACATATAGAGACGGTCCCTACCCAACAGTGGGCTCACGTACTCTGTCAAGTGCTTAGTATGGTGCTCTGCAAGCAGTAAGCCCTCAATAAATACGATTGACTGATTGACTGCTCTGGAGTGCGGGTGGTGAAAAGATTGGTGACTTTCCCAGCTCTGAAAGTTGGAGGTACATTTCCTGGGAAAAGAATGTATCCACTTATGGTCGTATTGTCCTCTCCCAAGCGCTTAGTCCAGTGCTCTGCACGCAGTAACCGCTTCATGAATAGGACCGAGTGACCGACCCTGTCTTCCAGGATCAGCCCCGACAACCGTTTCCTGGCGGTGGGCTCAGCGGAGCACACCGTCGACTTCTACGACCTCACCCAGGGCACCAGCCTGAACCGCATCGGCTACTGCAAGGACATCCCCAGTTTTGTGATTCAGATGGACTTCTCGGCGGACAGCAAGTACATTCAGGTGAGTTTCCGGGCGGCGAGACCAACCCCAAGGCCAGGCCGGGCTGGCCACCCGCGGCCCAGTCAGACTGCTACATGCCTCTCCTCCTCTGTAGCCTGCTTAGGGCAAGGTCAGTCACTCAGTCCTACCTATTGAGTGCTTACTGCGTGCAGAGCACTGTACTAAGCACTTGGGAGAGGACCACAGAACAATATAACAGACACATTCCCTGTCCAGAACGAACTTACAGTGTTGAGCTACAGTCTGGTTTACAGTCGCTGACAAGGACGAGGCCTTCCGTCCCTCCCCACAACCTTTGTCCTGCCCCCCACAGCCCCCGGCCCCGGGGGCACTGACTGACACAGCGGGGGAATTGGTGGGGATGATTTTAGCAGCCACATCTCCTTGGCACCAGTCCACGTGGTGGTGGGGAGAGGGGGCAGGGGAAGGGAGGTCTCCCTTCCCTCCCCGAATCCCTCCTGCAGATGCAGAGAGTCTCAGGGTGGTGGTGGAGACAGGCGGGCGGGTGTTCAGTTCAGCGTGCGTACACATGGCATTGGACGCTGCAACTTCTATGTGCAAGTTTTCCTGAACTTGAGGAGGAATGGTGGGTCCACCCTTTGCACCTCTGCCGCCCCGTGGGTGAGGGGGGCAGGTGGCAAGGGTTTCAGTCCTGCGCCTGAGCCGGGCCTTTCCCTGGGCGCCTGGGGAGAGGAATGGCTCCGGCATGGCAGGGAGGTGAGAGGGCGCGGATGCCCAGTTGAACCTGCTCTGTTAGCTCACAGGGTAATCCTCCCTGCCAGGGCTGAAATTCACCCAATTTCCCATGCTGTGACCTTGCCAGCCCCAAGTACCTTTTGACTGTCCCTATTTCCCTCTTCTGGCTAATAGAAATGAAGGGATTGGGGCAGATAGGCTCCCCCGACCTGGGGAGAGCCTGCCCACTCCAGCCGCCTCCCCGCCGTCCCCTTCCAGGTATCCACGGGGGCCTATAAGCGCCAGGTCCACGAGGTGCCCCTGGGGAAACAGATGACGGATGCTGCAGTCATCGAGAAAGTCACCTGGGCCACTTGGACGAGGTCAGTTGGGCAAAAATATTCAGGAGAAAGCCTCAGCATCACCCTCCCGCCTCTTCCCCCTCTGTCCAGCCATGGGGAGGGGCCTCCGGGCTCACACTGCAGCCAGGCTAACTACTGGGAGCAGCATGGCCTAGTGGCTACAGCAGGGGCCTCAGAGTCAGAAGGACCTGGGTTCTAATCCTGCCTCTGCCAGGTGTCTGCTGGGTGTCCTTCAGAAAATCACTTCACTTTGGTACGCCTCAGTTATCTGTAGAATAATAATAATAATGTTGGTATTTGTTAAGCGCTTACTATATGCCAAGCACTGGTCTAAGCACTGAGGGAGATACAAGGTAATCAGGTTGTCCCACATGGGGCTCACAGTCTTCATCCCCATTGTACAGATGAGGTAACTGAGGCACAGAGAAGTTAAGTGACTTGCCCAAAGTCACGCAGCTGGCGGAGCCGGGATTAGAACCCACGACCTCTGACTCCCAAACCCGGGCTCTTTCCACTGACTGAGCCCCTTCCTTCCTCTCCCCCTCGTCCCCCTCTCCATCCCCCCCTTCTTACCCCTTCCCTTCCCCACAGCACCTGTATATATGCTTGTACATATTTATTACTCTATTTATTTATTTATTTATTTTACTTGTACATATCATCATCATCAATCGTATTTATTGAGCGCTTACTATGTGCAGAGCACTGTACTAAGCGCTTGGGAAGTACAAATTGGCAACATATAGAGACAGTCCCTACCCAACGGTGGGCTCACATCTATTCTATTTATTTTATTTTGTTAGTATATTTGGTTTTGTTCTCTGTCTCCCCCCTTTTAGACTGTGAGCCCACTGTTGGGTAGGGCCTGTCTCTATATGTTGCCAAATTGTACTTTCCAAGCGCTTAGTACAGTGCTCTGCACATAGTAAGCACTCAGTAAATACGATTGATGGTGATGATGATGAGCCAGGCTGCTTGTCCAAGAATGGGGTTAAGAGTATGTGGGACAGGGACTGTGTTTTACCCAGTTTGCTTGTATCCACCCCAGCACTTAGTGCAACGCCTGGCACATTTAACAAATGCCAAAATTTATTTTATTATTATTATTATCATTATTATTATTATTTGGGAGCCAGGGGCCAGGACAGGCAGTCAGCCCGAGGAGGGTGGGGAGATGGGTAGTCAGTCAATCAATCAATCGTATTTATTGAGCGCTTACTGTGTGCAGAGCACTGTACTAAGCGCTTGGGAAGTACAAGTTGGCAACATATAGAGATAGTCCCTGCCCAACAGTGGGCTCACAGTCTAAAAGTCAACCCCCGGGGAAAGACAGATCTGTTGAGAGCCAGGGAAGCCATGGACCCAAGTAACCAACCCCCCTCACACCAGGAGTTGGTCCGGGACACGTGAGCCGGAGCCAGAGGTCACCAAGATGACCGAGACCTCCCGCGGGGAACTGAGGGGTCCGTCTCAAGGGAATTGGGCCTTGGGTGGTCCAGCTGCCTTCCTCTTGGCTTCCTCCCCGAGGGAGAGGACGGTTTTCCCAGTGCGTCTGTTGTGTGTCTAACACTCATCCCGGTGTGCCCCTTCCCGTCGGCCCAGCGTCCTCGGAGACGAGGTCATCGGGATCTGGCCCCGCAACGCCGACAGAGCCGACGTCAACTGTGCCTGCGTCACCCACGCCGGCTTAAACGTGGTCACCGGGGACGACTTCGGGCTGGTGAAACTCTTCGATTTCCCGTGCACCGAGAAGTTTGTGAGTCGGGGAGCTTGGGCGGCTGTGGGCTGCGCACCGGAGAATTTCCCGCATGCCCCCAACAACCCAGCCTGAGCGATGTAGCCCAGGGTGGTCCACAGTTCTGCCGTCATGCCTGGGCTGCTTTTGGAGATGGGGCCAGACCAGGCGAGGAGTTGGGTTTTGCGGCACCTGAACTGGTCCAAGCGCAGTGAGCCCGTGGCTCATCAGCCGGCCCAGACCCACGGAAGGCTCTTCCCTGGCATGGCCTTCTGGAAAGGCTCTGCCACTTGCCTGCTGCGTGACTTTGAGCAGTCAATCAATCAATCAATCGTATTTATTGAGCGCTTACTGTATGCAGAGCACTGTACTAAGCGCTTGGGAAGTACAAGTTGGCAACATATACAGTCCCTACCCAACAGTGGGCTCCCAGTCTAGAAGGGGGAGACAGAGAACAAAACCAAACATACTAACAAAATAAAATAGAATAGATATGTACAAGTAAAATAAATAAATAGAGTAATAAATATGTACAAACATATATACAGGGGAAGGGAAGGAGGTAAGGCAAGTCACCTAACTTCTTTGTGCCTCAGTTTCATCATCCGTAAAATAAGGATTCAGTATTCATTCTCTCTCCTTACTCAGATTCTGAGCCTCATGTGAGACAGGGACTGTCCCCAATCTGTTTAATGATGTGTCTACTCCTACCTCTTAGTAGAATTCATTCATTCATTCAGTCGTATTTATTGAGCGCTTACTGTGTGCAGAGCACTGTACTAAGCGCTTGGGAAGCACAAGCTGGCAACATATAGAGACAGTCCCTACCCAACGGTGGGCTCACAGTCTAGAAGGGGGAGAGAACAAAACCAAACATATTAACAAAATAAAATAAATAGAATAGATACGTGCAAGTAAAATAAATAGAGTAATAAATATGTACAAACATATATACAGGGGAAGGGTGAATAGAGTAATAAATGTGTACAAACATATATACATATATATAGAGGAAGGGAAGGAGGTAAGGCAAGTCACCTAACTTCCCTGTGCCTCAGTTTCATCATCCGTAAAATAAGGATTCAATATTCATTCTCTCTCTTACTCAGATTCTGAGCCTCATGTGAGACAGGGACTGTGTCCAATCTGTTTAGGATGTATCTACTCCTAGCTCTTAGTAGAATTCATTCATTCATTCAGTCGTATTTATTGAGCGCTTACTGTGTGCAGAGCACTGTACTAAGCGCTTGGGAAGTCCTAGTGAGCAACATATAAAGACGGTCCCTACCCAACAATGGGCTCACAGTCTAGAAGGGGGAGACAGACGACAAAACAAAACATGTGGACAGGTGTCAAGTCGTCAGAACAAATAGAATTAAAGCTAAATGCACATCATTAATAAAATAAATAGAATAGTAAATATGTAGGTGTCGTCGTCAGAACAAATAGAATAAACACTAAATGCACATCATTAATAAAATAAATAGAATAGTAAATATGTACAAGTAAAATAAATAGAGTAATAAATCTGTACAAACATATATACAGGTGCTGTGAGGAGGGGAAGGAGGTAGGGCGGGGGGGATGGGGAGGAGGAGAGGAAAAAGGGGGCTCAGTCTGGGAATCAATCAATCAATCGTATTTATTGAGCGCTTACTGTGTGCAGAGCACTGTACTAAACGCTTGGGAAGTACAAGTTGGCAACATATAGAGACAGTCCCTACCCAACAGTGGGCTCACAGTCTAGAAGAAGGCCTCTTGGAGGAGGTGGGCTCAGAATATTTGGTACATAATAGGCATTTAACACAAGCCACTATTATTAGGGTGGTGGTTTATTCAGTCAGTCGTATTTTTTGAGCACTTACGACGTTCAGAGCACTGGACTAAGCCCTTGGAAGAGTACAGTGCAATGACAGAACAGACACATTCCCTGCACACAAAGAGCAGTGAGTCTCAGGAGCCTGGTGGGACTGTGAGCCCACTGTTGGGTAGGGACTGTCTCTATATGTTGCCAACTTGTACTTCCCAAGCGCTTAGTACAGTGCTCTGCACACAGTAAGCGCTCAATAAATACGATTGATGATGATGATGATGATCCAGGGTTGCATATCCAAGCCACTTGGGGTTGCAGGGAGAGGGAGGGTCCCCTGGGTTTCTATGTCCTGCTTTTATAGACTGTCGGCTCCTCGAGGGCTGGGAGCCACAAGCGCTTAATACAGCGCCCTCCACACAATAAGTACCTTGGGCAAGTCACTTCACTTCTCTGTGCCTCAGTTCCCTCATCTGTAAAACGGGGATTAAGACTGTGAGCCCCACATGGGACAACCTCATTTCCTTGTGTTCCCCCCAGCGCTTAGAACAGTGTTTTGCACATAGTAAGCGCTTAACAAATACCAACATTATTATTATTACATTGTTATTATTGTTGTTATTATTATTATTATTATTATTATTATTATTATTATTCTTATTACCAACACTGGCTCTCTCTCCCAGGCCAAACACAAGCGCTACTTCGGACATTCCGCTCACGTGACCAACATCCGCTTCTCCCACGACGACAAGTACGTGATCAGCACGGGAGGAGACGACTGCAGGTACGCGATGCCGCAAGCGGGGCTGGAGCGTGCGGGATGCCGGTCCTGGGGAAGAGGGGGGAATGTTTCCACAGTCCACTTGTGTCTTGGTCCCGGCGCCCTGTGACTTTCGGCCTTTCTCGTCTGGCCTTCGGCCCCCGTTCAGTTGAGAAGGGCAGAAAAGATTGAGGTTAAAATTTAGGTTCCGTCAGTCATTTCCTGCTGGTGCTAGTGGCTAGTAACTGGTGTAGCGGCCTTCCTATCAGGCAGAAACTCCTCACCCTGGGCTTCCAGGCTGTCCATCCATCCCCTCGCCCCTCACCTCCCTTCTGTCCTTCTCCAGCCCAACCCGCACCCTCTGCTCCTCCGCCGCTAATCTCCTCACCGTACCTCGTTCTCGCCTGTCCCACCATCGACCCCCGGCCCACGTTCTCCCCCGGGCCTGGAATGCCCCCAATCCCTCTGCCCATCCGCCAATCTAGCTCTCTTCCTCCCTTCAAGGCCCTACTGAGAGCTCACCTCCTCCAGGAGGCCTTCCCACACTGAGCCCCTTCCTTCCTCTCCCCCTCGTCCCCCTCACCATCCCCCCCATCTTACCTCCTTCCCTTCCCCACAGCACCTGTATATATGTTTGGACATATTTATTACTCTATTTATTTTACTTGTACATATCTATTCTATTTTATTTTGTTAGTATGTTTGGTTTTGTTCTCTGTCTCCCCCTTTTAGACTGTGAGCCCACTGTTGGGTAGGGACCGTCTCTATATGTTGCCAACTTGGACTTCCCAAGCGCTTAGTACAGTGCTCTGCACACAGTAAGCGCTCAATAAATATGATTGATGATGATGATGATGGCCTCCCCACAGGCCAGACAAGGGCGACTGCCGGACCGACATCTTGGCCTGCTAGGATTCATTCATTCAATTGTATTTATTGAGCCCTTACTGTGTGCAGAGCACCGTACTAAGCGCTTGGGTAATCCAAGTGGGCAACATATAGAGACGGTCCCTATAATAATAATAATGATGATGATGGCATTTGTTAAGTGCTTACTCTGTGCAAAGCACTGTTCTAAGCGCTGGGGAGGTTACAAGGTGATCAGGTTATCCCACGCGGGGCTCACAGTTTTAATCCCCGTTTTCCAAATGAGGTTACTGAGGCACAGAGAAGTGACTTGAGTTGCCCAAAGTCACACAGCTGACAGTTGGCGGAGCCGGGATTTGAACCCACGACCTCTGGCTCCAAAGCCTGGGCTCTTTCCACTGAGCCACGCTGAATCAATCAATCAATCAATCGTATTTATTGAGCGCTTACTGTGTGCAGAGCACTGTACTAAGCGCTTGGGAAGTACAAGTTGGCAACGTATAGAGACAGTCCCTACCCAACAGTGGGCTCACAGTCTATTCCTCTTTTGCAAGAACCTGACCCTGGGTAGCATTGTTCCACCACCACTGTCTCTCATTCACCACAGGCTTAAGCCCATTGTTGAAGGACTAGAGACATTTTACAGGGGAGAAACTACCTGCAAGTTTAAGTGGTCTGGTCCAATCAATCAATCGTATTTATTGAGTGCTTACTGTATGCAGAGTACTGTACTAAGCGCTTGGGAAGTACAAATTGGCAACATATAGCGACAGTCCCTACCCAACAGTGGGCTCACAGTCTAAAAGGGGACAGTGGGCTCACAGTCTAAAAGGGGGAGACGGAGAACAAAACCAAACATACTAACAAAATAAAATAAATAGAATATCATCATCGTCATCATCAATCGTATTTATTGAGCGCTTACTGTGTGCAGAGCACTGTACTAAGCGCTTGGGAAGTACAAGTTGGCAACATATAGAGACGGTCCCTACCCAACAGTGGGCTCACAGTCTGAAAGGGGGAGACAGGGAACAGAACCAAACATACTAACAAAATAAAATAAATAGAATAGATATGTACAAGTAAAATAGAGTAACAAATATGTACAAACATATATATATATAAACAGGTGCTGTGGGGAAGGGAAGGAGGTAAGATGTCGGGGGATGGAGAGGGAGACGAGGGGGAGAGGAAGGAAGGGGCTCAGCCTGGGAAGGCCTCCCATACATAGATATGTACAAGTAAAATAAATAAATAAATAGAGTAATAAATATGTGTTATCGACAAGTAGGGTGCAAAATAGGTTAACTCGGTGTGAATCGGCCGCAGGGTTCTTGTACCCAGGGTGGTGACGCAGATAGGAAAAATGACTCGGAGACATGAGTTCAGATAGAGCAGCAAAGAAGGAAAGTGGCTACCTGCCCGTTCACCTCCCCGGAGAGGGACGAGTGACAAGCAGCCCCGATCCCAATATCACTCCGTCCTTTATTGAGTTACAGCAACATGGGAGTGGGGCATTTGGAAATTTCAGGAATTCAGTTAGGACTTTTAGACTGTGAGCCCACTGTTGGGTAGGGACCGTCTCTGTATGTTGCCAACTTGTACTTCCCAAGTGCTTAGTCCAGTGCTCTGCCCACAGTAAGTGCTCAATAAATACGATTGATGATGATGATGATTTGGAAATTTCAGGAATTCAATTAGGACGTTTTGACTGTGAGCCCACTGTTGGGTAGGGACCATCTCTGTATGTTGCCAACTTGTACTTCCCAAGCGCTTAGTACAGTGCTCTGCACACAGTAAGCACTCAATAAATACGATTGATGATGATGATGATTTGGAAATTTCAGGAATTCAATTAGGACGTTTAGACTGTGAGCCCACTGTTGGGTAGGGACTGTCTCTATATGTTGCCAACTTGTACTTCCCAAGCACTTAGTACAGTGCTCTGCCCACAGTAAGCGCTCAATAAATACGATTGCTTGATTGACTGACAGGATGTTACAAAATTCTCATTATTCTCTTTTCTCATTGCCTTGTGCAGGATGTTGTTATCTGCCCTATGGCCTTGCATAGATAGGTGTGTAAATTCTCATTATCTTCGATTATCACTGTCTTGTGCAGGATGTCATCTGCCCTATGACCTTGCATAGATAGGTGGTACTTGTTAATGGCCTTGAAGGCTTCATCATCATCAATCGTATTTATTGAGCGCTTACTGTGTGCAGAGCACTGTACTAAGCGCTTGGGAAGTACAAGTTGGCAACATATACAGTCCCTACCCAACAGTGGGCTCACAGTCTAAAAGACATAGAGAAGCAGCGTGGCTCAGTAGAAAGAGCCCGGGCTTTGGAGTCAGAGGTCATGGGTTCAAATCCCGGCTCCGCCACTTGTCATCTGTGTGACTTTGGGCAAGTCACTTAACTTCTCTGGGCCTCAGTTACCTCATCTGTAAAATGGGGAGTAAGACTGTGAGCCCCGCGTGGGACAACCTGATCACTTTGTAACCTCCCCAGCGCTTACAGCAGTCCTTTGCACATAGCGCTTAAAAAAAACAAAATGCTACACTACTCCTATTCATTAATTCATTCAATCGTATTTATTGAGCGCTTACTGTGTTTAGAGCACCGTACTAAGCGTTTGGGAAGTACAAGTCGGCAACATCTAGAGACGGTCCCTACCCAAACAATGAAATGCAAATTCGTGAAGCGTTCCATATTTTTACTCATTCATTCATTCATTCAGTCGTATTTATTGAGCAATTACTGTGTGCAGAGCACTGTACTAAGCGCTTGGGAAGTACAAGCTGGCAACGTATAGAGATGGTCCCTACCAAACAACGGGCTCACAGTCTAGAAGGGGGAGACAGACAACAAAACAAAACCCTCGCTCTTCCTCCCTCATAGATTATGGGCCCTGGATGTCACAGTCTTTTAGACTGTGAGCCCACTGTTGGGTAGGGACTGTCTCTAGATGTTGCCAACTTGTACTTCCCAAGCGCTTAGTACAGTGCTGTGCACACAGTAAGCGCTCAATAAATATGATTGATGATGATGGATGGGGCAGGGATCGTGTCTGATCCGTTGCTCGCGTCCGTCCCCGTGTTGAGCGTGTAGTAAATGCTTAACATCCTTGTTACGTCATTGCCCGTTTACTATGCCATGCTAATAGTGTTGTGACTAAATCATCATCAATCGTATTTATTGAGCGCTTACTATGCTGTTCTAAGCGCTTGGGAAGTACAAATTGGCAACATATAGAGACAGTCCCTACCCAACAGTGGGCTCACGGTCTAAAAATGTCAAAATACCTGTAGGCGGGGGAAAAAAAATTAATTCGTCGGCTCCGAACTGGAACGTCTGCGACTTGTCCCCCGTTAATTTCCGTCTAGTGTGTTCGTGTGGCGGTGCCTGTGAGAAAAGCCCCAGCTCTCCTGCGTTGCTGCCTCGAGCGACACGTCGGCCCTTCTGGACGCTGCGGCCGTTTCCCGAGATGCTGCACGGGAAGGATGCCCTCATCCCCAAACCCTGGCTTTGGGGGGAAGAATTCCGACCTGTGGCCCACCCGCTGTCCAGACCAGTAAGGAAGCCTCACACAGAGTGTCCGCAGCATCTCCCAACTTGAAACCTCAGTCACCCGAGTGATTACGGAGCTCTTAATTGGCAGTGGAACTTGAAAAGAGATTTTAAGAGCCCGTTCCTACCCGCGTTAGGAAAATCCACCTGTGGCAAAAACGTTTCGTTTCCATCAGAGGCCGTTCTCCACCCAGTGCTAGCGCAAAGACGGTCAGCGCTGCTCTTCCCTCTCAGCTTTCAGCAACCAAATGAGCCATGCCCAAACAGTCGGGGTCGTTTTTTTTGTTTTTCCAAGTTTAGTTTGCCGAGTTTTCTATCCGCGAAGTGCCTTGGGAAGTTTCAAGTTGCTCAGAGCCCACAGAGCTGTCTCTGCTGTCTACACACGGTGCTAACCCCCTTCGACGGAAGAGGAGGGCTCACCAGGCATCCTTAGCAGACGGGTGGGGTGTCCACGAGGGAGGCTTATTTTTTTTTTAACGCTCCATAACCGAATCCTTAACTGGCCGGTCATGGGCTCTGCAGATCCGTGGGCAAATGCGATGTTTCAGTCTAGGGGGAGAGCATTGTCAGCGACGCTGACAAGCTGCCATTTCTTTAGGGGGCCCAACGGTCCGGTGTCGGGAAGTAGCCCGGCCAACGGATTTAGCCAGCTTTCCCAACCCCGCCTGCCTTCCCGCTGAAGGCGAGGCGCTGGTGGTGTCCAATCCTCAGTGCCAGGAGGAGGAGGGAGACCAGTTGAACTTCTCCTTGGTAGGAAAACCCCTCTTCCCACAGCCCCTGGGGCTGACCCTGCGGTTTAAGGGGAGTGGACCCTGGGCTTAAGGGGAGCGGACCCCCCCCTCTGCTCATCGCAGCCGTGGGGAGGTCGGGTAGTGTCCACTGGCTGCCTTAGGAACGTAAAACAAGTAAAAGATCTGCAGGGGGACAGACTGAGTTGCCCCAGTGCTAGCCTCCCTCCAGCCAGTGATTTCTTACCCATCTTTTACCGAAGCAGAAGATCAAAAAAAATCTGCTGCTGCTGAGAGGAAAATGAGAGCATCCGTGAAAGGGAGGAGGCAATGAACGGCTGGATTTAACTCCCACCTCTCCCCGGGCCGGCGACCGCAGTGGACTAGGTCAGTGGGTGATACTTTTTTTTTTCTTAGCAACACTTCTTCATCTAAAAATGCCTTATGTGAATCATCACAGGTTAGAGCTCTCACCCGGAGTCCCTATGCAGTCTTTTGTTCGGTATCAATACGGATACGATTAATAACTTAGTCCCGTAGAGGCTGGGTGATCACCTCGTTTGCCTACGTTGTACTGGTGTTGGCCTTTCACGTCGGTTGTATCCTGCATAAACAATAATCACTTGGAAGAATAATGAACCAATCAGTGGTGACCTGTGATTCTGTATTTAAGAGCAATAGTGTCTGTGTGAGAAAAAAAAAACAAAAGCAAGAAGCCGAAGTAGAATTTGTACACATTTCGAGGGTATGATTTCATGTAGGGTGAAAACCTGCACTGTACTCTAGCTCCTGTAAACAAAGATATTGGTGCATGGATTTATTTTTCAATTGTTGACATAATTTGAAGATCTCTGTTGTCAAATAAATTTGGTTACGGAAATGGTGTGGGCAGGACCCGTATAAGTGAATGTTGGCATAAACAGCGAGCGTGGTTTAGAGCGGCACACCAAGTGTTAAATAATAGCCCCTTCCTTTAATGCTAAAACCCTTGAATAACTTGCTACTGTTTCACAAAACCAAAATCTCCCAAACCACCTTAAGTCTATAAGCTTTATTGATACTTGTTTTTTTTTTTTTACATTTCACAATGCATTCCACAGACTTAGTTCATTCAGTACAGCTTAAACCGCAATTGTATAAACTTCATGTGTAGTTTCTTGCATGACGATATTTGCTATTCCCAAATCACATTTTTTTGCAGCATTAGATATTCAGTCCACAGATTCGGAGATTTAAATGACAAAATTAACTACCGCAGTGGGTTTGTGTAACAAAGTGTGTGTTGGAGTTTCTCTATGCGCAGGGCCTTGTTTTCTGTTTTTTTAATCTAAAAAAAAAATCCCGGGGCTAGTGTTCCTAGAAACCTTTTTATCTTTTTCAAGCTTACGTGCTACGGAGCTACTCAAAAAATCAGTCATTTCTGACCTGTCGAGCACTGTGGAGCAGCTGAAAAGGTCTAAGCTTTGTGAAACACTATATATATTTATATATATTGGCAATTAATGAAACAGTAAAATCACAAATACAGCTAGACTCATACCAAAAAGGCAAGCACCCTTGCTCTAGTGGTACGCTCTCCTACACATTTCATTTTAGAAAATCGGCAATCTACACAGACCATACACAGCGCACAAACTGTGAGAAGTGTTATTTGTTCGGCTCCCCCCCAGCCCACCCCGCCCGACTCTACAAGTTCCTGCAACACCCAGACTACCTCCAATGAAGCATTAATGTACAGCTTTCTCAGATCTCCTGTATTTAAACCAGTGCCTCACAGGAAAAAAAAAACAACAACAACAACAAAAAAAAAAACCAAAGATGATTAGGTTTTTAAATCCATACATAGCAGCTTACAATACTTAAAATGATGAAACACACATGGCAGTCAAGGCAGGTTTTTTTTCCCCCCCTCAAACACTGCGTTGCTAAAAAATAAAGATCTGTGAAATTGCACTGCAATGTCAAGGCTCCGTCCTTCCCTGCATTTCCCCCCCTCCCCAAACCCCGACAATGAATTCCTATTGGTACGCTTGCTCCCGGCTTTTTCACTCGGCTTTGCGCTTCAATCCGGGGATCTTAGCTTGGATTCTGAAAGGGGAAGGGGGGGAAGAGAAATAAACAAAAAGACGTGGTAAGTCACTGCAAAAATCCCTTTATGCACATCCTTTATAGACCATGATACTGCAAAACAGGTGGGTGTTTAGTATCTTGCCACCCTGGCTGCGAAAGATTAAAGCAGTTAGCTCCCCGTGGGTGCGGAAAACAGGTCCACTCTGAGCCAAGAACAGCCCGAGATAGTAGAACCCAGGGCAGGTGCTAATAAGTCTTTTAGACTGTGAGCCCACTGTTGGGTAGGGACTGTCTCTCTATGTTGCCAATTTGTACTTCCCAAGCGTTTAGTACAGTGCTCTGCACATAGTAAGCGCTCAATAAATACGATTGATGATGATAAACCATAGCCAACAGGAGACAAAAAAAAATCCCCCCAAAAAAACAACTCTCCGCCACTTAGGAGCAGGACAACTTTGTTTCAGGTCGGAGGTCAAGGAAGTGTTGTCCCAAATGGCGGGCTCCATCACATCTTCTAGACTGTGAGCCCACTGTTGGGTAGGGACTGTCTCTATATATTGCCAGCTTGTACTTCCAAGCGCTTAGTACAGTGCTCTGCACACAGTAAGCGCTCAATAAATATGATTGATTGATTGATCCAGCATCCAGGGCCGGAGGGCCCCGGTCTGACCCAGGAGTGGGCAGGTGGAAGGAAGGCCTCGCTCCTTTAAGACACCGAACCGCAGTGCCGCCGTTACAGACGAGGACACTTACTTGGCCATAGCGTCTTTAACGTTCTTATTCACGAGCCCCAGGTAATGATCGATCTGAGCCTGAAACAGAGGAATAAGCGTGGTTGGCGGGGAATTACCCTCGCTGGTGAGTCTCGACCGCAAGGACCCTGGTATGGACCTGCGGGCCCCCCCAGCCCCTGCCCGCTGACATCATACAACCGTAAGCCTCTTTCTCCAACATGCCCTGGCCCCTGGATAATAATAATAATAATAATGGCATTTATTAAACGCTTACTATGTGCAAAGCACTGTTCTAAGCGCTGGGGGAGATACAAGGTGAGCAAGTTGTCCCACGTGGGGCTCACAGACTTAATCCCCATTTTCCAGATGAGGGAACTGAGGCCCAGAGAAGTGAAGTGACGGGCCCAAAGTCACACAGCTGACGAGTGGCGGAGCCGGGATTCGAACCCATGACCTCTGACTCCGAAGCCCGGGCTCTTCCCACTGAGCCATGCTGCGGATGAAATAGAGGGCTCCACTTTTCCTAAGGGAGTTGGCACTACGAAGATCCACACATTTGAGTAACAGTCTTCCACTTTAATTTGTTATTTGTTTAGTGCTTACTACGTGTCAAGCACTGTTCTAAGCGCTGGGCTAGGAACGAGTTAATCAGGTTACACACACAGCCCCTGCCCCGCAGGAGGGAGAACAGGTATTTAATCCCCATTTTACAGATGAAGAAACTGAGGCACAGAGACTGTGAGCCCACTGTTGGGTAAGGACTGTCTCTATATGTTGCCAACTTGTGCTTCCCAAGCGCTCAGTACAGTGCTCTGCACACAGTAAGCGCTCAATAAATGATTGATTGATTGATTGAAACACCAGGTGTCACAGCAGGCAATTGGCTGAGCTGGGATTAGAACCCAGATCCTCTCTCCAAGGCCTGTGCTCTTTCCCCTAGGCCACACTGCCTCTCTGCTGTTTTTCATTTCTACGTGAAAAACAACGGTCTTGCTCAATCAATCAGTGGCATTGGGGCGCTTACTCTGTGCCGAGCACTGTACTAAGCCCTTGGGAGAGTACGGTACAACAGAGGTGACAGACACACCTGGAATGAAGAGCTACTGGTCCACACTGCTGCAGGTGGTTTGCTACATAAACGTCTTACCTTATCCACTGGTAAACTTATTATTTTTCTTTTAATTTTGGAGGAAAGCTTAGCGTGGTGTGAACTGCCTCGACACTGACGAGGGATGGCTGGCAGGGTAAAGGGAAGAGAGCTGGCCCTCCATCTTTGCTTCTACCACCACTAGTTCCTGAAACCCAAACCCCGAGGCCTACAGGTACACTTCACATTACCCCTGCAAGGAAGCCTGTTCCTTGGTCTATTGAGGATTTCACCCACTTAAACTCACCTGATGCCTTTCATAAATTACGGGAACACTAAAGAGTGAAATCAGAGCTGGAAAAGAAAAGAAAAGGAATTGAGGTGCAAACTAGGCAGACTGAAGGGAAAAATGAAACCCCCTAACAGGATTATTTCTATGGGGGTGTCTGGAACTGGTGGTAAATCCAGCAGTAGGGGCTGTGGCCACAACTGTTCTGGTTTTCATAACCAGTTGGAGAAGATGGTTTTACGGGACGGTCACTGGCTTTGGCTCCTCAAACGCTCACGGTCAAACACAACCACTGCCTCTATGGCTACAGCCACCCGTTTTGGCTCAGTGGCAAATTACCGAAAGGCCGTATAAAGCCACTTCATTCTGCGAATACCGTTTCCCAGTTTTAATTTCCAGTCTGTGGGCATCTGACTGATCTGCGCCTTGCAGTGAGTGTGAGTGGTCAGGTAAGCTGGCTGATGGTGCCGGTATACAGAGAGGCCGATGGCCCACCCCCGCTGCCAGCTTTCAACAGGCCAGTCGCATCAACAGAGCCCGAAAACCAGGAGATGGGAAGCGTATCCGGGCCATCGAGGAATGGGATCCGGCCTGGTGCCATTGGAACTGACAATTGCCCCAGAGTCTTTGAGAACAAAAACTGAATGGTGGACAAGAAAGAGATCAGGAGACAAAATATCCTTTCAGGATCGTGCTCATTCTTCCTCTCTCGACTCACTTTTTTCCAATCAAAGATCATTTGCCCATGGGCCGTAAGGATATTCTCCGCTTGGCCTCTCCTCCTCATGGCTTTTCCCCCAGCTGCTTGCCACACTTACCCAATATCAGTAGCGTCAGTCCATTGAACAAGGCACCAACGTAAGTGAATACCCACATCAACACTGCAAACTAAAAGAAAACAAGATTAATTCACAAAAGTAGTACAGGCGGTAAGAAATCATCCCTCCAACTTTGAAAAGAACAACTTCTGTAGAACCCACAGCCTAATTTAAAAATCAAAGCCCTCATCTAAAATGGCTCCTGAGCGTGAAGGGGAGTTGGCATACTTCGAGGAGAAGCAGCACAGCCTCAGAGATAGACACTGGGCCTGGATGGCAGAGTTTCTAGTCCCTGCTCTCCCACTCTTCTGCTGTGTGACCTTGGGCAAGTCACTTCACTTCTCTGGGCCTCAGTTCCCTCAACTGTAAAATGGAGATTAAGACTGTGAGTCCCCTGTGGGAAATAATAATAATAATGATGACATTTAGTAAGCGCTTACTATGTGCTTTGCACTGTTCTAAGTGCTGGGGAGGTTACAACATGATCAGGTTGTCCCACGGGGGACTCACAGTCTTAATCCCCATTTTACAGATGAGGTATTTATTTATTTTATTTGTACATATCTATTCTATTTATTTTATTTTGTTAGTATGTTTGGTTTTGTTCTCTGTCTCCCCCTTTTAGACTGTGAGCCCACTGTTGGGTAGGGACTGTCTCTATATGTTGCCAATTTGTACTTCCCAAGCGCTAGTACAGTGCTCGGCACATAGTAAGCGCTCAATAAATACGATTGATGATGAGGTAACTGAGGCCCAGAGAAGCTAAGTGACTTGCCCGAAGTCACACAGCTGACAACTGGTGGAGCTGGGATTTGAACCCATGACCTCTGACTCCAAAGCCCAAGCTCTTTCCACTGAGCCACGCTGCTTCTCTGAAGGGACTGTGTCCAACCTGATTACCCTGCATCTACCTCAGCTCTCGGAGTAAGCACTTAAATACCTATTAAAAAAATAGGAGATGGCCGTTAACGACAATAATAATCGTATTTGTTTAGTGTTTCCTAGGTGCCAAACACTGTTCTAGATACAGGATAGTCGGGTTGGATATGATCCCTTGTCCCACATGGGGCTCGGAGTCTTAACCTCCATTTTACAGATGAGGTAACGGAGGTGGTTATCTTTCACATCCAGTTCACTAGACTGAGTCCAGGTGCACGAGAGTGGTGTTCTTCCCCTGGCACGGCTGGCCGGTGGTGGTACACCGGCATGTCATGGGGGTGACTCCGTGCTCCCGGGACCCTGCCGCTACAGCGATTCTGGAGGCTGCAAGAGGGCCGGGGATGAGCAGCCAGCCTACTGCCCACCCTCACCTCGCCTTCCCCTTCTCCTTGGCCTCAAGCTGGCCTGGCAGAGCGCCGAGATGCGGGCAACCCTGAACCAAGGACAGAGGGCCTGAAAGGGGGCCACCACGCTGCTGGGTGAGCAACAAAGTAACCGGTGAGCGTAGAGGGAAAAGAGAGTGAGACCGGGAACGGTGCCTCGAGGGACCCTAACAGAGGGGAGAGGCAGAGGAAAAAAAAAAAAATCAGTGGAAGAGACGGGGAGGAAGCAGCTAGAGAGTAAGACGAGACCTAGGAGAGAACTGTGCTAATGAAGGGAGTACTCTACAGTGATGAAGGCAGCTGAGAGGAAAGAGAGAATTAGTAGAGAGTGGAGTCTCTGAGGAGCTCTAAATGTCGACTCCAGTCTCTAGAATGTAAGCTTGTTTTGGGCAGGAGGTGTGTCTGTTTATTGTTGAACTTTACTCTCCCCAGCGCTTAGTACAGTGCTCCGCACACAGTTAATGCTTAATAACTCTGACTGGCTGGCCGACTGACTAGAATTGCAGAGTGGCAGAAATGCAATGCTGTTTGTCCCCAGCACCTGCAAAAAGACCAAGCATGAAGAGTTCTCCCTCCTTTTTAATAATAATAATAATAATGGCATTTGTTTAGCACTTACTATGTGCAGAGCACTGTTCTAAGCGCTGATAATAATGATAGCATTTATTAAGCATGTACTATGTGCAAAGCACTGTTCTTCTGCGCTGAGGAGGTTATAAGGTGATCAGGTTGTTCCATGGGGGGGGGGGGGGGGGTCACAGTCTTCGTCCACATTTTACAGATGAGGGAACTGAGGCACAGAGAAGTAAAGTGACTTGCCCAAGGTCACACAGCTGACAAGTGGCAGAGCCGGGATCTGAACCCATGACCTCTGACTCCAAAGCCCGTGCTCCTTCCACTGAGCCACGCTGCTCACATAATAATGGTGGTATTTGTTAAGCGCTTACTATGTGTAAAGCACTGTTCTAAGAGCTGGGGGGGGATACAAGGTGATCAGGTTGTCCCACTTGGGGCTCACAGTCTTAATCCCCATTTTACAGATGAGGTAACTGAGGCACAGAGAAGTTAAGTGGCTTGCTTAAGTGCTCTTTCCACCGAGCCACGCTGCTGTTTGGCCTCCCTCAAACACTTCCACTAAGCTAAAGGTCTCCCTGGCAACTGGGACCATTTCCAGAAGTGCCACCATGCTGGGTCCATCCAACATGACCCTCTGGCCCAAGGCCACCTAGGGCAAGACAAAAAACAAACTAACCCTCTGTGGGGCAGAGGGGAGAGCGGGTGACAGCGGGTCACCTGAGCAGCGCTGACCCTTCTCCTGTTACACGGCACTGGCCCGCACTCGAGCAGATACTCGATCTCTGCGGCCCTCCCACAAAGGGCGGGGGGGAAGGGATTCCAAAATGCCCCCCGGGGCTTTGCAGACCAATCGCCTGCAGACAAACAGAAACTCTTCCCCCTGCCACAGGCTCACTTGGCATCTGGACACAACTGGGTCCACTGTGTGAAAGGGAGGAGCAAGCTCACGACCAATAGTTCGCCGTTTGCTCTGCAGGATTGTCAGAAAAGACGAGAGGGGACCGCAGGACCCCATCAGTTCCGGCCGGCGGCCCGCACCAATGCCTATGTCTGCAACTGCCTGAAAATTTCCAGCTAATAACCACCTTCGACTGTGTCTACCTCAGTTTAGACTCGCAGCCTAGTGCTCAGGGGCAGAAGCAATCCTGAGCCTTGTGAACATCGACAATCCCACCTACAAATTTAACTTTTCAACCTTCATCATCCCCGCCCCCCGGCCACTGCGAGCAGAAACTGATTTGAGACCACCACCCATCTTTGCTTCCTTCCTAGGCCTGCATGCCAGCAAGGGGCAGGTGGCTTTAGACTGTGAGCCCACTGTTGGGTAGGGACTGTCTCTGTATGTTGCCAATTTGTACTTCCCAAGTGCTTAGTACAGTGCTCTGCACATAGTAAGCGCTCAATAAATACGATTGATGATGATGATGATGGAGGAAAAGATAGGAACAAAGCAGGCCGCCCGTGGCACGGCCAACACCCAGACACACAGAAGCAGCTTGAACAGGGCAGTGTGGCAGGGAGCCCAGCTGCAGCCTGGCCCTTCCCCAGTTCTCTCTATCCTCACTCAGGTTCCTCCCGGCCTCTTTCTCCGGGTTGCCTCCCCTATAATCCCGATTTGACTGATTTCAGGTCCTGTCCGTCTGTCCCTGAATCTCTCTACCTATTCCCAGATCCCCCCCGCCTCCATCAGTATGAAACCAAGACTGTTCTACAAATAGCAAATGCCACCACAACTCTTGAAGATGTAGTAGGAGAAAGGAACGAGGGATCACTTTCTCTGGTTTCCACTCGCTGCCTAAATGTCTTAGAGAGCTAAGCGATCATTGTCAATACCATCATAATGTATTTACCGGACACCCAGGCACTACACCATCTGAAATCATAAACTAATAACCACCCTCAGAAGGCAATATATATATTAGTATCTGATTTCAGTGGAGGGCTTGTGATGGCCTAAGTGCCCTGCTCAGGGTTATGACCTCCAGTGTCCAGGATATATAAAAAATATATATTTAACAGATTTGATCCATATTAAATCCAACCCCAGAATTCAGAAGCTGACCTGTGCAAATGTCCAACCAGTTTCCCCAGACTCTAATTAAACTGTAAATTCCTCATCTTAAAATTGGGTATTAAAGCTGTCTTAATAGGATCAATCAATCAATCGTATTTATTGAGCGCTTACTGTGTGCAGAGCACTGTACTAAGCGCTTGGGAAGTACAAGTTGGCAACATATAGAGAGGATGGTTTCATAGACTAGAAAATACTATCAAGGGGGCAAAATTTCCAACTCGGTGTCCTCCTGGATTTTTCCATCACTTTAGAAGAACCACCATTTGTGGAAAGGGAATTTCTAAAGCAAAAGACATTGCCATCTCCTTTGAGGATGAGAGTCTGGAACATCTATCCAATTGGGTGGTTGGGTTGCAAGCCCAAAAAAAGCAGGAGAGGGCCTGTTCTGTTCCATCACGGCAGATGATGAGCTGTCTCTACAGCTCCCTGGACATTGAGGCTACTCACTGGGGAGGACGAGGGCCTCAGCACCCCACCCCCAGCACTTATCAATTGTATTTATTCAGCGTTTACTATATGAAGAGCATTGTACTAAGCACTTTTCCCTGCCCATAATGAGTTTACAGGCTAGAGAGTGAGAATGACATTAATATGAACATGAATAAATAGGTAATAACCTTATTTCCCCCCACTCCCGTATCAGGAATTGATTTCAATCGCCTGCTTAGAACCCAGGATCTTCCCTTTCTACAAGTCCTCTGACCCGCGCTCTGGTGTGGCCTTGGACCAGTGTATTTAGAATCAGTGAAGGATTTTCTAACGATCATTCGCCAGCAGGGCAAGGGTTACCGCTGCTTCTCTTTTAGACTGTGAGCCCACTGTTGGGTAGGGACTGTCTCTATATGTTGCCAACTTGTACTTCCCCAGCGCTTAGTACAGTGCTCTGCACACAGTAAGCGCTCAATAAATATGACTGATAAATAAATACGACTGATGATGATGTATACACCCCAAGACATTCGCTTAAAGACGCTCAACCATTCTGACGTTAAACCCCACCTGTCACAGTACTGAATTCACGGCGGAAGACCACCGAGCTGAAAAACCTAAAAAGAAGAAATCGCGTGCACGGCTGATGATCGACTCACCTTCAGAGAATCTACTAAATCATCAACGAGGAAGAGACGGCGGAGTTCTTTAATCGTGCAGTTGACATGGCCGAGAGCAGAACTACTATATTTCTGGACCAAATCCTCCGATATAGCAACTTCGGAATCCAAGTATGCACTTAAAAAAGGAATGTTCATGAAAGTTATTGGTCAGCTTCATCCAGCACTCAAAAGTTGAAATAACATCTCTTTGGCTGATTAACCCTGTGGTAACCACGTAAATCAATTTATAAGGGCAAGGAAAGTGTCCTTGGGCAGGGAGTGTGTCTACCAACTCTGTTATAGGGCATTCTCCCAAGTGCTTAGTACAGTGCTCTACACACAGTAAGCGCTCAATAAGCACACAGTACAACAGAGTTGATAGACACGTTCCCTGCCCGCGACGAGCTGAGGAGCTAAACCTGGGCTGAGCACGGAGCCACAGGACAGAACCGCATGAAACGAACCCACCTAAAGGAAAGGTTCAGGATGTTTTATCAGCACCCGGTAAGCACGTAATAAATACCATGAACCGATTGACTGATTTCTAAGGAGAACAAGCCCGCTGCATTCCTCATACTTCGCGGACCTTGCTCAGGGTGCTTACTGCACAGAAGCCCCATCAGGGGTTTCTCCCCAAGCTAAAAATCCAGTCATCTCCAAGGGCCCACCTTTTCAGCCCAGTCTTTGGGAAGAATCAAGCAGTTTGAGTAGAATTCATTTTAGGGGCCAGCATCCGACCCTTAGTGACTCCAGGAAAACAGAGCTTTCTTCTATCTCCTCAGGGATTAGTACTGACAGGTTGTCAGTCTCTCTATAAAGCGTGCACTCTCGGAGATCGGCCCTCGCTTTTCGTCTTTGCTCTCCCCAGACAAAAGTGGCTATTTTTGTTTGTCCCTCCGGCTCCCAATTTTCCAGAAAGCCCTGCTTTAAGTCATTCCCATTCTCCTGTGGAAGGCCAGGCTGATTTGGTTTCTGCTGCCTTTCCCAAAGAGCCACGTAATTGGAGATTTGGCTGCAATCTTTCTCTAAAGCTTTTCTTCTGTCCTTCCTATTTAAATTTTCCCAGGTCACCATGGCTGACCATAGCCATGCCCAGTTAGCCTCCATTGAAGAGGGTTACCCCCCCACCCCCCAAAAAATAAAATCATCTCACCTGAATGGGTGGCCTTCATTAGATTTCTGGACCGCCTGGATCACTCCCTTGTATATCCTAAAACTGATCGTCACAGACAGAAGGGCCAAGGCAATATACGCCGTCACGCTCACGATGCTGAATACTGTTAATGAAAGCAGCAGGAACAGGCTGGCACCAAACACCACTCCTGTCTTCTTAATGTCTCGCCAGTATAGGAGGTCAACAACTACAATTTTAAATAAAAAAAGGCTAAAATTAGAAAACAGAATTTTATCCATGAGGTAAATTCAGATCCACTGAACCTTGAGAAGTAAGAACATAATGGAAGTGAGTGCTGAATGGCCCATCAAGTGGCTTTTAAGACTATAACCGAGATATCTGGTAACATTATATACTCGCTGTTGTCCTTCATATTCGAAAAATAGGCCAGCGAGGGTGAAATTCCCTTAAGAGTGAGTGTGTGACTGAAAAGGTTAATACAGGGCCCCTAGCCCCAATCACACGGTGTGCACCAAATGGCTATGCCCCTTGTTGTGTTAGGGTTTAAATTTGCAACACCTGGCGCTGTCTTCTCTTTCACATCCCTGTCTCTTACTCACTACAAAGACTGGTCAAAAGGAGCTGGTCCTTTCTTAAGCACAAGAAGAAACACCAGTTTATGCCTCCCAGTTTTCATCTAGGATGTGGCACTGTTCGAGTCTTTATTTTACCTTGGGAACACTTTTCTTTCTGAGAGTGTACTTCAAAACCCATCCTGAAGCATGTCATTTTGACTTGAAAATTTTAATCTATTTAAACAAAAGTGTGTTTATGGCCCTCTAGGCTGCAGAGGGCAGGGGACATGCCTGCTTATTCTGTTTACTCTCCCAAGCTCTTCAAACAGTGCTTCAATAAATACCACTGCTTGATTAATTATGACCTATTACCTAAATATAAAATGGTTGCAAAATCATCCTCAACTCAAAAAAGGATATACAATACAGAAAACTATTTTAACACTCTCTGGGTGAACAAACTAGGCTGGCAGACCTCAAATGCTGGTTTTTACAGTTATAACCATACGGGGCTTTTGCACAAAAATCAATCAATGCTATTTGGTATTTCAAGGCCCTACTGAGAGCTCACCTCCTCCAGGAGGCCTTCCCAGACTGAGCCCCTTCCTTCCTCTCCCCCTCGTTCCCCTCTCCACCCCCCCATCGTATCTCCTTCCCTTCCCCACAGCACCTGTATATATGTATATATGCTTGTACATATTTATTACTCTATTTATTTATTTATTTTACTTGTACATATCTATTCTATTTATTTTATTTTGTTAGTATGTTTGGTTTTGTTCTCTGTCTCCCCCTTTTAGACTGTGAGCCCACTGTTGGGTAGGGACTGTCTCTATATGTTGCCAACTTGGACTTCCCAAGCGCTTAGTACAGTGCTCTGCACACAGTAAGCGCTCAATAAATACGATTGATGATGATGATGGTATTTACTGAGTGCTTACTAGGTGAAAAGCACTATACTAAGCACTTGGGTAAGCGCTCAATAAATACGATTGATTGCAATGCAACAGAATTAGCAGACGTGTTCCCTGCCCATAACGAGCTTACAGCCTAGGGGGGAGACCAACATTACTATGAATAAAGACGCATAAGAAACTCTACAAACTTCCCCCTGATCCTTAAATGTCCTTTGGAATTTGAAGGTGGATGTTATATCTCATTTTACTTGTACAAGAAAGCCCTTGTAAGCACTAGAAGTCAGATCTCCTGCCTCGCAATCCAGGACTCCAGTTACTCACTTTTAACAAGAGATTCACCAGTCAGCTCTTAATGATAGGATACCATATTAAAACCCACTGAATGTTTTTCACTAAGGCAGAATTTAGCTCTAAAAGAAAGCTACTTTTCCAAGCCCTTTGCACTTGGCTGCTCATACCCCTGCAGCACTTCTGTACATATCCTTATACTCTGCTGTTTCCCCATATCTGAGATATATTTTTATGTTTGCCTCCCCTTTACACTGTCAGCTCCCTGAGGGCAGGAACTATGCCTACCACCTCTACTGTACTGTACTCTCCTAAGTGCTTAGCACCTCTGCTCTCAGCAGTGTTTAGTAAATTCCAATGACTGACTGACGTCCAACTCTGTGCAAGCAATACTGTTTAACTATATCAGGAGAAGAAGATGGGTCAAATGCCAGAAAAACTGACCAACAAACACAGGCCTGGAAAATACAAAGCACCAACTCTGGATCAAATTTATTAAGTTATTTTAAAGAGTTGCCTAAATTCACTTCGCCCAACCAGGTATAGTGTAGTTAGGTGCTCCGTTTAGTTAAGGATCCTTCTAAAAAGTATTCTACAAGCTTGTTTAAACATTCTGGTTCCTCTATTTATGTTATGTAGTTTAACTACTTCTCAGCAGCATTTGAGGTTCGTAATTTTATTAAGATTATAGGCTTCCAATGTAGTCTACAGGATGATAGACTCGATTTACCCTAGCCTTTAAAGCATATGACTCACTCCACCTTCAGAGATAATACCTCCCTTTCTTACGAGACCTCGAAATCATCCACAAATTAACTAAATCACCTTTTAGACAAAGTGCGTAGGCTTCCACTTGACTGGAGCTGTGATTACATTTTTTTTTTCAGCATTATTACTGACTCACTGCAAATAATAATAGTAATGATAATGGTAATAATTAATAACCGCACTTGGATTTACACCCTTATGCACCCCCACAGGATATCCGTAATTTATTTACATTAATGTCTGTCTCCCCCTGTAGACTGTAAGTTCACTGAGGGCAAGGAATGTGTCTAGCAACTCTGCTATACTGTACTCTCTCAAGCAGAGAGTCCAGTGCTCAGCACAGAGTAAGCACTCAACTAGTACAGTGCTCTGCACACAGTAAGTGCTCAATAAATACGATTGATGATGATGATTGACTGACTAGCCTAGAAACCCTATCAAGTAGCAAGTGAGCTTGCTGTGGGCAGTGAATGTGTCTGTTGTTGTACTGTACTCCCCCAAGCACTTAGTACAGTGCTTTGCACATGGTAAGCACTCAATAAATATGACTGACTGACTACCAGCTGGGGGAAGGGCATGGAAAGGGTCGGGTTTGGGAGGGCGACTGGATCAGAGGCAGTAGCTGCAGCAGCGAGCAAGTACCAACCCTAGGGGTCTTGTACAGTACATCATCAATCGTATTTATTGAGCGCTTACTATGTGCAGAGCACTGTACTAAGCGCTTACAATAATAATTGTGGGCCAGGGATCGTGTCCAACCAGATTTGACTGTATCCACCCCGAGCTTAGTACAGCACCTGGCACATAATAAGTGCTTAACAAATACCACCATTACTGTTATTACAATTAAACAAGGCAAGAGACTGGAATTTTGGATGATCAGAAAATTATGTGATTAAAAATGCCCACAGTCAAAACGGCCCCCTAAAGACTGTTTAACTTGGCAAAAACCTTCTAGGTCCTTATAAACAAGCACTTATGTTCTCACCAGCTGCAGGGTACCCGCACTATGGAAATTCAAACACTCGGAGACAGTTCTGGCCCACAGAAGGAACACAGGGCATAATGGGGAAAGACAGGACATGTGGGCATGAAAACCAAGAGACACATACTGTAAGTACAGAGTACTCCAGGTTGATAGGTTGGACATCTTAAGACGGTGAATTTGGGCCATCACGGAAGGCTACCTGGAGAAGGTGAGTCCTGGAGTTGAGGAATACCTGATGTGGCAAGATGAAAGTGGCTGGGTATGGTTGGGATTCCTGCTCAGGAGTTCAGATGACAGTAATAATAATAATGATGGCATTTGTTAAGTGCTTACTATGTGCCAGGTACTGTACTAAGCGCTGGAGTGGATACAAGCAGATCAGGTTGGACACAGTCCCCGTCCCACATGGGTCTCACAGTCTCAATCCCCATTTTACAGATGAGATAACTGAGGCACAGAGAAGTTAAGTGACTTGCCCCAGGCCACACAGCAGACAAGTGGGATTAGAACCCATGACCTTCTGACTCCCATGCCTGTGCTCTATCCACTACTTCCCCCAAAAACCCCTCCTTTTCAACTCCCTTCTGCCAGACTGGCTCCCTTTATTCATCCTCCCCTCTCAGCCCCACAGCACTTATGTCAGTGTCTGTAATTAATTTACTTATATTAATGTCTGTCTCCCCCTTTAGACTGTAAACTCATTGTGGGCAGGGAATGCGTCTGTTCTGTTGTGCTCTCCCAGGCACTTTGTACAGTGTTCTCACACAGTAAGCACTCAATAAATACAGTTAACTGACTGACTGGCTTTAGAGAGAAAGGGAGCTAACTGAATGTGTGTGGAGAGACTTGACTCAAGTGACAACCGTGGTACGGAGAGAGTAAGGGCTATGTATATATGTTTGTACATATTTGTTACTCTATTTATTTGTTTGTTTTGCTTGTACATACATATTCTATTTATTTTATTTTGTTAGTATGTTTGGTTTTGTTCTCTGTCTCCCCCTTTTAGACTGTGAGCCCACTGTTGGGTAGGGACTGTCTCTATATGTTGCCAACTTGGACTTCCCAAGCGCTTAGTACAGTGCTCTGCACACAGGAAGCGCTCAATAAATACGATTGATGATGATGATGATTGAAAGGGAGGAAGCTTTAAGCAAGTATGTCACTGAGGAGGAGACTGTATTAGCCCAGGCATAAAGTGACCGAGTCCTGGATAACCAGGAAAGGCAGTAGCCCAAAAACGAAGGCCTGGGATGCAGTCACGTAGGAACGGGATGCTGGGAGAGAGAAAGCTGCTACTAGGGGAAAGAAGATAAGCAAGGGCGCTGCAACGAAGGGAAGTGGAAAACCACTCCATTGACGGTATTTATTGAGCGCCATTCTAAACGCTCGGGAGAGTATAATACAGCAGATGTGGTTCTGTTGGGATAAAAAGAATGAAGCTCACATCTGGTCTTGTCTTCAAAGCACGATAAAAATGTGTGGACTAGGGAGAAGAGATTTAAAGACAAGGCAGAAGCTTTGGGAGCCGACAACCTGTGAATCTGTGAGAGAGGCACCGCATCACTGTCTACTAGAGCGATTCTCAATTATAGCCACCTAAAAACTTTAGTCCTGAACACCACCCAAAAAATAATCCAAGTAGCAAAGGTTCTCACTGAAAATTCTAAGTTTCATTGGTTCTTACTGGCCTACATGCTTGAAAATTTCCAACAATTCTTCACCAGGATCCTAATTTTTAAGAGTGCAGCTGCAAAAATGTGGTAGCCTCCAAAATGGCCACAGCTGACTGCAGTGAGGAAAAGAAATTGAATTTTAAAGGGGCCGAATTGGCCCAGGTTATAGTTTCCTGACTATGCTTGTCTGGTTTTATGCTCCACTTTAGAAACCTTTTACACAAATCACTTCAATGATGGCAGGTTTACAACAAGTACTCAGGAAAGCAAACTGTCCACAGTTCATCCCTTAGGGCCTAACAGCTTTATTAGTCCATACTATTTGTCAGAAACTCTTTGTTTCTGTGCTTTAAAGCCTAAACTGTTTACTTATAGTCTACTCTGTCAAAGAATATTAAAGAGCAGTGACTTTAAGTTTTTGATACTCGATAATACTTATATGGAGCTAAAACCCACTTGCACTCAAGGCAGAAACACAAAATGAGGCTAATGAGGAATTAAGTCTGAGGCTTCATAAATTAAAATCTAACTGCCTGTTTGGTGGCAAAGCCAGGCTCTGAACAGGAAAATTAAACTTGGGGGCTTGTAGGAAAACTAATCTGGATTCCTGAGGCTGCCTGCCTGCTACTTGATTTACAAAAGCTAGTTTAGTGTTCCCTATCTAATCTGGAATAGGCTCCACACAGACAAACAGTGTTTACAGAAAGCTTCCCTCTCCTCTACCCGCAGGTTTCCCCATTTTGACACTCCACCCCAGGCATGGAATCAGAAATATAAACCCACGGTCTCTTTCGGTTGCCATTTATAAACCCAGGGTATCTTTAGACTGCCATTAAAATTTGTGCCTGAAAATATTTAGGTCGGAGGAAGTTTAGGCAAAATACTTCTTCTGGAAAGTCAATTCTCTTTCATGAAAAAGCAGCCAATGCTTTGGAATGTTAGGGAAAAAAGTTTGGAGCTATTCAGGTTGGGGGGGAATCTTAACATAAAAATGGTTTTGTTTTCCTAAAAGTACTGTGTGTGTATATGCATACGCGCACACACACACACATCCTTAAAAATAAGCATTTCTAGCCCACAGTAAAGTGCAGCTATCTACTTTTGGTAATCACAAACTGTCATCTGGCATGACTAAAAATAACCCTCCCAGAAGCCCGTGCCTTACATGCAGATCTCATCCAATTACATTTTGTCTCAGATCAACCCCTACTAAACATCTTGCTTCGAAAATCAAACCATCTGAAGCTGGTTTGCAATCTTAAAATGTTGGAACCAGAACCGTTTGGAAACCTTGGCCTAGCAAAAAGTTGGCTACCTGTTCAGTCCTAGAAATGACTTGTAGAAAGCACAAACAGAAAGGAAAAGCGAAGCGGTTTGGGGAGCTATAAAGCTTAATCAGGCAGCACTAACCAATCTTGGCATCCATCTTGAGCTTCCTTGCGGCATGTCCCCAGAACTTGTGCAGCTGACAAACTAGAACCTTTTTCACTTCCTGCTAGATCATTCAAAGGTCAACTGACAGACGCAACTGCCGGCTCTCGGTGCCAGTTAGCAATCCTGAGACTCACCCCAGAATACTTCAGCTATTATTCCGATTCCCAGTTCTCAGAAAGCAGCTCCCGCACGGAGTACAGACGTGAAAACGACACCCTCCCCACCACGGCCTACATATGTGGTAACCAGTGATTGAAAACGGGCACATGAAATGAGAAATTAAATGTTAAAGGTACTTACTCTGTTCGCTCACCATCAAAAAACCCGAGAAAGGTATTACATTCACCCCTCACATCCAAGCCGTCACCAAAACCTGCCGGTCTCAGCTCCGCAACATTGCCAAGATCCGCCCTTTCCTCTCCATCCCAACCGCTACCCTGCTAATTCAAGCTCTCATCCTATCCCGTCTGGACTACTGCATCAGCCTTCTCTCTGATCTCCCATCCTCGTGTCTCTCTCCACTTCAATCCATACTTCATGCTGCTGCCCGGATTATCTTTGTCCAGAAACGCTCTGGACATATTACTCCCCTCCTCAAAAACCTCCAATGGCTACCGATCAATCTGCGCATCAAGCAGAAACTCCTCACCCTGGGCTTCAAGGCTGTCCATCCCCTGGCCCCCTCCTACCTCACCTCCCTTCTGTCCTTCTCCTGCCCAGCCCGCACCCTCCGCTCCTCCACCACTAATCTCCTCACTGTACCTCGCTCTCGCCTGTCCCACCATCGACCCCCGGCCCACGTCATCCCCGGGGCCTGGAATGCCCCCAATCCCTCTGCCCCTCCGCCAAGCTAGCTCTCTTCCTCCCTTCAAGGCCCTGCTGAGAGCTCACCTCCTCCAGGAGGCCTTCCCAGACTGAGCCCCTTCTTTCCTCTCCCCCTCGTCCCCCTCTCCATCCCCCCGTCTTACCTCCTTCCCTTCCCCACAGCACCTGTATATATGTATATATGGTTGTACATATTTATTACTCTATTTATTTATTTTTTTTTATTTATTTTACTTGTACATTTCTATCCTACTTATTTTATTTTGTTGGTATGTTTGGTTCAGTTCTCTGTCTCCCCCTTTTAGACTGTGAGCCCACTGTTGGGTAGGGACTGTCTCTATGTGATGCCAATTTGTACTTCCCAAGCGCTTAGTACAGTGCTCTGCACATAGTAAGCGCTCAATAAATACGATTGATTGATTGATTGATTGATTACTTGGTGAGTTTTTGAAGCCGTTACCTGGCACCACAGCTTGCTACTGGGCAGGGAACGTTTCTGCTAATTCTGTTGTATTGTACTCTCCCAAGCGCTTAGTACAGTGCTCTGCACATGGTAAGTACTTAATAAATTCCACTGATTGATTGACTGATTTTTAATACCCCTTCCTGGGCTGGAGCCGTTTAATCGGAGCTCTGGGGCAGGAATGTCAGGGACAGGCCCCCAACATCCCAGTAGCGGCGACTGTAAGCCCCCTTTCTAGACTGTAAGCCCGGTGTGGGCAAGGATTGTTTCTCTTTATTGCTGAATTGTACTTTCCATCGCTCAATAAATACGAATGAATGAATGAATGAATGAATGAAAAGAGATGGGGACCTTGTCCTGTGTCCTTCACCTTTTCCTCTTCCCAGGGGGTGGATGCCCTTACCTCCCACGGGATTCCTTTCCAGAACTTACTTCTGGCCATTTAAAAGTCTAGTGGGAAGAGTCTGGGCGTCACAGGACCCGGGTTCTAATCCTGACTCTGTCACTCACCTCCTGTGTGGACCATGGGGAAGTCACTTCACTTTCTTCATCTGTAAAATGGGGGATTGAATGCCTGTTCTCCCTCAATCAGTGGCATTTATTGAGCGCTTACTGTGTGCAGAGCACAGTACTAAGCATTTGGGAAAGTACAAGGTAAGAGAGTTGATAGACACACTCCCTGCCCACCACAAGTTTACAGTGTGTAAGCCCGATGCAGGGCAGGAGCTGTTTCCAACCTAATTACCTTGTATCTACCCAAGGGCTTAGAACAGTGCTTAGCACACGGTTGGCACTTAAATACCACAATTGTTATTATTATTATCCTGTAGCTTTCCGTAAACTGGCCACAGAGGGAAGGGGCTCCAGGGTCCCTGTCCCAGCCTCAAGTGTGGAGGAGTCAGGTTAGCTCACTTACCCCTCCAGGACCCCAGGGAAATGAAATGTCATGGTGTTACTCTAAACCCCAAGGCGATAAACTAGGGAACCCCACATAAAAATGATACCAAAAACAATCCCGGCTCCACCAACTGTCAGCTGTGTGACTCTGGGGAAGTCACTTCACTTCTCTGGGCTTCAGTTCCCTCATCTATCAAATGGGGATGAAGACTGTGAGCCCCCCGTGGGACAATCTGATCACCTCCTAACCTCTCCAGCGCTTAGAACAGTGCTTTGCACATAGTAAGTGCTTAATAAATGCCATCATTAAAAAAAATTAAATCAGATTGGGATGCTTAAGGATTTCTGAATGAAAGTAAACTGCATCCGCTACAACCTTACTGTTCAAACCATTCTTTATCATTGGCTGGATCCTACAAATAGAAGGCTGAACTTAGGCACCAGAAACTCAAGCAGCATAAAAACTACATACAAGTGGGTGAACCCATCACCAAAATAATTAAACCCCCTTAAAAAAAAAATCATTCCAAGGATTAGGAGAACACACAACGCTTGAGGAGTGCCTATGACTCGTGAAATGCAAATCTAACACTTTGGTCAAAACTAGTCCCACTGGAAAATAAACTACATTTTCCTGGGAGACAAGAAAATATCTTCTTCAACCAAAGACTCTGTAGTGTGTTTTCCAAAGCATCGGCTCCCCCTTTCCTTTGAGCTTACCTCTTTAGTTTTAATACTGACATTTCATCAAAAATTCACTGCTTTTATATTTGTTACCACACCACGAGTACAGCTTGCTTCATAAAAAGACCATTATTTCTCATCCAGCTACTCAATTTGACCTACTATTACCTCACAATGCTCAAAGCCCACACAAATAGGAAGACCCAGTGGGACAATGACTAAGTCTGCAAAATTTCCAGACTTCTGTACAGCTGTGCGACCGTGTCCAGCAATCTATTCACTCAGATGCCAGCCAAACTGATGCCAGCCCGTTGGCCCAGGAGTCTGGCTGACTGACAACTGCTGCCCAGAGAAGGTACCCTGCTATTCCCTTTGCCCTAATGCCAGAGAACCTCGATTTGGCACTACCATGAGGCTGCTTGGTCATACACAGGTGGCAGTGCTCAGTCAGCCAGTCAATCATATCTATTAAACACTTACCGTGTGCAGAACACTGTACTAAGCACTTGGGAGAGTACAATAATAAACAAATTCCCTGCCCACAATGCGGTTCTTTGTCAGAGACGAGGTGGATCTGAGGCAGAACTTCTGGGAGAACTGCTGGATATAGTACTTGCCCCATTAGAACTGATTTAACAGATTGATTTTGGTTCTTAAAAATTCAGAAGACAGTAAGAATTTTTCATAGTCTTCGCCCCACCTTATGTGGTCCCAGCCACTGAGATTTGACATGCACCGGTTAAACTCAAATCAAGCAAAACACACTCAAAGGAAAAAGAAAAAAAGGCTCCTCTTGCTACTGGTTCAAGCCCAGGAGAGAAATTCACATGGAAAGATAGCCCTCGAAAAATTGAGAATCATTACTAGGGTGTTGTTCCCTAGCATTAGTAAAAATTACAGTGGAAAAAGTTTCACCTTCCTAACTCCTCCAACATAATAACTAAAGGTGGAGCCACAGTGAAACATGTTTCAAGATCAACTGGGCCAGAGGTGAAGGGATGAGGTGGTCAGATTACTGGCCTATTCCTTAGCAAGCTCTAGTCACTCCCCAGATAAGCAAGTACTACCTGGAGTGTGAGGCAAGAGGTGAAATGGGGCCAAAGCCTAGGGAACTGGGAAGATCTCCTTTCAGGCAACAGATTCAGGCAGGTCCCCTTAATCAATCAATCGGATTTACAATAATCAATCAATCAATCAATCGTATTTATTGAGCGCTTACTATGTGCAGAGCACTGTACTAAGCGCTTGGGAAGTACAAATTGGCATCACATAGAGACAGTCCCTACCCAACAGTGGGCTCACAGTCTAAAAGAGTTGGTAGACACTTTCCCTGCCCACAATGAACTTACTACAGCGTAGAGGGGGAGAACATACAGACACAGGCCGACATAATGTAAGAACATAAGAACAGGGACATAATTGTTGTGGGGCTGAGGGTGGGGTAAATATCAAGCACTTAATGGGTACAGATCCCAGTGCAAAGGTCATCCAGAAGGGAGGGTGGGAAAGGTGATTGCTTGAAGTCAGGAGAGCGAGTGGCGCAGTTTAGTGACAAGAGCACACGGCCGGAGACTAGGTGACTTGCTTCTATGCCTAATAATGCCAGGCACGCTGTTAGTGTGGCAATTTATGAAAGAGAAACCAGATTTTAAGAAAAAAAAATCTGTTCACCTTTTGAGTTCTCCTTCAGGATATGGCAGGAGAGAGAAAAGGTTTAAGGTACTTTGGCCTGAACATCTTTCGCTCCACACTGCAGCGAGGAGGGTGCTGTTCTCTGTGCACCCCTGCCCCAGGCAGGGCTGAATTAAATTACCAAGAGATGAGTAAGCAAGGGACTATCACCTCTCCTTCCTTGGACTATCACCTCTCCTTCAGCCCAAGGCCCCAGGGGCAGCCAGGGGTTGGCAGGGAGGGGCCAAAGATGGCATCTCCTCCACCTCCTAAAGGCTCAGCTCCGCGCCAGGCAGGCAACTTGATCCAGAAGGAAGGTCAAACATTAGACTCCTGAGCTGGAGAATGGCTTCCCTTGGGCTTGACCTTGAAACACCGCTGAACGGCACCAGCCTGGCTCTTGGCTAAGGCCCTCCAATGCTTACCTCGAGGAAAGAGTCCACTGGCAAAACCTGATTCTGAGCAGGAATTATTTTCCTTGTTTGGGGGAGTGAAAGAGTAAGGCCCCCCCAATGGGAGGGCAACAGTGACAAGCATAGAAATGCCTTTTTTCACCCGTTCCAATGTTGGGCTGAGAGAGGAGACCAATCTTGAACCAGGGCCCAAAAGCCAGACTACATCTGGGTTGAATCTTTACAGGGTTCAGAAATCCTACACTAAAGTCACCCTGACTCCACCCAGGTCAAAAGTGGCATTTCCATCTTGGAAGCAACAGCAATTAGATCTCAATTTCCGGCTCAACGAAAGTAGAGCCTAAGATAGAAAGGAGGCAGAATCAGACAACTAAAATTACACAAAGGCAAGAACACAATAGTGAGAGCCAGTTTAAGGGACAGGTGTTACGAAGCAAATCATTACAGATTTCTGGTCTGAAAGAAATATTGCAATATTGCAATATTACTGCTACTAATTACTACACAGCAAGCATCTCGAATGATGGGTGCTCCCTGACTTGTTACAGAAGGGCCTGATGAGTGTGGGAAATCAACACAGAAGGTAAAAAAAAAAAAAAATATGGGGCCCATAAATGTTTTTCATATAATCAGCGCTGCTGAGCTATGTGCCTAGTACCTTGGCACTACACAACAAAGTACATTCCATACTCACTGCAGCTCTACGGGGTCTCCAAGGCTCAAAGAGGACAGGTTGCCTTCAAGGAAAGCACACACACATACACAAATTTAAAGACCCCCATGCTTGGGAAAAGAGGGAGCAAGATGAGGCAAATAGATTCACAGAAGAAGAGTTCATCAATCGATCAATCAATGGTATTTATTGAGCACTTACTATGTGCAGAGCACTGTACTAAGCGCTTGGGAGAATACAACAGAATTAGACACGTTCCCTGTCCCTAACAAGCTTACAGTCTAGAGGGGGAGATGGGCATTAATATGAATAAAGTATAAAATATATAAATATAAAAATAAGTTTAAAATATATAATTTAAAAATACATACTATGGGCTTTGGGGTGGGGCAAATATCAAATGTCCAAGGTTCATGGATCAAAATTGGGGAAGGACGCTTGGAGGAGATGCGACCTTAATAATGCTTTGAAGGTGGACAGAGTGGTTGTCTGGTGTAAATGGAAGGGGAGGGAATTCCAGGCTAGGAGAAGGAGTGTGCACGCTGGACTATTGTAGGAGATGAGTGAGGTGAGATCGGATGGGGCGAGCTCATTGACTGCTTAAAAGCCAAAGGTAAGGAGTTTTTCGGGCAGCCACTGGAGGTTCTTGAGGAGTGTGAAGACATGGACTGAATTTTTATATAATAATTATAATAATAATGGTATTTGTTAAGCGCTTACTATGTGCAAAACACTGTTCTAAGTGCTGGGGAAGTTACAAGGTGATCAGGTTGTCCCACGGGGGGCTCACAGTTTTAATCCCCATTTTCCAGATGAGGTAACCGACACAGAGAAGTTAAGTGACTTGCCCAAAGTCACACAGCTGACAGTTGGCGGAGCCGGCATTTGAACCCAGGACCTCTGACTCCAAAGCCCGGGCTCTTTCCACTGAGCCATGCTGCTTCTTGCGCAATGTGCTGCACACAGTAAGTGCTTAATAGATACGACTGAATGATGCAATTAGGTTGGACCAGTCTCTGTCCCACATGGGGCTCAAAATCCACAGAGGTGAGGTTTATGATGCACGTGGGGCATTTACGGGGACCTGGCTCTAATTCTGCCTCCGCCACCTGTCTGCTGTGTGACCTTAACTTCTCTGTGCCTCAGCTACCATGGGTGTAAAAATGAGGATTAAGATTGGGAGCCCCATGTGGGACATGGACCACGTCCAACCTGATGTACCCCAGCGCTTACTATGGTGCCTTGCAAAAACACGGGGTACAGGGGCTGGAGAAGGGTAAGCGAAGAGAAGAAAGACATACTGGTGAGCAAAAAGGCCCCAGGAGGCCCGAAATAGGGCTGACCTACGTCGGCTTGTGGAATCTGGGCCTGGGCCATTTCCTCACTGGCCAACTTGAGCAGATTTATATTCCAAATTATTATTTCTAGTCAATAGGGCTAATATTTAAAGAACTGGACTCCAAATGAATCTCAGCTCCAGACTGGATTTAACTGGGTTGCCCTCACTTCAAACTTCCCCATCAACTGTGATAAGAAGTGCTATTCCCTGATAGCACTTCCCTGATCCACCTCTTACTTTCGTTATCCATCCTCCTCTCTGCATCGACTTGGTCGTGTACACTTGGTCGTGTACCTGTTAAGGACTTTGAAACTCACCCCAGCCCCACAGCACTGATGTCCAAATCCTTACCCACTATTACTCCTCTCCCTAATCTTCTTTAATGTCTGCCTCCCTTGAACACTGTAAACTCCCTGTGGGTGGGAACTGTGTCTACCAACTCCATTTCTATTTTACTTTCCCAAGCACTGAACACAGTAAGTGCTCAATAAATATCACTGACTGATTGAATGAGTGAAGTGTGATTGTAAATCTCATCAACTGTGCGGATCGCCGCATTAACCCACATTTTTAAAGTGTAATTCACTGGATATCCTACCCCCCATTTATTTCTTATTTTATCAAGATTGAGAACAAATCTCTTTTTACCTGCAAGTCCTGATTAAAAGTCTGAGGAAGAAAAAAATCTCTTCAATTTCGTTCTCCCGACTCTTCTAGCTCCTTATACTTGGCTTCCTCTTGGACTTCATTATGGTAACCAAAACCCCAAAATTAATACTGAAAAATGTGGTGGTGTGAAAACTACAGTAATTAGTGACAAAACAAAATTTTGTTTCTTAATGACCCGGCAATAAGAAGCAGTGTGGCCTAGTAGAAAGAGCACAGGCTTGGGAGTCAGGCGATCTAGATCCCCTCTTGACTGTAAGCTCATTCTGGTTGGGGAATGTGACTGTTATTGTACTCTCCCAAGCTGCTTAGTAGAGTGCTCAAAGAATCTGAATGAATGAATGAATCTAAGTTCTATTCCCAGCTCGGCCATATTTTTTTAACTGGTATTTAATAAGCACTTACTATGTGCCAGGCACTGTACTAAGCGCTGGGGCAGATGCACGATAATCACACTGGACACAGTCCACAACCCACATGGGACTCACAGTCCTACTCCCCATTTTACAAATGAGGCAACGGAGGCAGAGAGGAGTTCGTGACTTGCCCAAGGTCACGAAGCAGGCCAGTGCTGAATCTGGCATTATAACTCCCAGGACCATACTCTTTCCATTAGATCACACTGCTTCCCACCACTTGCCTGCCGTGTGACCTTGGTCAAGGCACTTAAATTCTCTGGGGCTCAGTTTCCTCAGATGTGAAAATGGGGACAAGATACCTGTTCTCAGTCAAACTGGAAGCGCCTTGAGGAAGAGGGTCTGTGTCTGTTTAACGTCTACCCTAGCAATATAGTGCCTGGCACATAACCACTTAAATTCCACAATTTTAAATCTGCTTCATTCCTAACCCTACCTCTTTTTCAAATTTCATTTCACCAGGAACATACAGATTTATACACATTGTTTCGACAGAATAGAGACATTTACACGCTGGAAAGCACCTGGGCCTAGTGGAAAGAGCACAGGCCTGGGTTCTAATCCAAACTCTGCAGTTTGTCAGCTTTGTGGCCCTAGGCAAGTCACTTAACAGTATTTACTGAGCACTCACTATGTGACTGCAATACAATGGAATTGGCAGACAATTCCTCTGGGACAATGGGCTCCCTGCCCATAAACAGCTTCCAGTCTAGAGAAGAAGCAGACATTAATAAATGTCTCTGTGCCTTAGTTTCCTCCTCTGTAAAATGGGGATTAAATCCTACTCCATCCTCGGCTCTGAGCCCCATGTGGACACACAGACCGTTTCCAACCTGATTATCTTGTACCTTTTTTCAAATAGTACTTGTTAAGCATTGCTATGTGCCAGGCACTGTACTAAGCGCTGGGGTAGAGGCAAGCTAATCAGTTTGGTCACAGTCTATGTCCCACATGGGGCTCCCAGTATCCAGCGCCACTTTAACGATGAGGTAATTGAGGCACAGAAAAATTTAAGTGACTTGCAACAGGCAAGTGGCAGGGCCTGGATTGGAACCCAGGTTCCTTCGGACTCCTGGGCTTGTGCTCTAACCACTAGGCTTGGCTGCTTCACGTACTGCGTTGGCATAGTGTAAGCGCTTAACGCATACTGGATTTATTAATTTATTATATTTAAAATTCAACCCAGAACCTCAAAGGATGGTTAATCTAGAAATAAAATTTTTTAATGACCAGAATTGTATTTACAGTCTCTAGCGTCTCAAGATCTTAAGTGTTCCAAAGACAAAAAATTTAAAATCCCCTTATGTTTGGTAAAAGGTTTGGGGGACTTAATTTCTTACACAATGTTAAATGATCCACAGAGATTTAAATGGATCTGGTCCGGGGTGAGGGCGGAAGAGTGATAAGAATCACTGATAGGCTACCATAGGGACAAAGGTTAGCGCTTGAATGCTAAAAAACATTTATTTAAAACTCCGTGTCAGTCCTTCCAATCGGAAGGTTCCAAAACACAAAAATCAGTCTCCATTATCAGGTTCCTGGTAGCCATGAACGGGGCCAAGAGTTAAATCTATTTTCTGACTACGAAACCCAAGGAGGAGACTAAATTTCAAACCTAAGCGACGGTGTTGCCGGGTGCAAGAACAAGAGGCGTTTTCCACATTTAGCCCCATTAAAGATGAAATAATCGCCTAAAGGAAAAAAATATTTAACCCAGACCCGCACAGCAGCATTCATTCATTCATTCAATCGTATTTACTGAGCGCTTACTATGTGCAGAGCACTGTACTAAGCGCTTGGGAAGTACAAGTTGGCAACATAGAGACGGTCATTCATTCATAAGTATTTATTGAGCGCTTACTGTGTGCAGAGCACTGTACTAAGCGCTTGGGAAGTCCAAGTTGGCAACATCTAGAGCCGGTCCCTACCCAACAGCGGGCTCACAGTCTAGAAGGGGGAGACAGACAACAAAACAAAGCATATTAACAAAATAAAATAAATAGAATAGTAAATATGTACAATAAATACGTGCAGGAACAAGCACACGGTTTAATCGACAAGCATTCATTCATTCATTCGTATTTATTGCGCGCTTACTGTGTGCACAGCACTGTACTAAGCGCTTAGGAAGTCCAAGCTGGCAACAACTAGAGACGGTCCCTACCCAACAGCGGGGTCACAGTCTAGAAGGGGGAGACAGAAAAAACAAAACATATTAACAAAATAAAATAAATAGAACAGTAAATATGTACAATAAATACGTGCAGCGGCAAGCATTCATTCATTCATTCATATTTATTGAGCGCTTACTGTGTGCAGAGCACTGTACTAAGCGCTTGGGAAGTCCAAGTTGGCAACATATAGAGACGGGCCCTACCCAACAGTGGGCTCACAGTCTAGAAGGGGGAGACAGAAAAAACAAAACATTAACAAAATAAAATAAATAGAACAGTAGATATGTACAATAAATACGTGCAGCAACAAGCACACGGTTTAGTCGTCAAGCATTCATTCATTTATTCGTATTTACTGAGCGCTTACTGTGTGCAGAGCACTGGACTAAGCGCTTGGGAAGTCCAAGTTGGCAACATCTAGAGACGGTCCCTACCCAACAGTGGGCTCACAGTCTAGAAGGGGGAGAAAGACGACAAAACATATTAACAAAATAAAATAAATAGAATAGTAAATATGTACAATAAATACGTGCAGCAACAAGCACACAGTTTTAATCTGCAAGCAAACCTCTAAATCAGGCTAGTGCAAAATCCAAATCTCCAGGGCACCCGGTGGGGGGAGGAAGGAGGGAAAAAAGGGCCGCATTACATTGCAAAACCCAGCCGCTGAGGGTCTTCAACCGTGGGTTTGGTTTTTTTAATATAATGGCATTCATTAAGCGCTTACTATGTGCAAAGTACTGTTCTAATCTCTGTTTTTCATTCATTCATTCAATCGTATTTATTGAGCGCTTACTGTGTGCAGAGCACTGCACTAAGCGCTTGGGAAGTCCAAGTCGGCAACATCTAGAGACGGTCCCTACCCGACAGGGGGCTCACAGTCCAGAAAGGGGAGACAGACAACAAAACATATTAACAAAATAAAATAAATAGAATAAACATGTAGATAGAGTAATAAATACATAAAAAAAATACATCTATACAGGTGCTGTGGGGAGGGGAAGGAGGTAAGGCGGGGGGGGGGGGGAATGGAGAGGGGCTCTTTCCACTAAGCCACGCTGCTTCTGGTCAATCAATCAATCATATTTATTGAGTGCTTACTGTGTGCAGAGCACTGTACTAAGCGCTTGGGAAGTCCAAGTTGGCAACATATAGAGACAGTCCCTCCCCAACAACCAATCAATCGTATTTATTGAGCACTTACTGTGTGCAGAGCACTGTACTAAGCACTTGGGAAGTACAAGTTGGCAACATATAGAGACAGTCCCTACCCAACAATCAATCAATCGTATTTATTGAGCGCTTACTGTGTGCAGAGCACTGTACTAAGCGCTTGGGAAGTACAAATTGGCAACATATAGAGACAGTCCCTACCCAACAATCAATCAATTGTATTTATTGAGCGCTTACTGTGTGCAGAGCACTGTACTAAGCGCTTGGGAAGTCCAAGTTGGCAACATATAGAAACAGTCCCTCCCCAACAATCAATCAATCGTATTTACTGAGCGCTTACTGTGTGTAGAGCACTGTACTAAGCGCTTGGGAAGTCCAAGTTGGCAACATATAGAGACAGTCCCTCCCCACCAATCAATCAATCGTATATATCGAGCACTTACTGTGTGCAGAGCACTGTACTAAGCGCTTGGGAAGTCCAAGTTGGCAACGTATAGAGACAGTCCCTACCCATCAATCAATCGTATTTATTGAGCGCTTACTGTGTGCAGAGCACTGTACTAAGCGCTTGGAAAGTCCAAGTTGGCAACATATAGAGACAGTCCCTACCCAACAGTGGACTCACGGTCTAGAAGGGGGAGACAGAGAACAAAACCAAACATATTAACAAAATAAAATAAATAGAACAGATATGTACAAGTAAAATAAATAGAGTAATAAATATGTGTTATCGACAAGTAGGGTGCCCACCTTGTCACCTCCCCAGCGCTTAGAACAGTGCTTGGCACCTAGTAGGCGCTTAATAAATGCCATCATTATTATTACGATTGTTATGGGAGGGGAGGGGTTTTTTAATAAAAACGAGATGGGGGGGAGCCTCTCCTACTCCGAAGCACCGCTGCATGGCGTTTGGAAAAAGGTTAGGAGGCGCAGGGGGAAGGGGAAAGGAAAAGGAAAAGAAGGTTAGGTGGAATATACCGGTGTCCTTCCAGCTCCGCTGCGGCCCGTCCATGGCTCCTGGGGGGCTCTCTCCTGCTGGGGCGAAGGTCAGTGGGGCATGGCAGAGGGGCAGAGGAGACGGGAGGGCACGGGGCCTCGGTTTCCCCGGTGCAGGGAAGGAGGGAAGAGGAGGGTGGGTGGGTGGATGTGCAGCAGTGCGTGTGGCAGGCTGGCAGGCAAGCTGGCAGGCTGCAGGCCCCGAGTCAGGTGGTGCAGGGTGGGCGGGGAGCCTTCTGACGCAGTGTGCCAGCTCTAGCTCGGCTACTAAAGGGCCAGGACCGGCTGGCAGGCCAGGGCAGGGCGAAATAGTTGGGGCTCTGCCGAGTAAAACGGCCGCTGGACCGGGGGCAGGCAGCCTGGTTGGCAGGGGAAGGGGGGTGCGGCTGAACCAGCCAGGCTCAGCTCCAAGGAAGGGCCCCCTCCTCCTCCTCCTCTTCCCCCTCCTCCTCCATCCCCCCCGTGCCAAGTATCCGGAGGAGGAGGGGGGAGGAGCCGCAGAGGAAAAAACGGAGGAAAAGGGCAACCGCCGTTGAAGGCTCTGCGCACAATCCTTTTTTTTTTATTTAAAAAAAAAGCAGCAAAACCTGCATTTCGGTGCATTTTCAAATCCCACTTTTTTTTTTTTGATCATGGGTTCAAATCCCGGCCCCGCCAACTGTGTGACTCTGGGCAAGTCACTTCACTTCTTTGGTGGGCCTCAGTTCCCTCATCTGTAAAATGGGGATTAAGACTGTGACACACACACCCCCCCCCCCCCCCCCGTGGGACAACCTGATAATAATAGTAATAATGGCATTTATTAAGCGCTTACTATGTGCAAAGCTCTGGGATAGATACAAGGTGATCAGGCTGTCCCATGTGGGGCTCACAGTCTTCATCCCCATTTTCCAGATGAGGGAACTGAGGCCCAGAGAAGTTAAGTGACTTGCCCAAAGTCACACAGCTGACAAGTGGCGGAGCTGGGATTTGAACCCATGACCTCTGACTCCAAAACTCGTACTCTTATCCACCGAGCCACGCTGCTTCTTGGCAGCGTGCATTTGTTAAACGCTGCTTCTTCCTGATCACCTTGTAACCTCCCCAGCGCTTAGAACAGTGCTTTGCACATAGTAAGCACTTAACAAATACCATTATTATTATTATTATTATTTTCTAATGAGACCTAAGGTAAATGGATCTTTTGCCCTTTTTACAGTGAAAGGAGAATTAGAAGGATCTTTCGAGCCAACAATCCTGATTTGGAAATGTCTTCCGGTCCCTGTATTTCCTGTAAGTCCGTGTATTTCCAAGGGGACTTTTTTTAATGGTGTTTATTAAGCGCTGACTATAATACTAACAATTATAATGGTATTTATTAAACACTTACTATGTACCAGGCACAATAATAATGGTATTTATTAAACACTTACTATGTACCACGCACTGTACTAAGCGCTGGGGTGGATACAAACAAGTCGGGTTGGGCACAGTCCCTGTCCCACGTGGGGCCCACGGTCTCAATCCCCACTTTGCAAATGAGGCAACTGAGGCCCTGAAAAGTGAAGTGACTTCCCCAAGGTCACACAGCAGACAAGTGGCAGATCCAGGATTAGAACCCACAACCTTCTGACTCCCAAACCCATGCTCTATCCAGTATACTATGCTGCTTCTCTGCGTGACACTGTGCTAAGGGCTGGGAGAGATACAAGCTAATCAGGTTGGATGCGGTCCCAGGTGGGGCAAGGCCTAGAACGCAGAAGGACCTGGGTTCTAATCCTGCCCGGCCACTTGTCTGCTGCGCTGACCTTGCGGAAGTCACTTCACTTTTCGGGGCTTCAGTTACCTCATATGTAAAATGGGGTTAAGACTGCAAGCCCCGTTGGGGACATAGCATCCCATCTGAATAGCTTGTATTGATCTCATTTAAAAAAAAAAGTTCCTGATCAGCTCGTATTAATACAATGCCTGGCACATAGTAGGTGCTTTAAGAAATACCATTTTTAAAAGTAGTGGGTGTTTTTTAGAATATGCCTCTCAAACAGGTAATAATAATGATAATAATGGCATTTGTTAAGCGCTTACTATATGCAAAGCACTGTTCTAAGCGCTGGGGAGGAGACAGGGTGATCAGGTTGTCCCACGGGGGGCTCACAGTCTTAATCCCCATTTTACAGATGAGGTAACTGAGGCCCAGAGAAGTTAAGTGACTTGCCCAAAGTCACACGGCTGACAATTGGCAGAGCCGGGATTTGAATCCATGACCTCTGACTCCCAAGCCCGGGCTCTTTCCATTGAGCCCCGCTGCTTCTCTGTAAAATATTATCACAAACTAGGTATTAAGGTGCCTTTCCCCAAATCAGTAGTGGTTTTTGAACACGTATCCCAGAGCATATCCCACGATCTCACCAGAGCTCAACCCAGCATATGTTCATGGTATGAATCAATCGTATTCATTGGGTGCTTTACTGTTTGCAGAGCACTGTACTAAGCACTTAGGACACTCAGCGCTTAGAACAGTGCTTTGCACATAGTAAGCGCTTAATAAATGCTATCATTATTATTAGGAAAGTACAGCACAACATTACAGACACAGTCCCTGCTTCCCTGCCCGCAACGAGGTGTGTATTCTTCAAGTTTTTAAATAAATGCTATAATTTGTGGGGAAAATACCTGGCTTTTCTAATTCCCGGTAAAAATCAGGTTTTAAGTTTGTTTTTAAAATGTGACTTTTAGCCTGCCTCAAAAAAGGAATCCTTGGCCCGGGAGCAACTTGCACAGCACAAGAGGAAGAGGCAAAACCAGTACCTCTTGTGCCATGGAAAGGAGGAGGAGCTGGGGAAATGTGGCTAAAATCAGTGGTGTAATGGCAGAGGGTGCCAAAACTGGTAATCTCCCACAGTGACAAAGCATCCTTCTTAATAGGGGCTCAACAGAGGAGGGAAGAGATGAGAGAGGGAAAAGAAGGGAACGGTCAGGGATGAGGAACAAAGAGCAAAAAGTGTCCCAGAGTACAGGCAAGTGCCTGCTAACTTCATGTCATAAATAGCCAAATAGGAAAAAGTGTTTCGAGAACCTTTGAGGGTAGGCACACTTATCTGGATTTTTCCAGGTTTTTACCTGAATTTTTAAAAAATTATAATCAGAGTAGAAATTGGGTAAAACTTAAAAAAAAAAACACTCCTCACCCTTTAACTAAATTGAGTGCACAATATCAAAGGAAGGGCATTGCCCTAGCATCGGTCAAGTGCTCAACACAGTGCTCTGCACATGGTAAACCTTCAATAAACATCATCATCAATCGTATTTATTGAGCGCTTACTGTGTGCAGAGCACACAGTACATACTTGACTGTAATTGAATTGAATAATTGAATGATAATCAAACATAATTGACTGATTTAATGGTCCTGGGTTGTGTCCAGAATATGATATTCAAAGATGGCTGGGATGCTAGTGGAGGTTTTCCAGCATAATGCCCCAGAACCTAAGGGCCCACCAACAGCCCAGCACTGCTTTCCGGATTCCCCTCGCCTCTGTGCAATGTAGGTATATGCCCTTCGGTTTTCCTTTCCGGGGCCCGGAATTTGCTGCAAAGAAAATTATCTCCATTGCGGCTATTACTGCCTTTGCCAAGTTGGCAAGTCACAAATACAGGGAATCTGCAGAGTCGGGAGGGATGCAGTTACGGACATTAATCGGACGGATCAAAGGCGCATCGGAAAAACGTGTGAAGACTGATAAACAAAATTTAATCTGTGGAAGACTCACGTCTTTGAACTTTCTGGTGTTTTTCCCACCCTAACGTCTCTTATCCGTCCTTTCTCCGTCCTCACCCACGCTATTGCTACTACCTTACTATTGGACTTCAATTACGTCTTAGAGCTTCGTTCAGAATCCTTTTTATTTACAATCTTATAAAGAGCATTTGAAAAACTGAAATGTCAAATTAATTCAATGTTTCCGTCTTGTAGTACAAGTTAACTTTTCATGGACTAATACTTTTAAGATCAAAGGTATCTGAAGGCTTCTTTATCTTATTTCTCTGTAAATGTCTAGTTTGTCCTAGTACATCCATTCTCCACACAGGTTGGACAAGAGATGCAGAGGTGTGAATTGTGCATTTACTCATACAATTCCAGAAAGTAGCCAATATTATTAATCTCATTTGCATAAAATACTCATATCTCATTCTAATGCAACTCTTCCTCTCTGTGAAACTGTTCACAGTATAGTCTCAGCATGACAACATTCCCTTTTTTGCAGTAAAAAGGCTCATTTTCCATGTCACTGCTCTGATGCCAATGACCACAGTGAGGACAGAAAAATTCCTATTGGAAAATGTAAAGGAGAAACTGAAGAGACTTACTTTTTTACTTTGGGACTGAAGAGCATGAACTGATATAACCAATTTAAGATCAGGGGAGCCCAAATGCGATGTTCCCTGCCCCCAAATTTCTGTCTTAAATTTGGAACGTAACTTCATGAAATTCAAAGAAAACAGCACATTTTGAGTTTCAGCCCTGTAAATCACAGGTGTGTTAAATGAAAGCTTTGAATTATCATTACTTACAGCTGGGTTTATTTATTTTTTTTTTAATCTGCTATCATGTGCTGTAATACAATGCCCTCTAAAGACTAGAGGAGAACACTTCAGTTTCTTTCTGGAAAATGGAGTTTCAGTACAAAAAAATTCAGCCTGGAAATGGAGGGCTGGTATTTCAGCAGCATTCTGGTTTGAATGAATGGTAAGAACTGGTTGAGATCTACAAAAAGTTGGCACTTTGGAAATAATCTGGCTGGATTCGACTGCTAGGCTTTCTGTCCTCCCTATCCCCACAGGGGCAGGGTGGAGATGAAGATCATCATCATCATCAATCGTATTTATTGAGCGCTTACTATGTGCACAGCACTGTACTAAGCGCTTGGGAAATACAAATTGGCAACACATAGAGACAGTCCCTACCCACAGTGGGCTCACAGTCTAAAAGGGGGAGACAGAGAACAAAACCAAACATACTAACAAAATAAAATAGAATAGATATGTACAAGTAAAATAGAGTAATAAATATGTACAAACATATATACAAGTGCTGTGGGGAAGGGAAGGAGGTAAGATGGGGGGATGCAGAGGGGGACGAGGGGGAGAGGAAGGAAGGGACTCAGTCTGGGAAGGCCTCCTGGAGGAGGTGAGCTCTCAGCAGGGCCTGAGGGCCTGATGCAGCTAGGGCAAGGAATAATAATAATAATAATAATAATAATAATAATAATAATAATAATAATAATAATAATAATGGCATTTGTTAAGCACTTACTATGTGCAAAGCACTGTTCTAAGCACCTGTTCTAAGCACTGGGGGGATACAAGGTGATCAGGTTGTCCCACGCAGGGCTCACAGTCTTAATCCCCATTTTACAGATGAGGTAACTGAGGCTCAGAGAAGTGAAGTGACTTGCTGAAGGTCACACAGCAGGCATGTGGCGGAGCTGGGATTCGAACCCACGACCTCTGACTCCAAAGCCCGTGCTCTTTCCACTGAGCCACGCTGCTTCTCTGAGAGGCCCCGCTCAGTCCCCTGCTACTCAGGGCTCCCATTATGCCCCGCTCCCACAAGATGCAGTGGAGATGCAGCAGCAGCAGCAGCAACATGAGGTCCCAGCTGTGGCACTTGTGGCAAGCGCTTAGTACAGTGCTCTGCACACAGTAAGCGCTCAATAAATACGATTGAATGAATTTGTTGAGCACTTATTATGTGCCAAGCCCAAGATCATCAGGTCCCACACAGGGCTCAGTCTGAGGAGGGAGGACAGATACTGAATCCTCATTTTACAGAGGAGGGAACTGAGGCCCAGAGAAGTGAACTCCACTTGCCCAAGGTCACACAGCAGGCAACTGGCGGAGTCAGTATTAGAACCCAGACCCTTTGACTCCCAAGCCCGGTCTCTTTCCACTATGCCACGCCGCTTCTCTTTGTGAGCTCCCTACGAGACAGGGATTGTGATCTTAGGTTTACATCTGCCCCAGTCCTTAGCACAGTACTTCGCACAGAGTAGGGCCTTAAATAAATACCAGAACCAACTAAATGCAGCCCACCCCTTCCATACTCTCAGCCTTCTCCCATCTTCATTCCACCCAGCCAGTTCTCACCTCTCGCACTAGTTTTCTCTCCGGTTGACATTCTGCCCACAAATGGACAACTCTGTTCTGCCCACACACTTGACTTTCTGCCCTCCTCTTTCCCCTGGTTTGCTTTCATCATTCAGACTCCTACCTACCTTGTGGCTGCGCTTTCTGCGCCCACTTATGTGCGGAGCGATTCTGGGCTGGCCCCGAAGCCTGAAGTGGTCAATTTCACTGTGGATGTTCCTTAAGGGAGAAAATCCCAAGTAATATTAAAATGTCGAGTGGGAAAGTCACTTACTGCGGGACTGTTCGGCTGAAATATCAAAGAGGACTCCCCAAGTGAGAGCTTGATGCACAACTGCGCTTAGAATAGTGCTTTGCACATAGTAAGCGCTTAATAAATGCCACCATTATTATTATTATTATTAGGGGGCACTCAACAGTGGGTCCAATTTTCAGCCACCTCCACGTTGGAATTCTTCACAGAAGCGCAAGCGCTCTCCCAAGCTCCATACCATACCTAGGACTGAATCTAGGATAACGGCAGGTATGCCAGTATGTTCCGGCTGACCTAGCTAGCAAACACCTACAAATGCATGGATATATAGTAAAGACCTGATCATCAAACTGGGAATAAGACTAATTCTAATACCTGAAACTCACAAACTAAGCAAAATTGGATCTGCCCTTCCGAAACGTGTGCAAAGCCAACAATTTTGCCCCAATTTACAGTAACTAGCCTCAATTTAAGTAACCAGTGGTTTGGATATCTCAAGTGTGCTGCATCTATAGGCCCTCTCTATCTCACATCTTAGAAATGGAACTTTATTCACTACTCTAAGGTCAAATCCAGTGACAACCTGGCAGTCCTCATGACTTGATGCTTTACACACCATTTTGACTACTCTCTCGTGAAAGTCCCTCTGGCCTTACTTTCAAAGGCACAGTTCTCTTCTGGATATCTTCCTCCTTTGTCTAATTTGCTTGTGATATAAATTACCCTGAAATTCTAGTTATCTCAAACATTTTGAGTCTCGACTCTCTTGGACAACTCTCAGGTTTTTATTTCCACTTCCATGCAAGGAATTAGGTGCTTAAAATGACTGATTAATGATAGTGATTCACAAGCCTGTGTCTCCAGCCCTAAACTTTAAACTTTTCTCTAACTCTATATTTCCTTCTTACTTCAGGACAGTTTGTTTTTCTTAATGGTACTTGTTAAGTGCTTACTATGTGCTGGACACTGCACTAAGCTTCCCTTTGGCCTAGCAGAAAGTGTGTGGGCCTGAGAGTCAGAAGACCGCATTTTAATCCCAGTTCTGCCTTCTGTGTGAGGAAACATTTAAGGAAACTGAAGCACAGACAAGTGAAGTGACTTGCCCAAGGTCACACAGCAGTCAAGTGGCAGAGCCAGGATTAGAACGCAGAATCTCTGACTCCATGGCCTGTACTCTTTCCACTGGGTCACGCTGCTTCTCCGCCTAACCTTTCCCAATACAGCACCACTCCCTTTCTATCTATCCCCTAAAGCCAACATTTTGAAATAATCTCAGATTCCCCATTCCACTTCTGTCTCAGAAGAGATAGCCGAGCTCTAACAACTGGCATCACATCCATTGTCTCTGCCTTGGAAGGGACAGACCCAGGGGTTGGGGGGGAGAGGAGAGCGAGGAGCTGCATCTTGCCTTAAATGCCCCAAAGGTGCTATGATGCCAGACACAAAGGTGCCAGAACTAAATCCCAACCCAGTTCAAGCCCTGCTCTCGTCACCATTCTCCCCCTTTACCACCCCAAATCCACCAATCTGATACCAAGTCCAGCCCATTCTTTCTCACTTTTCTCAGTTCCCCTCCGTGCAGCCTTTCCATATCAACATATTCTTTAATCAGACGCTTTCCTTATTAAAAGCTTAAAACTCTTATCCATGTGTTTTAAGGCTTTCGGTCAACTCCTCTTCCGCTCACCTCCTGTACTCAGACTAGCTTTTTCTTGCCTTCCATCCAAGCATGCCTGTTCACAGGATTATTCTCTGCCAAAACCTTTCCACCAACTTGGGCTGTTCCTCTCTACCGGCCCCTCTCTCAGCCCATTTTCCACCTCATTTAGCCAAATGATGTCCCTCTTCTCATTTCTAAATCCTACCCAGAAGTCACTTCCACATACTCTGGTCATGCCCTTCACTTCAATTGTATCAACATGAGCATTTGGTACTGCCAAATCTTATGTACATTCCCATTACTTGTGCCTTTTTATGCCTACAAGAAATGTCTTTTTTAACTAATTTCAGTTTAGATTTAGGGGTTTCGGGATTAAGTTTGTAGCTCTAGGAGTGAAGGGGAAGATTCCTGAGAACTACCCAGATTAGGTCGTTTCCTGTCAATGACAAAGGATGAGCCTTACCCCTGATTCAGAACTGAAAATCTATGCCAAGTGGGGCTGAGTGGTTTGTGCAGTGCCACTTTTGTGCTCTCCTCCCTCCCAGTCATGTTCCCTCTGGGCCTAGAGGGCAAAGAACTGGTACGTGGGCAAGGACGTAGCGAACACATGGCCAAGTGCAAGCAGGTTTTTGCTTGGGCTAGCCCCATGCCTGGCCGGAGTGACCTCAGCAGTGATGGGTCTAAGTGCCAAAACCTACCAAAGCTGAACTGCTTCTCTTGTACACATCTCAGGGCTTAGCAAAATGCCCTACTTAGACTATGCTCTTTAAACCATATTAATAATTTTGAATGAACTTTCCAACACTTTAAGTAGCTACAAGTATCCCCAAGTTTCACATAACACACGTTTTTAGCATGCATTACAGATAGAATTAAGGGAATTAAGGAACTTCCTCCTGAAGGGGTCCGTCTGGACTGAATGCAGTTGTGCTTTTGGAAGAAATTATAGCACACACATAATGTGGATTTTCTGTAACGTGAGGTCCATGTTCTAGTGTGTACTACTATCCATGAGAATATTCTTCCAGTGTCTGAACACATCCTTTTTTTGATGACTACAAAGACGTGGATAAAGAGCTTCTTAAACATTAGGACAATTCTCTAAAATGCTCCAAATTACATTGTTTTCCAATTCGATTAATTTCACGGCAACGAAGTTGAGTTTTCTTCGGTAAACACCAGATGGCACCAAAACCACCTTCTGCAGCACAAAGACCAACCCTATTTATTGTCTAGAGCCACTCATTTTGCAGACTAGAAATACTGGCTAAATACTTAAATCTTCCATTCGCTTTTGAATTCTTTATGGATTTTTTTTGAATTTCCATACCACCAATGGAGTTCTTGTTTCAAGAGCTAACCTTCCCGGTTCACCAAGGGCTGAAACCTGTGAAAACCACAGTAACTGCTGATGTTGTTAGCTGAGCGTGTGAAAAAGGAGAAGGGAGAAACAATATGGTCTATTCTGTTGTCGCTTTGGCGATGCCTAAAATCCTTGTACATTAAATCCTTGCCTGCACTTCACAAGGTATGCTGCACTCCCCGCCTCCAGGAGGAACACTACTGGCAGTAAGCGCTCAATAAATACGATTGAATGAATGAATGGCAGCAATCAAGAAAATGGGATAGACAGTGTGCAAACCAACAGCACTATAATCAGTTTCTTCTGGCAAATTTTCGGCCCGGAAGGCCTCTTGACTGGGCTGAGCCTCATCTGTCATTCCCGGCTGGAGACTCCAACATCATCATCACCTCCAGATTAAGAGGGTTTATCAACTAGATGCTGATTGTGGACTAAAACCCATCTAAGTGAACACATGCCTCACAGACTCATGCCTTATTCCCAAATGGTCTATTCTAATAACCATTCACCAAAGTATACCCTAAATCTCAGCCAACTATTGTGCTTCACAATGGCAGCCCGTGTACCTGCATATCTGAGCCTTGGTCTGCCTTGCGGGGGTGGGGGGTGTGTGAAGTTGACTATTTAAGCACTTACGAATTATTCTATCATCATCATCATCAATCGCATTTATTGAGCGCTTACTATGTGCAGAGCACTGTACTAAGCGCTTGGGAAGTACAAATTGGCAACATATAGAGACAGTCCCTACCCAACAGTGGGCTCACAGTCTAAAAGGGGGAGACAGGGAACAAAACCAAACATACTAACAAAATAAAATAAATAGAATAGATATGTACAAGTAAAATAAATAAATGAATAAATAGAGTAATAAATATGTACAAACATATATACAGGTGTTGTGGGGAAGGGAAGGAGGTAAGATGGGGGGATTATTCTATCCATCTAATCATTATCTTTAGCTTCTTAACTATAAGTAACTTTGTATGTGTCTCCCCAATTAAATTGTAAACAACTTGAGAGCCGTGACAATGCGGTTTTGTGGGGGCGGGGGAGGGGGGTTGGCTTCTAATGTACTCTCCCAAGTGCTTGGTTCAGTACTCTGCACACAGTAGGCACTCAATAAATACTTATTGATACGTACTAGAAATGGGACTAACCCCCATCAAGCCCAAGTACCAGTAGGCCCTAGAGGAGACAGTCCAGGGCTTTCCAACATCTTGAGTCAATCAATGAAATTTATTGAGCACTTACTACGTGCAGAGAACTTACCATGTGCAGAGCACTGTACTAACCACTTGGGAGAGGTCAATGCACCAAAGTTAGCGACACATTCCCTGCCTACAGTTAACAGTCTACAAGATGAGACAGACATTAATATAAGTAATTTATATAAGACAGGGGAACCTTGGTGCCTGAGAAATCCTAGTTAGAAATCCTAGTTTAGAAATCACTTCTAAAATGAAGAATGATCCAGAAAAGGTACTTATAGAGAAAACTGCAGGAATCTAAGTAACTTTTATAGACACTTTCTCTCTAAGATGATGCCCAAGTTAACCATGAAGAAAACACAAGGTGGTAGGAATGTGAAATAAGAGCAACGCTAATAAAGTAGATATTTGTTGAGAGTTTTAGGACGGATGTTGGAAGAACTAGATCAAAGTAAAGTAGCGGTTAGTTCTGCCGTAACACATTTTCAATGCTTAATTTAGATATATTATGACCCCAAAATTAGGACATATTCTCCCCACAACCTGAGCTTGTTCTGGTATAGAACGAGTTGGCGTGAGTAGAACTGGTGTCAGAAAATGTGGCTGTGCTTAACCACCACGGTTCTGCTTCTCAGCCTCAGTCTGAGCTATACTATACGGTAACAAACAGTCCTTGAAGACTTTGTTTGGATTTTTGTACTCCATCATATTGAACGGTATTCAGTAGCAAGCAGCAAGGGGTTAAAGCCTTCTGCCAGTGGTGGATTTAACAATACTATAGGAATGAACATCAGAAACTGAACCTTTGAATCGTGTACCCCCTAACCCATAAATCCCCACTGAATCAATGATGACTACAACATGACTTTCCCAAAACGCGAGGTCCTTCAAGAGCATAGCCCGCGTTTTTATAAGAGAACGTCTCGTATTTCTGAACTAAAAGCAAAGCCATGGAAAATTTGGCGCTGGATGACGAAATCAGAATGGTTTTCCAAGAGGTCGGCAGAGGAGGTGATTAAGAATGAGCTGTTGTAACTGCTTTGGGAACACAAGGAATCACATAAACGTGCTAAATTAAAGCCACAAAAAATCTCCCCTAAAATGTCTTTTCAAACGAGGATTATTCAAATTACTCCTTGAAAAAAAACTTCTCAAAATTCGAGAAGAATTTTGGTTTACGTCTTGGTGCATTAGCAGCCGTCGCTTTAAAAAAGCTTTTCTTAAACTACATTACTCAGAAGGGTGTGGCTTCTGAGAGTTTATAACTGGAAGGAAGGTCACTGAAAAAGGATTGGTAAGCTTAACAATTTTTTATAAAGTAGCACAGAAGTCATCTTGCGTATGATGGCATCAGAAACTGGATCTGGGCCAGAATTCAAGTTATCCAAAAACTTATTAGTATTTACTGGGCACCAACACTGCCCCAGTCACTTGGGGAACAAATAGAAATAGCTAGGAAAAGTTTCTCAGAAGATTTCTAGAAATCTCCTTAGGCCAGCCTAAGCCTGGTGAGGATAAAAGTTTAAATGAGATGTTTAAGCAGAAACGGAAACTCATGCATTCAAGAGCTCGCCCATTTAGCCATCTGATGGATGCTTTGGTAGAGGGGTGTGTATTCACCGTGGATGATTTTAGAACATGAGGCAGCATCTTCAAATAAGATTATGGATAAAGGAGTAAGAAACAGGGGAAACAGTGAGAGAGGAGGGGGAAATGCTAGAAAATCTTTTAAAATCCTAGTATACAAAATGTGTTCGGCCTTTAAAGTTACTGGCGGAAAAACACTTGCATCGAAAAAACACAAACTGCTCACCAAAACTACTGAAAGGTTATGGAATTCCTAAAATAAACTATTACTGAGAGGCAGAAAAATATTAAGAATTGATAACTCAATAAAATAAAACCTAAGTAAGCTCATATTAGGAAATAATTTTCCCCAGTAAATCAAAAGGCTTTTAATAAGTGCATCCAGATAGCAAACGTGATTTCTGTCCTACGCTGCATCAAGTAGGCTCAATTAAAATGCTTACGGTACTCTGAGAATTCAAACAATTGGAATTCCACCCTACCACCAGGGCTATCTTAAACAGAAAATAAGATGAACAAAATTTTGGTAAAATGTTCATTCCTTTAAAAAGGAAAATAAATCCCTCTCCAATATATGGGACTAAGAGGGTATCTGAAAAATATAAATGTTAACTTCTTTAACCCTCTTATTTTTACGTGACGTAAACGCCATAGTATTGACTTAAGGGCTACAAAGATATAAGCTCATGCTTACCTAGCCCCATCCCTTTAAAAAGCTTCCCAACTGATTTACAATGGAGATGACTGATAGGGTTCAAACAAGTACTGCTTTGCAGGATTATAAAGTGCACATTCAGTTACTGGAAAAGATCTGCCTAAAGATTCACAAAAGAATGCAATAAATGTGACCGGGCACAAAAGCAGAGTCCATTAAGTTGGTTGGAAAACCCATTCCCTTACCAGTTTGGCCAAATGCCTTGCTCTACAAGCTAGGGCCACCACCTCCAACAGCCTGTTTGAAAATGGAAAGCTACCTGGAAAAAGGCAATGCTTCTGGTTCCCAGATTATCAATATCCTCTGCAACCAACATACTGTCCAGTTTGGTGGGAAGGAGTAAAAAGGGATTAAGACCCTCTTGATCACTGAGGAAAGTGAAAAGAGAAACACCCGTGGGGGTATAGACACCACATACATGTGAGACAGGATGTACTGAAATGACCCACAGAAAATTATGATATGGCAGATAAGAGAAAAAAAAAACTGATTAGTAAACGCAATATTGGGTATGCAAGATTACCTGAAATCTTACTCAGCTCTCCTGAAAATAGAGCTGATGGTGATCTTTCCTCTTTTTCTGAAACAGAAGGAGGTTTTTTCTCAGCTTCTTTCACAAGAGCTTTGGGTTGGACTACACTGACTATTTCTGACAAAGGAGAAACATCTGCAGGCAACGAGGACTTCTGGGATACTTCGGGGACATCTCTGCTCGAGTCGTCAGCAGATTTCTCCAACCCCAAGACGAGAGCTTTCTCCTCCACTTCAGTTTGGACACTCTTGAGAGAGAGGTCATGGGGTAATTCTGAACAGGGCAGTGGCCAGGGCTCTGCTTGGGCATCGGCAATTTCACCCTTGTGGGCTATCTCTTGGCCAGGAGATTCTCTAGCCGATTGAGTGGTGGGACTGGCTTTCGAACTGGCTAACGGGGAGAAGTCTTCTATGATTTGAATTGGAGAAGAATCCGTAGATAGGACCGCTTCTCTTATGTTCGGTTCCTTCGAAACGAACGAGAAGTCGGCCGGATAAATGAGAGTATTCAGCTCTTCCATTTGCAGAGGTACCTTTTCCTTCTTGGCCACCTCTGTAAAAGTCAGCTCCGATGGCGACGGAACGGCAGCCTGCGACGGGTCTTCGGGCTGAAAGGACTCCAAGTAAGGCTCTCCCAGAGCGGGTGAGGTCCCATTGAGTTTTGCTTTGCTCCCATCCTCGGCTTCAGATGACAACAAGGTTTCAGCTGAATTTTCTTTCACCAGAGGTAGGGCTTCACTTTCCTGCAGAGGGACTTCAGGTATTGAATCATCACTAAACAAGTCAATCGGTTCAGATTCAGGAGAAGAGTCCTCGAGGAGATCAGAAGGCCTCGGCTGCCCACTACCTCCACTTATTAGAGGAGCTGAGTAATCCTTGAAGTCTGGAGAAGTAGATTCAGTAGAGACCTTTGTTTCTTTAATTAAGTCACACGCAATAGAGATGTAAGGAGCGTCTGCTCCAACAACTGCACCAACTTGTTCGGGCTCTTTAATTTCATCCTTTGCTTCCAACTCCTTTTTAAGTGGCACACTCACTGCCTCTTCATACGGTGGGGGATTTTCAGCCTCTGGTTTGGTCTGTTCATAACCGGTGGGGGCAAAAGTCTCTAGAGGGGATGAATCAAGCTGCCCGACAGAAGCGCCAGCTCCGGGAGCTAAGGAATTTAGAGGTGCTTCCATAACAATGTCAGGTAAAACAGGTGAGGGAGCAGCTTCAGAGCTTTCAAAAGCTGGGCAAAGCTGGGCTGCGGGATGTTGAGGCTCCTGGAACGACTCAGATGTCTGGACTAGGTCTACCTTGGTTTCATAGGCCAGGTTTGGGCTGGCACCATCGCTCATCTTACTTTCATATGCTTCTTGTACTAAGTCCGGGGTAAGCCCTTCGGGCACGTTTGCTACAACCTCCGCCGGCACTTTCGATGAACTCTCAGTTGAGACGTAGTCCGCCTCGGGAGCATCCGCGGAGGGAAGGAAAGGGTTTGTTGCATTGATGCCGGTACTCTTTTTTTCTGTGAGAATCTGGGCCTTCTTTTCGGCAATTTTTTTTTCATCGGTCTTATTTTCAGAAGTACGGTCTTCTAACAGGGGAAAAGCTTTGGGTACGAGGGCCTCAGCTGCTACGGTCGGTTCAAAAGGAGCACACGTGATATATGCCTGGGAAGTATCTTTTAAAACTTCTGGTGAACTAGGAAAAGAAATGTCTTCGTTACTGCTTTCGCTGTCTTTTTCACTACCTTCTTTAAGGCTATCTGCATCATATGTCTCATCCACGCTACTTTCCAACTTGCTCTCTATATTAGCTCCACCAACTCCTACATTCTTTACTTCATAGCAAGTATCTCTTATTTCCCACACTTGCTCAGACGGTTTGAAGTCTACATAGTCTTCCCTCACAGAAACATTTTCTTTCAACATTACTGCACCTTCCTTTTCATCAAGACTGTCCTTACCAAAATTCGCTTTATCAGAAAACAGAACTTTGTCCTGTTCTTCAGCTGCTTTGGGGAGCGTTACCGCTGGAACGTCTTGAGGGCAATAGAGGACACGCTCACTGACTACATTCTCTTTTTCTTCTTTGTTCTTTACCAGTATTTCTTCTCTAGGCTGACCTGCTGCAGCAGATTCTGCTTTTGGAGACCCTGCAAGCGAGGATCCTATTTCTGAGCACTCCATTTCTGGAAAATCTCTGAAGTCTCTATCTACAAATGGACTTTTTGCCTTCTCTGTGGATTCCTTAGAAATGTCAAGTGAAGAGTCTTGGAGAATATCTTTTGTAGGCATTACAGCTGGTAACTGATCAAGGGATTCACGTTCTTTAGAAGGAGCATCTGAGAGAGGAGATAGAGAAGGAAGAGAAGCAGCAGTTTCAAGCAGTACAGACGTGAAATCCTCTTGACCAGCCGAAAGAAGGTTACCTGGCTGCTCCTTCAAGTCCATAACTTTTTCTGTGACCATGGACAGAAAGGAAAGTTAGAGAAACGCAAGTGTTCTTAAAGTTACGGCAAACTTTATGACAGATTCAAAATAGCGTTAGTAAAGAATAAGCTACAGCTATGTAAAATGAAATATTCATGGCAAGTTAATAGCATGGATTAAAGCTGAATAGTTGACTGAATAGTTAATTACACAAGCCCAAAATGTGCACGTGATTAGAGAAGCTGAACTTCTGCAGAGACAAAGATTACGAAAGAATTTGGGTGTCACCGGGAGTAAAGAAAGCAGCTTCTAACTAAAATGGCAGAGAAGACTTTGACTAAGAGTGTATGGAAGCAAGGGCATTTGGATAGGTAAATGCTAGACCCTGGCAATCATTTAGCTATAGCATACTTCAGAAAGCCAATTTAACAACTACAATCTTGCTGCTGTCAAGTACAACTACATTTGGAAAAAAAAAAGAACTGTTAATATATAAATCAAGGGTCCAAGAATTTCTACACAACTGTAAGACACTTCTCAGGATTCTGCCCCATATCCCCTTTGATCTGCCATCAGTAAAGGATGGATAGCTAAATTGTTGGTTTTAAGACTGTGGTGTTCCAAGTATTCTTGGACCCGTTCTAACTTTAGTAAATGCAAACTACTCTGAACAAAGTTAATGAGATGAAAGGCTCAAAAGTATAGGATACACTCTAGGACAAAAGGCTAGCAGAAAGGACTTGCCTGCAGAGGAGTGCATCACAGGCTCAGATGCAGCAGGAAGAGCAAAAAGGGTCTCATCTGAAAAACAAATACAATATAACCTCAGCAGAAAGAAATAAAGCAAGATAAGTGGGAAGGAAGTTGGGGGTAGAAGGAAGCAGGCAAGTGTATGGTTCTTAACAAATTCTCACAAACTGCAACCTTTAAAGACAAAAAGAAAGTCAAGAGTTAGAAAGGCAGGTTTCAGAGGTTCAATCCAGAAAGCAAATGAGCCCTTGCTTGAGCCAATCAAGAAAAGAAAGTTGAAGTGGTCTAGTCACGTGTTCATCTTATTAAGGCCCAGTTAGCATCCTTCTTTAGAGACTCTTTAAAGGAAAAAGGAAGAGACGTTCCTCAAGGACAAGCACACAAGGCCAAGCGGAAGGCCCTTCTGCCTCACCATCTGCCATCCTCCTGTAGACGCTATACTTTGCCATTTTGCACTGAGGCACTGGCCCCTTTAATTGCAAGGGGTACTATACCAGTCTGTGGCGATCCCCTTCCCTTCATTCATTCAATCGTATTTATTGAGCACTTACTGTGTGCAGAGCACTGGACTAAACGCTTGGGAGAGTATTCTATGACAATAAAGAGACACACCCCCAGTCCACAATGAGCTTACAGTCTCGAGCTTACAGTTTACAGTCTAGTCTTACCTGTATATATGTTTGCACGTATTTATTACTCTATTCATTTATTTTACTTGTACATATCTATTCTATTTATTTTGTTTTGTTAATATGTTTAGTTTTGTTCTCTGTCTCCCCCTTCTAGACTGTGAGCCCACTGTTGGGTAGGGACCGTCTCTATATGTTGCCAACTTGTACTTCCCAAGCGCTTAGTCCAGTGCTCTGCACACAGTAAGCGCTCAATAAATACGATTGATTGATAGAGGACTGAGGGAAGGGAACCTCTACAGTCTAGAGGTTCCCTTCCCTCAGACTTCTTGGAAACCTAGGGTTAGGGGGCCAGATTGGGAAAGGGAGGGGGAAGAGGAGGCCAGACCTGTATAAGAGCCCTAGGTGAGTATCTCCAAGGTTCTCCTCTGTTCCTAAACTTGTGCTTCCCTCCTAGCCCGGCTCCTTTCCTTTCAGGGAAAAGGAACCTTCAGGATGGAGGTTCTACACTACTGACTTGCCCACCTGGGCTGGGAGTTTGCCTGAGCCTCACCAGAGCAATTCTCCCAGAGTTAGTTGCTCTCCCAGTGGGTGTGCGTGTGTTGCAGGGGTGAGGCGGGGAGAGAAACAGACTGCATCTCAAGTTACCCCAAAGTTCGGGGGTGTTCCACAGCCTAGCAACACCAACTGGCAATCAACACTGTGGTTGGCAGGAGGCCGCTTGGTCCACAGCTTTCCAAAAGTGTGGTGGCCGCCTAAAGACTAGGAGGAGTTAGTAGCCCCAAGGTTAGAGACAACTTCCAATTATCCACTAGTAAACTATGCAAGACAGGGTGTTGTTTGTTGTTGTTTTTTCCACTACCGGTCACAACCTTGTCTGACTCCAACCTTCCTCTCCTCTGTTACACCGCAATCCAAACAGTGACACCCATCTAACTTTACTGAAATAATGCCTCCTCCCTGAATTGCTGATAAGGTCCTTGAACCGCCTTCACCATTTTGTATTAACTACGCTTCACTTTTCTTCCATTAACGTGGGCAGTTCAGAGCGAAGTGCGGTACTGGGTGTCTGCTGGCAAGGCACAAGCAGAACTCCTCTAAATTCCTCTTAAAATAGCAAGGAATTAGCCTCAAAAATGACACCAAGTTCATCATATTACTGAGTCTTAACATCAGTTCTCAAACTATAGGACTGAGGGCCATAATAGGGTAGGGACTGTCTCTATGTGTTGCCAATTTGTACTTCCCAAGCGCTTAGTACAGTGCTCTGCACATAGTAAGCGCTCAATAAATACGATTGATGATGATAATACAAAACAGTTTATGCCACTGTTAATGCTATAATCAAGGGCAACTGCCTACTTTATAAAAATGTTTAGGAAGAAGTCTAAAGCAGCAAGAAATATAAGACTTTGATTTCTTAGCATTTGTAATTTAATAAATAGGTGATTGAAGTTGGATTGATGACAACCACATTATGTCAGCCAAATTGCTGAGCACAAGTTCTTCAGTTAGCTAAATTCTCCTCCGGCTGTTGTGGTAGGTTCTGTAAGGCTATTGAAAACCCCTGATACTCTGAAGCCCACAGTCACTCGGGGATCTTGCTCGGGGGGCCCTAGGGGTGCACGTCCCTGCAGGTCTTGGGGATCCCTGCCCCCTAAGACCCATCTTGGCCTTCCTGGGAGCACATGCTGCAACAGTTTCACAAGACAGCAGCGCCTGGCACAGCCAGTACTGCACAATCCGGGAAGAACAGGAACTTCAGCTCCTCCAATCCATCCTCTCCTCCTCCTCCCCCAGCTCACCTCAAAATTCCTACTCTGCAAACTGGCGCTCAGCTTGCGGGGGAAAAATAACTGGGGGAAGCACTGGGGGACACAGGCTGGAGTGTTGCCAGGGCATTTGCGCGATAAAAGTAGCAAGACGATAAATGATCTCCTTTGGATTGATAAATTAATGTCCCACTCAGAAGTCTCAAACTCATTAATACATGGTAAACTAAGGCACTGTTTGACTTGGGATTGTTAAATTTTAATTTTCCAAATGGTCTTTTCTATAAATACAAAAGTAACTGTCAGTGAGTGTTCAACGCTAATTTAAAACCAAGCATTAGTTCTTGAATAAATAAGAAAAGAAGACCGTGAGCTTCATGTGGGACAGAGACTGTGTTCAATCTGATTAATTTGTATTTAACCCAGTGTTTCAAACAGTGCTTGACACATAGTATGTGCTTAACAAAAATACTAGTTAAGAGTATTATCCAAATCCTGACCAGAAAGGAATCAATCAATGGTATTTAAGTGCTATTATTTGCAGAGCACTACTAAATCGTGTCACCCGTCATTATTTAAAAAAAGATCATCAAGCCTGAACAGCAATTCGTACACAGAATGGGCTGGGGGGGAGAAGCACTGTGGCCTCATGGATAGACTGTGGCCTCATGGATAGACATTTTTAGACTGTGAGCCCACTGTTGGGTAGGGACTGTCTCTATATGTTGCCAATTTGTACTTCCCAAGCGCTTAGTACAGTGCTCTGCACATAGTAAGCGCTCAATAAATACGATTGATTGATTGATATGTTGCCAACTTGGACTTCCCAAGTGCTTAGTACAGTGCTCTGCACACAGTAAGCGCTCAATAAATACGATTGATGATGATGATGATGACGATAGAGCATGAGCTTGGCAGTGAAAGGACCTGGGTTCTAATCCCCAGCTCCACCACCTGCCTGCTGCGTGACCTTGGACAAGTCACTTAACTTCTCTGCACCTCAGTTTCCTCATCCTCAATGTCTGTTCTCTCTCCCCGTTTGACAGTGAGCCCCGTGTGGGACTGGGATTGTGTCCGACCTGATTAACTTGTTTCTTATCCTGCGCTTAGTACTGTGTTTGACACAAAGTAAGCACTTAACAAATAACACGGTTATTATTATTAGGGCACCCTGCACACCTTCTCACGATCCAAAACAGCAGCAAGCCTGCACCCCTGCCACGAAGGTCTGCACCTGAGGTGTCAGTGCATCTAAGCCTCAGGGAACGCAAATAGTTTAAAGTTCAGGGTAATTAAAGCCTTAAAATAATGTTTTAGCTTTCAAAATGAGGAGCAGGCTTCTCTTCGACTTGGACAGGTCCAGATTTCACACCAAAGGTTAACATAAAAACTGACGGGCCACTGGGAAGAGACTTTTTAATTACTAAAAATGATCGCAGTAAAAAGTTGATTATCCAAATCAGATACCTCAACCAGTAACAATTAAGGTAATTCAAAATTTGCAACTTAGTTCAGTTTTAGATTTAGTTTAGTTCAGTTTAGTTCAGTTTTAGTTCGGTTCAGTTTTAGAATGCAACTTAGTCCAGCGCTTAGAACAGTGCTTTGCACATAGTAAGCGCTTAAAAATGCCATCATTATTATTATTTTAGGTGTGTCCCATTGTGTCCAATATCCAATCTTACTTTGAGTAACTTTCTTCTATATTTCAGCTTCAGTTTACACCTACAAATAAATATAAATTCCACGTTTCAAGGCAATAACTTCAAGGGAAGCCACATAGCCAAGTGGAAAGAGCACGGCCTTGAGAGTCAGGATTTGGGTTCTAATTCTAACTCTGCCAATTGCCTGTTTTGTGATTTTGGACATGCCACAACTTCTCTATCCCACACCTTCCTTATCTGTAGAAAGAGGATTAAATTATCTGTTCTCCCTCCTGCTTAGACTGTGAGCCCCATGTGAGACGAGCACTGTATCTGATGATGTACTTACATTGTATATATCTCAGCATTTAATTCTGTGCTTGGCAAAGAGAAAGCACTTGACACCTCAATTAGTACTTTCATTATAAGGTGCTTAAGGGACATAGGATGTAACCTACACACAGATATATGTATATGTGTGTATATAGAGAGCATATCATATAATGTATATGTATGCTCTATCTCTTCCAGACTGTAAACTCCTTGTGGGCAGGGAACATGTTTACCAAATCAGTTATATTATACTCTTCCAAGCACTTAGTACAGTGCTCTCTACACACAGTAAGCGTTCGATAAATACGAATGACACAGATATGGGCAGATGGGGATCAAGCAGAGATCTGTTGATACATTTGTACTTTATTGTTTATTTTTCAACTATTTGCTTTTATATTGACTCTCAGATTCTACTTTGCCAACTATATAACCTTCTCTTTACACCTGCTTCTCTTCCTCCACTCCATGCAAACTCCTTGAGGAAAGAGAATTCATCTTTCACTACTTCTTTATTTTCCCCCAAGTACTTAATATAAGAATGGCACTCGTGAAGCGCTTATTATGTGCCAGGCACTTACTTCTACACTCAGTAGGCCTTCAACGCCTCCCACTGAAGATGATGCTTCCTCTCTTTTTTCTTTCCATTTCTGAAGGGGCAAAGAGGATGACATAACCATGAAGGTGGGAGAATTAATCAGAAAGTTTAGGCTGCTAACAAGGAGGAAGAGGCAGCTTTCTGGAAGATAGGAAAGCACTGCTCTCCGATTCCATACAAATCATGTTTCCCAACCTGACATTTGGCAAAACTGAACCAATTAAGTAATCCTGCTTACAGTACATATTCTAATTAGTTTTTACAATACAGATTGAGCCAGAGAGATGTGGTTGATTTAAAAACAAAATACAAATTTCACATATACTGCATGGCCTAGTAGATAGAGCACAGGTCTAAGAGTCAGAAGGCCCTGGCTTCTAATCCCAGCTCTGCCATTTGTCTGCTGTGTGACCTTAAGCAAGTCACTTCACTTGCCTGTGGCTCAGTTACCTGATTTATAAAATGTCCCGTGTAGCACAAGGGACTGTGTCCAGCCCAATTTGCACATATCCATCCCAGCGCTTAGTTCGGTGCCTGGCACATAGTAAGCACTTAACAAATATCACCGTTATTATTATTAGTGTAAAAAAGAACTACATAGAAGACGTGAGTAGCGTGGCTACGTGAAGCAGCGTGGCTCAGTGGAAAGAGCACGGGCTTTGGAGTCAGAGGTCATGGGTTCAAATCCTGACTCCGCCACTTGTCAGCTGTGTGACTTTGGGCAAGTCACTTAACTTCTCTGTGCCTCAGTTCCCTTATCTGTAAAATGGGGATGAAGACTGTGAGCCCCACGTGGGACAACCTGATCACCGTGTAATCTCCCCAGTGCTCAGAACAGTGCTTTGCACATAGTAAGTGCTTAATAAAAATGCCATTATTATTATTATTATTATTATTATTAAGACTTTGGGGAAATCAGCAAAGATTTGCAAAATGATTTTTCCCTCATTATGAACATATGTAAAAATATATAGTAGAGCTGATCTTTATGGTTTCAAATTCCAGAAGGGTTTTAAATAACAAAACCCTTCAAATTATTCTTGCTTTCACTTCCAAGGATTGTATCAATGCCAAAGTTAACTTTTGAGAGTCTCCACTAGTTTTCACTACTTGTTCATTTCAATCGCATTTATTGAGCGCTTACTGTGTGCACAGCCCTATAGTAAGCGCTTGGTAAGTACAATTCGGTAACAGACAGAGACACTCCCTACCCAGCAACTGGCTCACAGTCTAGAAATTTCTAGACTAGTCATTTCTTATAAAGGCATTTGTTTCAAATGTTTGAATGGCATCAGATTCTAATTTTACCAATTTATTTAAAGCACTATTGCAACTAAACCCAGAAGTAATGTCTAAATAGTGTCGCTTGAAATTTTAAAAAGCATTATTAAACACAGCAACTACTCTGCCACATATGAATCTCATTGTTCAGATGACTATAAGTCTGTAATTATGGATTCCATTTTTTATAAAATTAAACCTGTAATTAAGTAAACTTTAACAAGAATCTTAATGAGAAACTTTGGAACTTATCTCCCGACAGTAAAGTTAAATGGGTTTTCCTAGTCTAGAAAATAACTGGGGGGTTGGGTGTAGTAAAAGAAGGAGTACATCTGGAAGTGCTCCCTAATAGTTACTTTCAGAACTGTAAAATGTGTGCTGACTAATCCAGAAGCAGATTTCTGTAGGTTCTCAATTACAGTCATTTCCAGAGAGTCAGGGGAAATTTATTCAAATATGAAATTCCACATTTAAATCTGATTAGACAAATGTGTTATCAGGAATGACCTAAAATACACTTCATCTTCACAAAGTTCAAGTTAAGATAAAGATAAGCATTTTAAGGGCTTAATTTCTAAAAGAGAGAACTTTGACTTTTTTTTTTTAAAGGAGCCAAAGGGCATACATAAATAACTGATGCAACTGTACCAATTTCGAACTGATACATAACTATACTGAAAAAGCATTATTACACCCAGTTCTCTTCTGATTTTCCTACCTCTCTAACAACGCTGTCTCGGGCACTTTTGCCAGGCTCTTCTTCCATCCCTCACACCCTGTGTGGAGTCCCACAGGGCCATGTTCTGGGGTTCCCTTCTCTTCTCATTTTAAATCCACTTCCTTAAGTAGCTCATCCACTCCCATGGCTTCAGCTCCGGTCCGGCTTCTCTGGGAATGACTGAGATCTCCTTGGCACTTCCTCCTGCCTCCAGGGCATCTCTACATGGATGGTCTTAGCCCACCAGCCCTTCAAGCTCAGTATGTCTAAAATCTCCACTCCTTTCTCTTTCTTCTTCTATCACCTCCAAGTAAATCAATCAATCAATCAATCGTATTTATTGAGCGCTTACTATGTGCAGAGCACTGTACTAAGCGCTTGGGAAGTACAAATTGGCATCACATAGAGACAGTCCCTACCCAACAGTGGGCTCACAGTCTAAAAGGGGGAGACAGAGAACAGAACCAAACATACCAACAAAATAAAATAAGTAGGATAGAAATGTACAAGTAAAATAAATAAATAAATAAATAGAGTAATAAATATGTACAACCATATATACATATATACAGGTGCTGTGGGGAAGGGAAGGAGGTAAGACGGGGGGGATGGAGAGGGGGACGAGGGGAGAGGAAAGAAGGGGCTCAGTCTGGGAAGGCCTCCTGGAGGAGGTGAGCTCTCAGCAGGGCCTTGAAGGGAGGAAGAGAGCTAGCTTGGCGGAAGTAAACCTTCCTGTCGTAGTTAACACCATTACCAACCTCCGCTTCTCCCCCTTTTAGACTGTGAGCCCAGTGTTGGGTAGGGACTGTCTCTATGTGTTGCCAATTTGTACTTCCCAAGCGCTTAGTACAGTGCTCTGCACATAGTAAGCGCTCAATAAATACGATTGATGATGATGATGAAAACTGCAACTTTCACGTTTTCCCTGACTCCTCCCTCTTTTTCAATCCCCATATCTGGCCCGTCCATTTTTCTTTCCCAACGTTTCCGGGACCGTGCCTTCCCCTCTATCGTCATCATCATCAATCGTATTTATTGAGCGCTTACTGTGTGCAGAGCACTGTACTAAGCACTTAGGAAGTCTATCCAAACAGTCACACCACCACCACCACAACAACAGAGGATAATGGATAATGAGGTAAAACAGACACAGTCCCTGTTCCACAAGGGGCTCACAGAGAACAGAGGGGAACCTGGTCATACCAGGGCTTCTAGACTGTGAGCCCACTGTTGGGTAGGAACCATCTCTATATGTTGCCAACTTGTACTTCCCAAGCACTTAGTACAGTGCTCTGCACACAGTAACCGCTCAATAAATACGACTGATTGATTGATTGATACCAGGCTTGACTACTGTTACAGTCTTTGTCCTCTGCAGCCAAACTTCCCTCTGATATCTGGATCATCTTTCTGAATTGTCACCCCAGTCCTCAAAAACCTCCTCTACTCTCCCATTCTTCTCTGCAACACTCAGATTTCTGGGCATTAACTCCACGGTGCACAATCTCTCTCTCCATCTATTCTCCTCTCTCCCCACCCCGCACTATACCGTACCTACTCACTGTACCTCATTCCGATCGCTTCCTCATCCAACCCCTCGCTCGTGCCCATCTTCCTGCCTGGAATCCTCTACCACTTCAAATCTGTCATTTTGCGGTTCTCCCTATCTTCGAAGCCCCTGGGAAATTACATCTCCTCCAGGCGGTCTTCCCTAAAAGACTTTTCTTCTTCCCAGATCATACCCTGCCATCTACCACCTTAGCATGCCTGAACCAACTCTGAACTCACGCACCCATACCGATTCTGAACACATCAACAGAACACGGGCCTAGGCGTCCGAGGGACCTGGGATCGAATCCCGGCTCAGGCCCATGTGTGCTGCGTGACCTTGAGAGAGTCACTTTAAATTCTCTGGGCCTCAATTACCTCATCTGTAAAATGGGAATTAAGAGTGTGAGCCCTGTGTGGGACGGGGACTATGCCTAGACTGTTAAAGTCACTGCGGGCGGGGAATGTGTCCATTTATTATTATATTGTACTCTCCCAAGCGCTTATTACCGTGCTCTGCACACGGTAAGAGTTTAGTAAGTATGACTGAATATGTCCAACCTGATTAACTTGTATCTACCCCCAGCGCTTAGCACAGTGTTTGGCACATAATAAGTGCTTAACAAGTGCCATAATTATTATTATTATTACATATCCAACTATCTACACACTTACTCATCTTCATATCCATTTTTCCTTACTCTATATAGTTTTGCATCTCCCTGCCCCAGTAGACTCTAAGCTCCTTGAGGGCAGGGATCATGTCTTCTCTCAATCAATCGATTGCATTTATTGAGCGCTTACTGCGTGCGGACCACTGTTCTAGGCACTTGGGAGAGTGCAGTATAACAGAGTAGATAGGCATGTTCTATCATCATCAATCGTATTTATTGAGCGCTTACTGCGTGCAGAGCACTGTACTAAGCGCTTGGGAAGTACAAGTTGGCAACGTATAGAGACAGTCCCTACCCAACAGTGGGCTCACAGTCTAAAAGGTGGGCTCTCCCAAGCACTCAGTACAGTGCTCTGCGCAGTCGGCATTCAATAAATACCGCTGATTGAGATGCACCAGAGAAGGCAGCGGGAATCTCCACTTGTTTATTTGAGAAGATGAGCTAGCCCAATATCACTGAATATGTTGGGATTTTCAAGTTACAGTAGTGACCGGAACGTGGCTTATTCACCTGCTTCCAACAAAAAGATTGCGTATTCTCTCAAATGTGGACTCCTCCATCACCGCCGCCCCCATCCTCACTTTGGTAGCTGCTCGGTTTCAATTTCTGCGGTAATCTGCACCGGGCCAACTGAGAAGATCAGCGGGGCTCGGCACCACGTGCTCCTTAGAGAAGCGGCGCGGCTCAGTGGAAAGAGCCCGGGCTTTGGAGTCTGAGGTCATGGGTTCGAATTCCGGCTCCGCCACATGTCTGCTGTGTGACCTTGGGCAAGTCACTTCGCTTTTCTGAGCCTCAGTTACCTCATCTGCAAAATGGGGATTACGACTGTGAGCCCCACATGGGACAACCTGATCACCTCCTCCAGGAGGCCTTCCCAGACTGAGCCCTTTCCTTCCTCTCCCCCTCATCCCCCTCTCCATCCCCCCATCTTACCTCCTTCCCTTCCCCACAGCAGCTGCATATATGTATATATGTTTGTACATATTTATTACTCTATTTATTTATTTTACTTGTACATATCTATTCTATTTATTTTATTTTGTTAGTATGTTTGGTTTTGTTCTCTGTCTCCCCCTTTTAGACTGTGAGCCCACTGTTGGGTAGGGACTGTCTCTACATGTTGCCAATTTGTACTTCCCAAGCGCTTAGTACAGTGCTCTGCACACAGTAAGCGCTCAATAAATACGATTGATGATGATGATATCTACTCTATTTTATTTTGTTAATATGTTTGGTTTTGTTTTCTGTCTCCCCCTTTAGACTGTGAACCCACTGTTGGGTAGGGACTGTCTCTATATGTTGCCAACTTGTACTTCCCAAGCGCTTAGTACAGTGCTCTGCACACAGTAAGCGCTCAATAAATATGACTGACTGATTGAATGATCACCTTGTATCCCCCCCAGCGCTTAGAACAGTGCTTTGCACATAGTAAGCGCTTAACAAATGCCATTATTATTATTATTATTATTAATGCAAAGGGCAGCACTACTGAGAGGCACGCACCACAAGAAGCAATGGGGCCTAGTGGATAGGGCATGGACCTGGGATTCGGAAGGACCTGGGTTCTAATCCCGGCTCTGCCACTTGTCTGCTGTGTGACCTTGGGCAGATCACGTCACTTCCCCGTGTCTCACATCTGCAAAATGGGGGTGAAGACTGCGAGTCCCACAGGGGCTCTCTAGATCAGTGGACCTTTTAGACTGTGAGCCCACTGTTGGGTAGGGACTGTCTCTATATGTTGCCAATTTGTACTTCCCAAGCGCTTAGTACAGTGCTCTGCACATAGTAAGCGCTCAATAAATACGATTGATGATGATGACCTACAGAACATGGACTCCTTGGGAAATTGGTGGAACTCCTGATGGTGACTATCATCATCCTGATATGACGGCGACTACGGGAAGCAGGGTGGCCTAATGGAAAGAGCACAGGTGTGGCAGTCGGAAGACCTGAGCTCCTCAAGGGACAGAGTCTTTGTCTAATTCCCACGTATGTACGCTTTCCCAGGGCTCAACAGAGTGCTCTGCACACAGTAAGCACTTATTACTACTGCTACTCCTACCTGTGTTCTAATCCTGGCTTGGCCACTTGCCTGCTGTGTGACCTTGGGCAAGTTACTCAACTTCTCTGTGCCTCACTTTCCTCATGGGGGTCAAATACCTGTTCTCCCTCCCGCCTTAGATGGCGACTGACTTGATTATCTACCCCAGGCATATATTAAACACTTAAATACCGCTATTATTGTTATTAAGTTACCAGCAATCAGAATACTGGAAGATTGGCACTTCACTAAATGTAATTTCAAGCTGTTAAAAGGGTTCCCAAAGTGATCATCAAAACCCGGGAACTGCAGACCAGTTCTTACTTCCCTACTTGGAAAATTACTAGAAATGAATAAAGTTTAGGTTCAATTCAGACTTGTGAAAATGAAACCTACGGGAGAAAGACATTTGTTTCCCTTTTAGACTGTGAGCCCACTGTTGGGTAGGGACTGTCTCTATATGTTGCCAACTTGGACTTCCCAAGCGCTTAGTACAGTGCTCTGCACACAGTAAGCGCTCAATAAATATGATTGATTGATTGGTTTCCAGAAGGAGAAATAGTTACTAATATGATGGGTCAGCAAGTGGGTGGTGGGAGGGAAACTACGTTCAGATTTTCAAAAGAACTTTGCCAAGGTTTTACATCACTGTCGCTTAAAAATGTAATTTTCATGGCATTGGAAGGGATGTTCTGTCACAGAGAGAAAGACGACTAAGAGGTAAAAAACGGAAAAGGTTTCAAGAGACAACTTTTCAAGAGAGAGAAATGTAAATAGTGGTGATCTGTGCTTGGAAAACAGCGTGCCTGCAAGTAACACTAAACTGTTGTGTGATGAAATGTCATGAAGGTGGGAAAAACTGCAGGAAGATCCCATAAAGTTAGATGAGTAGGCTGAAAAGTTGATAGCATTTACTGAACGCCTACCGTCTGTGGAGTACCGCGTTGAGTGAGGGCTTGGGCGAGTACAACAGAAACAGAGCCATGAATTTACATGGAATTTACAATCTTGAGGGGGAAACGGACACTGCAATGGTTTATCAAAAGGAGGAAGCAGAGAAGCAGTAGAAAACAGCCCGGGCTTTGGAGTCAGAGGTCATGGGTTCAAATCCCGGCTCCACCAATTGTCAGCTGTGTGACTTTGGGCAAGTCACTTAACTTCTCTGGGCCTCAGTTCCCTCATCTGTAAAATGAGGAAGAAGACTGTGAGCCCCCAAGTGGGACAACCTGATTACCTTGTAACCTCCCCAGCGCTTGGAACAGTGCTTTGCACATGGTAAGTGCTTAATACATGCCATCATTATTATTAAGAAGGTAAATTGGATGTCTCAAAAGATTTGAGCTGAGGGAGATCGGGGCTTGAGTCTTCAAAATCATGGACGGTGCGAACAGAGAAAATGCAGAATTTTTGTTCACCCAACCCGCAGGCAATAACAAGGTTGATTCACGGCAAACAAAAGGAAACAATTCTTCACACAACGGATGGGATAAGCTTATAACAAGAATGATATTAATAATAATCATTTCTCAAGTGTTTTTCTAGGTGCTGAGCACTGGGCTATGTGCTGAGGAAGACACATAATTAGAGAATTGGCATTCAACAGGTACTCAACGCCTTCACACACCCCCCCCCCCACACACACACACATTTTACACCTGAGGGCCAGGGAATTCAAACGACTTGCCCAAGGTCACACAGCAGGCAAGTGGCAGAACCCGAATTAGGACCCAGATCCCTTGGCCCTGTGTTCTTTCTACTAGGGCATGCTGCTTCTCGGGGCACGAAATGCTCTTTGAAGTGCTACCACGGGAAGTTGGTCAGGCCAAAGGTATCAACAGGTTCAAGGAGGGTTTGGAAAAATTCAAAAATGAGGGTTTTGGGGCGGCCCATCGTTGAAGATGAGAATGGGCATCTAGGAGAGCAACCACAAGACATTTCCTGAAGTCATCCTACTGCTACCAGAAACAAAATACTGACGGAACCGTTGGTCTGACCCAGGAAAGACAGTTCTTTTATGCTGAGGGCTTTTAAACTGCACGTTATTAATAACTCTAATACATACCATCTTTTTTGTTTTTGAATCCCCAAGATGAGAAAATGATGCAATTTTTACGACTTTGAAAATAAGCCAGGTTAATCAATCCAGAACAATGCTGCCATATCCAGCATTGCATGCAGCTGTCTGCACTACAAAACCGCTGCTTGTTCAAGGGGCAACAGTTTCACAATTTCTCCTTTTGCCAATGGATCTCTTAGAGGGTCAGGACCTCATTAGGCTTTCAAAATATTCAGGCAGAAGACGGCATGAAATAATTAGGTTACATAAGAAAAACAGTTAATTCAAGGTTGAGAGAAAGACAACGGTGGCCCAGAGCTCCTGCTAAAGTAATGCATTTTATTAGCCGTCACTATCCAAAAAAAATGCACCTCGCTGAAGATGCGGTTGTTTCATTCTGCATCGTGCCACGGCGTGGCTCAGTGGAAAGAGCCCGGGCTTTGGAGTCAGAGGTCATGGGTTCAAATCCTGGCTCCGCCAATTGTCAGCTGTGTGACTCTGGGCAAGTCACAACTTCTCTGTGCCTCAGTTCCCTCATCTGTCAAATGGGGATTAAGACTGTGAGCCCCCCGTGGGACAACCTGATCACCTTGTAACCTCCCCAGGGCTTGGAACAGTGCTTTGCACATAGTAAGTGCTTAATAAATGCCATCATTATTATTCCCGATCATGTTTTCCTTTAAGCTGGGATTTCTTTCCCAAAAGACCCCACTTTAATTTCTTAGTCTATGCACTTGGCAATTATTTTTTTTCTGAAACAGCAAACTGATCTTGGAAGTTCGCTATTCTCTGCCTCGGGGAATCTGCATCTCTTTAATATGGCCACTCGTACAGCAAAAATCTCAGCTATCTGTGTTGGAGAAACACACAGAAATCACCCCACCATTCCTTCGCTTCTCAAAAGGCTAGAGCAAATGGCAAGTCAAAACCAAGTTCATGAAGATGACCTCTAATGTTTCCATCTTTACATGTCCCTGAACAGAATGGCTGAATAGCCAAGATCTCGGGGAGTACGTGTTTATTTCAAATAGATTTCTAACCTGATCTTGGGGTACAGTAAGCTAAATGTGGATTATTATTCAAACAGTAATTCCTAAAACTTCTTTAAATGATCTGCAGGACATACCTGCTAAAACACATAGGACGACTGACTACCTTTGTCTACGACTGGATCAGTCACAAACACATATTTAACTGCTATCAACTGACAGCGGTTACTTAAAGAAGTTACCCTATTGTAATTAGTAGTTAGCTGAGCTAGCCCTACTAGAAGCACCTCATCAACTCACCGGCCTATCCAGCCTTTGATTATTTTGATACAGGTAATAAACGTAATTTCGATGTTCCTTTATTTTTACCGAACAAAACCTCCTACGGATACTCTTCATATCTTCAACGGCCTAAACACCGCAGAAGGTCTCTAGCAGACACAAAGTGGAGGTCACTGAATAAAGTGGCAGGAGGCCATACACAGAAGATCCAAATATGACCAAATTAAGCCACTAGCATAGTATGAATCATCACCTTTTGAATCCGGGAGTCTGTCCTTTGTTAGTGAAGTGACAAGCCGGGGATGACTAGGATAGTTACTAAATATGTGCCTAAATGCCATACTTTTCTAATTTCAAAATGTGTTCATTCCTTTACCACGGTCACCCGGCGGGAAAGGCTACTGCCCACTTCGGATTCCGCTTTTTTCGACGTTCTCTAACGGGGAAATGTGCCAGGGCAGTCTCGACAATGACGAGGGGGAATCACTACAAACAGGAATCGAGTGGGATGCTTATCCCGGCCGTCGAATCTCTAAAATTCAGTTGGGCCGGGGGACGCCCCAAAAGATCTGTTTCAAGACCCAAACGAGGGGATGACGGCTTGAGGAAGGCCAGGCACCCTGGGCCCTCCTTTGGCTCGAGTTGAGCGAGGCGGCATTTTAGCAAGTCATCTCTGGGAGGGGCTGGCAGGAGAAACGTTTCTGTTCCTTTCAGAAATCCGGTTTTTAGAGGAGAACAATCCCCCACCACCCTCCAGGAGCTCATTAAAAACCACATTAAACCTTCGGCGACTGGTCCGGGGCCTTGGCAGCGGCCCTTAACCTGCTTCTTCTGGGGTGGGGGGATGAGTGGGGGGCCTAAGGTCCGTCGTTCATTCATTCATATGTATTGAGTGTGCAGAGCACTGTACTAAGCGCTTGGGAAATACAAATCGGCAACAGATAGACACGGTCCCTACCCACCAACGGGCTCACAAGCTAGAACCGTCGTTGGCCGGTCCCGTTTTAACCAAAGATTCCCCTGGGCGGGTCAACCATTTTGCCAGGGCTTCTCTGCGTTTTCTTGGAGAAGGACTGTTAGTGAGGGGAGAAGCCGGGCTTATTATTACTCTATTGATTTTATTTGTACATATTTACTCCATTCATTTTATTAATGATGTGTATATAGCTCTAATTCTATTTATTCTGATGGTCCTGACACCTATCCACTTGTTTTGTTGTCTGTCTCCCCCCTTCTAGACTGTGAGCCTGTTGCTGGGTAGGGCCCGTCTCTGTTGCCGATTTGTCCTTCCCAAGCGCTTAGTCCAGTGCTCTGCACACGGTCAGCGCTCAATAAACACGACTGAATGAATGAAGCCCTTCGGGCAGGCCAGGCGCAGCGGTTAGAGGAGGGTGGGCACCGGATCACGGATGCGCCGATCCGGGAGGGCAGGGCGGCGGCTGGGGAGGGAGAGGAGGGGAAAGGGGACGAGGGGAAGGGGGACGAGGGGAAAGGAGGGAGAAGGGAAAGGAGGGAGAGGGGAAAGGAGGGTGAAAGGAAAGGAGGGAGAAGGGAAAGGAGAGAGAGGGGAAAGGAGGGAGAGGGGAAAGGCCTTCTAGACTGTGAGCCCACTGTTGGGTAGGGACTGTCTCTGTATGTTACCAACTTGTATTTCCCAAGCGCTTAGTACAGTGCTCTGCACACAGTAAGCGCTCAATAAATACGATTGATTGATTGATTGATTGAAAGGAGGGAGAGGGGAAAGGAGGGAGGGGGAAAGGAGGGAGGGGGAAAGGAGGGAGGGGGGAAAGGAGGGAGGGGGAAAGGAGGGAGGGGGAAAGGAGGGAGGGGGGAAAGGAGGGAGGGGGAAAGGAGGGGGGAAAGGAGGGAGGTGGAAAGGAGGGAGGGGGAAAGGAGGGAGAGGGGAAAGGAGGGAGAGGGGAAAGGAGGGAGGGGGAAAGGACGGAGGGGGAAAGGAGGGAGAGGGGAAAGGAGGGAGGGGGGAAAGGAGGGAGGGGGAAAGGAGGGAGAGGGGACAGGAGGGAGAGGGGAAAGGAGGGGGGGAAAGGAGGGAGAGGGGGAAGGAGGGAGAGGGGGGAGGAGGGAGCGGGGAAAGGGGGGAGGGGGAAAGGAGGGAGGGGGGAAAGGAGGAGAGGGAAAAGGAGGGAGGGGGGAAAGGACAGGGACGGAAAAGGACGGGGAGGGAAAAGGAGAGGGAGGGGAGGGGCCCGGCCGGCGTCCCGCGCTCGGCAACCGCTAGAGGCGCACTTCCCCAGCCACCGCCCCCTCCCCATTATTAATAATAATACTAATAATAATACTAATAATGATGACGATGATGGTATTTGTGAAGCTTGTCCTCCGTTCCCGGCACTGTTGTAAGCGCCGGGGTGGCTAGAAGCCGTGGGGCCCGGTGGCTGTCCCTGGGGCTCCCGGCCGGGACTGCCCCCCAGCCCCCCACCCCCCACCCCCGGGCGGGGGACCCCAGGGACGGGCCCGAGGACCCCCAGCAGGCTCGGGGAGACCGGGGGATGCTGAGGGATGCTGAGGGATGAAGGCTGGGGGCCTAAGGAGGCCCGGCCTCCAGGCGGTCACGACACGTTACCGAGGGCCGGTCTGGGCCGTCGAGGCACAGAGCATCAATCGATCAATCAATCGTATTTACTGAGCGCTTACTGTGTGCAGAGCACTCTACTAAGCGCTTGGCAACATACAGGGACGGTCCCTACCCAACAGTGGGCTCACAGTCTCGAAGGGGGAGACAGACAACAAAACCGGACAGATTACCAAACTAAAATCAATAGACTAGACATGTACAAGTAAAGAAAGAAAGATCTCTGTGCCTGCCTGTCTGTGTGAGGCCCAGGCACTATTGAGTCCAGAGGCCTCGGGAAAAGGCGCAGTGAGTCACGGTTGGGGGGAGGGAGGGAGGGAGGGAGGGAGCCGCCTTAGGCCGCAGAGGATGGAGGGCGGGGCGGGCAGAGAAAGGGGCACATGGGCTCTGCGCCGGAGACAGACAATAAAATAAAGGACAAGTCGAGGCAGGGCGCCCGGGCCCCTCTGGCCGGCCGGACAAAGCCCCTTGGGGGCACAAAACAGGGAGGGGAGGGGACCCCCCCGCACCAGCGGGGAATGGGCAGGGATGGCAGAGGTGCAAGGGATTCATTCACTCAATCCTATTTATTGAGCGCTGACTGTGTGCACAGCACTGGGCGCAAGTTGGCAACATCTACAGACGGGCCCCACCCAACGGCGGGCTCACGGTCTAGAAGGGGGAGGCAGAGAACACAACCAAACGTATTAACCAAGTAAAATAAATATGTATGGAGTAATAAATCCGTACAAACATATATATATATATATATATATATATATATATATATATATATATATATATCCAGGTGGTGTGGGGAGGGGAAGGAGGTAAGGAGGGGGCTCATTCTGGTAGGGCCTCCTGGAGGAGGCGAGCTCTCAGTAGGGCCTTGAAGGGATGGAGCCCGCTGTTGGGTGGGGACCGTCTCCATCTGTTGCCCACTTGGACTTCCCAAACGCTTAGTCCACTGCTCTGCACACGGGAAGCGTTCAATAAATACGATTGAATGAATGAATATGTTGCCAACTTGGACTTCCCAAGCGCTTGGTACAGTGCTTTGCACACAGTAAGCGCTCAATAAATACGATTGAGTGAATGAAAGAATGAATATGTCGCCAACCTGTACTTCCCAAGCGCTTATTACGGTGCTCTGCACACAGTAAGCGCTCAGTAAATGCCACTGAATGAATGCCTTCGAATTCCCGAACGCTTAGTCCACTGCTCTGCACACGGGAAGCGCTCAATAAATGCGATTGAATGAATGAATATGTTGCCAACTTGTACTTCCCAAGCGCTTAGGGCGGTGCTTCGCACACAGTAAGCGCTCAATAAATACGACTGAATGAATGAATGAATGCCTTGGACTTCCCAAACGCTTAGTACGGTGCTCTGCACACGGGAAGTGCTCAATACGACTGAATGAATATGTTGCCAACTTGTACTTCCCAAGCGCTTAGTACGGTGCTCCGCACACAGTAAGCGCTCAATACGACTGAATGAATGAATGAATGCCTTGTACTTCCCAAACGGTTAGTACGGTGCTCTGCACACAGTAAGCGCTCGATAAATACCATTGAATGAATGAATGCCTTGGATATGTGCCAACCTGCACTTCCCAAGCGTTTAGTACGGTGCTCTGCACACATTAAGCGCTCAATAAATACCACTGAATGAATGAATGCCTCGGACTTCCCAAACGCTTAGGCACACGGGGAGCGCTCAATGAATCATCATCATCATCATCAATCGTATTTATTGAGCGCTTACTATGTGCAGAGCACTGTACTAAGCGCTTGGGAAGTACAGGTTGGCACATATCCAAGGCATTCATTCATTCGATGGTATTTATCGATGAATGAATACGACCGAATGAAGGAATGAACGAGATGGCACACAGTGAGCGCTCAGTAAATAACGACGACAGTACTGTCTCCCCTTTTAGACTGTGAGCCCACTGCTGGGTAGAGACCGTCTCTTTCTGTTGCCAACTTGGACTTCCCAAGCGCTTAGTCCAGTGCTCTGCACACAGTAAGCGCTCAATAAGTACGACGGATGATGATGATGACTGAAAATACGACGACAGTCAATTCCGTCTCCCCCTTTTAGACTGTGAGCCCACTGTCTGTGTTCACAGGGACCCGGGGAGGGGAAAGACGTGGTTTCAGGAGGAAGAAGAATGCGAGTCAAAGGCCTGAAAGCCTCATGGCACACAGTATAGACAACTGTGTCTTTTTCTAAGATCCAATCCTGTTCTTCCCTGAGCCTGATCTCTTTCTATCCCTCCCCGATTAATTTCTCCCTCTGTCCCTCTCTCTGTCTTTCTCCTATTAATTCTTCTCTCTCTCTCTCTTTCTCTGTCTTTCCATCTCTCTGTCTCTCCTATTCATTTATCCGTCTCCCCCTTTTAGACTGTGAGCCCGCTGTTGGGTAGGGACTGTCTCTACATGTTGCCAATTTGTACTTTCCCAAGCGCTTAGTACAGTGCTCTGCACATAGTAGGCGCTCAATAAATACGATTGATTGATTGTTGGGTAGGGACCGTCTCTATCTGTTGCCAACTTGGGCTTCCCGAGCGCTTAGCCCGGCGATCTGCACACAGTAAGCGCTCAATAAATACGATTGATTGATTGATTGACTGAAGGACTGAAGGACTGGCAAGGACTGGCAGGCCTTCCCAGACTGAGCCCCTTCCTTCCTCTCCCCCTCGTCCCCCTCTCCATCCCCCCATCTTACCTCCTCCCCTTCCCCACAGCACCTGTATATATGTATATATGGTTGTACATATTTATTACTCTATTTATTTATTTATTTTACTTGTCCATTTCTATCCTACTTATTTTATTTCGTTGGTATGTTTGGTTCTGTTCTCCGTCTCCCCCTTTTCGACTGTGAGCCCACTGTTGGGTGGGGACCGTCTCTACGTGTTGCCAATCTGTACTTCCCAAGCGCTTAGTACAGTGCTCTGCACACAGTCAGCGCTCAATCAATACGATTGATTGATTGATTGATTGATGGGCGGGAGAGAGCAGTAGGCCGCAGGCCAAGTTGAGGATGCGGGATGGACGGGCGGGCGGCCTCAGGGGTGGGGTTTGGGGGGCGGCACTTACCGGCGGGGGGTCCGGGGGGGGTCTGGGTGTTGGGGTCCGGAGGGGAGGGCTCCCGGGGGGCGGCGGGGGGCGGGGGGGGAGGCTCCTCCATCCCCAACTCCAGCAGGGCCGCCTCCGCCGGGGGGGGGGGCCGCCTCCGCCGGCTTCCTCTGCACCACCTCCAGCTCCTCGTTGTCCTCCTCCTCCTCCTCCTCCTCCTCTTCGTCCTCCTCTTCCTCTTGGTCCTGATCGTCGGGCTCCCGGACGAACTGGTACTTAAAGCCGGGCTGCCTCCGGGCCGCGCCGGTGGCGGCGTTGGAGGAGGACACGACGGGCGACTGGTCCAGCTCTTCCATGTCGGGGGCTCCCCAACGAGCTGCCCTCGGTGCCCGGGGGGACGGGGGACTTTTTCCTCTCTTTTTTCCCCCCCTAAAGCGGGCGGAGGGCGGAGGAGCGGGATGCACCGCACCGCACCGGCAACCGTTGCCGGTCCCCGAACAATGAGGATGCTCCGCCGCCGCCGCCGCCGAGAAAGGGGCCGCTCACTGCCGCCCCCTACCGGCGGCAGGAGGAGCCGCCGCGGCGTCCACCAATCACCGGCCGGAGGGCGGCGGCCGGCCAATGGCAGGCGGCGCTGAAGGCAGGGGGCGGGGCTTAGCGAAGCCACGCCCCCTCCAGGCTCTATAAAAGCCCACGGTGGGGACTGGGCGGGTCCCCGGCCGCCGTGGCCGGGAGGGAGGAAGGGTGGGGTTTGCTCTGCTCTCACTTATTCATTCATTCAATGGTATTTATTCATTCAGCCATCATCAATCGTCTTTATTGAGCGCTTACTATCATCATCATCAATTGTATGTGCAGAGCACTGGACTAAGCGCTTGGGAAGCACAAATTGGCAACATCTAGAGACAGTCCCTACCCACCAGTGGGCTCACAGTCTAAAAGGGGGGAGACGGAGAACAAAACCAAGCATACTAACCAAATAAAATAAATAGAATGGATAGGTACAAGTAAGTCGTACTTACTGAGCGCTTACTGCGTGCGGAGCACTGTACTAAACGCTTGGGAAGGACAGGTTGGCAGCATCTAGAGACGTTCGTCTGTGCCTCAGTTACCTCTCCCCCTTCCCCCCATCTTACCTCCTTCCCTTCCCCACAGCACCTGTATATATGTATGTCATCATCATCAGTCGTATTTATTGAACGCTTACTGTGTGCAGAGCACTGTGCTGAGCGCTTGGGAAGTACAAGTTGGCAACATCTAGAGACAGTCCCTACCCAACAGTGGGCTCACAGTCTAAAAGGGGGAGACGGAGAACAAAACCAAACATACTAACCAAATAAAATAAATAGAATAGATATGTACAAATAAAATAAATAAATAGAGTAAAAAAAAATACGTACAAACATATATCCATATATACAGGTGCTGTGGGGAAGGGAAGGAGGTAAGATGGGGGGGAGGGAGAGGGGGACGAGGGGGAGAATGAGATCATCATCATCAATCGCATTTATTGAGCGCTTACTATGTGCAGAGCACTGTGCTAAGCGCTTGGGAAGTACAAATTGGCAACATCTAGAGGCAGTCCCGACCCAACAGTGGGCTCACAGTCTAGAAGGGGGAGACGGAGAACAAAACCAAACATACTAACCAAATAAAATAAATAGAATGGATAGGTACAAGTAAAATAAATAAATAAATAGAGTAATAAGTATGTACAAACATATATCCATATATACAGGTGCTGTGGGGAAGGGAAGGAGGTAAGAAGGGGGGGATGGGGGGGCGAGGGGGAGAGGAAGGAAGGGGCTCAGTGTGGGAAGGCCTCCTGGAGGAGGTGAGCTCTCAGTAGGGCCTTGAAGGGAGGAAGAGAGCTAGCTTGGTGGATGGGCAGAGGGATTGGGGGCATTCCAGGCCCGGGGGAGGACGTGGGTTTTGTTCTGCGCTCTTTCATTCATTTATTCATTCAATTGTATTTATTCATTCAGTCGTATTCATTGAGCGCTTACTGTGTGCGGGACACTGTACTAAACGCTTGGGAAAGACAGGTTGGCAGCATATAGAGACGTTCCTCTGTGCCTCAGTTACCTCATCTGTAAAATGGGGTAAATCTGTAAAATTCACAGTCTAGAAGGGGGAGACCGATGACAAAACAAAACATATTAACAAAATGAAATAAATATGCACAAATTAAATAAATAAATAAAGTAATAAATACATACAAAAATATGTACATATATACAGGTGCTGTGGGGAGGGGAAGGAGGTTGTCCCACGGGGGGCCTCACAGTCTTCATCCCCATTTTACAGATGAGGTCATCAATCAATCAATCAATCGTATTTATTGAGCACTTACTGTGTGCAGAGCACTGTACTAAGCCGCTTGGGAAGTCCAAGTTGGCAACATATAGAGACGGTCCCTACCCAACAGCGGGCTCACAGTCTAGAAGGGGGAGACAGAGAACAAAACAAAACAGATTCACAAAATTAAATAAATAGAATAGATATGTACAAGTAAAATGGAGTAAGAAATATGTACAAACATATATACATATATACAGGTGCTGTGGGGAAGGGAAGGAGGTAAGGCAGGGGGGATGGAGAGGGGGTTAAGACTGTGAACCCTAGGTGGGACAACCTGATTACCTTGTCTCTACCCCGCTCTTAGAACAGTGCTTGGCATATAGTAAGAGCTTAACAAATACCATCATCATCATCATCATCATCGTCATCATCATCAATAAATACAGCTGATGATGTGTTCTCTCCCTCCCCACCCCCCCCCCCCACGCTTTCCACCCAGATTGTAAACCCATTGTTGGGTAGGGATAGTCTCTGTTCTGTTGCCGAATTGTACTTTCCAAGCGCTTAGGACAATGCTCTGCGCACAGTTAGCGCTCAATAAATAGAATTGAATGAATGAATGAGGGTGGGAGGAAATGTGAAAGCAGGGGAGGGGCAAGAAAAGGGTCCCTGACCTATTGAAAAGAAAAGGAAAAGGGTTTAAAACTCACCGTTACAAACTGCTCCCACCCTGGGCCTTTCCCACAGTCCCTATCCCCTCTGCCCCTCATCTTTATCATCATCACCATCAATCGTATTTATTGAGCGCTTACTGTGTGCAGAGCACTGTACTAAGCGCTTGGGAAGTACAAATTGGCAACATATAGAGACAGTCCCTGCCCAACAGTGGGCTCACAGTCTAAAAGATAGGTCCATGCAGAACAGTGGGGATAGGTCCAGACAGAGCAAAGCGTCTTTACCACCCCCCGATTCATTCCATCTTATTTACTGAGTGCTTACTGCGCGCAGAGCACTGGACTAAGTGCTTGGAAAGTACGATTAAGCAACGGGGAGAAACAATCCCTGCCCACAACAGGCTCACAGTCTAGAAGGGAGAGACAGACATCAAAACAAGTAAACAGGCATCAATGGCATCTATGTAAATATAATCGTATTTATTAAGCGTTTACTGAACTAAGCGCTTGGTACTAAGGTTCAGGGGAAGTAGAGTAAGTCTGGGCTGAGGCTTAGCTTAAAAAAGCGGGAAGGATGTGGGTGGTTTCGACTCATGCCCCTGACTCCTTTCGGGTTGGCCCTATGGCCTTTCACGTGGTGGGACAATGAGTCACCCAAAGTGGGAGAATGAAGAACTGAGAGAGTAAAGAACTGAGAAGAAGCGTGCGAGGGTGTCAGGTTTTAGGCTGAACTGGGGCCACTGTACATTTTCCACCCTGAGTCCACGTTTATGAAGATCCAGGCATTTTGGGACGGTTCCAACTTGCTTACTCCACAGCACGGAAGTACGACTGCAATACATGCATAAATTATCACCTCTGAGTTTTCCAGAATGCTGTTTAAAACCCGAGTCCCTTAAAATTTTAGAACATGTATATTGATATCAACAGTACTATGATTGTTCAAATAATTCCCCTAAACCCCAGCCGTAAATAACAAGAGAACTTTTTTTTTTTTTTTTTTTTGGCGGGTGGCAGGGGAGAGAGCACTGTTTCAGATTGAGTAACCTTAACCCACATGCAACAGAGATGTTTGAGGAGCATCTCTGGGCTATCCCCTATTCATCATGAAAAATGACATCTAAAATCATACTTAGAGCAGCAATTGGAGTTAGGCCAAGAGGTAAAATCCAGCATCAGCATCATCATCATCAATCGTATTTATTGAGCGCTTACTGTGTGCAGAGCACTGTACTAAGCGCTTGGGAAGTACAAGTTGGTAACATATAGAGACAGTCCCTACCCAATAACGGGCTCACAGTCTAAAAGGGGGAGACAGAGAACAAAACCAAACATACTAACAAAATAAAATGAATAGAATATTTATATTCTAGAGATTAGGCGACCTTCAAAGAGGCAACACATTCTTTCCATATTAGTGCCTTGTTATTAGATCTTTATAAATTTAAAGGGAACTTTTTGGACCTTTTCAAAGAGAGGCCCGCCAAAAATTCCCCCGGCCTAATATTTAGAGAAGGGAGAAAAAAGCTCAAGAAATAGATTCTACAATAAGTTATGCTGAATTCCAGCCATCATTCTACTTCCAGAATCATTTTGCCCCCGGGGTTTTGCTGAGAAAATGCATTATTTTAAAAATTCCAGGCATAACTGATTGAAAAATATCGACGAGAAGGAGTTATTGTGTTTCCAAACTCGCAGTTATTTCAAGTGGAGAGTATCAGAAGGTTTCCATTTTCCTTTGTTTCGCTTGGTTGACTGAACAACAAAGTTGTTTGATCGATCCTTTGCTGACTGGAGTTTGCAGGAAACTTTTCCAAACCCCAGCACAGTGATGGAGGAGCAAGGCTTCCACCTTATCCCACATTTCCTTCCCAAAGGGACTTACTCAATCAATCAATCAATCGTATTTATTGAGCGCTTACTATGTGCAGAGCTTGGGAAGTACAAATTGGCAACACATAGAGACAGTCCCTACCCAACAGTGGGCTCACAGTCTAAAAGGGGGAGACAGAGAACAGAACCAAACATACCAACAAAATAAAATAAATAGGATAGAAATGTACAAGTAAAATAAATAAATAAATAAATAAACAGAGTAATAAATATGTACAACCATATATACATATATACAGGTACATATACATATATACTTACTCGAGTTAACCTTAACTGCTGAGATTCATCTAAAATGTTCACTGACGTACAGAGTAGTGGTGCAGCACAGGAAGTTTCAGAGGGACTTCCTTTATTAACTGCAGTTTACTTATGTAACCCATTTCTGCATCCACATGACTCTGCATTTGATACTGTGAGACAGCTCCAAGGGGCTAATCAAAAGAATATTAAAGAATATTCAGCCCCTTCCGCATATTCAGCCCCTATTCAATATTCAATATTCAAGCAGCTCTTCTACACTTCTGCTTCACTTGTATGCATCACTGCATCTGTTCTATTTATTTTATTTTGTTAGTATGTTTGGTTTGGTTCTCTGTCTCCCCCTCTTAGACTGTGAGCCCACTGTTGGGTAGGGACTGTCTCAATATGTTGCCAACTTGGACTTCCCAAGCGCTTAGTACAGTGCTCTGCACACAGTAAGCGCTCAATAAATCATCATCATCATCATCATCAATCGTATTTATTCAATAAATACGATTGATTGATTGATTGATTGATTGATTGTGGACTTTAGCTGTCACCTTTAAGCACTTGCTATTCACCCCATCCTCAGCCCCGCAGCGATTATGTACCTATCCATCGTTTATTTTAATGTCTGTCTCCCCATCTAGAATGTATGCTCCTTGCGGGCAAGGAATCTGCCTACCAACTCTGTTGTGTTCCACTCTCTCAAGCGCTTCGTCAGTCTGGCAACGACCTTACAGTCTAGAGGAGGGAGACAGACATTAATATAAATAAATAAATTACAGATATTAATTAGTACAGTGCTCTCCGTAATGCTCTGCACAGAGAGGCAGCGTGGCTCAGTGGAAAGAGCACAGGCTTTGGAGTCAGAGGTCACGGGTTCAAGTCCCTGCTCCGCCACCTGTCAGCTGTGTGACTCTGGGCAAGTCACTTAGCTTCTCTGTGCCTCAGTTACCTCATCTGTAAAATGAGGATTAAAACTGTGAGCCCCTCGTGGGACAACCTGATCAACTTGTGTCCTCCCCAGTGCTTAGAACAGTGCTTTGCATTCATTCATTCATTCAACCGTATTTATTGAGCGCTTACTGTGTGCAGAACACTGTACTAAGCGCTTGGAAAATACAATTCGGCAATAGGGAGAGACAATACCTACCTAACAACGGGCTCACAGTCTAGAAGGGGGGAGACATTAATACAGAGATTGAGTCTGTGAGCCCCACGTGGGACAACCTGATCACCTTCCGTCTACCCCAGTGCTTAGAACAGTGCTTGGCACACAGTAAGCGCTTAACAAATACCATCATCATCATTATCATTATAATTATTATTAATCACTTTTGCACATAGTAAGCACTTAATAAATAATAATAATGGCATTTATTAAGCACTTACTATGTGCAAAGCACTGTTCTAAGTGCTGGGGAGGTTACATATATATATAATATATAATATATATATAATATAATATAATATAATATAATGATAATATAATATAATATAATATAAAATAATATAATAATATACTATAATAATATATAGTAATAATATATAATAATATACTATAATAAATGTCATTATTTAAATAATAAATGCCATTATTAGTATTATTATTATATAGCTATAACTCTATTTCTCTATTCTGTTGGTACTGACACCTGTCCACTTGTATTTTGGTTTTTTTATGACATTTATTAAGCACTTACTATGTGCAAAGCACTGTTCTAAGCTCTGGGGAGGTTACAAGGTGATCAGGTTGTCCCACGGGGGGCTCACAGTTTTTTTAATCCCCATTTTACAGATGAGGTAACTGAGGCACAGAGAAGTGAAGTGACTTGCCCAAAGTCACACAGCTGACAGTTGGAGGAGCCGGGGATTTGAACCCATGACCTCTGACTCCAAAGCCCATGCTCTTTCCACTGAGCCACACTGCTTCTCTGTTTTGTTTTCATTGTCTGTCTCCCCCTTCTAATAATAATGATAATGGTATTTGTTAAGTGCTTACTATGTGCCAAGCACTGTTCTAAGCACTAGGGTAGATACAAGTTACCTTTTAGACTGTGAGCCCACTGTTGGGCAGGGACTGTCTCTATATGTTGCCAATTTGTACTTCCCAAGCGCTTAGTACAGTGCTCTGCACACAGTAAGCGCTCAATAAATATGATTGATGATGATACAAGATTATCAGGTTGTCCCACATAGGGCTCACAGTCTTAATCCCCATTTCTAGACTGTGAGCCCACTGTTGGGTACAGACCGTCTCTATCTGTTGCCAAATTGTACTTCCCGAGTGCTTAGTACAGTGCTGTGCACACCGTAAGCGCTCAATAAATACGATTGAATGGAAAACAAAGGCAGGACAATGACCAAGGGGGAAACCTGGCATGAGGGTATCGAGGGTACCCGTTATCCAAGGGTGATTGGTGTGCCTGAAAATGAATTAAGCTATAAATGGGATAGGCAGAAATTTCTTTTGTAGACATGAAAAAACCCTCTCTTAATTTAAGCAGAACAAACTGAGTCTAAAACATTGATTGAAACAAATGCCATTATTATTATTATTATTCCACTACATTAGAGATTGGAAAAAAGACAAAGAAATTCCTGCCTCTTCCGTGGCCCCTCATGTCCTGCTTCAGATCCAAGGGCCTAGCCGGAATGTTAGTTGGGACAAGGTTGCATTGTCCTCCGCACACGCCTAGGCAGAAGAGAATTTAGGCCAAGTCTAAAACAAATCGCACTCTGGGAAGTTACCCGTTTGCCGAACTGATAATGGAACCTCCACTGGGTTCTTCACCTATTTCCTGTCATGGTGTTTGTTAAGCACTCACCATCATCATCATCATCAATCGTATTTATTGAGCGCTTACTGTGTGCAGAGCACTGGACTAAGCGCTTGGGAAGTACGAGTTGGCAACGTATAGAGACAGTCCCTATCCAACGGTGGGCTCACAGTCTAGAAGAGATGGGAAAGGAGGAGGGAAGGAGGAGGAAAGGAGAAGGGAAAGGAGGAGGGAAGGAGAAGGGAAAGGAGGAGGGAAGGAGATGGGGAAGGAGATGGGAAAGGAGGAAGGAAGGAGATGGGGAAGGAGATGGGAAAGGAGGAAGGAAGGATAAAGTAAAGCGAGCAGGAGTCCGGAGCGGCCCGTGTGGCAAGCCCTGTTCTAAGCTCTGCGGTAGAGACAAGTTAATCAGGTTGGACGCAGTCCCTGTCCCACGTGGGGCTCATCAATCGATCAATCAATCAATCAATCGTATTTATTGAGCGCTTACTGTGTGCAAAGCACTGTACTAAGTGCTTGGGAACTACAAGTTGGCAACATCTAGAGACAGTCCCTACCCAACAGTGGGCTCACAGTCTAAAAGGGGGAGACAAAACCAAACACACTAACAAAATAAAATAAATAGAATAGATATGTACAAGTAAAATAAATAGAGTAATAAATATGCACAAACATATATACATATATACAGGCTCATGGTCTTAATCCCCATTTTACAGATGAGGTAACTGAGGACCAGAGCATCAATCCACCTAGCGTAGTCATTGAGCGCCGACTGCGTGCTTACTGTGATCTAAGCGCTTGGGAGAGTACAATACGACAGAGTTGGTGGACACATTTTCTGCTTACAGTCTAGGGAGAGAGGTGAAGTGACTTGTCCAAGGTAACACAGCAGACAAGTGGTAGAGACAGGCTTTGAGCCCAGGACCTCTGGCTCACAGGCCCTTGTCTGTTTACCTGTGTCTGTTTAATGTTATATTGTACTCTCCCAACCAGTACTCAATACGGTGCTTTGCACACAGTAAGCTCTCAATAAATACGGTTGAATGAACAAATGAATGAACAAACACAGCTAATTGGTCCCCATCTTTTTTTTTAATGGTAGTTGTTAAAGGCTTACTATGTGCCAGGCACTGTACTAAACGCTAGGGTAGATGCAAGACACAGTCCCTGTCCCAAATGGGGACAGTGCTCAATAAATATGACTGACTGACTGACATGGGGCTTGGGCAAATACCACAGTTATTAGTATTGTCATAGCGATATCATACACCAGGCAAATAAAGCTCTGAAGGCGGCCCACATCCATTCATTCATTTGATCATATCTATTGAGCACTTACTATGTGCAAAGCACTGTACTACGTGCTTGGGAGAGTACTAAAGCAAAGACACGATCTCTGCCCTCGAGCTTAAAGACCCCTCTTCCACTGCCTCCTATTACACGATTTCTACCCCGTCCATTCTTAATCCTCAACATCATCATCATGGTGGCATATTTATTGAGTGCCAGCGCTTAGAACAGTGCTTCGCACATAATAAGCGCTTAAGAAATGCCATCATCATCATTATTATTATTATTACTACTGAGTGTGAAACACTGTACTAAGCATTTGAAAAAGTACACGACAGAAGCAAGACACAGGACCCCTACCCTCTAATGCTGTGGACAGACAAAAATGATTTACAAATAATGGAAGCAGGAAGGAAAACAAGGATATAACAGGAAGTATCAGAGGTATCAAGATGAATTAGCCGAATAAATAATTACATATATCAATAAAAATAAGTATAGGGGCAGAAGTACAAGAGTAAAGTATATAAGGCTGTGGGTAGTACTGAAGCAACTGTGAAGTTGTGAATTAATCTGGAAGGCTTACTGGAGGAGTTGGGTAGGATTTGCTCTGCGCTCACTCACTCACTCATTCATTCATTTATTCATTCATTCATTCAATCGTATTTATTCATTCAATCGTATTTATTGAGCTCTAACTGTGTGCGGAGCACTGTACTAAGCACTTGGGAAGGACAGGTTGGCAGCATATAGAGACGTTCCTCTGTGCCTCAGTTACCTCTCCACCCCCCGCCCGTCTTACCTCCTTCACTTCCCCACAGCACCTGTATATATATATATATATATATATATATATGTTTGTACATATTTATTACTCTATTTATTTATTTATTTTACTTGTACCTATCTATTCTATTTATTTTATTTTGTTAGTATGTTTGGTTTTGTTGTCTGTCTCCCCCTTCTAGACTGTGAGCCCACTGTTGGGTAGGGACTGTCTCTATATGTTGCCAGCTTGTACTTCCCAAGTGCTTAGTACAGTGCTCTGCACACAGTAAGCGCTAAATAAATATGATTGATTGATTTGCTTTTTTTTTAATTTTAGGAGGAGATGGGACGAACTGTAGCCGAAGGATTTTAGAGATTGGGAGTACCAGACTGGGGAAACAGCAAGAATGAGGAATAAGAGGTGGATACATCAAGAGCAAGGCACAATTAGATGTGAGCTTGTAATTAATCGATTGTATTTATTGAGCGCTTACTGTGCGCACAGCACTGAACTAAGCACCCGGGAGAGTACAATACAACACAGTTTGTAGACACGTTTCCCTGTCTACAACAAGCTTACAGTCTAGAAAGACTTTACAGTCTAGAGGAGCAAAGGAGTACATAGTGCAGTCTGGGGAGGGGAAATCTTATAGAGAGCCTTGAGATTAATGCTAAAAAGTTTCTGCATAATGTGGAGGGAGATGGGTAGTCACTAGAGGTTTTTGAGGAGTGGAGAGCGTATGCAAGTGACATTTTGGGAAGACAATCTGTGCAGCAGCATGTAGTATAGACTGAAGCCGAGAATTCTGGACCAATTTGATCTCATTTTTTCATGTCCAAACAGATTTTCGCTGGATTTTTTTTTAATTTCTAAAAGGCCATTTAAATCTTCCCAATAATTTGTCCTTAAAAATCAATTTGTACCTCTACATCGGTATACAACAGATTTCAGAATGGTAGTATTTTCTGAGAGTTGGGAACTGTGCCTGATTGGATTATCTTGTATCTACCCCAGTGCTTAACATGGTATCTGGCAGAAAGTCAGCACTTTCTAAATAGTAATAATAATTATTATTATTATGGTATTTCTTAAGCGCTTACTATGTGCCCAGCACCGTTCTAAGCCCTGGGGTAGATACAAGGTAATCAGGTTGTCCCACGTGGGCCTCACAGTCTTAATCCCCATTTTACAGATGAGGTAACTGAGGCACAAAGAAGTTAAATGACTTGCCCAAAGTCACACAGCTGATAAGTGGAAGAGTCGGGATTAGAACCCACGACCTCTGACTCCCAAGCCCGTGTTCTTTCCACTAAGCCACACTGCTTCTCCAATAGTAGTAATACTAGTGATGGTATTTAATAAGCACTTGGGCAAAGCACTCTACCAATCAATCAGTTGTATTTAATGAGCACTGACTGTGTGCTGAGCACTGTACTAAGTGCTTGGGAGAGTATTAATTGCTGGAAAAGAATTCACTCTTGAGAATTAGACACGGATCCTGGCTCTCAAGGGGCTCACAATCTAAGAGGAGAATAACTATGGACATGTAAGGAAGGATGAATCAGTGGGAATAGCATATAAATACTGTAATTACAATTGAGAAAATTAGTAAATTCAGTGTTGAGTACAGTTCTCTGCACATAGTAAGCACTCAATAAATATACTTGATTGACTGACTATCGCTTGCTGGGTAGCTATGATATATTACAATTGGTAAAGTAAGTAAATCTGAAATTTTCAAACAATCAGTGGTATTTATTGAGCACTTACTGGGTGCTGAGCACTACAGTAGGTGCTTCAGAGAGAATAAGACAGTAGAATTGATAGACATTCCCCGCCCATAAGGAATTTACAGTACAGCCTAGAGGGGAAGATAGACGTTAAAATAAATTGTGGATGGGGAAATGGAAGATTATAGGGATACAGAAGTGTTTTGGGGCTGGGGTGGATGTCAAGTGTTTAAGGGGAAAGGCTCCAAGTGCATCGATGACACGGAAGAGCAAAATTATAGTTAACTTTGAGGGGAAATGAATCACTAAATACTTCAATGCATTTTAAGGTATATAAAGACCTATTTTCTGTTCAAAAAAGTCTTCTAAGACAAAAAAAAAGAGGCTTTCTTGTCAAAGTATCCCCAAATAGTATCACAGGATATGTGAATATAGCTTCATTCCAAAATGAATGACACCCCTAATGCTTAGTCTGGTCCAGTCTAGGGCTAGTGACCCTAAATTGGTTTTAATTAACCTAACACTTCCTCTCCTTGGTCATAAAATTTCTCTGCCTTTTGGATTCTTTGTTTGTCCCGCTTTCTTCACTTGCTCAGTCTCTCTCTGCCTTCAGGTAAAGCGCTCAACTGAGCATCACTCAATCCTCTGCAGCTCAGCTTCCAAAGTAAAAGAACACCATCTCCAGCTCTGCTAGAAGGAAGCTAGAACAAATTTCAGACTCCTCTGGAAGGCAGGAGACATGGAAAAACCTCACCAGCATTTTTGAATTTAAGACACAGAGATGGGGAAGAAACTATTCAAATTCCAAATATATTCGGTAAGGAACCAACGAAATTATCGCACTGTGTCTAAAGACAGCTAAATCTGTCTAGCCTTCCCATCCAGGAAGGGAAAATTCATGAGCCTTCAGCAAGATTGATTAAAAGCTAGAGACTGCAAGGTAATGTATCCCCCTATCTCTTTCCCAGTCGATCCATCAGTTGTATTTCCTGGGCACCTTCTCTGTGTAGAACACTGTACTAAGCACTGGGTATCATCAGTCGATGAATCAATCAATCAGTAGTATTTATTGAACGCTTTCTGTGTGCAGGTAACTGTACTGAGCATTTGGGAGAGTACAGTACAACAGAATTAGTACACACGTTCCCTGCCCACAATTGAGATTGCATTAGAAGACCTAATCCTGTCCCTGAAAGAGCTTACAGTCTAGGGGGGAGTACAATTTTCTCCCATAAAAAGGTCACAGATTTCTCTTTTTTCAGCTCCCTTTAAACTTCCCCAGGCTCGAGGTTAGGAGGCCACCTGAGTCCATCATATTTATTCATTTGTTATAAGTACTGCAATAAGATGCTAAATATTTAAGATGAGGTGAAAGTAAGCTAAGGAAAGTACCAGTTGTATGTGGCTCTGCATACTCATTCCCCTTTCATTTAAAGGCTGAGTCACTTACTGGGAATATTCCTATTGTGTTAATCAGTAACATTCCAACATACTTTTAAAAGGTACTTAGTAACCAAATTCCACAAAACCCTTTAAAATGCCATTTTGCTACTGATAAATGTGTATTTGATAGGACTAAAGTGATCTATCTAGCCGTAGCACTTAGGTACATATCTGGAATATAGCAATTTATATTACCGTCGGTCTCCCTCTCTGGACTATAAGTTCATTCTGGGCTAAGTGCTTTGGAAAGTACAATACAACTGAATTAGGAGACATGTTCCCTTCCCCCTAAGGAACTTACAGTCTAGAGGAAGCGAGACTGTTTATTATAGCACTACAACTGAAACCTTGTGTTCAATTCCTGGTGGAATTGAGAGGCCATGACTCCCAAATCCTAAAATAAGAATTTGATACCATACTGTAAGCTTGCTGTGGGCAGGGAGCATGCCTCTCTACCAACTCTTTTATACTGTTCTCTCCCTAACACTTAGTACAGTGCTCCGGGCTCAGGAAACGCTCAATAAAAACCATTGATTGATTGATTGAGAGGCAGTGTTCCTAGTGGATAGAGCCCGGATTTGGGAGTCAGAAGGACCTGGGTTCTAATCCCTGCTCCACCACTTTTCTGCAGTGTGATCTTGGGCTTAACTTCTCTGTGCCTCCGTTATCTCGTCTGTAAAATGGGGATTAAAACCTGGAGCCCCATAAGGGACATGGACTGTATCCTTGTATCTACCCCAGCACTTAGAAGAGTGCCTAGCGCAGAGTAAGTGCTTAACAAATACCATTATAAACTAAAACAAATGGATGGATCGATTGATTAATAATAGCCAATTCAGAAATTTCCGGCAAATACTTGAAAGCGGAAGAGGGAGCTTTTAGATTGACACAAACTTGAAAAGCAACGTTCACTAGATGAAAAGATACGCCTCCGCGGGTCCTTTTTGGTCTTTTCTTTGTACTCACTGACGATACTTGTATGTGCCTGGTGACTTCCACCTCAGCTTTGGGGTTCTGAATTGTGACCGCAGCAGTACCACCTCCTAGCATATAGCACTCTCCCAAACGCTTAGCACAGTGCTCTACACACAATAAGCGCTCAATAAATACCACTGATTGACGGCTACAGAGGGCAGAATGCCCCTCACCATAATGCCCCCTGGCCCCACGATGGCCACACGAGAACCAGAGGGCAACAGCAGAGCGCCAGGGCTAAGCAAGAAACTTAAAACTCAGGGGTGATGTTTCTTCCACGGGGCATCTTTCTGGTCTGTCGTCTTTATCGCGTCATCTGACTCTGAAAAGCCTCTGACTGTTCGCCATCATCCTCTATATTTAGGTCACACCCTGAGATACCAAGTCTCTCCAAGGCAATCATCATCATCATCAATCGTATTTATTGAGCGCTTACTATGTGCAGAGCACTGTACTGAGCACTTGGGAAGTACAAATTGGCAACATATAGAGACGGTCCCTACCCAACGGTGGGCTCACAGTCTAAAAGGGGGAGACAGAGAACAGAACCAAACATACTAACAAAATAAAATAAATAGAATAGATATGTACAGGTAAAATAGAGTAATAAATCTGTACAAACATATATACATATATACAGGTGCTGTGGGGAAGGGAAGGAGGTAAGATGGGGGGGATGGAGAGGGGGACGAGGGGGAGAGGAAGGAAGGGGCTCAGTCTTCTTATCCCTCCCTCTACCCCTCTCTAAGGTGCTTTTTTTTTTCTTTTAATCAATAAGGTCCTGGAACTGTCCACTTCTGGATGTGAGCCCGGGCTGTAACAGCTGAGTCAGTCAGTCAGTCGTATTTATTGAGCGCTTGCCATGTGCAGAGCACTGTATGAAGCGCTTGGGAGAATACAACAACAGACAGACACATTCCCTGCCCGCAACGAGCTTACAGTCTAGACGGCGGTGAAGACGATTAGATTCCACAGTAATGCTGGGGAATCTCTGAGTGCGGCTTTTGGGGGAAGTAGTGCCAGGTCCTTCCTTAGAGTCTAGACTGGAAGCTCGCTGAGGGCAGGGAACGGGTCTTCCAAGTCTGTTATACATCTCGTCCGAGTGGCCTTCCCTAAGTCCCCTTTTCCTCTTCTTCAACTCTCTTCTGCGTTGCCCTGACTTGCTCCCTTTATTCACCCCCCCAATTCCCAGCCCCACAACCCTTAGGTCCATATCTGTAATTTACTTATTTGTATTATTTGTATTTGTATTTTAGACTGTGAGCCCACTGTTGGGTAGGGACTGTCTCTATATGTTGCCAACTTGTACTTCCCAAGCACTTAGTACAGTGCTCTGCACACAGTAAGTGCTCAATAAATACGATTGATTGATTGATTGATTGATTCATGTCTGTCTCCCCCTCTGGGAATGTGTCTGTAGTATCATTATACTGTACTCTCCCAAGCGCTTAGCACAGTGTTCTGCATGCAGTGCCCAAAAAATACAATTGACTGATAGACTTTTCCTAGTGCTTAGTACAGTAAATACTCAAAAACAGCATGGCTCAGTGGAAACAGCCTGGGCTTTGGAGTCAGAGGTCATGGGTTCAAATCCCGGCTCCGCCAACTGTCAGCTGTGTGACTTTGGGCACATGTTGCCAACTTGTACTTCCCAAGCGCTTAGTACAGTGCTCTGCACACAGTAAGTGCTCAATAAATACGATTGATTGATCGATTGATTTGGGCAAGTCACTTAACTTCTCTGGGCCTCAGTTACCTCATCCGGAAAATGGGGATTAAAAAAACTGTGAGCCCCCCGTGGGACCACCTGATCACCTTGTAACCTCCCCAGCGCTTAGAATAGTGCTTTGCACATAGTAAGCTCTTAACAAATACCATTCAAAAAAATACTAATGATTGATTGGAGTCTTCTCCTGCTGTGTTTCTTCTCCTGGTCTCAGTTGGCACTCTCCGAATGTGAGCTGTTTATTAAATGCCAAGTGGGCTCTTCACCCACTTCCTTCCTCTCCCCTTCGTTCCCCTCTCCATCCCCCCATCTTACCTCCTTCCCTTCCCCACAGCACCTGTATATATGTATATATGTTTGTACGTATTTATTACTCTATTTATTTATTTTACTTGTACACATCTATTCTATTTATTTTATTTTGTTAGTATGTTTGGTTTTGTTCTCCGTCTCCCCCTTTTAGACTGTGAGCCCACTGTTGGGTAGGGACTGTCTCTAGATGTTGCCAACTTGGACTTCCCAAGCGCTTAGTACAGTGCTCTGCACACAGTAAGCGCTCAATAAATACGATTGATTGATTGATTGATTCACCACCCCGACCGGTGAGACCCCAGGGCTCTGCCACAGCCTGGCTTCTACCCATGGCCATTCCCCACTTCCCAACTCAACGCTGTCTTGAACACCGCTCTCTGGCTGATTGGCATGAGCCAAGGTGCTTTCTGAAGAGATATTTTTGGTGGCTTTTATAGGGAAGCAGCGTGCTTAGTTGATAGAGCCCAGGCCTGGATTCTAATCCCGGCTCCACCACTTGTCGGCTGTGTGACCTTGGGCAAGTCACTTCACTGGGCCTCAGTTATCTCATCTGTAAAATGGGGATTAAGATTGTGAACCCCATGTGGGACAGGGACTGTGGTTCAACCCAATTACCTTGTATGTACCCCAGCTCTTAGGACAGTGCCTGGCTTATAGTAAGCACTTTACAAATACCACAGTTATTATTAGCAGCGTGGCTCAGTGGAAAGAGCACGGGCTTTGGAGCCAGAGGCAGTGGGTTCAAATCCCGGCCCCGCCACTTGTCAGCTGTGTGACTTTGGGCCAGTCACTTCCCTTCTCTGGGCCTCAGTTCCCTCATCTGTAAAATGGGGATGAAGACTGTGAGCCCCTCGTGGGACAACCTGATTACCTTGTGTCTACCCCAGCGCTTAGAACAGTGCTTTGCACATAGTAAGCACTTAACAAATACCAACATTATTATTATTATTATTATAAAGTTCTGGTTTTCATCTGAATCTCCCTTTAAGCTCTTACTTTACATGACCAGGGATTGTACCTTAGTTAAGGGCCTTTTTTTTTAATGACATTTATTAAGCCCTTACTATGTTCAAAGCACTGTTCTAAGCACTGGGGAGCATACAAGGTGATCAGAATGTCCCATGTGGGGCTCACAATCTTAATCCCCGTTTTACAGGTGAGGTAACTGAGGCTCAGAGAAGTTAAGTGACTTGCCCAAAGTCACACAGCTGACAAGTGGTGGAGCCAGGATTTGAACCCCTGACCTCTGACTCCAAAGCCCGTGCTCTTTCCACAGAGGTTTCTTCTCTTTTTTGGGCACAGCACTTGTACTAGTTGCTTGGGAACATTATGAAAGAAAAAGATGTGGCCTCTGCCCTTGACTTTATTGTTAATAATAATAATAGTGGTCTCTGTTAAGTGTTCACGATGCGCCAAGCACTTTGCTAAGCACTTGGGTAGATGCGATATAATCAGAACAGGCATAGTCCCTGACCCACAAGGGGTTCCCGTTATTTAGAGGGGGAAGAACAGGAATTTAATCCTCATTTTACATAGGAGGAAACTGAGGCCTAGACAGCTCAAATGACTTGCCCAAGGTCACACAGCACGAAAGTTGAGGAACCGGGATTAGTCTCATTATCACCAGGATATTTTTGAAATATATTTGGATTGGATTTTACAGCCGCAACCCTCCCAGAATGAAGTTGTTTGAGATCAGTCCATCGATGTCACATTTATTGAGCACTTACTGTGTGCAGCGCACTGTAAGCAGCGTGGCTCAGTGGAAAGAGCCCGGGCTTTGGAGTCAGAGGTCATGGGTTCTAATCCCGGCTCCGCCACATGTCTGCTGTGTGACCTTGGGCAAGTCACTTAACTTCTCTGAGCCTCAGTTACCTCATCTGTAAAATGGGGATTAAGACTGTGAGCCCCACGTGGGATAACCTGATCACTTTGTATCCCCCCAAGCGCTTAGAACAGTGCTTTGCACATAGTAAGCGCTTAACAAATGCCAACATTATTATTATTATTATTATTACTTGGGAGCGTACAATACCTCTGCAGAGATGAAACCTCTGCAGGAACAGCTCACTATTCTGGACTCCAGACCCATGGCAGAACAATCTATTATTGCATTTGTTTTGATTTTTTTTTACTGTATAGTATGATGGGAAGGCAAGGAGAATAAATGAGCAGATGTTAAAAAATGTTTAAAATTCCTTAACTTTTATGCTCCATGATTATATACTATTCATGTTTAGTTTGGGATTTCTCTTATTGTTTTTCTTTGGTTTTACATTGTTGCTGAATCAGATTAAAAGAGATGTTTTTGTCTTCCAGGCACCTTTGTTCTGGATAAAGGGTAAATAGGGAGGGAAATAGCCTGCACCCACATCTCACGGTAAAACTAAACTGAGATGCGATGTGGGAAGAATCGGAGTCTTCTACTTTCCCTTGAGCAGATTTTAACCGGAAGTATAGGCGGAACTGATGCTCAAAGCTTCACAAAAGCCCATTTAAAGAAATAACACACCTTGGTTCCAAATGGATTTCGTACCCATTCAGAATTTCATTACACAAAAGCCCCTGGGAGTCACTTTCAGTCCTGCCTATGCTTCCATATCCCTTTCCCTGGAGTGGATTAAAGAGGCTGGTTTTGGAACCTGAAGTCTTCCCCTCCACGATCTCAAGCACAATCGGCAGTTGACTGAGAGTCAGGAAAGCCAGATTCTAATCCCTTCCCTGCCACTAGCCTGCTGTGTGAGCTTGGCCGAGTCGCTTAACCTCTCTGAGCTTCTGTTTCCTCATCTGTAAAATGGGGATCAGACACCTGCTCCCCCTACTTCTTGGATTGTGAGCCCACGACGGTGCCTGCTATCTACTGCCGTGCTTAGTGAACACTCAGTCCTTAATAAATGGCACAACTATTAATAAACACCGCCATAATCGGCTCTTCTCTGCAGACAGCCGTTCCCCGTTTCCTCCCGATGAGCTGTTCTCGGAGAGCAGAAGGGAAGCGATACTTGCCCTTTTCTAAGAACAACTGAATGTCACAGAAATGACTGAGAGGACTAGGCCTGGTTCACTGAAAACCGAGCCTCAATTCAGCCGCATTGTATAAACTAAAGGAGAGACCAGGGGAAGTTTGAAAATGCTTCCGACTCACTGACTGACTGTAGCTCTCTCTCTCATCCAGTCAGCCAGATGGAGAATAGTTTTTCCATCTAATCATAGAGAGTTCCAGTCTACCCTGATATTATCTGAAAGATTCTGCAGTTCTCTTAGAGAAATTAGATTGCCTCCAAAGAGCTTCCAGAAAAAAAATTGTGCAAGATTTTCAGTTGTCTCCAGAGGCATTTTCGGAGGCTCAGAGAATTTGAGCTAAAGGTGAGTTCTACATTAGCGTTGGCTTGCTCTCCTTCAAAAAAACTCTCTCAGGATCTTTCAAGTGAGCAGTTTCTGCTCTTTCCTACCCAATGCAGAGCCGTTTCCTCTGAAGGTAAATCAGGATTATCAGAAATGCTTGAATCAGTAGTTCAGGAGCTCCTGAATCTGACATCTCTGTGCGCAGAGCACTGTACTAAGTGCTTGGGAGAGTAATAATAATAATAATAATAATGATAGCATTTATTAAGCGCTAACTATGTGCAAAGCACTGTTCTAAGCGCTGGGGAGATTACAAGGTGATCAGGTTGTCCCACGGGGGGCTCACAGTCTTCATCCCCATTTTACAGATGAGGTAACCGAGGCCCAGAGAAGTGAAGTGACTTGCCCAAAGTCACGCAGCTGACAATTGGCGGAGCCGGGATTTGAACCCATGACCTCTGACTCCAAAGCCCGGGCTCTTTCCAATGAGCCACGCTGCTTCTCATATATAACAATATAACTCTGTACAATATAACAGAGTTGGTAGACATGTTCCCGCCCTACAGTGAGCTTACAGTCTAGAGGGGGGGATAGACATTAACAGAGAGAAAGAAATTACAGATATGGACATAAATTGTGGGGCTGAGGGAGGGGTGAATAAAGGGGGCAAACCCAAGTGCAAGGGTGACGCGGAAGGGAGTGGGAGAAGAGGAAATGAGGGCCTAGTTGGGGAAGGCCTTTGGAGGAGATGTGCTTTCAATAAGGCTTAGAAGGTGGGGAAGTCGAAGAAGACCGAGGTAATGACCTGCACTTTCCAAACTTTTCCTACAACCAAAGATCCGTATCAGCACTCCTTCCTCTCCGCAACAAGGACAAACTCCTGAACGTCACCCTCCTCTTATCCACTCTTTCTCGTCGGCATCTCCCGTTAGTTAGACTGTAAAATCCTTGAGGGCAAGGATCGCGTCTTCTACCTCTACTGGGCTGCTAAATGCTTAATACAGTGCTCGTCATCCAGTGAACCCCCAATAAATGTTGCTGGTTGACTGACGGATTACGTGGGTGGCCCCTCTGACCCAGTTTGGCAGTTCTTCTGTTGGTGTTGTCTAATGTGGCGGGGATGACTCCTGCAGTCTGAATAATCCTTGCTTTCTTTAGTCTGTGTCATCCCTCTTACTCAGATGAGTGAAAACTATGTGAGCAGACTGAGGACAGTATATAACTTGGCCATGCTGATTTTTTAACATATCTCCACTTCACCAAATAAACACAAAAATCATTAGGGACCGTGGATTTTTGCCTTCCATAAAGCCAGTTGATCTTTGTCAAAAACTCTCTCTGGAGACACAGGAACAGAAACAATATCAGGTTTCTGTTTAAGAACAGGGGAATTAAAGTCAGAGCTCGCTAAGTGGATTGTGGATGTCGGAGCCTCAGCCAATTTAGATATTACTGTAAAATTTTCAAAGAAAATTTCCCCAAAAAGAAATTAAAACTGAAAGTACCATTAACACAAGCATTTCACAATGTCAGACCAAAGAAGACCATAACCACATTACTTTCAAATTCCAATGCAAATTTTCCTAAAGAAAGGACATTTTTTCATTCATTTTAATTCCTCATAATCTCCGGGTTGTACTGATTGGCAACCGCCTGAGAACTAGGAATACTACGTTCTGTTGTTTATTCTAGTCTGTGCTGTGATTAGTTTCAGAAGGCCAGACAGACCTAGGGCTTTGATTTTTCAAATGCAGAGTACCCCATCACATGCGGTTTTTAAAGCATTGTTCTCGAAAGAAATCAGGAAGCCCAGGCTGGAAAGAATGTCAATGAGATCCTGAGATCAGGTTCGCTCCTGTGCTAGAGATTAACATAGACTGTAAGCCCCTCGTGAGCAGGGAATGTGCCTGGTTATTGTTGTAGGGTGTTCGCCCAAGCGCTTAGTTCAGTGCTCTGCACACAGTCAGCGCTCAATAAAAAGGCCGAATGAATGAACCTTCTGTCTGGAAAAATACCAATCCCACCATCAGAGACTCGGCCCCTGTAGCTGGGCTCTTTCTGTCAGATTTCCATGGCTTCGACAAGGTCTTCAGTGATCCTATATTAATTGATCAATAGCATTTATTGAGCACTTACTGTGTGCAGAGCACTGTACTACTAAATAACAATAATAATAATGGTATTTGTTAAGCGCTTCCTATGTGCAAAGCACTGTTCTAAGCACTGGGGGGATACAAGGTGATCAGGTTATCCAATGTGGGGCTCACAGTCTTAATCCCCATTTTACAGGTGAGGGAACTGAGGCACCGAGAAGTTAAATGCCTTGCCCAAAGTCACACAGCTGACAAGTGGCAAAGCCGGGATTAGAACCCGTGACCACTGACTCCGGGCTCTTTCCACTGAGCCATGCTGCTTCTCAGCGGCTTCGAAGCAGCACTGTACCAAGCACTCAGGAGAGTTAAAAAAAAAAAACACACAAAGTTAAAAAACACACAAAACACACAAAGACCCATTTCCCTGCCCATAAAGAGCTTCGAGGAGGGTTTTCATAAAAATTGGGGAGTCACTGACATCAACTGCAACGTGTGTACCTGTTTAATAAATAGTAGGTGCTCAATAAATAGCACTGATTGAGTTCCAGCACCGCAGAAGATGTGCTGAGAGGGGAACTCCAAAAACTGTGTGCGTAGCACTGTAGTAAGCGCTCATTATTATTACTAATAAATGCCATCATTATTATTATTGTAATTGGCAGATCCGGGATTTGAACCCATGACCTCTGATTCCAAAGCCCGTGCTCTTTCCACTTGTTTTGATGTGCATATATATATAATTTTATTTATATTGATGCCTGTTGACTTGTTTTGATGTTCATATATCTATAATTCTATTTATTTATATTGATTCCTCATTCTAGACTGTGAGCTTGTTGAGGGGGAGGGACCATCTCTATATGTTGCCAACTTGTACTTCCCAAGCGCTTAGTCCAGTGCTCTGCACACAGTAAGCGCTCAATAAATACGATTGAATGAATGAATGAATTACTACTACCACTAATAATAATAATGGTATTGGTTAAGCACTTACTATGAGCCAGGCACTGTACTAAGCACCAGGATGGATACAAGCAAATCAAATGGGACACAGTGCTTGTCCCACGTAGGGTTCACAGTCTCAAAACCCATTTTATTGTTGAGATAACTGAGGCACAGAGAAGTGACATGACTTGCCTAAAGTCACACAGCAGACAAGCGGCGGAGCTGGGATTGGAACTCATAATAATAATAATAATAATAGCATTTATTAAGCGCTTACTATGTGCAAAGCACTGTTCTAAGCACTGGGGAGGATACAAGGTGATCAGGTTGTCCCACGGGGGGCTCACAGTCTTCTTCCCCAGTTTACAGATGAGGTAACTGAGGCCCAGAGAGGCGAAGTGACTTGCCCAAAGTCACACAGCTGACAGTTGGCGGAGCCGGGATTTGAACCCATGACCCCCGTACTCCAAAGCCCGGGCTCTTTCCACTGAGCCACGCTGCTTCTCCAACTCATCATCATCATCATCAATTGTATTTATTGAGCGCTTACTATGTGCACAGCACTGGACTAAGCGCTTGGGAAGTACAAATTGGCAACATATAGAGACGGTCCCTACCCAACAGTGGGCTCACAGTCTAATAGGGGGAGACAGAGAACAAAACCAAACATACTAACAAAATAAAATAAATAGAATAGATATGTACAAGTAAAATAAATAGAGTGATAAATCTGTACAAACATATATACATATATACAGGTGCTGTGGGGAAGGGAAGGAGGTAAGAAGGGGGGGATGGAGAGGGGGACGAGGGGGAGAGGAAGGAAGGGGCTCATGACCTTCTTACTCCCAGACCCAAGCTCTATCCACTATATCTTGCTGCTTGGAAGAGTTGGTAAGTGTGTTCCCTGCCCGCAGTGAGTTTACAATCTAAAAGGGCAGCCAGACATCATCATCATCATCATCAATCGTATTTACTGAGCGCTTACTGTGTGCAGAGCACTGTACTAAGCGCTTGGGAAGTACAAGTTGGCAACATATAGAGACGGTCCCTACCCAACAGTGGGCTCACAGTCTAAAAGGGGGAGACAGAGAACAAAACCAAACATACTAACAAAATAAATAGAATAGATATGTACAAATAAAGAGTAATAAATATGTACAAACATATATACATATATACAGGGGCTGTGGGGAAGGGAAGGAGGTAAGATCATCATCAATCGTATTTATTGAGCGCTCACTGTGTGCAGAGCACTGTACTAAGCGCTTGAGAAGTACAAATTGGCAACATCTAGAGACAGTCCCTACCCAACAGTGGGCTCACAGTCTAAAAGGGGGAGACGGAGAACAAAACCAAACATACTAACAAAATAAATAGAATAGATATGTACAAATAAATAGAGTAATAAATATGTACAAACATATATACAGGTGCTGTGGGGAAGGAGGTAAGATCATCATCAATCGTATTTATTGAGCGCCTACTGTGTGCAGAGCACTGTACTAAGCGCTTGGGAAGTACAAATTGGCAACATCTAGAGACAGTCCCTACCCAACAGTGGGCTCACAGTCTAAAAGGGGGAGACAGAGAACAAAACCAAACCTACTAACAAAATAAAATAAATAGACTAGATATGTACAAATAAATAGAGTAATAAATATGTACAAACATATATCCATATATACAGGTGCTGTGGGGAAGGGAAGGAGGTAAGATCATCATCAATCGTATTTATTGAGCGCCTACTGTGTGCAGAGCACTGTACTGAGCGCTTGGGAAGTACAAATTGGCAATATCTAGAGACAGTCCCTAGCCAACAGTGGGCTCATAGTCTAAAAGAGGGAGACAGAGAACAAAACCAAACCTACTAACAAAATAAAATAAATAGACTAGATATGTACAAATAAATAGAGTAAAAAATATGTGGCTGTGGGGAAGGGAAGGAGGTAAGATCATCATCAATCGTATTTATTGAGCGCTTACTGTGTGCAGAGCACTGTACTGAGCGCTTGGGAAGTACAAATTGGCAACACGTAGAGACAGGAATGTAAATAATTTATAATATATAATTGCTGCGGTGCTGAGAGTAGGGAGACTATCAGATGTTCAAAGGTTGGCATTCGATTGGCGTACTCGCCTCAACATAACCCTACCGCCAAAGGATACGGTCTCTCCAGCCTAGGGCCACTAGAGAAAATTTTCCATTAGCCTCATACCAACGGGAGCCGAACGGCACAAAAACAATTCGGATCGCGGGCTCGGCTGCTGCCCAGAAGAAGCTTAGGAAGGTCAGTGAGAACCAGAAAGCTCGATCTAGAAAATTCGTTGGTCTAGTCAATGTTTTTAATATCATTATCATTATCATCGTGACTATTATATGTACATTAATATTTACTAATAAATATAATAATAATAATAATAATGGCATTTCTTAAGGCTTACTATGTGCAAAGCACTGTTCTAAGCACTGGGGAGGTTACAGAGTGATCAGGTTGTCCCACGGGGGGCTCACAGTCTTCACCCCCATTTTGGAGATGAGGGAACTGAGGCCCGGAGAATAATAATAATAATGGCATTTATTAAGCGCTTACTATGTGCAAAGCTCTGTTCTAAGCGCTGGGGAGGTTACCAGGTGATCAGGTTGTCCCACGTGGGGCTCACAGTCTTCATCCCCATTTTGCAGATGAGGTAACTGAGGCCCAGAGAATAATAATAATAACAATAATAATAATAATAATGACATTTATTAAATGCTTACTATGTGCAAAGCACTGTTCTAAGTGCTCGGGAGGTTACAGAGTGATCAGGCTGTCCCACGGGGGGCTCACAGTCTTCATCCCCATTTTGCAGATGAGGTAACTGAGGCCCAGAGGATAATACTACTACTACTACTACTACTACTACTAATAATGGCATTTATTAAACGCTTACTATGTGCAAAGCACTGTTCTAAGCGCTGGGGAGGTTACAGAGTGATCAGGTTGTCCCATGGGGGGGCTCACAGTCTTCATCCCTATTTTGCAGATGAGGTAACTGAGGCCCAGAGAAGTGAAGTGACTTGCCCAAAGTCACACAGCTGACAATTGGCGGAGCCAGGATTTGAACCCATGCCCTCTGACTCCAAAGCCCGCGCTCGTTCCGTTGAGCCACGCTGCTTCTCCTAATTATGTATTTAATATTCGTTATTATTCATAATGATGATGAGAATGCCTTGAGAAGCAGCGTGGCCTGGTGGCTACCGCCCAGGCCTGGGAGTCAGAAGGACCTGGGTTCTAATCCCGGCTGCTGTGTGACCTTGGGCAAGTCACTTCACTTCTCTGCGCCTCAGTTACCTCATCTGGAAAATGGGGATTAAGAGTGCAAGCCCCACGAGGGACAGGGACTCTGTCCAACCTTATTAATTTGTATCTTTTAGACTGTGAGCCCACTGTTGGGTAGGGACCGTCTCTATATGTTGCCAACTTGGACTTCCCAAGCGCTTAGTACAGTGCTCTGCACACAGTAAGCGCTCAATAAATACGATTGATGATCTACCCTATTGCTTAGGAATAGTCCTTGGCACATAGTGCTTAACAAGTACCACAATAATTATAGAGAAGCAGAGTGGCTCAATGGAAAGAGCCCGGGCTTGGGAGTCAGAGGGCACGGGTTCAAATCCCGGCTCCGCCAGTTGTCAGCTGCGTGACTTTGGGCAGGTCACTTAACATCTCTGTGCCTCAGTTCCCTCATCTGTCAAATGGGGATTAAGACTGTGAGCCCCACGTGGGACAACCTGATCACCTCGTATCCTCCCCAGCGCTTAGAACAGTGCTTTGCACATTGTGCTTAGCAAAATGCCATTATTCTTATTATTACTAATTACGGAAAATCTGAAGTGCAGTGGTAGCCTAGCTACGCCCCTGTATCTCATCTGAGACAAAGTGGACACAGCCCACTGTTGGGTAGGGACTGTCTCTATACGTTGCCAACTTGGACTTCCCAAGCGCTTAGTACAGTGCTCTGCACACAGTAAGCGCTCAATAAATACGATTGATTGATTGTTGGGTAGGGACTGTCTCTATATGTTGCCAACTTGGACTTCCCTAGCGCTTAGTACAGTGCTCTGCACACAGTAAGCGCTCAATAAATACGATTGATTGATTGTTGGGTAGGGACTGTCTCTATATGTTGCCAACTTGGACTTCCCAAGTGCTTAGTACAGTGCTCTGCACACAGTAAGCGCTCAATAAATACGATTGATTGTTGGGTAGGGACTGTCTCTATATGTTGCCAACTTGGATTTCCCAAGCGCTTAGTACAGTGCTCTGCACATAGTAAGCGCTCAATAAATACGATTGATTGACTGTTGGGTAGGGACTGCCTCTATATGTTGCCAACTTGGATTTCCCAAGCGCTTAGTACAGTGCTCTGCACACAGTAAGCGCTCAATAAATACGATTGATTGACTGTTGGGTAGGGACTGCCTCTATATGTTGCCAACTTGGACTTCCCAAGCACTTAGTACAGTGCTCTGCACACAGTAAGCGCTCAATAAATACGATTGATTGATTGTTGGGTAGGGGCTGTCTCTATACGTTGCCAACTTGGACTTCCCAAGCGCTTAGTACAGTGCTCTGTACACATTAAGTGCTCAATAAATACGATTGATTGATTGTTGGGTAGGGACTGTCTCTATATGTTGCCAACTTGGACTTCCCAAGCGCTTAGTACAGTGCTCTGCACACAGTAAGCGCTCAATAAATACGATTGATTGATTGATTGATTGATTTACAAGAAACAAAGCTGCTTCCAAGTATCTCTATTTTCCTTGGCAATGCAGGCCCACAGCACTGCGTGCATTTCTAGCTTTAGCAGACACAAGCTTTGGAAGACGCCACTAATCCAGCCAAAGTTCAGGCGGAAACTGCATCTACAGCTAATACGCGTCCTGACCTCTAACTGAAAAAGGAGAGCCAAGAGGCAGAAGCAGCCACAATCAATCAATCGATGGTATTCATTCAATTGGATTTATTGAGTGCTTTCTGTTTGCACAGCACCATCATCATCATCAATCGTATTTATTGAGCGCTTACTATGTGCAGAGCACTGGATTAAGCGCTTGGGAAGTACAAATTGGCAACGTATAGAGACAGTCCCTACCCAACAGTGGGCTCACAGTCTAAAAGGGGGAGACAGAGAACAAAAACCAAACATACTAACAAAATAAAATAAATAGAATAGATATGTACAAGTAGAATAAATAAATACAGTAATAAATATGTACAAACATATATACATATATACAGGTGCTGTGGGGAAGGGAAGGAGGTAAGATGGGGGGGATGGAGAGGGGGACAAGGGGGAGAGGAAGGAAGGGGCTCAGTCTGGGAAGGCCTCCTGGAGGAGGTGAGCTCTCAGTAGGGCTTTGAAGGGAGGAAGAGAGCTAGCTTGGCGGATGGGCAGAGGGATTGGGGGCATTCCAGGCCTGGGGGATGACGTGGGCCGGGGGTCGATGGTGGGACGGGCGAGAACGAGGCCTAACGGTGAGGAGATTAGCGGCGGAGGAGCGGAGGGTGCGGGCTGCGATGGAGAAGGACAGAAGGGAGGGGAGGTAGGAGGGGGCCAGGGGATGGATGGACAGCCTGGAAGCCCAGGGTGAGGAGTTTCTGCCTGATGCGCAGATTGATCGGTAGCCACTGGAGAGTTTTGAGGAGGGGAGTAACATGCCCAGAGCGTTTCTGGACAAAGATAATCCGGGCAGCAGCATGAAGTATGGATTGAAGTGGAGAGAGACACGAGGATGGGAGATCAGAGAGAAGGCTGGTGCAGTAGTCCAGACGGGATAGGATGAGAGCTTGAATGAGCAGGGTAGCGGTAGGGATGGAGAGGAAAGGGGGGATCTGGGCAATGTACAGCACTGTACAGTACAGCACTGTACTAAGCGCTTGGAAAGTACAATTCGGCAACAGATGGAGACAATCCCTACCCAACAACGGGTTCCCAGCTGAGTGCTTACTGGAGAGCACTGTACTAAGTGCAACCCAAACTAATCAAGCCCACAAAAATGGGGGTTAGAAAAACTCACCCTCCAAAATAACTGTCTTCCTTTCTCCATCCCCCCCATCTCACCTCCTTCCCTTCCCCACAGCACCTGTATATATGTATATATGTTTGTACATATTTATTATTCTATTTATTTATTTATTTTACTTGTACATATCTATTCTATTTATTTTATTTTGTTAGTATGTTTGGTTTTGGTCTCTGTCTCCCCCTTTTAGACTGTGAGCCCACTGCTGGGTAGGGACTGTCTCTAGATGTTACCAACTTGTACGTCCCAAGCGCTTAGTACAGTGCTCTGCACACAGTAAGCGCTCAATAAATACGATTGATGATGATGATGATCACTTGGAATGCATATCAAAATTCTCCTTTTTTTTTTTTCCTTTCATTTCTACCAGCACATAGGGTTTTAAAGGGCCACTTTGGATTCCAAATCTCCTGGGCACGCTTTCTGTTGTCTTGATAGATTTCCAATTCCAAAATGGGGCGATTAGCGGGGTACTTTGGGGGAATCCGGGACAATTTCCACACCTCTGTGGGAAGCATTTGTTTGACAAAGACCAAGTACTGGAGCCCACTGGTGGGTAGGGACCGTCTCTATATGTTGCCAACTTGTACTTCCCAAGCGCTTAGTACAGTGCTCTGCACACAGTAACCCTCAATAAATACGATTGATTGATTGATTGATTAAGCAAAGGACCACAGGAAAACCAAGCACCGGATAACTGGAAAGAGCTAAGGATTAGGGATCAGGAGGCCTGGATTCCGGTCTCAGCTCTGTCACTGGCCTCTTGCGTGACCTTGGGAAAGTCACCTAACCTCACTGGGCCTCATCTGTAAAATAGAGCTATAGGATGCATTGTGAACCCCTCGTGGGACAGGGACTGTGTCCAATCTAATATCTCGTCGTTCATTCATTTTTCATTCATTCAATCATATTTATTGAGCGCTGACTGTGTGCAGAGCACTGTACTAAGCACTTGGGAAGTACAAGTCGGCAACATACAAAGACGGTCCCTACCCAACAACCGGCTCACAGTCTAGAAGGGGGAGACAGGAAATAAAACAAAACGAGTAGACAGGTGTCAAAACCATCAGAATAAATAGAATTCTAGCTATAGGGACAGGGATGTGTCTGTTTGTTGTTATAGTATACTCTCCCAAGCGCTTAGTACAGTGCTTTGCACACAGTAAATGCTCAATAAATACAATTGAATGAATTAATAAAAACAAAGTGCTACTCCAACGTGTAGCGCATAGTAAGCCCTTAATAAGTGCCATTACCATTATTATCATTATTACTGAGCTGGATTTTTGATGTATTAGGGAGATACTAAACTATAGAACAGCTGAGCCCAAACTTCCAGAAGTCAAGATTTACAGTTTTCTCGGTTTGCTCATTCAATCGTATTTACTGAGTGCTTACTATGTGCAGAGCACTGTACTAAGCGCTTGGGAGCGTACAAAATGACAATAAACGGACAAATTCCCTGCCCACAACGAGCTTACAGTCTAGAGGGGGAGAAAGACAACTAATATCAATACATAAATTACAGATATGTACATTAAATACTTTGAGGCAGGGAGAGGGGATGAATAAAGGGAGCAAGTCAGGGTGACGCAGAAGGGAGAAACACGGCCGCCTGAATAATAATGATGATGTTTGTTAAGCGCTTACTATCATCATCATCATCAATCGTATTTATTGAGCGCTTACTATGTGCAGAGCACTGTACTAAGCGCTTGGGAAGTACAAATTGGCAACACATAGAGACAGGCCCTACCCAACAGTGGGCTCACAGTCTAAAAGGGGGAGACAGAGAACAAAACCAAACATACTAACAAAATAAAACAAATAGAATAGATACGTACAAGTAAAATAGAGTAATAAATATGTACAAACATATACATATATATATATATACTGATCACCATCCCCCTGCCCTAGTGTTTAGCGCAAAGTAATAACGCCCGACTTATTATTATGTATTAAGCACTGTTCTAAGCGCTGAGTAATGACTAGGGACTGCCATTTCCTCTTTGCCTTACTTCTCTTAATCCTCTGCTGGCATTTGATAAATTAAAGCACACTTTTGAACAATCACGCGTATTTTTGAAGTTAGATCCCTACTTCACCATCACCTCTGTTATGACCCTGCATCAAATAGGCCAGGTGGGAACTTACCCTAGAGACACCCCGTTTTCCCTAAATGATCTTGGCTTCTTGACAGCATCAAAACCATTGCCTTGTCAGGAAAACTTGAGATCCACGCCATTTCCTTATGTCTTGTGGTCTTCCCTTTTGCCTCCCTCTCTCCGTTCTCCCACAGAATGGAAAATGGAAACCTTGTCCCAGTAATCAGCTTTACAGAACAAAATTGGCCGAGGGGAATATTTCCCTAATGATTTCATCCAAGGTCAACTACAAGAGGACACAGGGAAAGACCCTGTTTGCTATGTTACTAATCAGACTTGGCAGCTTACTGGTGTCCAGGATGGGGAGAGAGCTGATAAACCCTAGAAGGTCACTAACACATTCAATTTCCATCCCTCCTGGCCCCTCCCTTATATATTTATTTTTGCCCTGCCTCTGCACTTGTGTATATACACATATATGCCAGGGCAAGTGACTTGACTTCTCTGTGCCTCGGTTCCCTCATCTGTAAAATGGGGATTGAGCCTGCGAGCCCCAGGTAGGACAGGGACTGTGTCCAAACCCATTTGCTTGGATCTCCCCAGTGCTTAATACAGTGGCTGGCACGTAGTAAGCGCTTAACAAATCATCATCATCATCAATCGTATTTATTGAGCGCTTACTATGTGCAGAGCACTGTACTAAGTGCTTGGGAAGTACAAATTGGCAACATATAGAGACAGTCCCTACCCAACAGTGGGCTCACAGTCTAAAAGGGGGGGGAAATAACACAATTATTATAAGCTTAGATATACATTATATGTAATGTACATATTTATTTACATACATAAATACATATTTATTACTCTATTTATTTATTTATTTTACTTGTACATATCTATTCTATTTATTTTATTTTGTTAGTATGTTTGGTTTTGTTCTCTGTCTCCCCCTTTTAGACTGTGAGCCCACTGTTGGGTAGAGACTGTCTCTATATGTTGCCAACTTGTACTTCCCAAGTGCTTAATACAGTGCTCTGCACACAGGAAGCGCTCAATAAATACGATTGATGATGATGATTATTATATATATGCTTATATTATATGCTTTTATATATATATATATATATGAATGCATATTCAATTGAACAGTTACTGTGTGCCTGTTGGTACATATTCTGCCCTGCTTTTTCAAGTGTAAGCTCCTTGAGGACTGAGAGTATGCCTTGTACTTCTATGTTGTACTTTCCCAAGCGTTTAATCGTGTATTGCATCTAGTGGGTGCTCAATAAATACTGTTCTACTACTGCTACTACTACTCGAAGCACCGTGACCCAGTGGAAAGAGCCCGGGCTCGGGAGTCGGAGGTCATGGGTTCAAATCCCATCTCCGCCCATTGTCAGCTCTGTGACTTTGGGCAAGGCACTTCGCTTCTCTGTGCCTCAGTTACCTCATCTGTAAAATGGGGGTTAAGACCGTGAGCCCCAAGTGGGACAACCTGATCACCTTGTATCCTCCCCAGTGCTTAGAACAGTGCTTTGCACAAAGTAAGCGCTCAACAAATGCCATCATTATTATTATTATTATTACTATTACTACTACTACAACCCGCCCGACTACAATCAATCAATCGTATTTATTGAGTGCTTACTGTGTGCAGAGCACTGTACTAAGCGCTTGGGAAGTACAAGACTATAAGCTTGTTGAGGCCAGGGAATGTGCCTTTTATAAGTGTTATATATAAATGTTATATACTATTATTATTAGAGAAGCAGCGTGGTTTAGCGGAAATAGCATGGGCTTGGGAGTCAGAGGTCTTGGGTTCTAAACCTGCCTCCACCACTTGTCGGCTGTGTGACTTTGGGCAAGTCACTTAACTTCTCTGTGCCTCAGATACCTCATCTGTAAAAGGGGGATTAAGACTGTGAGCCCCACATGAGATGGTCTGATTACCTTGTATCTACCCCTGCGATTAGAACAGTGCTTGACACGTAGTAAGCGCTTAACAAATACTATTATTATTATTATTATTATTATTATTATTATTATTATTATTATTACAATAAGCACCATGGGGGAGGGAGCAGGAGAGACACAGGCTAAGGGAGAGGGAAGTATGTGACATTTTGGCAACCCAAATGTCTGGGCAACTGTTTGGGAAGTGCCTAGGAAATGTGTGCCCATTTTCAATCAATCAATAGTATTTATTGGGTGCCTAGTGGTGCTACTATTATCATTACTACTACTACTGTTACTACTACTACTGTAAAGCACTGTACTAAGCATTTGGGAGAGTAAAAAGGAAGGAAGGAAGGATGGAAGCCCCTTCCTTCCTCTCCCCCTCGTCCCCCTCTCCATTCCCCCCATCTTACCTCCTTCCCTTCCCCACAGCACCTGTATATATATGTATATATGTTTGTACATATTTATTACTCTATTTATTTATTTTACTTGTACATATCTTTTCTATTTATTTTATTTTGTTAGTATGTTTGATTTTGTTCTCTGTCTCCCCCTTCTAGACTGTGAGCCCACCGTTGGGTAGGGACTGTCTCTATATGTTGCCAACGTCCCAAGCACTTAGTACAGTGCTCTGCACACAGTAAGCGCTCAATAAATACAATTGATTGATTGATTAAAAATAATTAGTAGGCAAGATTCTTGCCCTCAAAGGGCCTACAATCTAGCAGCCTGGCCTAGTGGATAGAGCACAGTCCTGGGAGTCAGAAGGACCTGGGTTCTAATCCAGCTCCGCCACTTGTCTGCTATGGGATCTTGGGCGAGTCTCTTAACTTCTCTGGACCTCAGTTCCCTCATCCGTAAAATCCATTCATTCATTCATTCGTATTTACTGAGCGCTTACCGTGTGAAGAGCACTGGACTAAGCACTTGGAGGAGTCCAATGCAACAATAATCAATCAATCAATTGTATTTATTGAGCGCTTACTATGTGCAGAGCACTGTACTAAGCGCTTGGGAAGTACAAATTGGCAACATATAGAGACAGTCCCTACCCAACAGTGGGCTCACAGTCTAAAAGTCCTAATTGAATTCCTGAAATTTCCCTGCCCTTAAGACTGAGCCCCATGTGGGACAGGGATTGCATCCAACGTGTTTAAATTGTATCTACCCAAGCGCTTAGAACAACACTTGACACAGAGTAAGTGCTTAACAAATACCATTATTATTACGGAGACAAATTCCTGAAAGGAGGACAAAGAGAAGGGAAAGATATGTGGAGAAGTGCTTAAATTATGGAGAATGTAAATCGAGAGTCCCGGAGGTGCTGCTCTTTTTCAGTAAGTAAGTTCTTTTCACGTGAGTCAAACACGCACACTACGGTTTAGCTGGGACTATACTGAGAGCTCAACACGAAGTGTTTGGAAATTCCTTAAGTATTCTCGGATGGCATTATTTCAGGAGACGTCTTTGTTATTCATTTAGCATCCTCGAACAGAAACATCTCTACTTGTGATAGGGCCTTTCGAGCCCTTCATTTTTCATGCTGGGGCATAAAGGAAGAGCGACCTTGTTTTAGCATTTCTCCTTGTTTTGCAGAAGGTTGGAAAATCGTGGCCATTTTAAATGCATTTTGTCATTCCATTCCTATTTAAGCTTGCCCATGCAAAACAGCCGTTGGGTTGTACTTTCCTTCACAGGCTTTCAAAGTGAGTAATGGTCATGTTTCCCAATTCAGACGCGTGACTGAATTGGGCAAGGCTCGGCAAGGGTCTGGTTCGAAGGCGAGAATGTCGCCGGTGGAATGGAAAAATCCCCCAACCCCCCTAAAAACAGTGCCAAGGTTGATTTAAAGCCAGAGCAAAGAGAGATTCAACTAGAAAGTGCACTGAGCTGAAGAATAGTTAATAAAATCAATCAATATTTAATGCCTGTCTCTTCCTCTAGACTGTAAGCTCCTTATAATAACAATAATGATGGCATTTATTAAGCGCTTACTATGTACAAAGCACTGTTCTAAGTGCTGGGGAGGTTACAAAGTGATCAGGTTGTCCCACAGGGCGCTCACAGTCTTAATCCCCATTTTACAGATGAGGAAACTGAGGCCCAGAGAAGTGAAGTGACTTGCCCAAAGTCACACAGCTGACAATTGGCAGAGCCGGGATTTGAACCCGGGACCTCTGACTCCAAAGCCCGGGCTCTTTCCACTGAGCCACGCTGCTTCTCTACCAACTCTCATGTATTCTCCCAAGCGCTTAGTATAGTGTCCTGCACACAGCGCTCAACAAATACCATTGATTGATTGATTGAATATTGAGGGACTGTCTCTATACGTTGCCAACTTGTACTTCCCAAGCGCTTAGTACAGTGCTCTGCACACAGTAAGTGCTCAATAAATACGACTGATTGAGAAACTAGACTGTTAAGCTCATTTTGGGCAGAGAACGTATCTACCAAGGTTATTATATTGTGACCGCAGACAACTATAAACTAAGAATATACTTGGGAGGGAGTACAATAGAGTTAGTAGGGCATGATCCTTTCCTCAAGGAATTTACACCTCTCAAGAAATCTAGTGGGGAAGACAGACACTAAAATAAATTAGTTAGAAAAAAATGATAGAGTATAAAGATATCTACATAAGTTCTAGGTGGGTAGTTGATAAGGAAGTGCTGGGGACCCTCTAGACTCTAAGCACGTTGTGGGCAGGGATTGTCTCTCTTTCTGGATTGTACTTTTCCAAGCGTTTAGTACAGTGCTCTGCACACAGAAAGTGCTCAATCAATCAATCAATTGTATTTATTGAGTGCTTACTGTGTGCAGAGCACTGTACTAAGCGCTTGGGAAGTACAAGTTGGCAACATATAGAGACAGTCCCTACCCAACAGTGGGCTCACAGTCTAAAATCAATAAATATGATTGAATGAATGAATGAATGAAAACGGGTTGGGAGCTGAGATGTGACTGTCCCCAAATGACAAACTGCCCCCCACTACTCAAAAGGCAAGTTCTCTCAGATTAAAACAGACATTTTAGACTGTGAGCCCACTGTTGGGTAGGGACTGTCTCTATATGTTGCCAATTTGTACTTCCCAAGCGCTTAGTACAGTGCTCTGCACACAGTAAGCGCTCAATAAATACGATTGATGATTTCTAAATGTCATCTGGTTTAGCCTGTTTCTAATTCAACGTTCTCCTCAGAGGGAGTAACTTCGCTCACCGTGGCCCAAGCAAATTTGGCTTCCAACCATCGAAGAGCCCTGAAAGACCAAACAATCAATGGTATTTATTGGACTGAAAATATCCATAATTAAATACGATTGATTGATTGATTCCTATTAATCAATCAATCAATCAATCGTATTTATTGAGCACTTACCGTGTGCAGGGCACTGTACTAAGCGCTTGGAAAAGAACAGTGCAACACTATAACAGAGTTGGTAGACACATTCCCTGCCCACAACAAGCTTACAGCCTAGAGGGGTAGACAGGCATTAATAGATTAATTTTAGACTGTGAGCCCACTGTTGGGTAGGGACTGTCTCTATATGTTGCCAACTTGTACTTCCCAAGCGCTTAGTACAGTGCTCTGCACACAGTAAGTGCTCAATAAATATGATTGATTGATTAATAGGAATCAATCAATCAATCGTATTTAATTATGGATATTTTCATAAGTGCTGGCCTGAGGGAGGGGTGAATAAAGGGAGTAAATCAGGGTGATGCCAAAGGGAGTGGGAAAAGAACTTCCATCCAGTGTTTTGAGGGTTTTTTTTTAACGATATTCGTTAAGCGCTCACTAAGGGGCAGGCACTGTACTAAGTGCTGGGGTAGATACAAGTTAATCAGGTCGACAAAGTCCATGTCCCACACGGGCCTCACAGTCTTAATCCTCATTTTCCAGATGAGGTAACTGAGGCCCAGAGAAGTGGAGTGATTTGCCCAAGGTCACTCAGCAGACTATCAATCAATCAATCATATTTATTGAGCGCTTACTGTGTGCAGAGCACTGTACTAAGCGCTTGGGAAGTACAAGTTGGCAACATATAAAGACAGTCCCTACCCAACTAGTCTAAAAGACTAGTGGTGGAGCTGGAATTTGAACTCAGGTCCTCTGATTCCCAGGCCCAGGCTCTATCCACTAGGCCACGCTGCTTCTTGTATGTTTCGTACGGTTACCATAAGGCGTAGCTCACTTCATTTTTAACACCATTCCGGATGTTTCTTCTCTGAAATTTGTCTTTTGGGGTCAAAATCAACACTGTAGTAGCACTGAATGTACTCAGCAGGATTCCCCTGGGGTACTGAGCTGGGCTGGTCTTTCTTTTATAATTCCTGTATATCATTTGATACAAAATCTAGAATTACATTTCATCCCTATGCCGATGAGACAGGGTTATATTTAAAAACCAGCCCCAAAGTTCCATCTGTCACATCTGTCCCGTTCATGTCTTTCTTGAATTAATGCCAAGATTCACACGTCTCAGAACATTTTCTATAAATCTTTCCAAACAAAACAGGGCTATTACCATACTTGAGTCTCTAAACTCCGATGTCAACCTTTTTTGCACTTTCATTCAATCGTATTTTTTGAGCGCTTACTGTGTGCGGAGCACCGTACTAAGCGCTTTTTGTCATTTTAGAGTTAGATCAATAGTATTTTCAATCAGTGGCATTTACTGAGCACTTATAGTGTGCAGAGCACTATACTAAGCAAACGTCATTAAGATGACAGTTCAGTTGTATGCGAGTCCAGTGTTTGAATGGCAAGACTAATAACAATAATAATAATAATGGGATTTGTTAAGTGCTTTACAAGATAATCGGGCTGGACACAGTCCCGGTCCCACATAAGGCTCACAGTCTTAATCCCCATTTTACAGATGAGGCAACTGAGGCCCAGAGAAGTTCCCTTGAGAGCAGGGAACAGGTGTTTTGCTTCTGTTAAACTCTCCTAAGCACTTGGATGACTGTGTTTTGCCCTCAGTCAGCGCCCAATAAATACCTCAAATGGATCGATTGCTTGACTGACTGTCCAGAAGATGGTCTCCTCGCTCCTGGTCCCCGAGGAACGTGTGCTATGCGGACGACGCAGTCTCTCTGTGGCGTTTCAGTCGGAGGGATTCGTGTCCGGGACTCTGGCCAGTGGCCCAAATTCCACCGGCAAGATTGTAACCGACTCTGACCCAAGTGAACATGGCCAGGCTGCCTTGTCTGTTACCTGGCAGTCTGTCAGGCTCAGGGAACTCCCTCATCTAAATCAATCAATCAATCAATCAATCGTATTTATTGAGCGCTTACTGTGTGCAGAGCACTGTACTAAGCACTTGGGAAGTACAAGTTAGCAACGTATAGAGACGGTCCCTACCCAACAGTGGGCTCACAGTCTAGAAGGGGGAGACAGAGAACAAAACCAAACATGCTAACAAAATAAAATAAATAGAATAGATAGGTACAAGTAAAATAAATCAATAAATAAATAGAGTAATAAATCTGTACAAACATATATACATATATACAGGTGCTGTGGGGAAGGGAAGGAGGTAAGATGGGGGGATGGAGAGGGGGACGAGGAAGACTCGAGAAGCAGCTATCAATCAATCAGCTGGATTTACTGAGTGTTTATGTTGTGAGGAGCACTGTACTAAGCACTTGGGAGAGTACAGTATAACAGAGTTGACAGACCCATTCCCTGCCCACAGCAAGATTATTGAGGGCACAACTCCTCCAAGAAGCCTTCCCAGACTGAGCAATTTTCTTTATCATCATCATCATCATCATCAATCGTATTTGTTGAGCGCTTACTGTGTGCAGAGCACTGGACTAAGCGCTTGGGAAGGACAAGCTGGCAACATATAGAGACGGTCCCTACCCAACAGCGGGCTCACAGTCTAGAAGGGGGAGACAGAGAACAAAACCAAACATGCTAACAAAATAAAATAAATAGAATAGATAGGTACAAGTACAATAAATAAATAAATATAAAGAGTAATTAATATGTACAAACATATATACATATATACAGGTGCTGTGGGGAAGGGAAGGAGGTAAGATGGGGGGATGGAGGGGGGACGAGGAAGACTCGAGGAGCAGCTATCAATCAATCAGCTGGATTTACTGAGTGCTTATGTTGTGAGGAGCACTGTACTAAGCACTTGGGAGAGTACAGTATAACAGAGTTGACAGACACATTCCCTGCCCACAACGGGATTATTGAAGGCACAACTCCTCCAAGAAGCCTTCCCAGACTGAACAATTTTCTTTATCTCCCACTCCCTTCTGCGTCATTTCAGTCATTCATTCAATCGTATATACTGAGCGCTTACTGTGTGCAGAGCACTGTACTAAGCGCTTGACCTGACTTGCTCCCCTTACAAGTTAAGCACAGCACTTATGTACGTATCTGTCATTTTATTTATTTGTATTGATGTCTGTCTCCCCCAGTCTACACTGTGAGCTCACTGTGGGCAGGGAACGTCACTGTTTATTCTTGTATTGTCCTCTCCCCGGTGCTTAGTACAGTGCTCTGCACACAGTAAGCACTCAATAAATACGACTGAAGGAATGAATGAATGAATGAATGAATGTATGAGCTTACAGTCTAGAGGGGGAGACAGGCATTCATATAAATAAATAAATTATGGATGTGTACTTCCCAAGCGCTAATTTGTACTTCCCAAGCGCTTAGTACAGTGCTCTGCACATAGTAAGCGCTCAATAAATGAGAAGCAGCATGGCTCAGTGGGAAGAGCAACGGGCTTTGGAGTCAGAGGTCATGGATTCAAATCCCGGCTCCGCCACTTGTCCGCTGTGTGACTTTGGGCAAGTCACTTCACTTCTCTGGGCCTCAGTTCCCTCATCTGTAAAATGGGGATTAAGACTGTGAGCCCCCTGTGGGACAACCTGATCACCTTGTAACCTCCCTTAGCGCTTAGAACAGTGCTTTGCACATAGTAAGCGCTTAATAAATGCTATCATTATTATTATTATTAATAAATACGATTGATGATGATGATGCGTACATCGGTGCTGTGGGGCTGAGACAGTATGGTCTAGTGGATAGGCCTCTAGACTGTAAGCTCGTTGTAGGCAGGGGAATGTGTCTGTTTATACTGCTTAATACAGTGCCCTGCACACAGTAAGCACTAGACTGTAAGCCCGTTATGGGCAGGGATTGTCTCTCTTTATTGCAGTATTGTACTTTCCAAGTGCTCAGTACAGTGCGCTGCACACAGTAAGCACTCCATAAGTACGATTGAATGAATTGTTATTTTGTACTCTCCCTAGCGCCTAGTACAGTGCTTTACTCACAGTAAGTACTCGATAAATATGATTGCATGAATGATCGAGCACGAGCCTGGGAGCCAGAAGGACCTGGGTTCTAAGCCCAACTCTGCTACTTGTCTACTGTGTGACTCCAGGCAAGTCACTCAACTTACCTGTGCCTTAGTTATTTCATCGGTAAAACGCGATTGAAGACTGTGAGCCCCAGGCATGGATTGTGTCCAACCTGACTACCTTATATCTACCCCAGTTCATTCATTCAATCGTATTTATTGAGCGCTTACTGGGTGCAGAGCACTGTACTAAGCTCTTGGAAAGTACAATTCAGCAACAGAGACAATCCCTGCCCACAACAGGCTCACAGTCTAAAAGCGGGGAGGCAGACAGCAAAACAAACGGGAATCCAGTGCTTAGAGTGCTTAGAACAGTGCTCCCCCTTGTCCCCCTCTCATTCATTCATTCAATCGTACTTATTGAGCACTTACTGTGTGCAGAGCACTGTACTAAGCGCTTGGGAAGTAGAAGTTGGAAACATATAGAGACGGTCCCTACCCAACAGCGGGCTCACAGTCTAGAAGTGGGGGGCAGACGACAAAACAAAACATATTAACAAAATAAAATAGAATAAATATGTACAAATAAAGTAATAAATACGTACAAACATATACATATATACAGGTCTTACCTCCTTCCCTTCCCCACAGCACCTGTATATATGTATATATGTTTGTACATATTTATTACTCTATTTATTTATTTATTTTACTTGTACATATCTATTCTATTTATTTTATTTTGTTAGTATGTTTGGTTTTGTTCTCTGTCTCCCCCTCTTAGACTGTGAGCCCACTGTTGGGTAGGGACCGTCTCTATATGTTGCCAACTTGTACTTCCCAAGCGCTTAATACAGTGATCTGCACACAGTAAGCGCTCAATAAATACGATTGATTGAATGAACGAATGAATGAGCTGCTCCTTGTTAGACATCCTTGGTCGGGGATCAAACCCCACAGCCGAGATGGGGTCCCCTTATCATCATCAATCGTATTTATTGAGCGCTTACTGTGTGCAGAGCACTGGACTAAGCGCTTGGGAAGTACAAACTGGCAAGAAGGGCTAGGGGCTTCCATTTCCACAGCCAGGACTAGCCAAGGGAAGATATTTACGGAACGAGGTCACATTCTTCAGTCTGAAAGGATACAAAAATATTCAAGGAGGTCAGTCAGGCCCGGGGTTGATACCGAGCACATCATCCGATCAGCCCGGTGCTCTCAGTCCTATATGTGACCCGCAGAACCAGCAGGGATTACTCACCCGGCATTATTTTAAAGTTGCAAAAATACGGATCATTTACACATTGCCAAGTGACTCAGGGGAAACTATATTTGCAAACAATGTAGATGAACACACCACTTAGAAATAAGGAATGGCAGGGGAACATGAAAGGCCTTAAGTAGGCCAGTTAATTCTAGAGACTTCCTTTTCCTTGCTTTTTTTCAGCTCCAGTTACATTTACTGCATTAGTTCCTATATTCTCAATTGTGCCTCTCAATACATGGTTATCATGTAGTTACATATTTACCATTAACTCCCTGTGGTCGGGGAACATGTCTGAGAAGCAGCGTGGCTCAGTGGAAAGAGCCCGGGCTTTGGAGTCAGAGGTCATGGGTTCGAATCCCGGCTCCGCCACTCGTCAGCTGTGTGACTTTGGGCAAGTCACTTAACTTCTCTGTTCCTCAGTTCCCTCATCTGTAAAATGGGGATTAAGACTGTGAGCCCCCTGTGGGACAACCTGATCACCTTGTAACCTCCCCAATCAATCAATCATATTTATTGAGCGCTTACTATGTGCAGAGCACTGTACTAAGCGCTTGGGAAGTACAAATTGGCAACATATAGAGACAGTCCCTACCCAACATTGGGCTCACAGTCTAAAAGGGGGAGACAGAGAAAAAAACCAACCAACAAACAAACATACTAACAAAATAAAATAAATAGAATAGATATGTACAAGTAAAATAAATAAATAAATAAATAAATAAATAGAGTAATAAATACGTACAAACATATATCCATATATACAGGTGCTGTGGGGAAGGGAAGGAGGTAAGATGGGGGGATGGGGAGGGGGACGAGGGGGAGAGGAAGGAAGGGGCTCAGTGTGGGAAGGCCTCCTGGAGGAGGTGAGCTCTCAGCAGGGCCTTGAAGGGAGGAAGAGAGCTAGCTTGGCAGATGGGCAGAGGGAGGGCATTCCAGCCCCGGGGGATGACGTGGGCCGGGGGTCAAGCGCTGTTCTCCCCAGCGCTTAGAACAGTGCTTTGCACATAGTAAGCGCTTAATAAATGCTGTCATTATTATCATTATTTTCCTTGCTTTTTTTCAGCTCCAGTTACATTTACTGCATTAGTTCCTAGATTCTCAATTGTGCCTCTCAATACATGGTTATCACGTAGTTACATATTTACCATTAAATCCCTGTGGTCAGGGAACATGTCTGAGAAGCAGAGAAGCAGCGTGGCTCAGTGGAAAGAGCCTGGGCTTTGGAGTCAGAAGGTCGTGGGTTCAAATCCCACCTCTGCCAATTGTCAGCTGTGTGACTTTGGGCAAGTCACTTCACTTCTCTGGGCCTCAGTTCCCTCATCCGGAAAATGGGGATTAAGACTGTGAGCCCCACGTGGGACAACCTGATCATCTTGTAATCTCCCCAGCGCTTAGGACAGTGCTTTGCACATAGTAAGCGCTTAATAAATGCCATTATTATTATTATTATGCCTTGTTCTGTCGGATTTCCCAAGCTCTTAGTTCAGTGCATTGCATTCAGTAGGTACTAGTAAATCCCATTATTCTTCCTCCTCTTCCCCTTCCTCCTAGTAGTGCTGGGAGAAGGAGGAGGGGGGGAGAGGAGGAAGAGGAGGAGGAGGAGGAGGAGGAGTTGACAAGAGGAGGAGGAGGATGAGGAGGAGTTGATAAGTGGTGAAGGTTGTTTTGGACCTGAATATCTTGTATCTGCCCCAGTGGTTAGTACAGTTTGACACATAGTAAAGACTTAACAAATAATAATAATAATAATAATGGCATTTATTAAGCGCTTACTATGTGCAAAGCACTGTTCTAAGCGCTGGAGAGGTTACAAGGCGAGCAGGTTGTCCCACGGGGGGCTCGCAATCTTAATCCCCATTTTACAGATGAGGTAACTGAGGCACAGAGAAGTTAAGCGACTTGCCCAAAGTCACACAGTTGACAATTGGCGGAGCAGGGATACGAACCCATGAACTCTGACTCCAAAGCCCGGGCTCTTTCCACTGAGCCATGCTGCTTCCCCAATACCACAATTACCACATAATACCACAATTATAATTATTATTATTATGTGTCTAATTCTTCCACCCAATCACACCGCATTTTACCAAAATTTTCAGCCTAGTGGATCTCCTGAGATACTCAGCACAGTGACTGGAAACTTGAAACTTTTCGAGATCATCTTTTAGGCCGATGGAAAGGGCGGTCACCTCTCTAAATTCCACTACAATCAATCAATCAATCAATCGTATTTATTGAGCGCTTACTGTGTGCAGAGCACTGTACTAAGCGCTTGGGAAGTACAAGTTGGCAACATATAGAGACAGTCATCATCATCATCAATCATATTTATTGAGTGCTTACTGTGTGCAGAACACTGTACTAAGCGCTTGGGAAGTACAAGTTGGCAACAGATAGAGACAGTCCCTACCCAACAGTGGGTTCACAGTCTAAAAGGGGAAGACAGAACAAAACCAAACATACTAACAAAATAAAATAAATTGAAAAGATATGTACAAGTAAAATAAATAAATAGAGTAAAAAATATGTACATACATATATACAATTGTATTTATTGTGTAGAGCACTGGACTAAGCGCTTGGGAGAGTAGAGTACAATATAAAAATCTAACAGATTGTAAGCTCCTTGAAGGCAGGGATCAGGTCTATTAACTCCATTGTACTTTCCCAAGCGCTTAGTGCAGTGCTCCGCATAGAGTAAGCGCTCAATGAATATTATTGATCTATTGATTAAGTGATTTATGTTGCCAATTTGTACTTCCCAAGTGCTTAGTACAGTGCTCTGCACATAGTAAGCGCTCAATAAATACGATTGATGATGATGATGATTTTTTTTTTGAGCCTTCAGATAAGGGAGGTTCAAATGATGTCTCAAAGACTAACTTGAGGACAGGAAACATTTGTTTTGCTTCTGACGGACCCTCCCAAACATTTAGTGCAGCCCTCAGCAACCAATGATTAATTGGAATACTTTGCAATGATGAATGTTTTCAAAATATTCAGAATTTTATGGCCGGGTCTAGAATATCAGAGAGGCACGAAGGTCAAAGCTGGGCTGTTTCATTGCGGCGTAGTGCCAAGAATGATCTCCCAGACAGCTCTTATTGCCCGCAAAATTGATTAATCCCCCTAATAGCAAGTTAAAAAATACCATCCCTGTTCAGAAATATAGAAACTGAGGCAGAGTTAATGATCAGGATCAAAGGTATCCACACAAAAATAGTCTTGAAACAGTGAATTACAGTCTGAGTCTGGCTAGAAGATGGGCTGAGTGCCATCTCTTACTGGGCTACTAGAAGAGAATGTGGAGTTACTTTCAGTAATTTATTTTGCAACTGTTTACCAGCATTGTATAGTGGGAAGAGCATGAGTCAGGGAGTCGCAGGACTTAGGTTCTAATCCCGGCTCTGCCACTCGTCTGCTGTGTGACCCTGGGCGAGTCCCTTCACTTCTCTGTGATTGGGTTTCCTCCGCTGTAAAAGGAGGATGAAATACCTGTTCTCCCTCCTACTTAGACTGTGAGCCCCATGAGGGGCAGGGACTGTGTCTGACCTGATTATCTTGTATCTACCAAGCGATTGGAACAGTGCTTTAAGCGCTTAGTACAGTGCTCTGCACACAGTAAGCGCTCAATAAATACAATTGATTGATTGATTACACATAGCAAATGCTTAACAAATGCCATGACTAATTAACCATGATTGATTTACATCCCCTCCTTCCTCTCCCCCTCGTCCCCCTCTCCATCCCCCCGTCTTACCTCCTTCCCTTCCCCACAGCACCTGTATATATGTATATATGTTTGTACATATTTATTACTCTATTTTTATTTATTTTACTTGTACATAGCTATTCTATTTATTTTATTTTGTTAATATGTTTGGTTTTGTTCTCTGTCTCCCCCTTCTAGACTGTGAGCCCCACTCTTGGGTAGGGACTGTCTCTATATGTTGCCAACCTGTACTTCCCAAGCGCTTAGTACAGTGCTCTGCACACAGTAAGCACTCAATAAATACGATTGATTGATTGATTACACATAGCAAATGCTTAACAAATGCCATGTCTAATTAACCATGATTGATTTACATCCCCTCCTTCCTCTCCCCCTCGTCCCCCTCTCCATCCCCCCGTCTTACCTCCTTCCCTTCCCCACAGCACCTGTATATATGTATATATGTTTGTGCATATTTATTACTCTATTTATTTTTATTTATTTTACTTGTACATATCTATTCTATTTATTTTATTTTGTTAATATGTTTGGTTTTGTTCTCTGTCTCCCCCTTCTAGACTGTGAGCCCCACTCTTGGGTAGGGACTGTCTCTATATGTTGCCAACTTGTACTTCCCAAGCGCTTAGTACAGTGCTCTGCACACAGTAAGCGCTCAATAAATACGATTGATTGATTGATTACACATAGCAAATGCTTAACAAATGCCATGTCTAATTAACCATGATTGATTTACATCCCCTCCTTCCTCTCCCCCTCGTCCCCCTCTCCATCCCCCCCGTCTTACCTCCTTCCCTTCCCCACAGCACCTGTATATATGTATATATGTTTGTACATATTTATTACTCTATTTATTTATTTATTTATTTTACTTGTACATATCTATTCTATTTATTTTATTTTGTTAATATGTTTGGTTTTGTTCTCTGTCTCCTCCTTCTAGACTGTGAGCCCCACTCTTGGGTAGGGACTGTCTCTATATGTTGCCAACTTGTACTTCCCAAGCGCTTAGTACAGTGCTCTGCACACAGTAAGTGCTCAATAAATACGATTGATTGATTGATTGATTACACATAGCAAATGCTTAACAAATGCCATGTCTAATTAACCATGATTGATTTACATCCCCTCCTTCCTCTCCCCCTCGTCTCCCTCTCCATCCCCCCGTATTACCTCCTTCCCTTCCCCACAGCACCTGTATATATGTATATATGTTTGTACATATTTATTACTCTATTTATTTATTTATTTTACTTGTACATATCTATTCTATTTATTTTATTTTGCTAATATGTTTGGTTTTGTTCTCTGTCTCCCCCTTCAAGACTGTGAGCCCACTCTTGGGTAGGGACTGTCTCTATATGTTGCCAACTTGGACTTCCCAAGCGCTTAGTACAGTGCTCTGCACACAGTAAGCGCTCAATACATACGATTGATTGACTGATTGATTACATGGATGATAGGAAAAAAGTGGTTACCACCCTCCAAAATAACAAAATATTGGTTTTCCTTAAAGACAATGATAATGCCATATTCCTCTTCCCAGCACCCTCCCCTCTCCACACACTCTCTCCCTTTCACTCTCAACCTTGTCTTCTCCAGGTTGAATGAACCCTTTCTACCAATATTGGTGGAGCGTTAACTAATGATGGCATTTACTAAGCTCTTACTATGTGTCAAGCACTGTGCTAAGAGCTGAATTAGGTCATCAGATTTGATAGAGTCCCTGTCCCACCCCAGAGCTCACAATCCAAGATGGATGACCTACATTTTATCCCCATTTTACAGATGAGGAAGCTGAGGCACAGGGAAGTTAAGTGATTTGCCCAAGGTCACGCAAGAGACAAATGGTGAAAACTGGAATTGGAATCCTGGTCTCCTCCCACCCAGTTCTATTCCCTTCCATTAGGTCACATCATCATCAATTGTATTTATTGAGCGCTTACTATGTGCAGAGCACTGTACTGAGCGCTTGGGAAGTACAAATTGGCAACATATAGAGACAGTCCCTACCCAACAGTGGGCTCACAGTCTAAAAAGGTCACATGAACCATGAGCCTGGCCCCGTTTGAAGATTCTGGGGATGATAACCACCCCTGACCCCTCTAGACTGTAAGCTCTTTTTGGGGGGTATTTATTAAGCACATCCTATGTTCCATCATCATCATCATCATCAATCGTATTTATTGAGCGCTTACTATGTGCAGAGCACTGTACTAAGCGCTTGGGAAGTACAAATTGGCAACATATAGAGACAGTCCCTACCCAACAGTGGGCTCACAGTCTAAAAGGGGGAGACAGAGAACAAAACCAAACATACTAACAAAATAAAATAGAATAGATATGTAGAAATAAATTAAATAAATAGAGTAAAAAAATATGTACAAACATATATACATATATACAGTTCCAGGCACTGTACTAAGTGCTGGGATAGATACAAGCTAACCAGGCTGGACACAGTCCGTTTCCCACATGGGACTCAGTCTTAATCCCTATTTTACAGATGATGTAACTGAGGCCCAGAGAAGCTAAGTGACCTGCTCAAGATCACACAGCAGACAAGTGTCAGAGCTCGGATTAATTCCAGAGCTCACTGGGGGCAGGGAACATGTCTGTTGATTCTGTCGTATCGTACTCGCCCAAGCGCTTAGTACAGTGCTCTGCACATAGTAAGCGTTCAGGAAATACCACTGATTGACTGATTGATTGACTAGCAGGCCAGCTCATTTTCCCCAAAGGTAACGCTATCTAAATGCTCAGTAAAGTGCTTTTTACAGAGTGAAGTCCTCAATTAACACCACCGGCTGATTTGTGGGGTTTCTACCCAACCTACCCAGTGAAAGATCTACTGGGTTCAATTCCTTTTCCCCTCCAAAGGGTGACTTCAGTGGAGCAGACGGTTAAGCAGCAGGGTTCCTTCATCCTAAGCAAAGAGCAATAGAATCATCATCATCATCATCATCATCATCATCAATCGTATTTATTGAGCGCTTACTATGTGCTGAGCACTGTACTAAGCGCTTGGGAAGTACATATTGGCAACATATACAGACAGTCCCTACCCAACAGCGGGCTCACAGTCTAAAAGGGGGAGACAGAGAACAAAACCAAACATACTAACAAAATAAAATAAATAGGATAGATAGGTACAAGTAAAATTATCGTTTTCAGCAGGTAGCTATTCAGAAGACAAGCATCGAACTAAGCTTGCCGAGACCTTTTTTCAGCCCACCTATCCCTGCAGAAAGCTGCACTTCCTTGTCTAGGGGTGGAGCAAAGGATGGAGATTGTTTTCCCCAGCTCATTTGCTTTAGTGACCTTGTTACCATCCCGATGGGCCAAATAAAGGAAGCCATGTCAGGGTCATCCCGCTCAGTCATTCATCAGCGCTGACCTTTTCCGGATTTCACATCTATTATTGAAAAGCTCTAGCTGCTGTTCATTCATTCATTCATTCAATCGTATTTATTTAGCGCTTACTGTGTGCAGTGCACTGTACTAAGCGCTTGGAAAGTACAATTAGGCAACAGATAGAGACAGAGACTGTTGAAAGCGGTTCTCTCCTAGGTCTTGCGGTGGGCTCCCCAGGGCTTAGAACAGAGCCTGGCACAGAGTAAGTGCTTAACAAATACCATTTAAAAAAATGTCCGCGTTGTATGGCAGAGCTTTGTTTTGAATCCATCCATCCATCAATCAATCAATCGTATTTATTGAGCGCTTACTCTGTGCAAAGCTTGGGAAGTACAAGTTGGCAACATCTAGAGACAGTCCCTACCCAACAGTGGGCTCACAGTCTAAAAGGGGGAGACGGAGAACAAAACCAAACATACTAACAAAATAAAATAAATAGAATAGATATGTACTAGTACAGTGCTCTGCCCACAGTAAGTGCTCAATAAATACGATTGGATGAATGGATGATCATCATCATCAATCGTATTTATTGAGCGCTTACTATGGGCCGAGCACTATACTAAGCGCTTGGGAAGTACAAGTTGGCAACATATAGAGACAGTCCCTACCCAACAGTGGGCTCACAGTCTAAAAGGGGGAGACAGAGAACAAAACCAAGCATGCTAACCAAATAAAATAAATAGAATGGATATGTACAAGTAAAATAAATAAATAAATAAATAGAGTAATAAATCTGTACAAACATATATACATATATACAGGTGCTGTGGGGAAGGGAAGGAGGTAAGATGGGGGGGATGGAGAGGGGGATGAGGGGGAGAGGAAGGAAGGGGCTCAGTCTGGGAAGGCCTCCTGGATTGATTAATCAATCAATTAATCGATCACATTTATTGAGTGCTCTCTCTGAAGAACGCAACACTAAACATCTGGGAGAGAGTACTGGAATTAGTAGACAAATTCCTGGCCTCAGCGAGCTTACATTCAAGCAGAACATCAGCATTCCTGGGAGGGCATTCCTGAGAAGCAGCATGGCTTCTCCAGGCCTCCTGGATTGATTAATCAATCAATTAATCGATCACATTTATTGAGTGCTCTCTCTGCAGAATGCAATACTAAACATCTGGGAGAGAGTACTGGAATTAGTGGACAAATTCCTGGCCTCAGCGAGTTTACATTCAAGCAGAACATCAGCATTCCCGGGAGGGCATTCCTGAGAAGCGGCCTGGCTTACTTTGCTTTTAGCTTTGGGAAACCAAGAAAGTCAAAGAAATCCTTGTGAGCTATGGAGTTCACATCTCGGTTTCTCAGCCGGCAATTTCGGGACAGAGGAATCACAGAGAGAGATCCTCGTTTTGTTCCACCTTTGGAGCCGGAGAAACAGTGTGGCCTAATGGAAAGAGCACAGGCATGGGATTCAGAGAAGCTAGGTACTAATCCGTGTGACCTTAGGCAAATCATTTCACTTCCCTGTGCCTCCGTTTTCTCCTCTGTAAAGTTGTGAGAAGCAGCATATATGTATATGTTTGTACATATTTATTACTCTATTTATTTATTTATTTTACTTGTACATATCTATTCTATTTAATTTTGTTAGTATGTTTGGTTTTGTTCTCTGTCTCCCCCTTTTAGACTGTGAGCCCACTGGTGGGTAGGGACTGTCTCTATATGTTGCCAATTTGTACTTCCCAAGCGCTTAGTACAGTGCTCTGCACATAGTAAGCGCTCAATAAATACGATTGATGATGATGATGATGATGGCGTAGTTGATAGAGCACGGGCTTGGGAGCCAGAATAATAATAATAATGGCATTTATTAAGCGCTTACTATGTGCAAAGCACTGTTCTAAGCGCTGGGGAGGTTACAAGGTGATCAGGTTGTCCCACGGGGGGCTCACAGTTTTAATCCCCATTTTACAGATGAGGGAACTGAGGCACAGAGAAGTTAAGTGACTTGCCCAAAGTCACACAACTGACAGTTGGCGGAGCCGGGATTTGAACCCATGACCTCTGACTCCAAAGCCCGGGCTTTTACCACTGAGCCACGCTGCTTCTCTAAGGTCATAGGTCAAAGCCAGAAGGTCATAGGTTCTAATCCCGGCTCTTCCACTTGTTTGCTGTTTGGCTTTGGGCACGTCACGTCACTTCTCTGGGCCTCAGTTCCCTCACCTGTAAAATGGGGATTGAGACTGAGCCCCACGTGGGACAGGGACTGTGTCCAACTCGATTTGTTTGTATCCACCCCAGCACTTAGTACAGTGCCTGGCACATAGCAAGTGCTTAACAAATACCACAATTATTACTATTATTATTAAAAAAGGGGAACAATGAAAAGAGAGGCAGAGCAGCCTAGAGTCTATCCCGAAGTCCTTCCTGTTCTTCTCTGCCCTGGCTCGGTTCTCCGCTGTAGCTCTGAAGGCCAAAGAGCTCCCTGGGTCAGGCCCCGCCGCCTCCTGAATTCCCCTGGGGAAAACTGCAGCCGCCACATTCCCTGGAAACATGGTCCTCAGAGGACCGTGTTGCTAGGGAAGTTCTGGGGATGTCCCGGCGGCTTCGACCGGGGAGGGTTTTCAACCTACGTGAGAGGTAGCTATTGGCAAGAAATGTAGTGGGAGAGAGACAGAGAGAGAAAGACAGAGAAAGGGAAAGAGAGACCGAGAAATTAATAGGAGAGACAGAGAGAGATGGAAAGACAGAGAAAGAGAGACAGAGAAATTAATAGGAGCGACAGAGAGAGATGGAAAGACAGAGAAAGGGAAAGAGAGACAGAAATTAATAGGAGAGACAGAGAGAGATGGAAAGACAAAGAGAGACAGAGAAATTAATAGGAGAGACAGAGAGAGATGGAAAGACAGAGAAAGGGAGAGACAGAGAAATTAATAGGAGAGACAGAGAGAGATGGAAAGACAGAGGAAGAGAGACAGAGAAAATAATAGGAGAGACAGAGAGAGATGGAAAGACAAAGAGAGAGAGAAAAATTAATAGCAGAAAGACAGAGAGAGATGGAAAGACAGAGAAAGGGAGAGACAGAGAAATTAATAGGAGAGACAGAGAGAGATGGAAAGACAGAGGAAGAGAGACAGAGAAAATAATAGGAGAGACAGAGAGAGATGGAAAGACAAAGAGAGACAGAGAAATTAATAGGAGAGACAGAGAGAGATGGAAAGACAGAGAAAGGGAGAGACAGAGAAATTAACAGGAGAGACAGAGAGAGATGGAAAGACAGAGGAAGAGAGACAGAGAAAATAATAGGAGAGACAGAGATGGAAAGACAAAGAGAGACAGAGAAATTAATAGAAGAGACAGAGAGAGATGGAAAGACAGAGAAAGGGAGAGACAGAGAAATTAATAGGAGAGACAGAGAGAGATGGAAAGACAGAGAAAGAGAGACAGAGAGAAAAATTAATAGGAGAAAGACAGAGAGAAAGCGGGACAGAGGGAGAAATTAATGTGGGAGGGAGAGAAAGAGATCAGGCTCAGGGAAGAACAGGATTGGATCATAGAAAAAGACACAGTTGTCTATACTGTGTGCCATGAGGCTTTCAGGCCTTTGACTCCCATTCTTCTTCCTCCTGAAACCACGTCTTTCCCCTCCCAGGTCCCTGTGAACACAGGCACGGCTTCCAAGTCACAGGACTCAGCGGCAGGAACCGTGGCCAAGGGAGGCCGGGCAATTTCATTCCTCGAAGCAGGCATAAACCCACCTGTTGCTGGATCCATAATGGAGTGGGGCAGACCAGATGAAAACTGGACAGTCTGGTAGAAAACAGAGCGACTGGCCAACCTGGCAGGGCCTCAGAGGCCGGGACCGGGGGCAGCAAGGAACCTTGCATCACCTGTTTCCCTCCTGGGGGGCCCAGTGAACCGCTCACTCATTCATTCAGTCGTATTTATTGAGTGCTTACTGTGTGCAAAGCACTGTTTTAACCACTTGAACCACTTCCTGTGCTGGCCAGGTCTGGGGAACAGCTCCAGTGCATTGGCTGGGACCAGACCCTTGGCAATCATCATCATCATCATCATCATCAATCGTATTTATTGAGTGCTTACTATGTGCAGAGCACTGTGGCAGTAGTGGCAGTACTTGCTAAGCACTTACTATGTGCCAGGCACTGTTCTAAGCACTGAGGCAGATACAAGATAATCAGGTTGGAATTTGTCCCTGTCCACTCAATCAATCAATCAATCAATCAATCGTATTCATTGAGCACTTACTGTGTGCAGAGCACTGTACTAAGCACTTGGGAAATACAAGTCGGCTACATATAGAGACAGTCCATACCCAACGGTGGGCTCACAGTCTAAAAGGGGGAGACAGAGAACAAAACCAAACATACTAACAAAATAAAATAAATAGAATAGATATGTACAAGTAAAATAAATAAATAAATAAATAAATAAATAGAGTAATAAATCTGTACAAACATATATACATATATACAGGTGCTGTGGGGAAGGGAAGGAGGTAAGATCAATCAATCAATCAATCGCATTTATTGAGCACTTACTGTGTGCAGAGCACTGTACTAAGCGCTTGGGAAGTACAAGTTGGCAACATATAGAGACAGTCCCTACCCAACGGTGGGCTCACAGTCTAAAATGGGGAGACAGAGAACAAAACCAAACATACTAACAAAATAAAATAAATAGAATAGATACATACAAGTAAAATAAATAAATAGAGTAATAAATATGTACAAACAAATATACAGAGCTCAGAGCTCACGATCTTAATTCCTGTTTTACAGATGAGGGAACCGAGGCACAGGGAAGTTAAATGACACAGCAGGCAAGTGGCAGAGCCGGGATTAGAATCCATGACCTTCTGACTCCCTGGGCCCGTGCTCTGTTCACTAAACCATGTGGCTTCTCTGTTTTTCAGCTGGTCCGTCCCCTGTCCACTATGGATCAGGTGCCCGATTATGTCCCCCTTTTAGACTGTGAGCCCACTGTTGGGTAGGGACTGTCTCTATGTGTTGCCAATTTGTACTTCCCAAGTGCTTAGTACAGTGCTCTGCACATAGTAAGCGCTCAATAAATACGATTGATGATGATGATGATGATGATGATGTCTGATTTCAGCTAAGGAGGGCATGCGGAAGGCGTATTTTGAGGGCAGCATCCACCTGCCCCTCTTCTAGACTGTGAGCCCACTGTTGGGAAGGGACCGTCTCTATATGTTGCCAACTTGGACTTCCCAAGCGCTTAGTCCAGTGCTCTGCACACAGTAAGCGCTCAATAAATACAATCGAATGAATGAATGAGTGAATACAGGGGCAGTACCCAGGGTTCTGGTTTGGCGGGGAGTCCCAGACCTCTCCCGACCTCCCTGCGGTGGATTCCCAGCAGGGCCCTGGATTCCCCAGGAGCCAGTCCGGTCACGTTGCCCACGCTCAGACAGCACACGGCTCCACGTGACTCATCAGGGCGGATGGTTTGGGAATTTTCTGTTGTCGGGGCAGGGCGGTTGGCGGAAAGAGGAAAGCGTCTCGATGGTGCTTGGAGCCGCGACGTGGATGGCCGCACTCCTCCCGAATGTTTCCTTTCTTCATTTTTCATCCCGAGCCGTGGGAGCGGTCAGTTCCAGGGCAGCAACCCCCACCGCCAGGGTCGGCCGAGCATCCGTGTGGGGCTCTCACGTTCCCAGAGCACAAAGACAGTTTTCTTCTTGCTTGGGGAAACATCCTCCTCTTTCCTCAATCAATCAATCGTCTTTATTGAGCACTTACTGTGTGCAGAGCACTGTACTAAGCGCTTGGGAAGTACAAGTTGGCAACATGTAGAGACGGTCCCTACCCAACAGTGGGCTCACAGTCTAAAAGGGGGAGACAGAGAACAAAACCAAACATACTAACAAAATAAAATAAATAGAATAGATATGTACAAGTAAAATAAATAAATACATAGAGTAATAAATATGTACAAACATATATACATATATACAGGTGCTGTGGGGAAGGGAGGAGGTAAGATGGGGGGATGGAGAGGGGGACGAGGGGGAGAGGAAGGAAGGGGTTAGCTGGGAGGGTTAGCTGGGGAAGGTCCCTTGTTAATAGTAGTAGTAGTAATAATAATAATTACTGTACTCATTAAGCACTTACTATGGGGCAGGCACTGTTCTAAGGAGTGGAATAGATAAAAATTAATCAGGTCAGACAAAGCCCCTGTCCCACTTGGGGCTCAGAGTCTAAGAAGGAGGGAGACCAGGTAATTGAATCTCCATTTTACAGTTGAGGAGAATCAATCAATCAATCAATCAATCAATCAATCGTCTTTATTGAGCGCTTACTGTGTGCAGAGCACTATACTAAGCTCTTGGGAAGTACAAGTTGGCAACATGTAGAGACAGTCCCTACCCAACAGTGGGCTCACAGTCTAAAAGGGGGAGACAGAGAACAAAACCAAACATACTAACAAAATAAAATAAATAGAATAGATATGTACAAGTAAAATAAATAAATACAGAGTAATAAATATGTACAAACATATATACATATATACAGGTGCTGTGGGGAAGGGAGGAGGTAAGATGGGGGGATGGAGAGGGGGACGAGGGGGAGAGGAAGGAAGGGGTTAGCTGGGAGGGTTAGCTGAGGAAGGTCCCTTTTTAATAGTAGTAGTAGTAATAATAATAATTACAGTACTCATTAAGCACTTACTATGGGTCAGGCACTGTTCTAAGCAATGGAATAGATAAAAATTAATCAGGTCAGACAAAGCCCCGTCCCACTTGGGGCTCAGAGTCTGAGAAGGAGGGAGACCAGGTAATGGAATTTCCATTTTACAGTTGAGGAGAATCAATCAATCAATCAATCAATCACATTTATTGAGCGCTTACTGTGTGCAGAGCACTGTACTAAGCGCTTGGGAAGTACAAGCTGGCAACATATAGAGACAGTCCCTACCCAACAGTGGGCTCACAGTCTAGAAGGGGGGGACAGACAACAAAGCAAAATATATAAACCAAATCAATCAATCGTATTTATTGAGCGCTGACTGTGTGCAGAGCACTGTACTAAGCACTTGGGAAGTACAAGCTGGCAACATATAGAGTATAGAGACAGTCCCTACCCAACAGTGGGCTCACAGTCTAGAAGGGGGAGACAGAGAACAAAACCAAACATACTAACAAAATAAAATAAATAGAATAGATAGGAGAAGTGAAGTGACTTGACCAAGGTCACACAGCAAGCAAGTGGCGGAGCCAGGATTAGAACCCAGGTCCTCTGATTCCCAGGCCCGTACTTTTTCCACTAGGCCACACTGCTTCCCTCTTGGAGGAGGTGTGATTTTAGTAAGGCTTTGAAGGTGGGAAGAGTGATGGCATTAGGGAATCCACCCCTTAGAGAGGCTCAGGGTGAGGTACTCTGGAGAGTTTTTCTATTCTCATGATGTGCGGACCATTTAGGAGCACAAGATGAACATGAAAGAAAATAAAAAAACATTCAATTTCCTCGAGGCAAATCATGAGCTCGCTGGTTGGAGTCCAGCAACGCGGGGAGAAAGGAGCGGAGAACAGGCGAAATGAGTCTCGGGAGCCGTGCTTGGTGCCCGCTGAAAATGAAGGCTCAAACTATATAAACAGCTCCACAATCACACCATTCATCGTTCCTTCGTTAGAGGCTTTTCGGTGCCATTTCCCACAAAGACAACCTCCCTTTCTATGCTCTCCCGAACGCCCGGCTGGGGGACGTGAAAAACAAAAGCAGTCCTAATTGACGAGGTTGCAGAGAGAGCAGATCTGGGGACGCTTGTGCGCGCAAACAAATAGCGTAGGATGTGGGGTGCCAATTAGAGAAGACACTTCCTGACGGACTCCGGTCTACTTCTCGGTAGAAATTCAGTGCGATCTGGCCGAGAGTTCGTCACGAATAAGCTCAGCTGAACAACCGAAAGTGAGACCGATTTTATATCTGGTTCAATGGCCCAAACAGCTGACGTGTTTTGATCCCGTTTAATAACTGGCACACCGGTAGCAGAAGAGAAAGAAACTGTTCTCCACACAGGCCGCTCTTCTTTAATTATGCAAAAGAAGTTTTCGTTTAGGGAAGATCAGAAAACAAGATTGTAATGGTGAGCCAAGCTGGCTATCAGTCCCAAAAATACATCTCACCCAACATTCATCATCATCATCATCATCAATCGTATTTATTGAGCGCTTACTATGTGCAGAGCACTGTACTAAGCGCTTGGGAAGTACAAATTGGCAACATATAGAGACAATCCCTACCCAACAGTGGGCTCACAGTCTAAAAGGGGGAGACAGAGAACAAAACCAAACATACTAACAAAATAAAATAAATAGAATAGATATGTACAAATAAAATAAATAAACAGATAGAGTAAAAAATATGTACAAACATATATACATATATACAGGTGCTGTGGGGAAGGGAAGGAGGTAAGGTGGGGGGATGGAGAGGGGGACGAGGGGGAGAGGAAGGAAGGGGCTCAGTCTGGGAAGGCCTCCTGGAGGAGGTGAGCTCTCAGCAGGGCCTTGAAGGGAGGAAGAGAGCTAGCTTGGCGGATGGGCAGAGGGATTGGGGGCATTCCAGGCCCGGGGGATGAATTGAATGAATTCATTCATTCATTCAATCCTATGTATTGAGCGCTTACTGTGTGCCGAGCACTGTACTAAGTGCTTGGAAAATACAATTCGGCAACACACAGAGACAGTCCCTACCCAACAATGGGCTCGTAGTCTAGAAGGGGGAGACAGACAGCAAAACAAAACAAGCAGAGAGGTATAGAATTATAGATATATATGCATAATTCTCCTCTCCAGCCCTGACCTCTCTCCTTTTCTGTGGTCTCCTATTTCCTCCTGCCTTCCGGACAAGTCTACCTGGATGTTCCGCCGACACCTCAAACTTAACATGACCAAAATAGAATTCCTCAACTTTCCACCCAAACCCCGTCCTCCCCACCCCCTTATTTCCCATCACTCCAAACAACACCACTATCCGCCCTGTTTCACAAGCCCGTAACCGTGGCATTAACCTCGACTCATCTCTGTCGTTCAACCCAAATATTCAATCTCTATCGAATCCTGTCGATTCTACTTCGCGTCGCTAAAATCGGACTTTTCCTCTCCATCCAAACCGCTACTCTGCTAATCCAAGCATTTATCATATACTGCTTTGCCTCTTGGCTGACCTTTCCACCTCCTTTCTCTCCCCACTCCAGCCCTTACTTCACTCTGCTGTCAGGATCATTCGTTTAAAAAAAAACATTCAGTTCACGTATTTATTTATTTATTTTACTTGTACATATCTATTCTATTTATTTTATTTTGTTAGTATGTTTGGTTTTGTTCTCCGTCTCCCCCTTTTAGACTGTGAGCCCACCGTTGGGTAGGGACTGTCTCTATATGTTGCCAACTTGTACTTCCCAAGCGCTTAGTACAGTGCTCTGCACACAGTAAGCGCTCAATAAATACGATTGATTGATTGATTGATCTCTCCATTCCTCAAGAGCCTCCGGTGGTTGCCCATCCACCTCCACATCGAACAGAAACTCCTTATCGTCAGCTTTATAACACTCAATCAGCTCGCCACCCACCCTGGCATCTTACCTCATTGATTCGCTAGAAGCCGCATGGCCTAGTGGGTAGAGCACATGCTTGGGAGTCAGAAGGACCTGGGTTCTAATCCCGCCTCCGGCACGTGTCTGCTGTGTGACCTTGGGTGAGTTCCTTAACTTCTCTGGGTCTCAGTTACCTCCTCCGTAAAATGGGGATTAAGACTGTGAGCTCCATGTGGGCCATGAATTTTGTCCAACCTGATTAGTTTGTATCTACCCCAGTGCTTAGAATAGTGTTTTGACACATAGTAAGTGCTTAACAAATACCATTATTATTATTATTATATTATATTATTATTATTATTATTGTTACTATTACTTCCCAACATGTACTTCCCAAGCGCTTAGTACAGTGCTCTGCACACAGTAAGCGCTCAATAAATATGATTGATTATGATTATTATCCAGCCCGCATCCTTCGCTCCACTAATGCAGACCTACTCCACGTATCTTGAGCTCATCTATCTCGCCATCAAGGCTTCCCACATCCTCCCTCTGGTCTGGAATTTCTTCCCTCTTCATATCCACCAGATAAGTACTCTTCCCACCTTCAAAGTTTTACTAAAATCACATCTCTTCCAAGAGGCCTCTCCTAAGTCCTCATCTCCCCAACTCCCTCTTCCTTCCATGTCACTTATGCACTTGGATCTGTAGTCCTTAATAATAATAATAATAATAATAATGGCATTTATTAAGCGCTTAGTATGTGCAAAGCACTGTTCTAAGAGCTGGGGAGGTTACAAGGCAAGCAGGTTGTCCCACGTGGGGCTCACAGTCTTAATCCCCATTTGACAGATGAGGTAACTGAGGCACAGAGAAATTAAGTGACTTGACCAAAGGCACACAGCTGACAAGTGGCGGAGTCACCCCACCCTCAGCCCCACAACACTTATGTACATCTCCATAATTTATTTTAATAATAATAATAATAATGATATTTGTTAAGCGCTTACTATGTGCAAAGCACTGTTCTAAGCCCTGGGGAGGTTACAAAGTAATCAGGTTGTCCCACGGGGGGCTCACAGTCTTAATCCCCATTTGACAGATGAGGTAACTGAGGCATAGAGAAGTTAAGTGACTTGACCAAAGTCACACAGCTGACAAGTGGCGGAGTCACCCCACCCTCAGCCCCACAACACTTAGGTACATCTCCATAATTTACTTTATTAATAATAATAATAATAATATTTGTTAAGCGCTTACTATGTGCAAAGCACTGTTCTAAGCCCTGGGGAGGTTACAAGGTAATCAGATTGTCCCACGGGGGGCTCACAGTCTTAATCCCCATTTGACAGATGAGGTAACTGAGGCACAGAGAAGTTAAGTGACTTGACCAAAGTCACACAGCTGACAAGTGTCAGAGTCACCCCACCCTCAGCCCCACAACACTTATGTACATCTCCATGATTTATTTTAATAATAATAGTAATGATGGTATTTGTTAAGCGCTTACTATATGCAAAGCGCTGGGGAAGTTGCAAGGTAATCAGGTTGTCCCATGGGGGGCTCACAGTCTTAATCCCCATTTGACAGGTGAGGTAACTGAGGCACAGAGAAGTTAAGTGACTTGACCAAAGTCACACAGCTGACAAGTGGCGGAGTCACCCCCACCCTCAGCCCCGCAACACTTGTGTACATCTCCATAATTTATTTTAACGTCTGTCTCCCCTTCTAGGCTGGAAGCTCCTTGTGGGCAGGGCTCGGGTCTCCCGACTCTGTTGAACTGCACTCTCGCAAGTGCCTAGGACAGTGCTCTGCACACAGTAAGCGCTCAATCGATATCACTGATTGATTGATTGATAATGCAGCACTGGAGCTTTAATAAGTTGGCCAAGGTTCGCTGTACTTACTCCTAAATGGAAGAGGTTTCCGATCAGTTGCTAGAAGGCGACATTCCCACAGAAACTCCCATTTTGCCCACAATTGTCACTCAAATTGGCAGGAACCCGACCCGCTGTTGCAACCGGAGATCTGATGGAACGGGTGAATTAGTGTCCATTCCCCCACTCGTGTCCAGTGACCCTGGGACTCACAAGAACAGTGTTTGACACATAATAAGCGCTTAACAAATACCATTATTATTATTACTATTATTATTACAGTACTGGACCCTCTCCCTCATCAGGATCCAGGGGCAGAGAGTCCATAATAATAAATATAACTATTACTATTATTATTACTATTATTATTGCACCTGTATATATGTATATGTGGTTGTACATATTTATTACTCTATTTATTTATTTATTTTACTTGTACATTTCTATCCTACTTATTTTATTTTGTTGGTATGTTTGGTTCTGTTCTCTGTCTCCCCCTTTTAGACTGTGAGCCCACTGTTGGGCAGGGACTGTCTCTATGTGATGCCAATTTGTACTTCCCAAGCGCTTAGTACAGTGCTCTGCACATAGTAAGCGCTCAATAAATACGATTGATTGATTGATTGATTATTACAGTGCTGAACCCTCTCCCTCATCAGGATCCAGGGGCAGAAAGTCCATAATAATACATATAACTATCATTATCAATCAATCAATCGTATTTATTGAGCGCTTACTATGTGCAGAGCACTGTACTAAGCGCTTGGGAAGTACAAATTGGCAACACGTAGAGACAGTCCCTACCCAACAGTGGGCTCACAGTCTAAAAGATATATTAGAATATCATTATATTGTGTAATGCAATATAATAATTGCTCTGCACACAGTAAGCGCTCAATAAATACAATTGATGATGATTATATGATATAACTATCATTGCTGGGGTCAGTACTACAGCGTGGCTCGGTGGAAAGAGCACGGGCTTTGGAGTCGGAGGTCAGGGGTTCAAGTCCCGGCTCCACCAATTGTCAGCTGTGTGACTTGTCACTTAACTTCTCTGTGCCTCAGTTACTTCATCTGTAAAATGGGGATTAAGACCGTGAGCCCTCCGTGGGACAACCTGATCACCTTGTAATCTCCCCAGCGCTTAGAAACGGTGCTTTGCACATAGTAAACGCTTAATAAATGCCTTCATTTATTAATGATGAGAATTGGTGAGAAGCAGCTTGGCTCAGTGGAAAGAGCCCGGGCTTTGGAGTCAGAGGTCAGGGCTCCGCCACATGTCTGCTGGGTGACCTTGGGCAAGTCACTTAACTACTCTGAGCCTCAGTTACCTCATCTGTAAAATGGGGATTGACTGTGAGCCCCACGTGGGACAACTTAATCACCTCGTATCCTCCCCAGCGCTTAGAACAGTGGTTTGCACATAGTAAGCGCTTAATAAATGCCATCATTATTATTATTATTATTATTATTATATTTCTTAAGCACTTTCCAAATGCCAAAAACTGTACTAAGTGCCGGAATAGACACAAAGGAATCGGGTCAGACACGAATACCCGCCCCAGATATGGCTCGCGGTCTAAGTCGGAGGGAGAACAGGTAATGAATCCCCGAGGCCGGGGGAAGTCAAGCGACTTGACCAAAGTCACATCGCAGACAAGTGAAGGAGATGGAATTAGAACCCACTCTGGGGCAAAAATGGTTCGAAAGTCCACGTCCCCTCACTTCTTCCGAAAAGTGTGTTGCCACTGTGTGTTGCTACTGTGTGTTTTTGATTGAACTCTATCAGGGTCTTCTTCCGATAGTGCATACCTCTCTGAGAAGAGCCCAGTTGCGATATCACGAGGAATGGTTTTTCACCTGCGCATGGTGTGCGTGCTCGCTGCATTGACTACGTGGATTAGGCCCGGTGGATCGGCTGTGTGGAATTTGTGCAGCACGCTCGGGGTAAGAATAAGAGCCGAACAGCACACTCAGTCGGAAAACACGACCAACATCGTCATCATCGTCAATCCTATTTATTGAGCGCTTACTATGTGCAGAGCACTGTACTAAGCGCTTGGGACGTCCAAATTGGCAACATCTAGAGACAGTCCCTACCCAACAGTGGGCTCCCAGTCTAAAAGGGGGAGACAGAGAACAAAACCAAACATACTAACAAAATAAAATAAATAGAATAGATATGTACAAGTAAAATAAATAAATAAATAGAGTAATAAATATGTACAAACATATGGGAGTTATGCATAATAGAGGCCGGTGATAGGAGCTAAGCATAAGAGTAGACCTCACTGATGCTCAGCCAGTTATACTTTCTTCCTCGAAATACCGTAAAAAGGTATGTTTCTGAGATTTTTTTTACGAGAGACGCTGGAGATCCTTAATTATCATTTTATTGTTATTATTTTTAATGGTGTTTCCTAATCAATCAATGGCATTTATTGAGTACTTTCAGTGTGCAGAGCGCTGTACTAAGTACTTGGAAGAGTACAATGCAACAGAATTAAGCACTTACTCTGTGCCAGGCACTGTACTAAGCGCCGGGGTAGATGGTTGGACACAGTTCACGTCTCACATGGGGCTCACGACCTTAATCCCCATTTAACAGGTGAGGTAACTGAGGCACAGACAAGTTAAGTGACTAGTCCAAGGTCACACAGAGCAGACAAGCCGCAGAGCCGGCATTAGACCCCAGATCTCTCTCCCTCCCAGACCTGTACTTTATCCTCTAGACCAGGTGGCTTCTCCACGCTACTATTACTGAAACGTCACCTCAAGGATTTCCTTTTGATAAGCCTAGGAGGGGCAGGCAGAGTTTAGGGCTGGTCAAGGAAATCCGGATTTAGAGCTTCCCTCAAACAGGAAGGTAAACAGCCTCCGCTTTACAGGACTTCCAAAAGTGGTGGCATCGGGAATATAACGGGAGAGAAATGAACTGTACTCGTCGGTCACCAATAGTATTTATTGGTCAGAGGCGGTCACCAACGATATTTATTAGAGGTAGGAGCAGGCTGGACACTCACAGAGCAGAGAAAGGACTGGGGGAATTAACCTCTGGCACAGGATCAACCGTTCTTTCACTCTGAGACGAAAATGAACCTCAGGACGGTCTCATTATTTGAAATCTCTCCTCTAGACTGGAAGCTCTTTATGGGCAGGGAACGTTTCTGCTAATTCTGCTGTATTGGACTCTCCCAAGCGCTCAGTACAGTGCTCTGCACATAGTAAGGGCTCAATAAATACGACCGATCGATTGACTGAGAGCTCCCTGACTGCAGGAACCGCGCCCACCACATTGAAACATCAAATGGAGCCTTTGAACACGTTTACATTTTACAGTTCTGAATGTGTATAAGAAACGACCCAAGGAACTTGGTACCTCGGTCTAAAACTCTTCAATATTCATAGGGTTGCTATTGGAGATAGAGGCAGAAATATCTCAGAGAATAAATAGTGATGATGCCTGAAGAGATCTTAGATGGACAAATGGATCATTGGTGTCACACCCAAAACACATCTACGGAGATAAGCGGGGAACTTGCTTGCTTTGTCATAATAATGCATCGGTTAAAATGATAACATCTTCGGGGCTGGCAGAAGGGAGCGTTCCCAAGGGGTTAGCGAAACAGCCGGCTTCAAAAAAATAATAATAATCAATGCTAATTGCTTAACAGGTTCCATTATTCCACTTGGAATAAGTTCATTTCTAGGCAAATGTGTCCGCTCTTTCAGAAGGGAGCACGCCACTTCCAACCATTGGGAATGCCATGCGCTTGTCTACTAAAGCCAAGCGATAATCAATCAATCAATCAATCATATTTATTGAGCGCTTACTGTGTGCAGAGCACCGTACTAAGCGCTTGGGAAGTACAAGCTGGCAACATCTAGAGACAGTCCCTACCCAACAGTGGGCTCACAGTCTAGAAGGGGGAGACAGAGAACAAAACCAAACATACTAACAAAATAATTGCTTTGTCAATCAATCAATCAATCAATCGTATTTATTGAGCGCTTACTGTGTGCAGAGCACTGTACTAAGCGCTTAGCACTGTACTAAGTGCTTATTCTATTCTATTTATTCTATAAATTTATTTATTATTTATTTATTATTATCATTATTTATTTATTTATAATTTATTCTATAAATAGAATAGAAAGGTACAAGTAAAATAAATAAATAAATAAATAGAGTAATAAATCTGTACAAACATATATCCATAAATACAGGGGCTGTGGGGAAGGGAAGGAGGTAAGATGGGGGGATGGACAGGGGGACGAGGGGGAGAGGAAGGAAGGGGCTCAGTCTGGGAAGGCCTCCTGGAGGAGGTGAGCTCTCAGTATTCAATCGTATTTATTGAGCGCTTACTGTGTGCAGAGCACTGTACTAAGCGCTTGGGAAGTACAAGTTGGCAACATATAGAGACGGTCCCTACCCAACAACGGGCTCACAGTCTAGAAGTGAGCCCCATGTGGGACAACCTGATCACCTCGTAACCTCCCCATCGCTTAGAACAGTGCTTTGCACATAGTAAGCGCTTAATAAATGCCATCATTATTATTCCCTACACGTTGCTTCCCTATCTAGGGCATTTGGTGCCTCTGATTACTACCAATCCAACATTAGTACATAATTAAGGCATGTTCCAACTCCTTCGTCTCCACCCCACTGTCTGAGAGATCTCAAAGAGGGCCTCAGAATAGGTTTGTTTATACATAATAAAACTAATGAGGGAAAGCAATCTGCCCACGGGGCATTTTTATAATTATTATTAATAATAATAATGGAGCTTGTTAAGCACTTACTACATGCCTAGCATTGTTCTAAGCGCTGGGGTAGGTACAAATTAATCCGACTGGACCCAGACCCTGTCCCACATGGAGCTCACAGTCTTTTCATTCATTCAATTGCATTTACTGAGCGCTTACTGTGTGCCCTTCCTTCCTCTCCCCCTCGTCCCCCTCTCCATCCCCCCCATCTTACCTCCTTCCCTTCCCCACAGCACCTGTATATATGTATATATGTTTGTACATATTTATTACTCTATTTATTTATTTATTTATCTTGCTTGTACATTTCTATCCTATTTATTTTATTTTGTTGGTATGTTTGGTTTTGTTCTCCGTCTCCCCCTTTTAGACTGTGAGCCCACCGTTGGGTAGGGACTGTCTCTATATGTTGCCAACTTGTACTTCCCAAGCGCTTAGTACAGTGCTCTGCACACAGTAAGCGCTCAATAAATACGATTGGTTGATTGATTGATTGATCTTACCTCCTTCCCTTCCCCACAGCACCTGTATATATGTATATATGTTTGTACATATTTATTACTCTATTTATTTATTAATTTATTTTACTTGTACATATCTATTCTATTTATTTTATTTTGTTAGTATGTTTGGTTTTGTTCTCTGTCTCCCCCTTTTAGACTGTGAGCCCACTGTTGGGTAGGGACCGTCTCTATATGTTGCCGACTTGTACTTCCCAAGCGCTTAGTACAGTGCTCTGCACACAGTAAGCGCTCAATAAATACGATTGATTGATTGATTGATCTTACCTCCTTCCCTTCCCCACAGCACCTGTATATATGTATATATGTTTGTACATATTTATTACTCTATTTATTTATTTATTTATTTTACTTGTACCTATCTATTCTAATTATTTTATTTTGTTAGTATGTTTGGTTTTGTTCTCTGTCTCCCCTTTCTAGACTGTGAGCCCACTGTTGGGTAGGGACCGTCTCTATATGTTGCCGACTTGTACTTCCCAAGCGCTTAGTACAGTGCTCTGCACACAGTAAGCGCTCAATAAATACGATTGATTGATTGATTGCAGAGCACTGTACTAAGCGCTTGGAAAGTACAACTCAGCAACAGAGACAGTCCCTTCCCAACAATGGGCTCACAGTCTAGAAGCGGGGAGACGGACATCCAAGCAAGTACACAGGCATCAATAGCTTCTTATCCCCATTTTACAGATGAGGTAATTGAGGCACAGGAAAGTAAAGTGATTTGCCCAAGGTCACCCAGCAGACACGTGGCAGAGCCGGGATTAGAACCCACATCCTTCTGATTCCCAGGCCCGTGCTCTACCCTTTAAGCCACGCTTATTTTACTTGTACATATCTATTCTATTTATTTTATTTTGTTAATATGTTTGGCTTTGTTCTCTGTCTCCCCCTTCTAGACTGTGAGCCCACTGCTGGGTAGGGACTGTCTCTATACGTTGCCAACTTGTACCTCCCAAGCGCTTAGTACAGTGCTCTGCACACAGTAAGCGCTCAATAAATACGATTGATTGATTGATTGCTCATCCAGAATGCCAAGGGGCCAGAAAAGGTGCCCTCCTGGGTTTGCACGGGGATGGTGTGTAAATGATTCTCTCTCAATGACGCATCCTCATAATAATCATAATAACTGTGGTATTTATTCACTGCTTATTATATTTCAAGCAGCGTGGCCTGGTGGAAAGAGTATGGGCCTGAGAGTGAGGGGGACCTGGGTTCTAATCCCAGCTCCGCCACTTCTCTGCTGTGGGAACTTGGACGAGTCACTTCATTTTTCTATGCCTCGGTTACCTCGTCAGTAAAATGGGGATTAAGATTGCGTGCCCTATGTGGGACAAGGACTGTAGCCAACCTGATTATCTTGTATCTACCCCAGCATTTAGTAAAGTGCCTGTCACATAGTAAGCACTTAATAAACACCTTTATAAAAAAAAAAAAGGACTGTACTAAGTACTGGGATAGACACAAAGTAATCAGGTCCCACATGGGCTCACAGTCTACATAGAAGATAATTCGGTACCAGACTGAGCCCCCTCCTTCCTCTCCCCCTCGTCCCCCTCTCCATCCCCCCATCTTACCTCCTTCCCTTCCCCACAGCACCTGTATATATGGATATATGTTTGTACATATTTATTACTCTATTTATTTATTTTACTTGTACCTTTCTATCCTATTTATTTTATTTTGTTAATATGTTTGGTTTTGTTCTCTGTCTCCCCCTTCTAGACTGTGAGCCCGCTGTTGGGTAGGGACTGTCTCTATATGTTGCCAACTTGTACTTCCCAAGCGCTTAGTACAGTACTCTGCACACAGTAAGTGCTCAATAAATACGATTGATGATGATGACGATGATATCTATCCTATTTATTTTATTTTGTTAATATGTTTGGTTTTGTTCTCTGTCTCCCCCTTCTAGACTGTGAGCCCACTGTTGGGTAGGGACTGTCTCTATATGTTGCCAACTTGTACTTCCCAAGCGCTTAGTACAGTGCTCTGCACACAGTAAGCGCTCAATAAATACGATTGATTGATTGATTGATTGAATCCCCATTTTGCCGATGAAGGAACTGAGGCACAGAGAAGGGAACGTGGCTCAGTGGAGAAGAGCCCGGGCTTTGGAGTCAGAGGCCACGGGTTCAAACGCCGGCTCCGCCAAATATCAGCTGTGTGACTTTGGGCGAGTCACTTAACGTCTCTGTGCCTCAGCTGCCTCATCTGTAAGATGGGGATTGAGACGGTGAGCCCCACGTGGGGCAACCTGATCACCTTGTAACCTCCCCAGCGCTTAGAACAGTGCTTCGCACATAGTGAGCGCTTAATAAATGCCATCATCATTATTATTATTATATGCCCAAGGTCACACAGCAGACAAGCGGAGGAGCTGGAATTAGTGCTGTTTTCACTAAGCCACGCTGTTTCCCTTGGATACAATCCTAACGTCAGCTTTTCTCCCAGGATCCCAACAGTCCAGGAGAAACTCTCTCCTCGCCACTTCCCTTTTTCATTTCCACAACTTGGCAACCACAGCTTCGTCCACCTTCCTGACAGCTGAGGTAAGCGAAAAAGCAAAATAAAAAGGTGGGGTGCTTGAGCCATAAACGATAAAAATAGACGAGCAGGTTTGGGGTGGCATTGCGACCTGGGGCCTTGGAGAGGGAAGAAAGGGAATTTTACCAGCCCTGCCACGCCCGGAGGAGATAACCTTGGCACTCCAGAACTTTCTCATGGCAGGAACCCCAGCTTCTCTGGCACTGAATTAAAATGCCAGTTTCGACTGGCTTGGCCTCAGAAAACGGAGACGGAGGAAGAAATAATTCTACTTCATTCTGCTAGACAGATGGAGGGAGGGGAGGGGAATAAGGGGCTGGGAAACGGAGAGGTGGGGGGTGGAAAAGAGGTAAAAGGGAGACAAGGAGAAGGGGAAAGGAGGAGAGGAGAAGGGAAATAGGAGAAGGAAGAGGGGACCCAAATTAAGGGAGAAGATAAAAAGAAGAAAGGGAATGGAGGAAGAGGATGAGAAGAAGAGGAGGGGAAGTAATAATGATAATGATGGCATTTATTAAGCGCTTACTCTGTGCAAAGCACTGTTCTAAGCGCTGGGGAGGTTACAAAGTGATCAGGTTGTCCCACGGGGGGCTCACAGTCTTCATCCCCATTTTACAGATGAGGTCACTAAGGCCCAGAGAAGTGAAGTGACTTGCCCAAAGTCACACAGCTGACACTCGGCCTAGCCGGGATTGGAACCCATGACCTCTGACTCCAAAGCCCAGGCTCTTTCCCACTGAGCCACGCTGCTTCTCTTTTTATTGGTGCCTAAGGGCATAGGAAGACATGTTCATCATCATCATCATCATCATCATCATCATCATCAATCGTATTTATTGAGCGCTTACGGTGTGCAGAGCACCGTACTAAGCGCTTGGGAAGTACAAATTGGCAACATATATAGTCCCTGCCCAACAGTGGGCTGTTCCCTGTCCACTGGAAGTTTATTCTCTAACAGGAGAGACAGGCATAAACAGGAGAAGCGGCGTATCCCGGCTCCGCCACATGTCTGCTGTGTGACCTTGGGCAAGTCACTTCGCTTCTCTTAGCCTCAGTTCCCTCATCTGTAAAATGGGGATTAAGACTGTGAGCCCCACGTGGGACAACCTGATCACCTTGTATCCCCCAGCGCTTAGAACAGTGCTTTGCACGTAGTAAGCGCTTAACAAATGCCATCATTATTATAAACAATATTTACAAATAGAACAGTCATGAGCATTTGTATTCTCCTTGTGGGCAGGTGGCTCTCAATTCCATTGTTCCATACACTCATTCATTCATTCATTCCATCGTATTTATTGAGCGCTTACTGTGTGCAAAGCACTGTACTAAGCACTTGGGAAGTACAAGTTGGCAACATACTTTCCCAAGCACTTAGTACAGTACTCTGCGCACAGTAAGTGCTCAGTAAATATCATCATCATCATCATCAATCGTATTTATTGAGCGCTTACTATGTGCGGAGCACTGTACTAAGCGCTTGGGAAGTACAAATTGGCAACATATAGAGACAGTCCCTACCCAACGGTGGGCTCACAGTCTAAAAGGGGGAGACAGAGAACGAAACCAAACATACTAACAAAATAAAATAGAATAGATATGTACAAGTAGAATAAATAAATAAATATATGATTGATTGATTGATTGTAAGCTTTCTGAGGGCAGGAACCAGGTCTACTAATTCTAAATGTTTTCTCCCAAGAGCTTAGTACAATAATCAGCCTATACTAAGCCGCACTATAAATACTACTGGTTGATGGCAGTGGGTATTTAGCAGCTGAAAAAGGATAATCTCAAGGCTGAAGGGACAGATTTTAATATCCAGTAAAATTCTCACTTGCTCACTGCTTAGGCTTTCTGACCCTCGGCTTAGTAGTTTCATGCCATTTTCCAGGCCTACTTTCCTGCTGACATTTCTGAAGACTGACTAAGCAGAAGGATTTGTCTTCCCTGCGCATTCCTCATTACCACTGTCACGGTAAATATTTATGTGACACTTAACCTGTGGCTTCATGAAGATTTCACTCTAAGTATGCACGGGCTTCAATCAGGCCCTGTTTCAGTTGGACTGACGCATTTTTTTATTTTGGGTGAGGGGAGTCACTGGATTTGGTACTTAATCTTACCAGCTCCTTCACTTTTCTGCTATTTGGTACTTAATCTCACCAGCTCCTTCACTCTTCTGCTATTTGGTACTTAATCTTCCCAGCTCCTTCACTCTTCTGCTATTTGGTACTTAATCTTACCAGCTCCTTCACTTTTCTGCTATTTGGTACTTAATCTCACCAGCTCCTTCACTCTTCTGCTATTTGGTACTTAATCTTCCCAGCTCCTTCACTCTTCTGCTATTTGGTACTTAATCTTACCAGCTCCTTCACTCTTCTGCTATTTGGTACTTAATCAATCAATCATATTTATTGAGCGCTTACTATGTGCAAAGCACTGTACTAAGCGCTTGGGAAGTACAAATTGGCAACATATAGAGACAGTCCTTACCCATCAGTGGGCTCACAGTCTAAAAGGGGGAGACAGAGAACAAAACCAAACATACTAACAAAATAAAATAAATAGAATAGATATGTACAAGTAAAATAGAGTAATAAATATGTACAAACATACATACATATATACATATACATATATACTTAATCTTACCAGCTCCTTCACTCTTCTGCTATTTGGTACTTAATCTTACCAGCTCCTTCACTCTTCTGCTATGTGGTACTTAATCAATCAATCGTATTTATTGAGCACTTACTATGTGCAGAGCACTGTACTAAGTGCTTGGGAAGTACAAATTGGCAACATATAGAGACAGTCCTTACCCAACATTGGGCTCACAGTCTAAAAGGGGGAGACAGAGAACAAAACCAAACATACTAACAAAATAAAATAAATAGAATAGATATGTACAAGTAAAATAAATAGAGTAATAAATATGTACAAACATACATACATATATACATATACATATATACTTAATCTTACCAGCTCCTTCACTCTTCTGCTATTTGGTACTTAATCTTACCAGCTCCTTCACTCTTCTGCTATTTGGTACTTAATCAATCAATCATATTTATTGAGCGCTTACTGTGTGCAGAGCACTGTACTAAGCGCTTGGGAAGTACAAGTTGGCAACATCTAGAGACGGTCCCTACCCAACAGTGGGCTCACAGTCTAAAAGGGGGAGACAGAGAACAAAACCAAACATACTAACAAAATAAAATAAATAGAATAGATATGTACAAGTAAAATAAATAGAGTAATAAATATGTACAAACATATATACATATATACATATACATATATACTTAATCTTACCAGCTCCTTCACTCTTCTGCTATTTGGTACTTAACCTTACCAGCTCCTTCACTCTTCTGCTATTTGGTACTTAATCTTCCCAGCTCCTTCACTCTTCTGCTATTTGGTACTTAATCTTACCAGCTCCTTCACTCTTCTGCTATTTGGTACTTAATCTTACCAGCTCCTTCACTCTTCTGCTATTTGGTACTTAATCTTCCCAGCTCCTTCACTCTCCTGCTATTTGGTACTTAATCTTCCCAGCTCCTTCACTCTTCTGCTATTTGGTACTTAATCTTACCAGCTCCTTCACTCTTCTGCTATTTGGTACTTAATCTTCCCAGCTCCTTCACTCTTCTGCTATTTGGTACTTAATCTTCCCAGCTCCTTCACTCTTCTGCTATGTGGTACTTAATCAATCAATCATAGTTATTGAGCACTTACTATGTGCAGAGCACTGTACTAAGCGCTTGGGAAGTACAAATTGGCAACATATAGAGACAGTCTTTACCCAACAGTGGGCTCACGGTCTAAAAGGGGGAGACAGAGAACAAAACCAAACATACTAACAAAATAAAATAAATAGAATAGATATGTACAAGTAAAATAAATAGAGTAATAAATATGTACAAACATACATACATACATATATACATATACATATATACTTAATCTTACCAGCTCCTTCACTCTTCTGCTATTTGGTACTTAATCTTCCCAGCTCCTTCACTCTTCTGCTATGTGGTACTTAATCAATCAATCATATTTATTGAGCGCTTACTATGTGCAGAGCACTGTACTAAGCACTTGGGAAGTACAAATTGGCAACATATAGAGACAGTCCTTACCCAACATTGGGCTCACAGTCTAAAAGGGGGAGACAGAGAACAAAACCAAACATACTAACAAAATAAAATAAATAGAATAGATATGTACAAGTAAAATAAATAGAGTACTAAATATGTACAAACATATATACATATATACATATACATATATACTTAATCTTACCAGCTCCTTCACTCTTCTGCTATTTGGTACTTAATCTTACCAGCTCCTTCACTCTTCTGCTATTTGGTACTTAATCTTACCAGCTCCTTCACTCTTCTGCTATTTGGTACTTAATCTTACCAGCTCCTTCACTCTTCTGCTATTTGGTACTTAATCTTACCAGCTCCTTCACTCTTCTGCTATTTGGTACTTAATCTTACCAGCTCCTTCACTCTTCTGCTATTTGGTACTTAATCTTACCAGCTCCTTATTGCGCTCCAACATTAAAAAGAATGACAATCAAATCGAAAAATTCCGATTACACTTACAAAGTGAAAGGCCAAGTTGCCTAGCCCAGGCTGCTTAACCAAAGCTACTTGACCAGGTGTTCAAGGATGGTACCTATGGAGCGAAAGTCAATTAAGTAGAAAGGATATCAAATTTAGTTATTTCACGTTGGACCGAATCTAATTTTTGGAGCTGATGCCCCTGATGCTGGACTTTTCCCATCATTATGACACAGTACCACCTGGGAGGAAGATGGGCTGATACACGAAGAAGTGTGGCTTAGTGGACAGAGCTCGGGCCTGGGAATCAGAAGGACCTGGGTTCTAATCCTGCCTCCCCCTCTTGTCTCCTGTGTCACTTTACTTCTCTGGACCTCCGTTACCTCATCTGTAAAATGGAGATTAGGAGTGTGAGCCCCATGAGGGACAGGGATTGTGTCCAACCTAACTTGTATCTACCCCAGTGCTTAGAACAATGCTTAGTACAGTGCTCTGCACACAGTAAGCGCTCAGTAAAAACGACTGATTGATTGATTGATTGATTATTGCTTTGGAGGTCCTTTGCATTCCAGAAATAAAACACCAAGATGCTCAGGTGGATTCTGTTTTTATCAAAAGCAGCGAAACTCTCCATCTCCCCCTCCTCCTCCTCCTCCCCCCCACCTCCCCCTCGTCCCCAACAAATACACTACACAAATCAGAGACCCAGGAACAAAGAAAATCTGCTCCACTGGCCAAAACCCAATTGCAGAACCGTTCTAATCTAAGGGAAAAAAAATAAATACAGCAAACCTTCCAATATTGCATTTATTGAGCAAAACCAACAACACGATAATAATAATAATGGTATTTGTTAAGTGCTTACTATGTGTTTGCACTGTTCTAAGCGCTGGGGTCTTTGTCTCACGTGGGGCTCGTAGTCTTAATCCCCATTTTACAGATGAAGGAACTGAGGCCCAGAGAAGGTAAGTGACTGGTCCAAGGTCACATAGCAGACAAGCGGCAGAGCCAGGATTAGAACCCAGGTCCTTCTAACTCCCAGGCCCGTCCTCTATCCCCTAGGGCGTGCTTCTTCCCTATGATCTAAACAGTCCAGCTAATGAGGTTCATTCATTCATTCATTCAATCGTATTTATTGAGCGCTTACTGTGTGCAGAGCACTGTACTAAGCGCTTGGGAAGTACAAGTTGGCAACATATAGAGGCAGTCCCTACCCAACAGCAGGCTCACAGTCTAGAAGGGGGAGACAGACAACAAAACTCAACATATTAACAAAATAAAATAAATCGAATAAATATGTACAAATAAACTAGAGTAATAAATCCGTACAAACATATATACATATATACAGGTGCTGTGGGGAGGGGAAGGAGGAAAGCCGGGAGGGGGAGAGGAAAGAGGGGGCTCAGTCTTGGAAGGCCTCCTGGAGGAGGTGAGCTCTCAGTAGGGCTTTGAAGGGAGGAAGAGAGCTAGCTTGGCGGATGTGCGGAGGGCAGGCCGGGGGAGGACGTGGGCCGGGGGTAGACAGTGGGACAGGCGAGAACGATTATTAAAATTATTATTTTAATAATTATTTTAGTAATAATGATGGCATGTTTTAAGCGCTTACTATGTGCAAAGCACTATTCTAAGTGCTGGGGAGGTTACAAGGTGATCGGGTTGTCCTACGGGGGGCTCAATCAATCAATCAGTCAATCAATCAATCGTATTTATTGAGCTCTTACTATGTGCAGAGCACTGTACTAAGCGCTTGGGAAGTACAAATTGGCAACACATAGAGACAGTCCCTACCCAACAGTGGGCTCACAGTCTAAAAGGGGGAGACAGAGAACAAAACCAAACATACCAACAAAATAAAATAAATAGGATAGAAATGTACAAGTAAAATAAATAAATAAATAGAGTAATAAATATGTGCAACCATATATACATATATACAGGTGCTGTGGGGAAGGGAAGGAGGTAAGATGGGGGGATGGAGAGGGGGACGAGGGGGAGAGGAAGGAAGGGGCTCAGTCTGGGAAGGCCTCCTGGAGGAGGTGAGCTCTCAGCAGGGCTCACAATCTTAATTCCCATTTTACAGATGAGGGAATCACCCCTGGGCAAGGCCCACCTTGGGGAGAGAAACGTCTCTTTTTACAACTGCTCAGGCCCCACCACCCTTGGCTGGCCTGCTTTTTCCTGCCCGTGGGAGGGCGGTTGCCCGGGCATCGGAGGAGGGCAAACCGGCTCCTTCGGGAAACACACCCCACACTGCGCTTGCGGGCCCGCTCAGCTCAGGAGGCCAGACAAATTCCCACAGAGAAACAGCGTGGCTCACTGGAAAAACCCCGGGCTTGGGAGTCGGGGGTCACGCGTTCGAATCCCGGCTCCTCCGCTTGTCAGCTGTGTGACTCTGGGCAAGTTGCTTCACTTCTCTGGGCCTCAGTTCCCTCATCTGTAAAATGGGGGTGATGATGGTGAGCCCCACTTGGGACAACCCGATCGCCTTGTATCCCACCCAGCGCTTAGAACAGCGCTTTGCATATAGTAAGCGCTTGACCAATGCCATTATTATGATGATGATGATGCCAGGGGGCTTAATAATATAATATGCCACTACAGAGGCCAGGCGTCCCAGACCAGACAACAATTCTCCTCAACCCTAAGTAAACCAGCAGCCCGAACTCTTCCCCTCCATCATCAATCGTATTTATTGAGCGCTTACTGTGTGCAGAGCACACTCCGTCCCCCAGCTCGCCCCCCAAAACTCCCTGAGTCAATGGCCATATCTCTGTGTGGAGAAAGAGGGGGGCTCTTTGGTGGAGGGGAGTCCTCTGGGTTTCTCTAGACTCTAAGCTCATTGTGGGCAGGGAGGGTGTCTGCTTGTTGTTTTACTGGCTTAGTACAGCGTTCTGCACCTAGTAAGGGCCCAATAAATACAATTGAATGAATGATCAAACTCTAGGCCGCAGCCTGCATCCTCCCCTGGGATTTGAGGAGGGGGGTGCTCCCCACCAAGCGCGGGGGCGGCTTTCATCATCTCTTCCAAGCCTCAGCAGCCAGAGCTGCTCCACCCCTTTCCGCAGCCGCAACATCCACAGCGGATGCACCAAGGGCTGGGTGGATGGAGGGGAGAGAGAAGGGAGCGGGAAGGAGGAGAGGGAGGAGGAGAGAGGCAATGACACAGCCAGACTGCTATTTTGGGAGCCTGCGGAGGGAGGGAGGGATGAGGGACAGGAGGAAGGAGGGGGACAGGAACAGGAGGAGGGATGGAGAGAGAAGAAGGGAAGGGGAAGGAGATGCTGCAGGATAGTTTAGCTTGGTGCGGGCCCTGAGGTGGGAGATTCGCCCCCTCAAGAGCTGCAGAGAGTGACCCCCGCAGCCCTAGCTGCTCAGAGACAACATACGCTGGGGCTGCTTGGCACCACATTCTGCACAAAAACAGCGCTTCTCCACCCCCCCAGTATCTGTGGAAAGGCCGTGGTCAGTAAGACCCCCGCACCCCTGATTCCATCCTTCCCTTCCCTCGCCTCCCGCGAAGATCCGAGGGGACCCCAAATGGGCCTCGCCCACACTGACTCCTTTGTTTCCCTTCTCCCACCAGCTGCGGCTGGGATTTGACTCTGGAATCTGAGGAGGCTGCTGAATTGTTAAAATAGTCTGGGCTCTCCCCACCCGCCTCGAGCCTTCTTTGCATACACACAATTTCCCTGGGCATGTGCACACACACACGAACAGTGCTTCGCACGTAGTAAGCGCTTTACAAATGCCATCATTATACACACACTGCACCCCCCTCTCTTTCCCTACTCAATTCTGCTCCTCCTGTTTTCCACTCCCACTTGTCAGCCTTCTCCCTCTGTCTCCAAGGAGTTGTTCTTGAGGGGAAGCAATCCTGGGGAGAAGGAAGATTGAGGTCTCCTCCTATCGCATTTCCCATTCCAGGGAAGGGCCCTCTCTCCCCAAATCTCTTTCCTAGGACATTCCCAAGCCCTGCCCTACCTGCCCTGCTCCTGATTTATTACTCTAGGCTGTGAGCCGTCTAGGCTGTGAGCTCAACCTGGGCAGGGATTGTCTCTCTTTATTGCTGTATTGTACTTTTCCAAGTGTTTAGTACAGTGCTTGGCACACGGTAAGTGCTCAATAGATATGACTGAATGAATACTACCAAATGGTCTTTATTTGCTGTTTACCAACCTCATACAGAGCAGGGGAAGAGCTCAGAGCTGAGAGCTCACCTCCTCCAGGAGGCCTTCCCAGACTGAGCCCCTTCCTTCTTCTCCCCCTCGTCCCCCTCTCCATCCCCCCCATCTTACCTCCTTCCCTTCCCCACAGCACCTGTATATATGTTTGTACATATTTTTTACTCTATTTATTTATTTATTTTATTTGTACATATCTATTCTATTTATTTTATTTTGTTAGTATGTTTGGTTTTGTTCTCTGTCTCCCCCCTTTTAGACTGTGAGCCCACTGTTGGGTAGGGACTGTCTCTAGATGTTGCCAATTTGTACTTCCCAAGCGCTTAGTACAGTGCTCTGCACATAGTAAGCGCTCAATAAATACGATTGATGATGATGATGATGATGATGAGGGGAAGCTGATTCTTGAAAGCACTCCCCAGTAGCTCTCTAGACTGGAGACCGTAAGCTCGCTGTGGGCAGGGAACGTATTTACCAACTCCGCTATGTTGTACTCTGCCAAGTGCCAAGTACGGTGCTCTGCACACAGTAAGCGCTCAGTAAATATCGATTGATTCCTGCTAGGTTATAAACTCTTAGACGGTAAGCATCGTGTCTTCTTAGTACAGTGCTCTGTACTCAATAGGTGCTCAATAAACACTGTCGATTGTTTGATTTCTTTAAGAAGACTGTCCACAGCTCTAACCAGAAGCTCCCCACTGGTCCCCCAGGCCTTTAAGGTGCAAAATTAAACCAGCTCCAACAGCCACACACAAGTTGTCACATTAGTGAAGGCCTTTTGAGCTAAGAATGATTTTGGCCACAGTCCCCGGGCTCAAGCAGATACCACGGAATGGGCCAAGTCGGGAGTGGCGGCAAATCCCTGAGAATGACCAATCAATCAATCAATCAATCAATCGTATTTATTGAGCGCTTACTGTGTGCACAGCACTGTACTAAGCACTTGCAAAGTACAAGTTGGCAACATATAGAGACAGTCCCTACCCAACAGTGGGCTCACAGTCTAAAAGGGGGAGACAGAGAACAAAACCAAACATACTAACAAAATAAAATAAATAGAATAGATATGTACAAGCAAAATAAATAGAGTAATAAATATGTACTAACACATATACATATGTATATATACATATATATATATACATATATATATACATATACATACAGAAACAGATAAAGTCAGAAGACAAGGGCCTAGGCCTAGGTTGGTGCAGCATAATGCAGGGGCATTACCGACAGCAATTTAAAAATCAATGCGGGCCTGGCACCCTTTAAAACCAGGTGACAAATGGGCCTGTCTGTCTTACCTAGATCCAGCCCATCTTCCCTTCGTCCTTGTCCCCAAACAGTATCCGGCATTTGTAAAATCCTAAAAGCAAGTGACCCGTATTCTGAGAACTCCCTGGGGGTCTTCACAGGAGAAGACAAGAAACAAGAACTTCAAAACCTCCTCATCATCCTTGTTGCCACTGTGCCTCATGTAATAATAATACACCGACAGCAATCATTTTAAATAAAACGAGCAAACCCACCACCCAAAGCACTTCTACCCACAGCTGTAATTTATTTCTATTAATGTCTGCCTCCCCCGTTAGACTGTAAGTTCGTTGTGGGCAGGGTATGTGTCTGTTACATTGTTCTATTGTACTCTCCCGAGTGCTTAGTACAGTGCTCTGCATACATCATCAATCGTATTTATTAAGCGCTTACTATGTGCAGAGCACTGTACTAAGCGCTTGGGAAGTACAAATTGGCAACATATAGAGACAGTCCCTACCCAACAGTGGGCTCGCGGTCTAAAAGGGGGAGACAGAGAACAAAACCAAACATACTAACAAAATAAAATAAATAGAATAGATATGTACAAGTAAAATAAATAAATAGAGTAATAAATATGTACAAACATATATACATATATACAGGTGCTGTGGGGAAGGGAAGGAGGTAAGATGGGGGGATGGAGAGGGGGATGAGGGGGAGAGGAAAGAAGGGGCTCAGTCTGGGCTTGATGGGTCTCCTTCCAAAATCCCTTTTAATAATAATAATAATAATAATAATAATAAAAATAATAACATTTATTAAGCGCTTACTATGTGCAAAGCACTGTTCTAAGCGCTGGGGAGGTTACAAGGCGATCAGGTTGTCCCATGGGGGGGCTCACGGTCTTAATCCCCATTTTACAGATGAGGTAACTGAGGCCCAGAGAAGCGAAGTCACCTGCCCAAAGTCACACAGCTGACGAGTGGCGGAGCGGGGATTTGAACCCATGACTTCTGACTCCAAAGCCCGGGCTCTTCCCACTGAGCCACGCTGCTTCTTTGGGGCTGGGTGTCTGAGGAGCGCATGGAGAAATTTCATCCGGAGTGAAGCCGCGTGGCCTAGTGGAACAAGCACAGGCCCGAGGGTCACAGGACCTGGGTTCTAATCCCGGCTCCGCCACCTGATTTTTTTCAGTCTCCATCTCTATTAACGGCCGGCAGCCTGGCCACCTGGGCGGTCCAGTTGCTCCCGGGCAAGCTGCCCCCAGCCGAGCCCTTGCCCTGCCACCCCCGCAGACCCTCACAGGGCCAGGATCCCGGGGTCCAAGCAAATACACTCAGTTCTGCCGTAATACATTTTTCCGTTCGCATTTTGGCTACAACATTTTGTCGGGGAATCGCGGAAGACCCTCTTGACAACGCAGGCCTGCCCGGGACGTAGCGGGCTCCGGTGGCGAAAGAAACGATCACATAACAGCCAATTTGTATTTCCCAAGCGCTTAGTACAGTGCTCTGCACATACTAAGCGCTCAATAAATACGATTGATGATGATAACAGCTTTGACTGCGTGTACGCCTACAGCTTCGACCGGGTGAGCACTGAGGTGAATCTTCCCTACCGCTGAGCATTGAAAAAAATGCAACCGCTGCAGCACGGCCTAGCAGAGAGAGTGCGGGCCTAAGAGTCAGAGGACCTGGGTTCCAGTCCCAGCTCTGCCACTTGTCTGCTATGTGACCTTGGACAAGTCACTTGACTTCTCTGTGCCTCAGTTTCCCCACCTGTAAAACCGCGATTAAATCCTCCTCCCTCCGATTTAGGCCGCGAGTGGGAACGGGGCTGTGTTCAACCTCATTATTTTGTGGCTACCCCGGCATTTATTACTGAGCTTGGCACAAAGTAAGTGCCCCCCTCCCCCTCTCCATCCCCCCATCTTACCTCCTTCCCTTCCCCACAGCACCTGTATATATGTTTGTACATATTTATTACTCTATTTACTTATTTATTTTACTTGTACATATCTATTCTATTTTATTTTGTTAGTATGTTTGGTTTTGTTCTCTGTCTCCCCCTTTTAGGCTGTGAGCCCACTGTTGGGTAGGGACTGTCTCTATATGTACTTCCCAAGCGCTTAGTTCAGTGCTCCGCACATAGTAAGCGCTCAATAAATACGATTGATGATGATGCTTGACGAGTATCATTAACAAAAAAGCCACCAACAAAAGGGGTGAACAGTTGTTTTATCCTCCTCCCCATCACACCGCTCCACGGGGCAACTAGCAGGGACAGAATTGGACTGGTTTGGGTTTCGGACCTATGGAGATAAAAATCGTGAGCAAGAAAGAGGGGGAAAGGAGAAGGGAAGGGCCTGGCTAACCCACCCGCCAGAGCCCCAAGAAACCCCAAATTGGCACATGAGACCTCATCTGAAAAAATTAACCCTACCTATTGTACTCTCAAGTGCTTAGTATAGTGCTCCGCAGTAGTAAGAGCTCAATAAATACCCCTGACTGATTGATTTGGACACAAAGGCAGTGGAGGTTTGATTCATTTCCCGCCTAATAACAGTGGCATTCATAACAATGGCATTTATTAAGCGCTTACTATGTGCAAAGCACTGTTCTAAGCGCTGGGGTAGATACAAGGTAATCAAGTTGTCCCACGTGGGGCTCACAGACTTAATCCCCATTTTCCAGATGAGGGATCCGAGGCCCAGAGAAGTGAAGTGACTTGCCCAAAGTCACTCAGCTGACAAGTGGCAGAGCCGGGATTCGAACCCATGACCTCTGACTCCAAAGCCCGGGCTCTTTTCCACTGAGCCACGCTGCTTCTCTTCATATAATGATGATGGTTGTTGTTAAGCGTTTACTATGTGCAAAGCACTGTTCTAATCGCTGGGGAGGTTACAAGGTGATCAGGTTGTCCCACGGGGGGCTCACAGTCTTAATCTCCATTTTCCAGATGAGGTCACTGAGGCACAGGGAAGTGACTTGCCCAAAGTCACACAGCTGACAAGTGGCGGAGCCGGGATTCGAACCCCTGACCTCTGACTCCAAAGCCTGGGCTCTTTCCACTGAGCCACGCTGCTTCTCTTCATAATAATAATGATGGTTTTTGTTAAGCGCTTACTCTGTGCAAAGCACTGTTCTGATCGCTGGGGAGGTTACAAGGTGATCAGGTTGTCCCATGGGGGGCTCGCAGTCTTAATCTCCATTTTCCAGATGAGGTCACTGAGGCCCAGGGAAGTGACTTGCCCAAAGTCACACAGCTGACAAGTGGAGGAGCCGGGATTTGAACCCCTGACCTCTGACTCCAAAGCCTGGGCTCTTTCCACTGAGCCACGCTGCTTCTCTTCATAATAATAATGATGGTTTTTGTTAAGCGCTTACTCTGTGCAAAGCACTGTTCTAATCGCTGGGGAGGTTACAAGGTGATCAGGTTGTCCCACGGGGGGCTCGCAGTCTTAATCTCCATTTTCCAGATGAGGTCACTGAGGCCCAGGGAAGTGACTTGCCCAAAGTCACACAGCTGACAAGTGGAGGAGCCGGGATTCGAACCCCTGACCTCTGACTCCAAAGCCCGGGCTCTTTCCACCGAGCCACGCTGCTTCCTGCCTAGACTGTGAGCCCACTGTTGGGTAGGGACTGTCTCTAGATGTTGCCAATTTGTACTTCCCAAGCGCTTAGTACAGTGCTCTGCACATAGTAAGCGCTCAATAAATACGATTGATTGATTGATTAATTGGAGGCTAGGGATGCCCTTCCTCTCTCTCAGCTCTGACAGGCCTCGTTCGAGATCGGAGACCCCGGGCTGAGGAGCGGAGGAGTGCTCCTCATCCCTACGGGCGCTGCTCCGTGGCAGGCGATAGATTATTTATTCTGCGGTGAGAACCGTCATTCAGATCAAAAGTTGCCACCTGCATAGACGACTCCCAGCAAAGTAGGGCTCTGAGCTGCTGCCTCCCTCGTTCATTCAACCGTATTTACTGAGCGCTTACTGTGTGCAGAGCACTGTACTAAGCGCTTGGGAAGTCCAAGTCGGCAACATATAGAGACCGTCCCGATCCCACAGCGGGCTTACGGTCTAGAAGGGGGAGACGGACAACAAAACAAAACACGTAGACAGGTGGGAAGTCCAAGTCGGCAACATCTGGAGACAGTCCCTACCCCACAGCGGGCTTACAGTCTAGAAGGGGGAGACAGACAACAAGACAAAACACCTACACGGGGGTCAAAATCCTCAGAAATAGAATTATAGCTTCCATACTGGTCATGGATAGGGGACAGTTCAGCTCTCGCATCCCTTCCGTCTCCCGAATGGGGCTAGTTTTGGGGTCTGCAGGCCGTAACGAATGTCCTGGCTGGCCCCATGGGACTGCTGGCCAGTGATTACACTATTCATTCATTCATTCATTCATTCAATCGTATTTATTGAGCGCTCACTGTGTGCGGAGCACTGTACTAAGTGCTTGGGAAGTACAAGTCCTGTCCCCGAGATCACTGAACAGGGAAGAGAAGAGCGTAGGATTATGGTGTTGCACGATTGTGCTTGCATTGTCTCTCTTATTTGCTGTACTGCACTTTCCCAAGCGCTTAGCACAGCTCTGCACACAGCAAGCGCTCAATAAATACCACCGAATGAATGAACAAAAAGCAGCTCAAGGCTCTCCCCGCAACAGTTCCATTTCTCCGCCGGGACTCACTCCGCCGCTGTGAATCTGAGGTGGTGAGGGACTGGTTATCACCTGGTTGGTCCGGTGAGGAAACTGAGGCACAAGGAGAACAGAGCGTTTGGACCAGAAAATCCCAGGGGTCCCGAAAGCCTGCAGTCACGTTTTAAACCACGGGATCGCCCTCCTCTCTTCTTCTTGGTCCAAGAGTGTCCATTTAAAGCAGCGTGGTTCAGTGAACAAAGGACAGGCCTGGGTGTCAGAAGGGTCTGGGTTCTAATCCCAGCTCCGCCACAGGTCTGCTGTGTGACCTTGGGCAAGTCACTTCACTTCTCTCGTCTCCATCCCCCCATCTTACATCCTTCCCTTCCCCACAGCAGCTGTATATATGTATGTATCATCATCATCAATCATATTTATTGAGCGCTTACTGTGTGCAGAGCACTGTACTAAGCGCTTGGGAAGTACCAGTCGGCAACATATAGAGACAGTCCCTACCCAACAGTGGGCTTACAGTCGAAAATGTTTGTACATATTTATTACTCTGTTTATTTATTTATTTATCTTACTTGTACATATCTATTCATTTTATTTTGTTAGTATGTTTGGTTTTGTTCTCTGTCTCCCCCTTCTAGACTGTGAGCCCACTGTTGGGTAGGGACTGTCTCTATATGTTGCCGACTTGTACTTCCCAAGCGCTTAGTACAGTGCTCTGCACACAGTAAGCGCTCAATAAATACGATTGATTGATTCTCTGAGCCTCCGTTACCTGATCTGTAGAATGGGTTTAATTAAGACCGTGAGCCCTATGTGGGACAGGGACTGGCTCCAACCTGATTATCTTGTATCTACTCTGATCTACTTGTATCTACTTTGAGAAGCAGCGTGGCTCGGTGGAAAAAGCCCGGGCTTTGGAGTCGGAGGTCATGGGTTCAAAACCCGGCTCCGCCAGCTGTGTGACTTTGGGCAAGTCACTTCACTTCTCTGGGCCTCAGTTCCCTCATCTGTAAAACGGGGGTGAAGACTGCGAGCCCCCCGTGGGACAACCTGATCACCTTGTAACCTCTCCAGCGCTTAGAACAGTGCTTTGCACATAATAATAATAATGACATTTATTAAGCGCTTACTATGTGCAAAGCACTGTTCTAAGTGCTGGGGGGATACAAGGTGATGAAGTTGTCCCACGTGGGGCTCACAGTCTTTGTCCCCATTTTACAGATGAGGGAACTGAGGCCCAGAGAAGTTAAGTGACTTGCCCAAAGTCACACAGCTGACAAGTGGCAGAGCCGGGATTTGAACCCTTGACCTCTGACTCCAAAGCCCAGGCTCTTTCCCACTGAGCCACGCTGCTTCTCTAGTAAGCACTTAATAAATAGTAAGCACATAGTAAGCACTTAATAAATGTCATCATTATTATTATTACTCCAGCGCTTAGAACAGTGCTTGGCACATAACAAGTACCATATTTACTGTTATTGAGAGATGGAGGCTTTCAACAGTTGCTGTCTCCCAATGTGGTATTTCTGCATTTCCTTTCTTCTGGGAATTGGACAAGGGTGTGTCCCGCTTCGCTCCTTCCCTCTCCGGAAGCAGGAATGCCGCTCCAAGTTGCTTACGAAGAGGCTAGGCGTGGGCCGCCAGAAGCCTGACATCGGAATGGAAGAACACAGGGGGTTTAACACTTCTGCCCTGGCCGCGGCCTAGGCATTTTGCTGATCATCTGGTGTTCGGCCAGGGACGTTTCTATTTTGGGACCCTTAAATCACTCCTTTGTTCATCCCTGCTGAGTAAATAGGCCACGAGCAAAGCGCTGGGACTTTATTGTTTTTTGTTTTATGACTATTTTGCCTCATTATGAAGGAATCTACCCTTTACTACCAACTCTGTATTACTGTACTCGACCGAGTGCCAAGTACAGTGCTTTGCACAGAGTAAGCACTCAGCAAATACAATTGATTGATACCCAGTAATAATAATAATAATAATGGCATTTATTAAGCACTTGCTATGTGCGAAGCACTGTTCTAAGCGCCGTGGAGCTTACATTGTGATCAGGTTGTCCCACGGGGGGCTCACAGTCTTATTCCCCATTTTACAGATGAGGTAACTGAGGCACAGAGAAGTGAAGTGACTTGCCCAAAGTCACACAGCTGACAGGTGGCGGAGCCAGGATTTGAACCCATGACCTCTGACTCCAAAGCCCGGGCTCTTTCCACTGAGCCACTCTGTGAGATGACTGGATGATGGGGTAGTTTCCAGACTTTTCTCCGACAGAAAAGGCCCGGGATACTGCCTTCCATGGATAAAATCTGGCTGCAGTCAGTCAACGGTATTTATTGGGTACTTACTGTGTGCAGAGCACCGTACTACTACTACTAATAATAATAATGGCATTTATTAAGCACTTACTATGTGCAAAGCACTGTTCTAAGCGCTGGGGAGGTTACAAGGTGATCAGGTTGTCCCACGGGGGGCTCACAGTCTTAATCCCCATTTTACAGATGAGGGAACTGAGGCACAGGGAAGTTAAGTGACTTGCCCAAAGTCACACAGCTGGCAATTGGCGGAGCCGGGATTTGAACCCATGACTTCTGACTCCAAAGCCCGGGCTCTTTCCACTGAGCCATGCTGTGAGATGACTGGATGGTGGATCTTTTAGACTGTGAGCCCACTGTTGGGTAGGGACTGTCTCTATGTGTTGCCAATTTGTACTTCCCAAGGGCTTAGTACAGTGCTCTGCACATAGTAAGCGCTCAATAAATACGATTGATGATGATGATGATGGTGGGGTAGTTTCCGGACTTTTCTCCGACAGAAAAGGCCCGGGATACTGCCTTCCAAGGATAAAATCTGGCTGCAGTCAGTCAATGGCATTTATTGGGTACTTACTGTGTGCAGAGCACCGTACTAAGACGCTGGGAGAGTAAAATATAACAATAAACAGGTACAATTCCTGCCCACAATGAGCTTACAGTCTAGAGGGGGAGACAGACAGCAATATAAATGAATAAATGACAGATACGTACATAAGTGCTGTGGGGCTGGGAAGGGGGAGGAATAAAGGGAGCAAGTCAGGGTGACCCAGAAGGGAGGGGAAGAAGAGGAAAGGAGGGCCTAGTCAAGGAAGGTCTCTGCAATGTAACAGGGATAAAGAGAGGCAAAATTCCTCGATGATGTCAGACCCAGAGAGCAAAGATGGGGGACTTCTCCTTGGAGGGGTGAGGCGGACACGGCAGGTCTTTAAATACCACCTCACTCCACTGATTTCTTCAGCATCAGAAGCAACAGCATTGACTGTGAGCCCACTTTTAGACTGTGAGCCCACTGCTGGGTAGGGACTGTCTCTATATGTTACCAACCTGTACTTCCCAACCGCTTAGGACAGTGCTCTGCACACAGTAAGCGCTCAATAAATACGATTGATGATGATGATGACTAGAAGCCTTCTGCATGCAAGGCACCGTTCCAGGAGGTTAGGGTACATATAAAGGAAGGAACGGATGCAAGAGAAACAGCTTGGCCTAGAGGAAAGAGTACGGGCCTGGGAGTTGGAGGACTTGGCTTCTAAATCCCGGCTCAGCCAATTGCTGGCTGTGTGATCTTGGGTGACTCATTTAACTTCGCTGAGCCTCAGTTTCCTCAGCTGTAAGATGCGGACAAAAAAAAACCGTTCTCCCTCCTACTTAGACTGTGAGCCCCGTGCAGGACAGCGACTGTGTTCGACCCAGTTAACTTGTATCTGCCCCAGTACCTAGGTCAGTATTTAACACATAGCAACTGCTAAACAAATACTATTAAAAAAGAAAGCCTGCCCTTGACAAGCTTTTATCCTAAACGAAAAACAAGAGGGATAAATTCAGGGCCTCAGAACTGTACAGAGACTGCGTGGACTCCCTGAACCCGCTCTAGAATAATAATAATCAGAACTGTACTGAGACTGTGTGGACCCCCTGAACCCGCTCTAGAATAATAATAATAATAATAACAATAATAATAATTGTGGTATTTGTTAAGCCCTTACTATGTGCCAGGCACTCTACTGGATACAAGCAAATTGGGTTGGACCGAGTCCCCATTCCACGTGGGACTCACAGACTCAATCCCCGTTTTACGGATGAGGTAACTGAGGCCCACAGAAGGGAAGTAGGTAGGGACTGTCTCTATATGTTGCCAATTTGTACTTCCCAAGCGCTTAGTACAGTGCTCTGCACATAGTAAGCGCTCAATAAATACGACTGATTGATTGATTGATTGAAGTGACCTGCCCACGGTTACACAGCAGACGAGTGGCAGAGCCGACATTAGAACCCACAACCTTCTGACTCTCAGACCTGTACTCTATCCACTGGGCCACACTGCTTCTCATGAAGGGGAACAGCAGGTAGCCATCAATCAATTAATGGTATTTATTGAGCGCTCATTACACGCAGAGTCTCAAGAGATTGGGCCCGTTTACCGGGCTACCATTATTACCGTTCCGATAGCTCAGGACTCTGGCACATGGCACTTGCAGCTGTCTCTCACAGAAACCCCTCAAGGCGAGCTGATATTATCGTCTCGACTCGGCCTCTGAGGAAGCCGGCGTTGGTGGTTTTCAAGGGGTGCGGTTGGCGGCGAATAAACGACAAAAACCACGACTGTAACACATAGCTCCTTTATACTCCAGATCTGAGGGTGTACCAGCTGCGGCACATCTGTCAAAGGAGTCGGTCAGCCAATTATATTTATTGAGCGCTGACTGTGTGCAGAGCACTGTACTGAGCATCTGGCCTTCCCAGACTGAGCCCCTTCCTTCCTCTCCCCCTCGTCCCCCTCTCCATCCCCCCCCATCTTACCTCCTTCCCCACAGCACCTGTTTATATGTATATATGTTTGTACATATTTGTTACTCTATTTTACTTGTACATATCTATTCTATTTATTTTATTTTGTTAGTATGTTTGGTTTTGTTCTCTGTCTCCCCCTTCTAGACTGTGAGCCCGCTGTTGGGTAGGGACTGTCTCTATATGTTGCCAATTTGGACTTCCCAAGCGCTTACTACAGTGCTCTGCACATAGTAAGCGCTCAATAAATACGATTGATGATGATGAGGATGATGAGAGGACAATATAATAATAAACAGAGACATTCCCTGTCCACAGCGAGCTTACAGTCTACATGGGGAGACAGATATTAATATAAATAAATTTCAGATATGGACATAAGTGCTGTAGGGCTTATTGGGAAGGGTGGGGTGAATAAAGAGAGGGCAACAAGAGCCAAGTGGAGAAGCCAGGATTAGAACGGGGTCCTTCTGACTTCCGGGCTCGTGCTCTATCTGCTAGGCCGCGCTCCTTCTCTAAGAGAAGCAGCTCTAAGAGAGCCGCACGACTCCATCCTTGAAGGGGAGGAATACAATGTTGTTCCTTCCATCGCCTCAAATGTGAAGACCTGGAGACGTGAAGTTGAGAGAGGCAAGGATCCTGGGAACTCTGCAATGGGATCATGTTTCCCACTTTAGGCAAAGAGGTCAAGGTTTCCAGAATCCCACCCCGCCCCCGAAAAGCCTCCGGCCGACAAATCCAACCCCACCTTTGGCCAGGGTGGTGGAAGAGAGAGCCGCAGCGGTGAAGCAAAACAGTCTTCCCGGCCTCCTCTTCTTCCTATTTCTTTTCTAATGGGTCCTTTTTGAGCCATTACGGGTGTGATGTCAGAATTGCTTAAGTCAGCACGCCAGCAGCGTCTCGGTGAGGCGGCGGGGCCCGTCCTGAGGCCCGAGGCCGTTGGGGAGGCCCGAGGACCCGAAGGAGAGGGGGGGAAATCCACCTTAGGCAATTTCCACTGATGTATTACTCCATTTATTTTGCTTGTCCATAGCTACTATTCTATTTATTTTGTTTATGATGTGCATATTTTATTAATATGCTTTGTTTTGTCGGCTGTCTCCCCCTTCTAGACTGTGAGCCCACTGTTGGGTAGGGACCGTCTCTAAATGTTGCCAACTTGGACTTCCCAAGCGCTTAGTACAGTGCTCTGCACGCAGTAAGCGCTCAATAAATACGATTGATTGATTGATTGATTAATTGCCCCGATCCTAGCTGCCCTGGAAACTGACGGGGAACGGCCCAGGAAAAGCTGTTTAACCCTGAGGCGGCGGTCACAGTCGCTGCCAGTGTTGTCCCCTCTTCCGCCTGGAAATTCCCTCCTCTCTCCGGCCCTTTTCACCAACCACATCCTCCTTCCTCTCTTTTCAACGCCGCCCATCCCACCTCGGGTAACCAGACAACTGGCTTCCTTACCCTCCAGATTGCTTCTCCTGTCAGGAGAGCAGCTGGAGACGACATTGTCCAAGGGAGTGGGTGACCAACTGAGATGACTGGAAACAAAGTTTCCACTACACTGGCCTCCCTGACACCAACTTCTCCCGTTTTACACTCTTTTTAAAACATCATTAGGTACACGCCTCTCCAGGGGATTAAATACCTTGTCCTCCCTCCTCCTTAAGGAAGCCCATGTGGGACATGGACTGCATCCAGCCTTAGAAAAGTAGTTAGCATACAGTAGTAGTCAATAAATACCACCATTATTATGGGGATTAAGACTATGAGCCCCATGTGGGACAACCTGATTACCTTGTATCTACCCCAGCGCTTAGAACAGTGCTGGTCATACAGTAAGTGCTCAACAAATACCATTATTATTATTATTGTTATTATTATTATCATCCTCCTATAGACCATAAATTCTTTATGGGTAGGGATCATGTCCACCAACTCCATTCTGTTGCACTTTCCCAGGTGTTTAGAACAATGCTCTCCGCAGGCAGTGAGCACTCAATAAATACCATTCATTCATTCATTTAATCGTATTTATTGAGCACTTACTGTGTGCAGAGCACTGTACTAAGCACTTGGTAAGTACAAGTAGGCAACATCATCATCATCATCAATCGTATTTATTGAGCACTTACTATGTGCAGATCACTGTACTAAGCACTTGGGAAGTACAAGTTGGCAACATATAGAGACAGTCCCTACCCAACGGCGAGCTCACAGTCTACCATTGAGTTGTAGTCCTCAAAAATCTCTATTGGCTTCCCATTTTCTTCCACATTTTTTAATGGTATTTGTTAAGCGCTTACTATGTGACAGGCACTGTACCAAGTGCCGAGGGAGCTTCAAGACAGTCAGTTTGGCCCCTATCAATGTCCCACGTGTGGCTCACAACCCCAATCCTCATTCCACAGAAGAGGCAGCTGAGGCAGAGCAGAAACTCCTGACCATTGGTTTTTCACCAATTCTCCCTTTCTTCCATAATGGCTCTCTTCACTGACTACCCCCCCAGTTCACATTCCTTGCTTTTCACAAGCTCCCCTTCTCACCGGGCCTTGCTCTCATCCTCTCCCACATGTGTCCCCTCTCATTCTCTATCCCCTGCCCAATCCCTTCAGATCCATCAGATCACTTAACTTATCACTTAAGTGAAGTCACTTAACTTCTCTGTGCCTCAGTTACCTCATCTGTAAAATGGGGATTGAGACTGTGAGCCCCACGTGGGACAACCTGATCACCTTGTAACCTCCCCAGCGCTTAGAACAGTGCTTTGCACATAGTAAGCACTTAATAAATGCCCTCGTTATTATTATTATTATATTATTATTATCAGATCATAGCTCTCCCCAGCTCTAAAGCCTTCCTGAAATCCCACTTCCTCCAGAAAACAATCCTGATTACACTCTACCAACCCAGGGCACCTCATCAGCCCCCTAAATGTTTATGTATATACGACCATCCTTAGCATTTATGTAGAAGTCAACAGAGCACTCCATGTTCACTTATTTCTTTACCTATCTGTCTTTGATTACTCCTGCTATTACCAGTTTCACCTTTGCTTTTCCTCTTGCTCCCATAAATTACGTTTAGAAATCCAGCGCTTAGAACAGTGTTTTGCACATAGTAAGCGCTTAATAAATGCCATTATTATTATTATTATTATCAGATCATAGCTCTCCCCAGCTCTAAAGCCTTCCTGAAATCCCACTTCCTCCAGAAAACAATCCTGATTACACTCTACCAACCCAGGGCACCTCATCAGCCCCCTAAATGTTTATATATATACGACCATCCTTAGATCATAGCTCTCCCCAGGTCTAAAGCCTTCCTGAAATCCCACTTCCTCCAGAAAACAATCCTGATTACACTCTACCAACCCAGGGCACCTCATCAGCCCCCTAAATGTTTATGTATATACGACCACCCTTAGCATTTATGTAAAACTCAACAGAGCACCCCATATTCACTTACTTCTTTACCTATCCGTCTTTGATTACTCCTGCTATTACCAGTTTCACCTTTGCTTTTCCTCTTGCTCCCATAAATTGCGTTTAGAAATCCAGCGCTTGGAACAGTGTTTTGCACATAGTAAGCGCTTAATAAATGCCATTAGTATTATTATTATCAGATCATAGCTCTCCCCAGCTCTAAAGCCTTCCTGAAATCCCACTTCCTCCAGAAAACAATCCTGATTACACTCTACCAACCCAGGGCACCTCATCAGCCCCCTAAATGTTTATATATATACGACCATCCTTAGATCATAGCTCTCCCCAGCTCTAAAGCCTTCCTGAAATCCCACTTCCTCCAGAAAACAATCCTGATTACACTCTACCAACCCAGGGCACCTCATCAGCCCCCTAAATGTTTATGTATATACGACCATCCTTAGCATTTATGTAAAACTCAACAGAGCACTCCATATTCACTTACTTCTTTACCTATCCGTCTTTGATTACTCCTGCTATTACCAGTTTCACCTTTGCTTTTCCTCTTGCTCCCATAAATTGCGTTTAGAAATCCAGCGCTTGGAACAGTGCTTTGCACATAGTAAGCGCTTAATAAATGCCATTAGTATTATTATTATCAGATCATAGCTCTCCCCAGCTCTAAAGCCTTCCTGAAATCCCACTTCCTCCAGAAAACAATCCTGATTACACTCTACCAACCCAGGGCACCTCATCAGCCCCCTAAATGTTTATATATATACGACCATCCTTAGATCATAGCTCTCCCCAGCTCTAAAGCCTTCCTGAAATCCCACTTCCTCCAGAAAACAATCCTGATTACACTCTACCAACCCAGGGCACCTCATCAGCCCCCTAAATGTTTATGTATATAGGACCATCCTTAGCATTTATGTAAAACTCAACAGAGCACTCCATATTCACTTATTTCTTTACCTATCTGTCTTTGATTACTCCTGCTATTACCAGTTTCACCTTTGCTTTTCCTCTTGCTCCCATAAATTGCGTTTAGAAATCCAGTGCTTGGAACAGTGTTTTGCACATAGTAAGCGCTTAATAAATGCCATTAGTATTATTATTATCAGATCATAGCTCTCCCCAGCTCTAAAGCCTTCCTGAAATCCCACTTCCTCCAGAAAACAATCCTGATTACACTCTACCAACCCAGGGCACCTCATCAGCCCCCTAAATGTTTATGTATATACGACCATCCTTAGCATTTATGTAAAACTCAACAGAGCACTCCATATTCACTTATTTCTTTACCTGTCTTTGATTACTCCTGCTATTACCAGTTTCACCTTTGCTTTTCCTCTTGCTCCCATAAATTGTGTTTAGAAATCCAGCACTTAGAACAGTGTTTTGCACATAGTAAGCGCTTAATAAATGCCATTATTATTATTATTATCAGATCATAGCTCTCCCTAGGTCTAAAGCCTTCCTGAAATCCCACTTCCTCCAGAAAACAATCCTGATTACACTCTACCAACCCAAGGCACCTCATCAACCCCCTAAATGTTTATGTATATACGACCATCCTTAGCATTTATGTAGAAGTCAACAGAGCACTCCATATTCACTTCTTTACCTATCCATCTTTGATTACTCCTGCTATTACCAGTTTCACCTTTGCTTTTCCTCTTGCTCCCATACATCGCGTTTAGAAATCCAGCGCTTGGAACAGTGTTTTGCACACAGTAAGCGCTTAGTAAGTGCCATTATTATTAGCACTCTACATGACTATTGGAGTGGTAAGAAAATTGTGCCAACACTAGTGATTTTCTGGAGGACAGATCTTCCCCTGCCCTTTCTCGGGTCCCGATTTCTCTCCAAAGTTCAGGCAGAATGGAGGAGCTCACCCAGGGTGAGTTCACCGTGATTAAGACAGGGACAGGGACTGTGTCCGACCTGATTATCTTGTATCTACCCCAGCTCTTAGAATAATGCCTGGCACCGCCATGAATCTTGTCTTTTAACAGGGCAGAGGAACAACCCCCAAGAGCAAGCAAGAGAGAGATGGAGAGATCCGCGATCGGCCGATCGATCGCTATCTCGGCCGATGCTCTGGAGGGGTGCGGAGGCAGGAAGTAGGGGATTCAAGCTGGCAGGTGTCCCAAGGGCAACTGTCCAGTCAATCAATCAATCGATTAGAGAAGCAGCGTGGCTCGGTGGAAAGAGCCCGGGCTTTGGAGTCAGAGGTCATGGGTTCGAATCCCGCCTCCGCCACATCTGCTGTGTGCTCTTGGGCAAGTCACTTCTCTGGGCCCCAGTTACCTCATCTGTAAAACGGGGATTAAGACTGTGAGCCCCACGGGGGACAACCTGATCACCCCGTACCCTCCCCAGCGCTCAGAGCAGTGCTTTGCACATAGTAAGCGCCTAACAAATGCCAATTATTATTATTATTATCAATCAATCATTTATTGAGTATTTACTGTGTGGACAGCACCGCACTAAAAACTTGGGAACGTCCAATATGAGAAGCAGCGTGGCTCAGTGGAAAGAGCCCGGGCTTTGGAGTCAGAGGTCAGGGGTTCAAATCCCGGCTCCGCCACTTGTCAGCTGTGTGACTTTGGGCAAGTCACTTCACTTCTCTGAGCCTCAGTTACCTCATCTGGAAAATGGGGATTAAGACTGTGAGCCCCACGGGGGACAACCTGATTAGCTTGTATCTCCCCCAGCGCTTAGAACAGTGCTTTGCACATAGTAAGCGCTTATCAAATACCAAAATCATCATCATCATTATAACAGGGTTGGTAGACATGTTCACTGACCACAATGAGCTTACAGTCCCTGTAGGACCAGAGAGGGAGGAAGAAAAAAAATCATTTTTTTTATGGTATTGTAAAGCTCTTACTAGGTGTCAGACGTATTTATTACTCTATTTATTTTACTTGTACATATTTATTCAATTGATTTTATTTTGTTAATATGTTTTGCTGTCTGTCTCCCCCTTCTAGGCTGTGAGCCCACTGTTGGGTAGGGACCGTCTCTATATGTTGCCAACTTGGACTTCCCAAGCGCTTAGTACAGTGCTCTGCACACAGTAAGCGCTCAATAAATACGATTGATTGATTGATTGTTCTAAGTGCTGAGGGAAAATACAAGTTAATTAGATTGAACACAGTCCCTGTCCCACAAAGGGCTCAGTGTCTAAGTACAAGGGAGAACAGGTAATAATAATAATAATGATGATGGCATTTATTAAACGCTTACTATGTGCAAAGCACTGTTCAAAGCGCTGAAGAGGTTACAAGGGGGGGCTCACAGTCAATCCTCATTTTACAGATGAGGTAACTGAGGCACAGAGAAGTTAAGCGACTTGCCCAAAGTCACACAGCTGACAACTGGCGGAGCTGGGATTTTGAACCCATGACCGCTGACTCCAAAGCCCGTGCTCTTTCCACTGTGCCACGCTGCAATCCCATTTTACAGTTGAGGAAAGTGAGGAACAGAGAAGTTAAGTGATTTGCCCGATGTCACAGGGCAAATAATTAGCAGGACCGGGATTAGAACCCAGGTCCTCCTGATTCCCATCATCATCATAATCAATCGTATTTATTGAGCGCTTACTATGTGCAGAGCACTGTACTAAGCGCTTGGGAAGTACAAATTGGCAACATATAGAGACAGTCCCTACCCAACAGTGGGCTCACAGTCTAAAAGGGGGAGACAGAGAACAAAACCAAACATACTAACAAAATAAAATAAATAGAATATATATGTACAAATAAAATAAATAAATAAATAGAGTAATAAATATGTACAAACATATATACATATACAAACATATATACATATACAAACATATATACATATACAAACATATATACATATAGCAGGCTATCCGAAGGTGAGGCAAATGTTTCTTTTATCATTTTATATTTAAATCCTTTGGAGTTACAAAGAAAGTTGGAGAGGCTGACTCTTCTCCCCAGTCCTTTCAAAAACAGATTTTCAGGAGGTAAGAACTATATTATTTCATTTCCTAAGTCCAATTTACTATTAAATCAGACTCTTACTTTCCTTAGGAATGGTATTTTCACGAAAATATTTCAACCCACTACTTAAATGGCAACAAAAATAATGAAAGCACATATTGTCATATTACCTCACTGGAAAAAAATGGGACCTAAATATCAGCCTGTTTCTGTTTCGTAATTTTTAGGACTCACTAGGCCATGCTGCTTCTCTACTCTCCACCCAATGTGGGGAAAAAAAGAGTTGCTTCAGTTTACTTACTCTGTGTGAAAGCCTGGTGTCTGGAGGAAAGGGAGAAGAGGTGGTTTTGTAAGTAATAAAACGTTGAGCCCCCTTTTCCACCCCCAGCTGGGGCTTGATACCGCTCACCGGGCGGGGGAACTACCCTGAACGGTGGCAGAATGCCACAGCCTGCGGAGTCTGGCCAGGTGGCACGGAAAACCTGTGAAAACAAAGCTTCCCCGCCGCCCCCTCCACACTCCCCCGCTCCACCCAACTCAGGCAGGGTTCCTCGACCTGGTTTCTCTCCCACATGGGCAATGCCACGTCTGAGCGGGCTCCGGAAGGGCCCGGGCGGTTCCCTCGGACGATTGAACCCCACACTTGGCCCCCCGCAGCTCTAAGATCTTCCCCTTTGGACGATCGAGCCACTTCCCCGGATGACACCTCCCCTTCCTCCCCGTGGATGATGGAGCCTGGCGGATGCCACCCTCTCTTCTCGCTGCCTGGCAGACCCGGGCCCAGGATCAAGCTTCTCCCCTCTCCCTCCTGAGCCCCTGGATACTGAAGCTGCCAGGACATCTTTTAGACTGTGAGCCCACTGTTGGGTGGGGACCGTCTCTATCTGTTGCCAACTTGTACTTCCCAAGCGCTTAGTAGTAAGCGCTCAATAAATACGATTGATGATGATGCCACGTCCCGCCCCAGAAACCCACCCCAACACCGCCCATTTCATCCGCACGTCAGAGAATCACACTCCTGGCGCTGTGAGGCAGAGGTTGGCTGGTCCATCGCCTGGGAGACCACACCTAAACCCTTCCGGGTCAATCGGAAAATGTCCTGTTCTTTCATTTAACAATGCCCACAGAGGCCGCACAGCTGCCCTTTGGGACTCATTCCCGTGTTCAGCGGCGTTCACTGCCGGAAATTCTTTCCGTCTCACCGAAATCTCCATGGACCAATTTGAAACCACTTCCACTCAGTCGAGCCTCCACGGGGCTGGGAACGACTCTTAGTCACCCCCTTGGCCTTTGCTTCTAAACAACCCCAATTCCCTAAACCTTTCTCAGCCCCTTCGTCATCTCCGTGGCAACAAAGGCAGTTGGCCGGGCGATGGCTTTCAGCGAGCAAACCTGTATTGCCGTGTCCGACTGTTGGCTGCGACTCTGGCTTCACTCGGACAGAGCCGGCTTTCTCGGCTCTGGCTGCTGCTTAGATCCGATGGCTATCGCTCCCCTCAAACATCAGCAGGCTCATTTCCTCTGCTCCCGCTTCCCCTCAGCGGCCGCCTCGGCGGACCGGGTTGGGTGGTTGGAGGAAATGAGGTCGATGCTGAAATCGGCTGGCTAATCTGAAAGAATTGACTGTCCCAACTGTGGGAATGCTGCACCTCCGATCCCATCCCTTTGCATTTTATCAAGACACTTGTCCCCTCCCTTCTTCATTCATTCATTCATTCAATCGTATTTATTGAGTGCTTACTGTGTGTAGAGCACTGTACTAAGCGCTTGGGAAGTACAAGTTGGCAACATATAGAGATGGTCCCTACCCAACAGTGGGCTCACACCCTGACCACCACCTTCAACTGTTCACTCTCCAGTGGCTTCTTCTCTACTGCTTTCAAACATGATCAAGTAACCCTTAGCCTAAAGAAGCCCTCCCTTGACCCACCGCCTCCACTTCCTCTCCTCCAATTCTCCCCACTGATCTGGTTTCTGACCCCCTTCACTCTACAGAAACTCATCCCTCAAAAGTCACCAATAACCTCCTTCTTGTCAAATCCAATGACCTCTCCTCCATCTTAATCCTCTTTTCACACTGTGGACCAACCCCTTCTACTGGAAACATTATCTAACCTTGGCCTCAGTGACACTTTCCTCTCCTGGTTCTCCTATCTCCTATCTCATTCTCCGTTTCTTTTGCGGGCTCCTCCTCTGTTTCCCACCCCTTAAATGAAGGAGCCCCTCAGGGCTCAGTTCTGGATCCCCTCCTGTTCTTCCTCTACATCCATTCCCTTGGAGAAATAATTTGCTCCTATGGCTTTTATCAATCAATCGTATTTATTGAGCGCTTACTGTTTTATGCAGATGATTCCCAAAACTACATCTCCAGCCCTGATCTTTCTCTTTCTCAGGCAGTCTTGTATTTCCCCCTGCCTTCAGGATACCTCTACTACTTGGGTGCCTCACCGACACCTCAAATTTTACATGTCCAAACAAGACTTCATCTTCCCACCCTAACCCTGTCCTTCCCCCGACTTTCCCATCACTGTAGGGGACACCAACATCCTTCCCGTCTCACAAGCCCGTAACCTTGGCATTGACTCATCTCTCTCATTCAATCCACATATCCAATGTCACCATAACCTGCCAATTCAGCCTGCACTACATCACTAAAATCCACCCTTTCTTCTTCATCCAAACTGCTACCATACTAATCTAAGCACTTATTCTATCCCATCAACCTCCCTGCTGATCTCCCGGCCTCCTTTCTCCACTCATCATCATCATCAATCGCATTTATTGAGCGCTTACTATGTGCAGAGCACTGTACTAAGCGCTTGGGAAGTACAAATTGGCAACATATAGAGACAGTCCCTACCCAACAGTGGGCTCACAGTCTAAAAGGGGGAGACAGAGAACAAAACCAAACATACTAACAAAATAAAATAAATAGAATAGATATGTACAAATACAATAGAGTAATAAATATGTACAAACATATATACATATATACAGGTGCTGTGGGGAAGGGAAGGAGGTAAGGTGGGGGGGATGGAGAGGGGGACGAGGGGGAGAGGAAGGAAGGGGCTCAGTCTGGGAAGGCCTCCTGGAGGAGGTCCAGTCCAGTCCATACTTCATTCTGCTGCCCAGATCATTTTTCTACAAAAAAGTTCAGTCCATGTTTCCCCACTCCTCAAGAATCTCCAGTGGTGACCCACCTCCACATCAGGAACTCCTTATTAGAGGCTTTAAAGTGCTCAATCACCTTGCCCCTTTCCACCTTACTTCCACAATTTCCTATTACAAGCCAGTCCATACTTCATTCTGCTGCCCAGATGATTTTTCTACAAAAAAGTTCAGTCCATGTTTCCCCACTCCTCAAGAATCTCCAGTGGTGACCCACCTCCACATCAGGAACTCCTTATTAGAGGCTTTAAAGTGCTCAATCGCCTTGCCCCTTTCCACCTTACTTCCACGATTTCCTATTACAAGCCAGCCCGCACACTTTGCTCCTCTAATGCCAGCCTACTCACTGTACCTCGATGTCATCTATCTCACCACCAACCCCTTGCCCACACCCTCCGTGGCCTGGATCTCCCTCCTTCTTCATATCCGACAGATGTTCACTTTCCCCACCTTCAAAGCCTTATTATTCATTCATTCAGTGGCATTTATTGAACACTTACTGTGTGCAGAGCACTGTACTAAGCGCTTGAGAGACACATTCCCTGCCCGCAATGAGTTCACAAAGCAGCGTGGCTCAGTGGAAAGAGCCCGGGCTTTGGAGTCAGGGGTCATAGGTTTGAATTCCGGCTCCACCACTTCGCTGTGTGACTTTGGGCAAGTCACTTCACTTCTCTGTGCCTCAGTTCCCTCATCTGTAAAATGGGGATTTAGACTGTGAGCCCCCTGTGGGACAACCTCATCTCCTTGTAACCTCCCCAGCGCTTAGAACAGTGCTTTGCACATAGTAAGCACTTAATAAATGCCATAATTATTATTATTATTATTATCTCCTCCAAGAGGCCTCCACCGACTAAGCCCTTCTTTTCTCCCACTTCCTTCTGCGTCACCCTTGAACTAGGGTTTGCACCCTTTATTTACCCCTGCATAACACTTATGTACCTATCCGTAATTTAACTTATTTATTTATATTAATGTCTGTTTCCCCCTCTGGATTGAAAACTCGTGGGCAGGAATGTGCCTCCCAACTATCTTACAGCGTACTCTACCAAGCGCGTAGTACAGTGCTCTGCACATAGTAAGAGAATCAATAAGATTGATTGCTTGATTGAGACAGTTATGAGAATCAAAACCCAAATTTTTTTAAATAAGACTTTGGCATTCAATCTTGGCAAGAGCTTTTGAAAAATGTTAGCATGACCCAACTTGATTCCTTCAGGGGAATGCCAGGAGAGTCCCCTTATAGAAACCATGTTGTCTTTGCTCCGGTTGGTTGGATTTTCTTAACTGCTCACTGATTCTAAATTCAATTACAGTCCATTCTTTCATAACGCGTGTTTCTACCGCATGATTTGGACAGCAGGCAGTCAAGAAGTTGGGGGAATGTTGGACAGCAGATCGGTTCCTTCATCTGTAGAATGGGGATGAAGACTGTGACAACCTGTTAACCTTGTATCTCCCCCAGCACTTAGAACAGTGCTTGGCACACAGTAAGCACTTAACAAATGCCATCGTTATTATTATTATTATTATTATTATTATTATTATTAGAGTGAAATGTTTGGAAGTCTTCCTTAAAGTATGCAATACCTGCATTATAGTAGAACCAAGCATCAATTCTACTAATTTTCCGGGTACAGAAAGAACACTTATGTACCAGTCTAAAATTATCAAGATCATCCCTGGAATCCTTATTATCAGTAGACTCTGTATTGACAATCCAGCCATATTTACTCTTGCCAAGGATTCTGCAACTTCATCTCTGAATTCCTCCAGACCACTCAGTTGGCTGTCATCTAGTGCTGGCCATTTGTTCGAAATTAAATTCCATTTAATGAAGAGGAAAAGACTCCTGGTCTTGCAAATAACAAAGTAAGGAGTTCTGCCAAGTAAAACAAAGGCAACAATGATTTCACCCCTGTTACTTTCTCTACTCCTGGCCGGGGGTGGGGAAGAAAGGAAAAGGGAGAGTGGAAAAGGCCGGTTAAAAATTATTTTTAAGTTGAGTGGTACATCATTTATATTTATACGGTAGGTTTGTAAAGTTCTTCCTGAAGGCGTTTCCACTGTCCCGGAAATCCACTGTTGTTTTGTTTTTTCTTACCAAATAACCGCCCTGGTCAAGTAGCACTGTAGCAGTAATAATAACAATAATAATAATGGTATTTGTTAAGCGTTTACTATGTTTCAAGCACTGTTCTATGCACTGGGGTCTGGCCTTGTCTTACGCTAAGTCGTTTCCGCCCCAAAGCGACTCCATGGACATATCTCCGGCAGAATGCCCCACCTCCATCTGTAGTCATTCTGGTAGTGTATCCACAGAGTTTTCTGGGTTAAAAACATGGCAGTGGTTTACCATTGCCTTCTTCCGTGCAGTAAACTTTAGTCTCCGCCCTTGACTCCCTCTCCCGTGCCGCTGATGCCCAGCACAGGTGAGTTTTGACTTGTAGAAGATTACCGTCTACTTGCTAGCCATTGCCCAAGCTGGGAGTGGAATGGGTATACCTCTGCCTGACTCTCCCTCCCTTAGCTGAGACTGGTAGAGTACTGGAAATTCTCCAGGTGCAATCCTGAGAGGAGAAGCACTGGGGTAGAGACAAGCTAATCAGGTTGGATTAGCAGTTTGCATGCAGCTTGCATCCCTGTCTCACATGGGGCGCATAGTCTTAATCCCCATTTAGCAGTTGAGATAACTGAGGCACAGAAAAATACAAGCTAATCAGGTTGGAGTAGCAGTTTGCATCCCTGTCTCTCATGGGGTGCATAGTCTTAATCCCCATTTAACAGTTGAGATAACTGAGGCACAGAAAAATACAAGCTAATCAGGATGGAGTAGCAGTTTGCATGCAGTTTGCATCCCTGTCTCACATGGGGCGCATAGTCTTAATCCCCATTTAACAGTTGAGATAACTGAGGCACAGAAAAATACAAGCTAATCAGGTTGGAGTAGCAGTTTGCATGCAGTTTGCATCCCTGTCTCACATGGGGCTCACAGTCTTAATCCCCATTTAACAGTTGAGATAACTGAGGCACAGAAAAATACAAGCTAATCAGGTTGGATTAGCAGTTTGCATCCCTATCTCACATAGGGCGCATAGTCTTACTCCCCATTTAACAGTTGAGATAACTGAGGCACAGAAAAATACAAGCTAATCAGGTTGGATTAGCAGTTTGCATCCCTGTCTCACATGGGGCGCATAGTCTTAATCCCCATTTAGCAGTTGAGATAACTGAGGCTCGGAAAAATATAAGCTAATCAGGTTGGAGTAGCAGGTTGCATGCAGTTTGCATCCCTGTCTCACATGGGGCGCATAGTCTTAATCCCCATTTAACAGTTGAGATAACTGAGGCACAGAAAAATACAAGATAGTCAGGTTGGATTAGCAGTTTGCATCCCTGTCTCACATGGGGTGCATAGTCTTACTCCCCATTTAACAGTTGAGATAACTGAGGCACAGAAAAATACAAGCTAATCAGGTTGGAGTAGCAGTTTGCATCCCTGTCTCACATGGGGCGCATAGTCTTAATCCCCATTTAACAGTTGAGATAACTGAGGCACAGAAAAATACAAGCTAATCAGGTTGGAGTAGCAGTTTGCATGCAGTTTGCATCCCTGTCTCACATGGGGCGCATAGTCTTAATCCCCATTTAACAGCTGAGATAACTGAGGCACAGAAAAATACAAGCTAATCAGGTTGGAGTAGCAGTTTGCATGCAGTTTGCATCCCTGTCTCACATGGGGCGCATAGTCTTAATCCCCATTTAACAGTTGAGATAACTGAGGCACAGAAAAATACAAGCTAATCAGGTTGGATTAGCAGTTTGCATCCCTATCTCACATAGGGCGCATAGTCTTACTCCCCATTTAACAGTTGAGGTAACTGAGGCACAGAAAAATACAAGCTAATCAGGTTGGAGTAGCAGTTTGCATCCCTGTCTCACATGGGGCTCATAGTCTTAATCCCCATTTAACAGTTGAGATAACTGAGGCACAGAAAAATACAAGCTAATCAGGTTGGAGTAGCAGTTTGCATACAGTTTGCATCCCTGTCTCACACAGGGCGCATAGTCTTAATCCCCATTTAACAGCTGAGATAACTGAGGCACAGAAAAATACAAACTAATCAGGTTGGAGTAGCAGTTTGCATCCCTGTCTCACATGGGGCGCATAGTCTTAATCCCCATTTAACAGCTGAGATAACTGAGGCACAGAAAAATACAAGCTAATCAGGTTGGATTAGCAGTTTGCATCCCTGTCTCACATGGGGCGCATAGTCTTAATCCCCATTTAGCAGTTGAGATAACTGAGGCTCGGAAAAATACAAGCTAATCAGGTTGGAGTAGCAGGTTGCATGCAGTTTGCATCCCTGTCTCACATGGGGCGCATAGTCTTAATCCCCATTTAACAGTTGAGATAACTGAGGCACAGAAAAATACAAACTAATCAGGTTGGAGTAGCAGTTTGCATGCAGTTTGCATCCCTGTCTCACATGGGGCTCATAGTCTTAATCCCCATTTAACAGTTGAGATAACTGAGGCACAGAAAAGTAAAGTGACAGCAGACTTGTGGCAGAGCCAGGATTAGAACCCAGGTCCTTCTGATTCCCAAGCCCGGGCTCTATCCACTAGATCACATATGCTTGTACAGATTTATTACTCTATTTATTTATTTATTTATTTTACTTGTACATATCTATTCTATTTATTTTATTTTGTTAGTATGTTTGGTTTTGTTCTCCGTCTCCCTCTTTTAGACTGTGAGCCCACTGTTGGGTGGGGACTGTCTCTATATGTTGCCAACTTGTACTTCCCAAGTGCTTAGTACAGTGCTCTGCACACAGTGAGCGCTCAATAAATACGATTGATTGATTGATTCTCATGGTCTGGCAGCAGAGCTATGGAACACAGAGGGGAGAGCCCTCTCCTACAACTGATTGATTGACTGATTGATTGATTAGACCCCTTTGGAGAGCATGAGTGTGAGCCCACTGTTGGGTAGGGACTGTCTCTATATGTTGCCAATTTGTACTTCCCAAGCGCTTAGTCCAGTGCTCTGCACATAGTAAGCGCTCAATAAATACGATTGATGATGATGATGATGATGATGAGTGACCTGAGAGAACTGGCAGATCAGTCCATCCAGAGAAGGACAGGAAAATTCAGTATCGCCACAGTCCGAGTGCCTTGTTCTGGCCACAAAAGAAAGGGGGACAGCTTTCATTCAAAGCTGTCATTCATTCATTCAATCGTATTTATTGAGCGCTTACTGTGTGCAGAGCACTGTACTAAGCGCTTGGGAAGTCCAAGTTTAGAACAGTGCTTTGCACATAGTAAGCGCTTAATAAATGCCATTCAAAAAAAAAAAGTTGGAAAAACATCTAGAGACAGTCCCTACCCAACAGCGGGCTCACAGTCTAGACGGGGGAGACAGAGAACAAAACAAAACGTATTAACAAAATAAAATAAATAGAATAAATATGTACAAATAAAATAAATAGAGTAATAAATCCGTACAAACATATATACATATATAAAGGTGCTGTGGGCTCACAGTCTAGAAGGGGGAGACAGAGAACAAAACGAAACATATTAACCAAATAAAATAAATAGAATAAATACGCATAAATAAAATAAATCAATAGTTTTCCCCTCAGCCCTGGTCTTTCTCTCTCCCATCCCAAGCAGGGTGCCCAGGCTGCGGGCACAACCTGGCACCACGGCTACCCTGGACCACATACAGTAATTACTGTCATGCTGTCCTCTCCCAAGTGCTCAGTACAGCGCTTTGCGTACAGTAAGCGCTCAGTAAATGTGAGGAGCAGCGTGGCTCAGTGGAAAGAGCACGGATTTTGGAGTCAATCAATCAATCAATCAATTGTATTTATTGAGCGCTTATTGTGTGCAGAGCACTGTACTAAGCGCTTGGGAAGTCCAAGTTGGCAACATATACAGACAGTCCCTACCCAACAGTGGGCTCACAGTCTAGAAGGGGGAGACAGAGAACAAAACCAAACATACTAACAAAATAAAATAAATAGAATAGATATGTACAAGTAAAATAAATAAATAAATCAATAAATAGAGTAATAAATCTGTACAAACATATATACATATATACAGGTGCTGTGGGGAAGGGAAGGAGGTAAGATCAATCAATCAATCAATCAATCGTATTTATTGAGCGCTTACTGTGCGCAGAGCACTGTACTAAGCGCTTGGGAAGTACAAGTTGGCAACATATAGAGATGGTCCCTACCCAACAGTGGGCTTACATTCTAAAAGGGGGAGACAGAGAACAAAACCAAACATACTAACAAAATAAAATAAATAGAATAGATATGTACAAGTAAAATAAATAGAGTAATAAATCTGTACAAACATATATACATATATACAGGTGCTGTGGGGAAGGGAAGGAGGTAAGATGGGGGGGATGGAGAGGGGGACGAGGGGGAGTCAGAGGTCATGGGGTCAAATCCCGGCTCCTCCAATTAGCTGTGTGACTTTGGGCAAGTCACTTAACTTCTCTGGGCCTCAGTGACCTCATCTGGAAAATGGGGATTAAGACTGTGTGCCCCCACCGTGGGACAACCTGATCGCCTTGTAACCTCCCCGGCGCTTAGAACAGGGCTTTGTACGTACTAAGCGCTTAATAAATGCCATTATAAAAAATAAATACGACAATGAACTGACTGAATGAATTTGCAGGCTTGAGTGTGCCAGCTTTCCAGTTCACTGCATTCAGTTCCTGGATTTAACTGGCCGGCGGTTTGGTTTGTTTTGGGGGAGGGTTTTTTTTTGTTTTTGTCCTTTAACTCTTATTCACGTATTCATCTTCCTTTCCCAACGGGCCCAGGCCTGTCCCACATTCCCTGAGACTTCAGTCAGGGGCGTTAGCCCGCAGAGCAGGGGAGGAGGAGGAGGAGGAGAAGGGAAGGAGGAGAAGGGGAGGAAGAGGAAGAGGGCATTCAATCAATCAATCAATCAATCGTATTTATTGAGCGCTTACTATGTGCAGAGCACTGTACTAAGCGCTTGGGAAGTACAAATTGGCAACACATAGAGACAGTCCCTACCCAACAGTGGGCTCACAGTCTAAAAGGGGGAGACAGAGAACAGAACCAAACATACCAACAAAATAAAATAAATAGGATAGAAATGTACAAGTAAAATAAATAAATAAATCAATAGAGTAATAAATATGTTATATAAATATAAATATAAATTTATAAATTTATATTTATTTATAATAAATATAAATAAATAAAAATTCAGAGAGAGCAGTTTGCCTTTAGATCTGCATAATAAACAGTAGCCCTCCTACAGTAACCCCTTTGAAATGGCTTGAACAAAGTCTCCCCAGCCCCCTCCGAGAAAACAGAAAGAGGGGGCTAAATAATAATAATGATAACATTTATTAAGCGCTTACTATGTGCCAAGCACTGTTCTAAGAGCTGGAAAAGAAACTTGGGAGAGGCCAGGGGGATTGAAACTCTGAAATGCCTGGGAATTACATGATGCAAATGCCCGACTCCAAGTGGGGTTTTTCCGACCCAAGGCTTATGTCTTGGAAAGTGGACTCTCAGCTCCAGAGCAATCAATCAATCAATCGTATTTATTGGGCGCTTACAGTGTGCAGAGCACTGTGCTAAGCGCTTGGGAAGTCCAAGTTGGCAACATATAGAGACGCTTAGAACAGTGCTTTGCACATAGTAAGCGCTTAACAAATGCCATCATTATTATTATAGAGGCAGTCCCTACCCAACAGTGGGCTCACAGTCTAAAAGAAACTTAATTTGAGGGGTACAAAGTGCGTCTTGAGGGGGTAGAGCTGGGGGGTGGCGGAGGGGAGAGAAAGACAAAGAGGATGGAAAGGAAAAGGAAAGGGTTAAGGGTAAGAAACAAAAGATGAGAGGGAAAAGGGAAGTGGGGGAGAGATGGGGCTTGGTGTTCTTTTATTCATCCAATCATATTTATTATTATTCATGATAATAATAATGGCATTTATTAAGCACTTACTATGTGCAAAGCACTGTTCTAAGCGCTGGGGAGGTTACAAGGTGATCCGGTTGTCCTATGGGGCGGCTCACAGTCTTCATCCCCATTTTACAGATCATCACCATCAATCGTATTTATTGAGCACTTACTATGTGCAGAGCACTGGACTAAGCGCTTGGGAAGTACAAATTGGCAACATATAGAGACAGTCCCTACCCAACAGTGGGCTCACAGTCTAAAAGGGGGAGACAGAGAACAAAACCAAGCATACTAACAAAATAAAATGAATAGAATAGATATGTACAAGTAAAATAGAGTAATAAATATGTACAAACGTATATCCATATATACAGGTGCTGTGGGGAAGGGAAGGAGGTAAGATGGGGGGGATGGAGAGGGGGACGAGAGGGAGAGGAAGGAAGGGGCTCAGTGTGGGAAGGCCTCCTGGAGGAGGTGAGCTCTCAGCAGGGCCTTGAAGGGAGGAAGAGAGCGAGCTTGGCGGATGGGCAGAGGGACTAGGGGCATTCCAGGCCCGGGGGAGGACGTGGGCCGGGGGTCGATGGCGGGACGGGCGGGAACAGATGAGGGAACTGAAGTCCAGAGAAGTGAAGTGACTTGCCCAGTCACACAGCTGACAATCAATCAATCAATCGTATTTATTGGGCGTTTACAGTGTGCAGACCACTGTGCTAGGCGCTTGGGAAGTACAAGTTGGCAACATATAGAGACAGTCCCTACCCAACAGTGGGCTCACAGTCTAAAAAGCGGCAGAGCCGGGATTTGAACCCACGACCTCTGACTTCAAAGCCCGGGCTCTTTTCCACTGAGCCACGCTGCTTCTCTATTGAGCATCTACTGTGTACCAACCCTTGTACTAAGCACTTGGTAGAGTACAATATAGCAATAAACAGACACATTCCCTGCCCACAATGAGCTTACATTCTAGACACAAGCTTGTGTGTATGTGGCGGCGGAGGGAGCAGGGGTTGCCGACAGCACTTACTCCTTCATCTGGCAGCTTTCTGACTAGCCCCAGCATTTCATTCATTCACTCAATCGTATTTATTGAGCGCTTACTGTGTGCAGAGCACTGTGCTAAGCGCTTGGGAAGTACAAGTTGGCAACATATCGAGATAGTCCCTACCCAACAACGGGCTCACAGTCTAAAAGGGGGAGACAGACAACCAAACATGTGGACAGGTGTCAGGTCATCAAAATAAATAGAAATAAAGCCAGATGCCCATCATTAACAAAATAAATAGAATAGTAAATATGCACAAGTAAAATAAATAGAGTAATAAATCTGTACAAACGTATATACAGGTGCTGTGTGGGGGGAAGGAGGTAGGGCAGGGGGGTGGGGAGGAGGAGAGGAAAAAGGGGGATCAGTCTGGGAAGGTCTCCTGGAGGAGGTGAGCTCTCAGTAGGGCTTTGAAGGGAGGAAGAGAGCTAGCTTGGCGGATGTGCAAGCGTGGCTCAGTGGAAAGAGCCTGGGCTTTGGAGTCGGAGGTCATGGGTTCAAATTCCGGCTCCGCCACTTGTCAGCTGTGTGACTTCGGGCAAGTCACTTAACTTCTCTGGGCCTCAGTTACCTCATCTGTAAAATGGGGATTAGGACGGTGAGCCCCACATGGGACAACCTGATCACCTTGTAACCTCCCCAGCGCTTAGAACAGTGCTTTGCACATAGTAAGCGCTTAATAAATGCCATCATTTATTATTATTATGTGCGTTTCTACCTCATTTCTACCTCATCTGGGCTGCTTTTGTGTCCCGGTATTTGTTAAGCGCTTACTATGTGCCAACCACATAGTACAGTGCCTGGCACATCGTAAGCACTTAACAAATACCACAATTATTATTATTACTATTACCCAAGGGCCAGTTCAAACAGTGGGGATGCCAGCAGTGGCTACAGCTGCAGCTAAACAGGAGGACTCTCTCTCCTTCTTTAACAATTGATTGATTGATTGAATTGAATGAAACAACAGTTGCGTCTACAGTAACTGAAGAGTTCTGTCTGTTTTCTCGAAGGCTAAAATCAGGATCCTTATGAATCCCACCTCAGGCCTGTCTGGGCATGAAATAGAAGCCTGAAGCTGAAACGTTTTGCTCAAAAAGGTGGCTGTGATCAGCAAGTACGGGGCATTTTTACTTGAACCCCTCAAGATTTTGAGGGTCCCTTATTACCAGGAGCTGTTACCTCATCTGCGAAATGGGGATTCATTCATTCATTCAGTCAGTCGTATTTATGTTGCCAATTTGTACTTCCCAAGCGCTTAGTACAGTGCTCTGCATATAGTAAGTGCTCAATAAATACGATTGATGATGATGATGATGATGATTTATTGAGCGCTTACTGTGTGCCGAGCACTGCACTAAGCGCTTGGGAAGTACAAGCTTGGCCCTACTGAGAGCTCACCTCCTCCAGGAGGCCTTCCCAGACTGAGCCCCTTCCTTCCTCTCCCCCTCGTCCCCCTCTCCATCCCCCACATCTTACCTCCTTCCCTTCCCCACAGCACCTGTATATATGTATATATGTTTGTACATATTTGTTACTCTATTTTTATTTATTTTACTTGTACACATCTATTCTATTTATTTTATTTTGTTAGTATGTTCGGTTTTGTTCTCTGTCTCCCCCTTTTAGACTGTGAGCCCACTGTTGGGTAGGGACTGTCTCTATATGTTGCCAACTTGGACTTCCCAAGCGCTTAGCACAGTGCTCTGCACATGGTAAGCGCTCAATAAATACGATTGATGATGATGATACAAGTCGGCAACATATAGAGACGGTCCCTACCCAACAACGGGCTCACGGACTGCAGATGGAGAGTGGGGAGTTCCGGGAGACATGTGTCCAGGAAGTCACTATGGGGTCAGAAACAACTTGACCCCAAGTGACCCCAAGTTGTTGCCAACTTGTACTTCCCAAGCGCTTAGTACAGTGCTCTGCACACAGTAAGCGCTCAATAAATACGATTGATTGATTGACAGAATAAGACAAGGGAATATACGGAAATGGAGAAATTGGAGACCTTCCTTGGTAGGGCTTGTTTGCATGGCTACCAATCAACCTACGCATCAGGCAAAAACTCCTCACTCTTGGCTTCAAGGCTGTCCATCAATCAATCAATCAATCAATCGTATTTATTGAGCGCTTACTGTGTGCAGAGCACTGGACTAAGCGCTTGGGAAGTACAAGTCGGCAACACATAGAGACGGTCCCTACCCACCAGTGGGCTCACAGTCTAGAAGGGGGAGACAGAGAACAAAACCAAACATACTAACAAAATAAAACAAATAGATTAGATATGTACAAGTAAAATAAAAAATAAATAGAGTAATAAATATGTACAAACATATATACATATATACAGGTGCTGTGGGGAAGGGAAGGAGGTAATACTCCAGTGCTTAGAACAGTGCATGGCACATAGTAAGTGCTGAACAAAAACAAGTATTATTATTAATAAATATTTTACATATCTAATTGGCTTCTATGTTCAGGGATTATAGGGGAATTTTACCCCTAGGAGTAGGTAAGCTGAAAACAGAGTGCATAATTGACATTCTTCTTCCACACTCAACAGATGCTCCATATTGTCTGTAAAGTTAACCATGAAGTGAACAGTGAGAGTCCATAGGAACAATCTGATCAATTAAAGAGGCTTCACTTGAACTTGGAAAATGAGTCTATGCTTTGCTAACCTGGACGCAAAATTGAAAAAATATCCTACACGTCATGCCCTAAAGCAGCCAACTGTCCTAGACTGAGTATATATCCAGAAATTTCTCCGGGGATTGGATAAAAATTCAAATGAAGCTTACTCCGGTAAATACTGGACCACAAAAATATCAAACAGGAAGTATGACTAGCACACCCAGATTTTCCATAATGTCTGAGTACACTTTTCCACCCTTTCCATAATTTTCCACTGTGCACCCTGAAAAGGAAGATAAAAAATGATTGGAAGAAATGAATAATAACTTCTGTTCACTTTACATCTCTCCCCCGCCCCCCCACCAAGCATTGAGTTTCACTGAGGAATGTTTTGCCTTTGGAAGAACTGGGGAGATGTGGTGTAGTGCTCCAAAGAGAACGAAAATCCTCAAAAGAGGAACTGGCAAGCCTAACATGCATTCTCCCGCTTCGTTTTTTTTTTTTGCTTTGTTTTGTTTCTTTGAAGTGTCTTTTGCCTTAGCAACAGGGTACTGAAAAATCCACCAAACGACTCTATGGAAAGCGGTAAAATAGTAGTCTGGGCTGTAACGAAAGCCACCCCACCATTCGAATGGAAACAAAAACAGATGAAGACAAATGGTAGAAACAATGCCAGAGCTGTTCCCAAATCCTAGAGAGGGTCCAGCCCAGAATTTGGAGGCTAGGTGACAGTTCCTTGACCGGGCAGTCTCTACCCATAGTCTGTAACTGAAAAATAAAATAAATCAATTCCAGGGCATGATTGCGCTGACGGATTCTAGCATACAAGACTGCAGCTGTGGGTTTTTTTATGGTATTTGTTAAACACTTACTATGGGTCAAATGCTGTTCTAAGCACTGGAGTAGATATTGGTTTTGTTCTCTGTCTCCCCCTTTTAGACTGTGAGCCCACTGTTGGGTAGGGACTGTCTCTATATGTTGCCAATTTGTACTTCCCAAGCGCTTAGTACAGTGCTCTGCACACAGTAAGCGCTCAATAAATACGATTGATGATGATGATGATGATATAAATTAATTAGGTCGGACACAATCCCTGTCCTGCATGGGGCTCACAGTCTAAGTAGGAAGGGAGAGCAGGTATTGAATCTCTATTAAGGATGATCTAAGGGTCAGGCAGAGCTCTGAAAAACATCATTATCACTTTCCAATCTCGTTTCTTTCATCCATTCATTGAATTATTCATTCAATAATTGTGGTGCTTGTTAAGCGCTTACAAGGTGCTAAGCACTGTACTAGGTGCTGGGATAGATACAAGATAATTAGGTCTCACTTGGGGCTTACAGTAAGTAGGAGGGAGAGCAGGAATTGTGTTGCCGACCTGTACTTCCCAAGCACTTAGTACAGTGCTCTGCACACAGTAAGCGCTCAATAAATACGATTGATTGATTGATTTTGCAGTTGAGGGAACAGAGGCACAGAGAAGTGACTTGTCCAAGGTCATACCAAAGGTGTGCGGTGGAGCTGGGATTAGAACCCAGGTCCTCTGACTCTCAAGCCCAAGCTCTTTCCACTAAAGCAAGCTGCTGTCATTTTCCTAGAAATAAACTGACTAGGAGATAAGTTAAAAATCTGAGGGATAGAAGCCTCACGAACAAATATTTAAAAATAATCATGTCTCAGACAATAGTTGTTTGGGTCTGCTTTCACAAAGGACTCAGGGGACACCAAAATACTCAGAAATAGTCTACCACTACACATTGAACACATGGACAACTTTATTACTATAGCAACCAGGGTGAAAAATATGACATTTTTCCTAGTACTGGGCCTAAGAGTTCCAAGTGCATGCCGAAGCAAATACTTTTCAAGTCAAGAGGCTTTGGCAAAACATTTTGAGTCCTTTGGCTCTGCTACGGTGAAGGAATTTAACAACATAATCAAGTGCTATTCCATCCTTTCCCCTCAGTCGGATTATGTCACTCTTCACATGCCAACTTTTGAAGAGAACACAGGTCTATACCGATGTACGCTTGTAACCTCCCCAGCGCTTAGAACAGTGCTTTGCACATTATTATTATTATTATTATTATTTTTACCCGGTTTCAGATCCGAGGCTGAAAATTCTGCCAATCACACTTCCCACTTCAAAGCTTACCTCCTCCAGGAGGCCTTCTCAGACTAAGCCCCTCTTTTCCTCAGCTTCCCCTCCCCAACCTCATCCCAACTCGCTCCCTTTGCTCTACCCCATTCCCTGACCCACGATCAATCAATCGTATTTATTGAGCGCTTACTGTGTGCAGAGCACTGGACTAAGCGCTTGGGAAGTACAAGTCAGCAACACATAGAGACAGTCCCTACCCAACAGCGGGCTCACAGTCTAGAAGGGGGAGACAGAGAACAAAACCAAACATATTAACAAAATAAAATAAATAGAATAGATATGTACAAGATAAATAGAGTAATAAATATGTACAAACATATATCCATATATACAGGTGCTGCGGGGAAGGGAAGGAGGTAAAATGGAGGGGATGGAGAGGGGGACGAGGGGGCGAGGAAATGCCCCACAGCATTTGCGTATATATGTACATATCTATAATGCCTGTTTTACTTGTTCTGATGTGCATATATATATATATCTAATTCTATTTATTTCTATTGATGCTATTGATGCCTGTTTACTTCTTTTGATGTCTATTTTCCCCCTTCTAGATTGTGAACCCGTTATGGGCAGGGACTGTCTCTCTTTGTTGCTGAATTGTACTTTCTAGGCGCTTAATACAGTGCTCTGCATACAGTAGGCACTCAGTAAATAGGACTGAATGACTGAATGAATAGGGTCGAAGTAAGAGGCAGGATGCACTGCTTGAGGAGGAATAGCATCGTTTCAGATGTCTTCTCACATTGTTTCTACTACCTTTGAGTAGATAATAATAATAATAATGATAGCATTTATTAAACGCTTACTATGTACAAAGCACTGTTCTAAGCACTGGGGAGGTTACAAGGCGATCAAGTTGTCCCATGGGGGTGCTCACAGTCTTAATCCCCATTTTACAGATGAGGGAACTGAGGCACAGAGAAGTATATATGTATATACCTATATATATACAGTATATACATATACTGTATATATGTATATACCTGTATATATGTATATATGTTTGTACATATTTATTACTCTATTTATTTTACCTGTACATATCTATTCTATTTATTTTATTTTGTTAGTATGTTTGGTTTTGTTCTCTGTCTCCCCCTTTTAGACTGTGAGCCCACTGTTGGGTAGGGACTGTCTCTATATGTTGCCAACTTGTACTTCCCAAGCGCTTAGTACAGTGCTCTGCACACAGTAAGTGCTCAATAAATATGATTGATTGATTGATTGATTGATTAAGTGACTTGCCTAAAGTCACACAGCTGGTAAGTGGTGGAGCCGGGATTTGAACCCATGACCTCTGACTCCAAAGCCCGGGCTCTTTCCACTGAGTCACGTCTGAATCAATCAATCGTACTTATTGGGCGCTTATGGTATGCAGAGCACTCTACTAAGCACTTGGAAGAGTACAGTGTAATATGGTTGGGAGATACGTTCCCTGCCAAAAAGGTCCTTAAATCACCCCCCAAAGGGGATTCAATTCTGGGTCTATGGACAAACCCACTTCCTTGTTCTCTCACTTTAAGTTGGGACTGGGCGGGCCTCATCATCAATCGTATTTATTGAGCGCTTACTATGTGCAGAGCACTGTACTAAGCGCTTGGGAAGTACAAATTGGCAACATACAGAGACAGTCCCTACCCAACAGTGGGCTCACAGTCTAAAAGGGGGAGACAGAGAACAAAACCAAACATACTAACAAAATAAAATAAATAGGATAGAAATGTACAAGTAAATAGAGTAATAAATATGTACAAACATATATACATATATACAGGTAATCTGCCTCAGGCAGATATGAATTCCTGCCTATGCATAAAACCACTTCTCGCTGCCAGTCCAAGTGGATCCGAGAACAGAACGGTGAATCAAGCCCGGAACATAAAACGAGCCGAGCGACACTCCCAACTTTCCCAGTATCTCTTCTCTATCAGAGTTGTTCCGAGGATCAGGCAGAGCTCCGAAAAACGTCATTATCGCTTTTTTCCGAGGTGGGGTCCCGCAGAGAAGGTAGCTGTACCCAAAAGAGACAGACGCGGGGAAAGAAAAGCAGGGATGCTGGTAGATATTCTTTCGGCTATTCCCATAAATGTATTATCACAGTCGGGTGACAATTTTATTTTTGTTATTGAGGGGGTAAGCTTTGGCCGGAAAATGCTGGCAAGGCTCCCTGAACTGCTCGGGACGTGGAATTACCAAAGAACGTGCTCCATTAAATTTGTGGCATCGTCATCCGGCAAAATTTCAATCACTCCCTCTTGAGCTACGAGGACGGACAGGATTTCCTGAGACAGTTTTGGGTGGCCGTTGGCTAAACAGGCGTCTGCGATTTCCTTCCACCCTTCTACCATGCAGACGGTATCCCTTAACATAATCTCCTCCAGGGAACCTGAGGGACAAAAAAATAAGAGAACGTGGCCCATGTTCGTTTGTGTTTATGAAGCGCTTACTGTGCGCGGAGCACCGTCCTTATCGCTTGGGAAAGTACAATACAACAATAAATAGTGACGTTCCCTACCCACAACGAGCTCGCAGTCTTAGAACAGTGTTTTGCACATAGTAAGCGCTTAATAAATGTCATCATTATTATTATTATTAGAAGGGGGAGTCTATAAGTACCTGTGTGTGTGTGTACTTAATAAATAATAATAATAATAATGGTATTTGTTAAGTGCTTACTATGTGCAAAGCACTGTTCTAAGCTCTGGGGAGGTTACAAGGTGATCAGGTCGTCCCACAAGGGGCTCACAGTTTTAATCCCCATTTTACAGATGAGGTAACTGAGGCCCAGAGAAGTTAAGTGACTTGCCCAAATTCACATAGCTGACAGCTGGCGGGGCCGGGATTTGAACCCATGACCTCTCCCCCCATCTTACCTCCTTTCCTTCCCCACAGCACCTGTATATATGTATATATGTTTGTACATATTTATTACTCTACTTATTTATTTATTTTACTTGCAGATTTCTATTTATTTTGCTAGTATATTTGGTTTTGTTCTCTGCCTCCCCCTTTGATACTGTGAGCCCACTGCTGGGTAGGGACTGTCTCTATATGTTGCCAATTTGTACTTCCCAAGCGCTTAGTACAGTGCTCCGCACATAGTAAGCGCTCAATAAATACGATTGATGATGACGATGAGGTAGCTGTGGCTCGAGGTGGGACCCTCAAGGCGGCTCTCTCCCCTGCCAACTGTAGTATGACCAAGGCCAAACCTCCCCAGCTTGTCAACAAGGGGGTCAAGTGGGATGGATTCATAAGCCCCACTGCACGCAGGGTAGGCTACCCCTATTACTCCCCTTTATTTAGGAGACCCCCTCATCTGTCATGGCTTAGACTTATAATATTTTCTCACCCTCCACATACATGCCCTTGCACGTTTTCTCTTCTCAATCCTGTACAGCTCCGTTACACAAACTTTCCAAGTTTAGCAAGTGGGAGCTTCAGTCAGACGCACCCATCTACCTCGCGCCTCTCTCCCCCCGTGAGAGGGGTGCTTTCTTCACGCTGCTTTTCTGCTGGCTTCCCCAAATCCCTGATCTGATCCTCCTCCAGGAGGCCTTCCCAGACTGAGCCCCTTCCTTCCTCTCCCCCTCGTCCCCCTCTCCATCCCCCCCATCTTACCTCCTTCCCTTCCCCACAGCACCTGTATATATGTCTGTACATATTTTTTACTCTATTTATTTATTTACTTATTTTATTTGTACATATCTATTCTATTTATTTTATTTCGTTAGTATGTTTGGTTTTGTTCTCTGTCTCCCCCTTTTAGACTGTGAGCCCACTGTTGGGTAGGGACTGTGTCTATATGTTGCCAATTTGTACTTCCCAAGCGCTTAGTACAGTGCTCTGCACGTAGTAAGCGCTCAATAAATACGATTGATGATGATGACGATGATCTGACAAAAGTTTTGGACCTCTGGCTAGCAGGCTGGAAGATAAAAACCTGAGTTTACCAACTCCTGAAAGCTTGCTCTAGCTCAACAGAAGGCGGCCATGCTTAGGAGGTCCTTGGGGCCTAAGAAGACACCCCAAGAAAGCATAAACCCCAATCCAACCACTGTTCCATCCTTCCTCTCTGCTTTAAAAAAGCATAGGGAGGAAGAACTCATCCGAAGAGGAAGGAGGTGGCCACAGAAGGGAAAGCGGGGGCGAATCACCCATGTCGGCACCTCCTCTTCAGGGATGAATTGAGAAGCAGTGTGGCTTAGTGGAAAGAGCCAGGGTTTGGGAGTCGGAGGTCGGGGGTTCCTAATCCCGGCTCCGCCACTTATCAAATGTGTGACTTTGGGCAAGTGACTTCACTTCTCTGTGCCTCAGTGACCTCCTCTGTAAAATGGGGATGAAGACTGTGAGCCACCCCGTGGGACAACTTGATTACTTGGTACCTGTCTCAGCGGTTAGAACAGTGACGGGCATAAAGTAAGCACTTAACACATACTATTATTATTATTATTGTGAATTTAAAACTCCCTCTGTTGGTACCTAATTTAGGTACCCCTTTTAGTTTCCCCTTTTAGACTGTAAGCCCACTGTTGGGTAGGGACTGTCTCTATGTGTTGCCAATTTGTACTTCCCAAGCGCTTAGTACAGTGCTCTGCACATAGTAAGCGCTCAATAAATACGATTGATGATGATCATGATGATACCTAATCTGGGCCGGACCACGGGTGCTAAAATTCCTAACGAAACCCTCAGGGGGAAGGAGTCCAAAATCCACACTAAACGCGGCTGGTGTAACTCTGCTTGACTGGTGACTGTCCTAATTCACTTTCAATCCCCTGAACGATCCAACACAAAGAACTGTTTATCGGACTTACTTTTTCCACCCGCAGATACTTCTAGGAGAACCTGAAATCCCAATTTTTTCAGCTCACTAGAGAGAAGGATGAGAATAACAAGGCCGAAAGACAGTGCTCCTTGTTTCCCATTCCTCCCTTGAGTCAGGCATTTAACTAATTCGATGCTCGGGCAGTTCTTGATTAGGAATATGAAGTCATCTAAAGGCAAGAGATAAAATAATTTGTTTTCCCAAATTAAGTGACACTTTGACGATTACAAAGTTAGAACGCAAGATCCTGAAAGCCCCTCAGTCTTTTTTACAAGCCATTCTCCGGTCTGCTCAACACTTACTGTACAAACTAAACTTGAATCGATGATGACAGTGGTGACTAAATGAAAAACGAGAGTTTGCAAAAGTTATTAAACGGGCTCATGTTGCAATTCAACTCTATACCTTTGGCTGTATGTTAAGGGGCAAGAAACCACAAATCCAAGCATGGTTTCCATTTTAAAATCAGTAAGGCCCATTGCTACACGTTTTTCTTTCGTTTTTAAAAGTATTGGCAATTAAACACGAAGTCTGCTGAAGAAAGCTTTTCACAGCTACCACTGAGTCACGTACGGACGGCCTTCTATAAAATGCATTCTCTTCACGTAAATACCAACTCTTCTATTGTGTTTACTACAGTGCTCTCCACATAGCACTCAAAAAATACCAACGGTGAAGAAACACAATACAGACTGGAACTCATTATAGGAAATACACACTGATTCAGTTGTTTATAATAAATACGGCTGAGCACCTAATAATTCAGTCAGAATACTGAATCACAGAGTCTATTATAACCTAGAATCATTTTCCGAGAAGTGACTGAAGTTCCATTTTTTGAATCACTACACTGAATTAAGCATGTCACAGAAGATTAAATTATACGGTTCAACACATGTGGGAAGCAGACCAAATTTTTACTTTCCAATTCTACGTACACCAATTGTTGCATTTCTGAGCGGCCTGATTCATTTTTGACCTAAGTAAACTTTGGAAACTAAGAGTTGATGGTTTAAATCCCGAGTGATATCACGTCTTTTACCTCTAGAAATAGGATACATCTGCACTTTAAATTGTATTAGTGCCCTTGACAGGCATGAGTAACAGTGAGGAAAGTTATGACACTTATCAATAAGAAACGTGGGGAGATCCCAAAAGTAGCTTCTATCTTTCATGTTTACTTTTCTTGTGTTAATATCCTCATCTTATTCTCTAGCCCTAGATGAAAGATTAAGAGGACTTCAGTGAAAACATCAGGATCTTGAACTAAATCAATTCGGAGGTCAAATATCAAGAATAATCATTCGGTGTTTAGCAAGAATCTCCTTAGTGGTATTAAACAAATATTATAATAACGCATCACAATGTCTAATTTTTTATGGTATTTGTTAAGTGCTTACTATGTTTTCGGTACTGTACTAAGCACTGGGGTAACTACAAGCTAATCAGACTGGACAAAATCCATGTCCCATATGGGGTTCATGTCTTACTAATCCACAGTTTACAGATGAGGCAACTGAGGCACTGAGAAATTAAGTGATTTGCCCAATGTCACACAGCAGACAGGTGGTGGAGCTGAGATTAGAACCCAGGTCCTCCTGACTCCCAGCCCGTGTTTTGAATATTTATTTATTTATTTGTTTATTTTACTTGTACATATCTATTCTATTTATTTTATTTTGTTAGTATGTTTGGTTTTGTCCTCTGTCTCCCCCTTTTAGACTGTGAGCCCACTGCTGGGTAGGGACTGTCCCTATATGTTGCCAACTTGGACTTCCCAAGCGCTTAGTACAGTGCTCTGCACACAGTAAGCGCTCAATAAATACGATTGATGATGATGATGACGAATAATGATGGTGGCTGGCACATATTAAGCATTTAACAAATATCATTTTTTAAAAAGTGCTTATTAAGTACTTGCAAGGTGCCAAGCGCTGTTCAAAATGCAGATTCAAGCCCATCAAAAGGAACATATTTGGCACATACAATCTAAGATTGGGGGAGAATGAGTATCTTCCTCCCATTATACAGATGAGGAAATTAGGGCTCGGCTTCTTTGAGTGACTAACCCAAGGACACATGACAGCCAGTGGCAGTGCGGAGACTAGGCACCGAGCTCTTTCCACTAGGTCACGAGAAAAGCAGAAGCAGTTCAGCTTCCTGAGGTGAGCCGCTCTACGACTGAATGATATTGCATATTTTCAGCCTATGAAAATTATGCAGGCAAGGGGTAGGACCTGTGATGCAATTAATACCAGGAAAATGAGCTTTTCTAGCTAGAAAAACATCTGCATTTATTTATGCCTTGACATTCAGCCAAGGGTCTACAGCATTACGATGCCAACTTTCTGATACGTAAGTCAATCAATCAATCAATCATATTTATTGAGCACTTTTTATGTGCAGAGCACTATAAAATACACCGGCGTTAGCTCACACAAGGGGTAGGACCTGTGATGCAATTAATACCACGAAAATGAGCTTTTCTAGCTAGAAAAACATCTGCATTTATTTATGCCTTGACATTGAGCCAAGGGTCTACAGCATTACAATGCCAACTTTCTGATACGTAAGTCAAATCAATCAATCAATCGTATTTATTGAGCACTTTTTATGTGCAGAGCACTATAAAATACACCGGCGTTAGCTCACACAAGGGGTAGGACCTGTGATGCAATTAATACCACGAAAATGAGCTTTTCTAGCTAGAAAAACATCTGCATTTATTTATGCCTTGACATTGAGCCAAGGGTCTACAGCATTACAATGCCAACTTTCTGATACGTAAGTCAAATCAATCAATCGTATTTATTGAGCGCTTTTTATGTGCAGAGCATTTTAAAATACACCGGCGTTAGCTCACACATTCCCTCACTACAGATTACGTCTGGAATATGATGACCGCTGAAATAGAAATGAAAATGAAAGGCAACTTATTGTTTCCTCACGAGGAGTCTGGAATCATCATCATCATCAATCGTATTTATTGAGCGCTTACCATGTGCAGAGCACTGTACTAAGCACTTGGGAAGTACAAATTGGCAACATATAGAGACAGTCCCTGCCCAACAGTGGGCTCACAGTCTAAAAGGGGGAGACAGAGAACAAAACCAAACATACTAACAAAATAAAATAAATAGAACAGATATGTACAAGTAAAATAAATAAATAGAGTAATAAATATGTACCAACATATTTACAGGTGCTGTGGGGAAGGGAAGGAGGTAAGATGGGGGGGATGGAGAGGGGGACGAGGGGGAGATGAAGGAAGGGGCTCAGTCTGGGAAGGCCTGGAATATGATTAGCGCTGAAATATAACTGAAAATGAATGAAAGTGTGCAAATTTATTGGGTGGATAGTTGGGTGTCTTCATAATTATTTCCTTTTACGACTATAAGGGTATCGGCACTACTCTCGTGGTTCTTTAAGAGGGATGATCGTGGTAGAGCTGAGGGCACTTGAAAACATCATACGCTATTTAGGAAATCAGTTCAACTGGATTATTTATTTTATGAACATTATTTGCTTGTGAATTTATAACGCATTTCTTAAAGGCAGAATCCAAAGAATCGCTCTCTGCCTTCTAACCCCGCAAGACAAATCCAGCAGGATGCAAAAGCTAACCTGGGGCCCGACACGTGTCTATTTACCTAAAGAGAAATTCTGGACTTGCTGTATATATTTCACGGCTCCATAGATTTGGCCCTGTTTGCACATGCAAAGGGCGGCTTTCCTGGGCACCGCGCATTCACTGTAGACGATCTGAGCTAGAGCCAGACACTTGGCCCTGTTGTAGAGATTGTGCGCTTCGTAATTGTAAATCACGTCTCCGGTTTCTTCAGAAAACGTCAGCCTGGAGCAAACAGGTCGACAGAGCACCCGTCGTTATTACCCATTATAAAGGATTTTCGTGAGTGGGAAAGGTGTGGAAATATTTTACCATCCTGACTTTCCCAGGCCTAAAATGGGGTGTGGTACCTTCACATCATCATCAATCGTACTTATTATCATCGTCATCATCATCAATCGTATTTATTGAGCGCTTACTATGTGCAGAGCACTGTACTAAGCGCTTGGGAAGTACAAATTGGCAACATATAGAGACAGTCCCTACCCAACAGTGGGCTCACAGTCTAGAAGGGGGAGACAGAGAACAAAACCAAACATACTAACAAAATAAAATAAATAGAATAGACATGTACAAAATAAATAAATAAATAAATAAATAGAGTAATCATCATCATCAATCATCATCAATCGTATTTATTGAGCGCTTACTATGTGCAGAGCACTGGACTAAGCGCTTGGGAAGTACAAATTGGCAACATATAGAGACAGTCCCTACCCAACAGTGGGCTCACAGTCTAGAAGGGGGAGACAGAGAACAAAACCAAACATACTAACAAAATAAAATAAATAGAATAGATATGTACAAAATAAATAAATAAATAGAGTAATAAATATGTACAAACATATATACATATATACAGGTGCTGTGGGGAAGGGAAGGAGGTAAGATGGGGGGGTGGAGAGGGGGACGAGGGGGAGAGGAAGGAAGGGGCTTATTGAGCGCTTACTATGTGCAGAGCACTGTACTAAGCGCTTAGGCATGCTGGTTGGACTCACCTAACTAGTACAGTACCCGTACCATAAGTAACTTAAAGAAATAAGAGCTGCTTTTCTTTCAGGGGAGGAAATTTGTGGAAGGTCATGCTTTCCCTTCCCAAAATGAGCCAGAAGGTTTTCACAACTTGGGGAAAGGGCTCCAGGGCCCAGAAGTGGTTCTCCCTCATGCAACTTCCATCTTTTTCTCAGGTTTCTCATTTTTTCATGGAAGTTGCTAAGTGCTTACAGTGTGCCAGGCGTGCTCTTAGACTGTGAGCCCAATGTTGGGTAGGGACTGTCTCTATATGTTGCCAATTTGTACTTCCCAAGCGCTTAGTACAGTGCTCTGCACATAGTAAGCGCTCAATAAATATGATTGATTGATTGATTGCTCTGAGTGCTGGGATAGATACAAGCTAATCGGGTTGGACCCAGTCCATGTCCCACATGGGGCTCACGTTATCAATAACGATGGCATTTATGAAGTACTTACTAGGTGCAAAGCACTGTTCTAAGCACTGGGGAGGTTACAAGGTGATTAGGTTGTCCCAAGGGGGGCTCACAGTCCTAATCACAGTCCTTGTGAGAAGCAGCGTGGCTCAGTGGAAAGAGCCCGGGCTTTGGAGTCAGAGGTCATGGGTTCCAATCCCGGCTCCGCCAACTGTCAGCTGTGTGACTTTGGGCAAGTCACTTCACTTCCCTGGGCCTCAGTTACCTCAACTGTAAAATGGGGAACAAGACTGTGAGCCCCCAGTGGGACAACCTGATCACCTTGTGCCCTCCCCAGCGCTTAGAACAGTGCTTTGCACATAAGTGCTTAATAAATGCCATTATTATTATTATTATTATTATTATTAATCAGTCCTTCCCAGACTGAACCCCCTCTTTCCTCTCCCCCTCCCCATCCCCCCCCACCCTACCTCCTTCCCCTCCCCACAGCACCTGTATATATGTTTGGACAGATTTATTACTCTCTTTATTTTACTTGTACATATTTACTATTCTATTTATTTTGTTAATGATGTGCATCTAGCTTGACTTCTATTTAGTCTGATGACTTGACACCCGTCCACATGTTTTGTTTTGTTGTCTGTCTCCCCCTTCTAGACTGTGAGCCCGCTGTTGGGTAGGGACCGTCTCTAGATGTTGCCGACTTGTACTTCCCAAGCGCTTAGTATAGTGCTCTGAACACAGTAAGCGCTGAATAAATACGACTGGCTGACTGACTGAATAATCCCCATTTTACAGATGAGGTAACTGAGGCCCAGGGAAGCTCAGTGACTTGCCCAAGCCCAGGTAGTGGATGAGCGGCGGAGTCGGGAGTAGGACCCAGATCCTTCTAACTTCTACGCTCATACTCAATCCATTAGGCGGGCTGAGTTAGGATGCCATGCCTGTCTTCTCCCTTTCCATGCTGCCAACGGACATCAATCAATCAATCAATCAATCAATCAATCAATCGTATTTATTGAGCGCTTACTGTGTGCAGAGCACTGTACTAAGCGCTTGGGAAGTACAAGTTGGCAACATATAGAGACGGTCCCTACCCAACAGTGGGCTCACAGTCTAAAAAGGGGGAGACAGAGAACAAAACCAAACATACTAACAAAATAAAATAAATAGAATAGATATGTACAAGTAAAATAAATAAATAAATAAATAGAGTAATAAATATGTACGAACATATATACATATATACAGGTACTGTGGGGAAGGGAAGGAGGTAAGATGGGGGGATGGAGAGGGGGACGAGGGGAAGAGGAAGGAAGAAATCAGACATCAGACAAGGATTACTTTTCAAGTAGCGGTGATGATGATATTTCTGGCATTTATTTACCGTTTATTACATACTACCGGGTTGAACTCTAGGGTCAATACAAGACCATCAGATCAGACACAGTCCTTGCCCCACTTGAGGCTCACAATCTAAGAGGCAGTGAGAGCAGAAATCGTATGTCCATTTTACATGGGAGGAAACTGAGGCCCAGAGAGGTTCAGGGACTTATCCAAAATTGCACAGCTGGCCAGTGGCACAACTGAAACTAGAAAGTGGCTCTCCTAACTCCTAGATCCGTAACCTTTCCACTAGGTCACGCAACCTCCTTTTTTTCCCCAAGTAATTTCTGAGAGAGAGGAATACGTTCTACTTGATTTTCCCAGAAATCCTCCCTGGAAACCGTCAGGAGGGATGCTTTAGGAACTGCACTCTTTCCACTTCTAATATAATAATAATGATGGCATTTGTTAAGCACTTACTATGTACAGTCTTTTAGACTGTGAGCCCACTGTTGGGTAGGGACTGTCTCTATATGTTGCCAATTTGTACTTCCCAAGCGCTTAGTACAGTGCTCTGCACATAGTAAGCGCTCAATAAATATGATTGATGATGATGATGATGATGTACAAAGCACTGTTCTAAGCGCTGGGGGGGGGGTACAAGGTAATCAGGGTGTCCCACAGGGGGCTCACAGGCTTCATCCCCATTTTACAGATGAGGGAACTGAGGCCCGGAGAAGTGAAGTGACTTGCCCAAAGTCACACAGCTGACAATTGGCGGAGCCGGGATTTGAACCCATGACCTCTGACTCCAAAGCCCGGGCTCTTTCCACTGAGCTATGCTGCTTCTTCTAATCTCCTGCTCCACTCAGGCAGCATCCTCTATTACAACTAATTCCACTTGTGCGCGGGCAGAAACATTGGGAAATCCCTTCTATTTCCATTTCCAGGTGATGACGATGATGATGATGATGGTGGCATCTGTTAAGCGCTTACTGTGTGCCCACCACTGTTCTAAGTGCTGGGGTAGATACAAGGCAATCAAATTGTGCACAGTCCCTGCCCCACATGGGGCTCACAGCATCAATCCCCATTTTACAGATGAGGTAACTGAGGCGCAGAGAAGTGAAGTGACTTGCCCAAGGTCACACAGCCGACAAGTGGCAGAGCCGGGATTAGAACCCAGGTCCTTATGACTCCCGGGCCCCATAGCTCCAGGTCTTTCTGAAAATTTGGACTGAGGGCCTGGGAGTCAGAAGGACCTGAGTTCGAATCCCGGCTCCACCACATGTCTGCTGTTTGACCTTGGGCAAATCACTCAGCTTCTCTGTTCCTCAGTTACCTCATCTGTAAAAAAAAAAATGAGGATTAAGAGTGTGAGCCCCATTTGGGACAGGGACTGTGTCCAATCTGATTAACTTGTATCTGCCCCAGTGCTTAGATCAATCAATCAATCAATCAATCAATCAATCGTATTTATTGAGCGCTTACTGTGTGCAGAGCACTGTACTAAGCGCTTGGGAAGTCCAAGTTGGCAACATCTAGAGACAGTCCCTACCCAACAGTGGGCTCACAGTCTAAAAGGGGGGAAACAGACAACAAAATATGCATTCCCTGTCCACAATGAGTTCACAAGGGAAAGAGAAAATATTTCTAATTGACAACTTACCCGTGCTCACATGCAAAATTAAAACTTAAAATAAATTACAAAAGAAACTATTATTCATATACGAATGATCAGATTGCAGAATTAGGCAATCTTCTGGACTGCATCAATCTAATTGATTTGTTGGCTTTGTGGGCAGCTTTTCTCTCTTACTAATCAATCAATCAGTCAATCGTATTTATTGAGCGCTTACTGTGTGCAGAGCACTGGACTAAGCGCTTGGGAAGTCCAAGTTGGCAACATATGGAGACAGTCCCTACCCAACAGTGGGCTCACAGTCTAAAAGGGGGAGACAGAGAACAAAACCAAACATACTAACAAAATAAAATAAATAGAATAGATATGTACAAGTAAAATAGAGTAATAAATATGTACAAACATATATACATAGCAAAACCAAACATACTAACAAAATAAAATAAATAGAATAGATATGTACAAGTAAAATAGAGTAATAAATATGTACAAACATATATACATAGATCAGTGCTTGGCACACAGTAAGCGCTTAACAAGTACCATAATTATTATTAGAAGTACTATCCTTTCTTTCCTTTAAATGCGGATTCTCCGGGAACCTTCTCCAGGAAGCTTTCCCTGATAAACTCCACCCATTTTCCCAACCCCTCTGTGATGCAATCTTGTAATGAATCTATCTCAACACACTTCTATCCCCTTCATGTTTCCCTTACAAACATATATACATAGATCAGTGCTTGGCACACAGTAAGTGCTTAACAAGTACCATAATTATTATTAGAAGTACTATCCTTTCTTTCCTTTAAATGCAGATTCTCCGGGAACCTTCTCCAGGAAGCTTTCCCTGATAAACCCCACCCATTTTCCCAACCCCTCTGTGATGCAATCTTGTAATGAATCTATCTCAACACACTTCTATCCCCTTCATGTTTCCCTTACAAACATATATACATAGATCAGTGCTTGGCACACAGTAAGTGCTTAACAAGTACCATAATTATTATTAGAAGTACTATCCTTTCTTTCCTTTAAATGCGGATTCTCCGGGAACCTTCTCCAGGAAGCTTTCCCTGATAAACCCCACCCATTTTCCCAACCCCTCTGTGATGCAATCTTGCAATGAATCTATCTCAACACACTTCTATCCCCTTCATGTTTCCCTTACAAACATATATACATAGATCAGTGCTTGGCACACAGTAAGCGCTTAACAAGTACCATAATTATTATTAGAAGTACTATCCTTTCTTTCCTTTAAATGTGGATTCTCCGGGAACCTTCTCCAGGAAGCTTTCCCTGATAAACCCCACCCATTTTCCCAACCCCTCTGTGATGCAATCTTGTAATGAATCTATCTCAACACACTTCTATCCCCTTCATGTTTCCCTTACAAACATATATACATAGATCAGTGCTTGGCACACAGTAAGCGCTTAACAAGTACCATAATTATTATTAGAAGTACTATCCTTTCTTTCCTTTAAATGTGGATTCTCCGGGAACCTTCTCCAGGAAGCTTTCCCTGATAAACTCCCCCCATTTTCCCAACCCCTCTGTGATGCTATCTTGTAATGAATCTACCTCAACACACTTCTATCCCCTTCATGTTTCCCTTACTGGTTTATGCTGTGGGCAATATCTAGTCTCCAATATACACCCCTAACAATCGAATACCCCCCATCCTACCTCCTTCCCTTCCCCACAGCACCTGTATATATGTATATATGGTTGTACATATTTATTACCCTATTTATTTATTTTACTTGTACGTATCTATCCTATTTATTTTATTGGTATGTTTGGTTTTGTTCTCTGTCTCCCCCTTTTAGACTGTGAGCCCACTGTTGGGTAGGGACTGTCTCTATGTGTTGCCAATTTGTACTTCCCAAGCGCTTAGTACAGTGCTCTGCACATAGTAAGCGCTCAATAAATACGATTGATGATGATGAATACACCGCCGCTCTACTTGTGACTATTCAGTAAAGTTCTGTTGACCAATCAAATGATGGGAAGAGGGGGTGCAAGCTACACTTCAGCGTGTCCTGTTCTTCATGGGAAGTGAGCCTTCTTAGATAACTCATCATTTAAGAACTCCACGAGACCAGCTCTCGCCGGCACGTTAAAATCTTTGCTTACCTTTGCTGAGTAACCCAGTGTATAACGAGGTCTAACCGTTTCTCAGAGAGCGCACATTTAATTCCTTCTAGCGTCAAGACGGCATCGACAGGGCGTTTGACCGCGCGGCTCGTGCTAAAGAGTGCCTCGAAAAATAGCAGTAACGGGAGAACCTCCCCTTTCGGTTTGCCAACACCTGCAGAAAGACAAGTCACCCATCAGAAGGCTTTGGACAATACTCTGCTTTCGAAGTACTTTAGATTTCCCATTTTTGGGCCAGTGTCTCTTTCTCTTTTCATTTTTAGTAGCAATTCTTACACTCTAACAACGTCTAAACGGCTCACATTGTGGATTATCATCTCTAAATGGAGACAGCAAATCTCGAACGTGTTGATCAATCAGTCAATCGTATTTACTGAGCGCTTACAGAGTGCAGAGCACTGGACTGAGCGCTTGGGAAGTACAAGTTGGCAACATATAGAGACGGTCCCTACCCAACGGTGGGCTCACAGTCTAAAAGGGGGAGACAGAGAACAAAACCAAACATACTAACAAAATAAAATAAATAGAATTGATATGTACAGGTAAAATAAATGGAGTAATAAATATGTACAAACATATATACATATATACAGGTGCTGTGGGGAAGGGAAGGAGGTGGCATGAGGGGATGGAGAGGGGGACGAGGGGGACAGGAAGGAAGGGGCTCAGTGTGGGAAGGCCTCCTGGAGGAGGTGAGCTCTCAGTAGGGCCTTGAAGGGAGGAAGAGAGCTAGCTTGGCGGATGGGCAGAGGGATTGGGGGCATTCCAGGCCTGGGGGAGGACGTGGGCCGGGGGTCGATGGGGGGACGGGCGAGAACGAGGTACGGTGAGGAGATTAGTGGCGGAGGAGCGGAGGGTGCGGGCTGGGCTGGAGAAGGACAGAAGGGAGGGGAGGGAGGAGGGGACGAGGTGATGGACAGCCTTGAAGCCCAGGGTGAGGAGTTTCTGCCTTATGCGCAGAATCAGGCAGATGATGATATTAGCTCCTAATGATGATGATATTAGCTCCTAATGGTTTTATTGAGCTCTTACCGTGTGCAGATCTCTGTACTATCTCTGTACTATCAAGCAGAAACTCCTCACCCTGGGCTTCCAGGCTGTCCATCACCTTGCCCCCTCCTACCTCCCCTCCCTTCTGTCCTTCTCCAGCCCAGCCCGCACCCTCCGCTCCTCCACCGCTGATCTCCTCCCCGTACCTCGCTCTCGCCTGTCCCGTCGTCGACCCCCGGCCCACGTCCTTCCCCTGGCCTGGAATGCCCTCCCTCCGCACATCCACCAAGCTAGCTCTCTTTCTCCCTTCAAAGCCCTACAGAGAGCTCACCTCCTCCAGGAGGCCTTCCCAGACTAAGCCCCCTTTTTCCTCTCCTCATCCCCCTTTTAGACTGTGAGCCCACTGCTGGGTAGGGACTGTCTCTGTATGTTACCAACTTGTACTTCCCAAGCGCTTAGTCCAGTGCTCTGCACACAGTAAGCGCTCAATAAATACGATTGATGATGATGATGATCCCCTCCCCATCACCCCCTGCCCAGCCTCCTTCCCCACTCCACAGCACTTGTATATATTTGTACATATTACTCTATTTTACTTGTAGATATTTACTATTCTATTTATTTTATTAATGAGGTGCATCTAGCTATAATTCTATTTATTCTGACGGTTTTGACACCTGTCTACATGTTTTGTTTTGTTGTCTGTCTCCCCCTTCTAGCCTGTGAGCCCGTTGTTGGGTAGGGACTGTCTCTATATGTTGTCGACTTGTACTTCCCAAGCGCTTAGTCCAGTGCTCTGCACACAGTCAGCGCTCAATAAATATCACTGACTGACTGACTGACTGAATGAATACTAAGCACTTGGAAAGTATAAGCAGCGTGGCTCAGTGGAAAGAGCATGGGCTTGGGAGTCAGAGGTCATGGGTTCTAATCCCGGCTCCACCACTTGTTAGCTGTATGACTTTGGGCAAGTCACTTCACTTCTCTGGGCCTCAGTTCCCTCATCTGTAAAATGGGGATGAAGACTGTGAGCCCCACATGGGACAACCTGATCACCTTGCATCCCCCCAGTGCTTAGAACAGTGCTTGGCACATAGTAAGTGCTTAACAAATACCAGCATTATTATTATTATTATTATTATTATTATTATCATCATCATCATTATTATTATTATTATTATTATTATTTGCAACGATCCCTCCCGGGGTTTCCTAAAACTGAGCTACATTTTACAGTCACTCAAGATCCAGGTTGAGTTTCCCCTTCAGCAATGCTGCACACACATAGTAAATGCTTAACAAATACCAGCATTATTATTATTATTATTATTATTATTATTATTATTTGCAAGGATCCCTCCCGGGTTTCCTAAAACTGAGCTACGTTTTACAGTCACTCAAGATCCAGTCTGAGTTTCCCCTTCAGCACTGCTGCACACACCCAGAAATAGTGACAACAACACTGGTGTTAAATCAGTGTGAAGAATTCAATTTGACAGTCAGACAACTGACTGGAATTTGTTAAGCGCTTACTATGTGCAAAGCCCTGTATTAAATGGTAGAGTAGACGTAAGATAAGCAGGTGGGACACAGTCCCTGTCCTACGTCCTGTCTTTTAGACTGTGAGCCCACTGTTGGGTAGGGACCGTCTCTCTATGTTGCCAACTTGTACTTCCCAAGCGCTTAGTACAGTGCTCTGCACACAGTAAGCGCTCAATAAATACGATTGATGATGATGATGTGGGGCTGACAGGCTAAGCAAAAGTGAGAAATCCCCATTTCGAAGATGAGGAAGCTGAGGCACAGAGAAGAGGCGGCACTTGCCAAGTTGACACAGCAGCAGGGTCAGGATTAGAACCCAGGTCCACTGACTCCCAAGCCTGTACTCTTCCCATTAGGCCATGCTGCTTCTCCTTTACCAGACTCCGTACACTTTTTACACGTTATTGCTGAAAGCAAATTTTCCTTCTAGAAAAATAGAAAACTAAAGACTAGAAACATCTAGATTAAAGAATTACATTGAAAATACACTCACTTGGTTTATGTACTATTTTATTTACAATGGCTCTCCGCCACTAGTCTGCAAGGTCGTCCTCTAGACTATAAATTCATTATGGGCAGGGAATGTACCTGTTATATCGCTATATTGTACTCTCCCAAGCGTTTAGTATGGTGCACTGTATACAGTAAGCACTCAATAAATCTGACTGAGCAGTTTAGGTTTTATTAAAACTGTTTTATTGTACTCTCCCAAGTGCTTAATACCATGCTCTGCACACAGTATAGTGCTCAATAGATATCACTGATCGACTGATTGTTCAGAAGCAATACTTCAGAAATCTGTCAAAGATCAGGAGGACACAAACAAATGCCAGTACCATCATTAGAACCAGATGACTCACGTTTTTATCACAAATAATAATAATAATAATATTGGTTATGTATTTACCATGTGCTAGACACTTTACTAAGTGCGCAGTAGATGCAAGGCAACTGGGTTGTACTCAGTCCCTGTCCCACACAGGGCTCACGGTTTTAAACTCCATCTAATAGATGGGGTAACTGAGGCACAGAGAAGTAGAGTGACTTGCCCAAGGTCACACAGCAGACTCATAATCAATCGTATTTATTGAGCGCTTACTGTGTGCAGAGCACTGTACTAACCGCTTGGGAAGTACAAGTTGGCGACATCTACAGACAGTCCCTACCCAACAGCGGGCTCACAGTCTAAAAGGGGGGGGACAGAGAACAAAACCAAACATACTAACAAAATAAAATAAATAGATTAGATATGTACAAGTAAAATAAATAGAGTAATAAATATGTACAAACATATATACATATATACAGGTGCTGTGGGGAAGGGAAGGAGGTAAGATGAGGGATAAGACAACAAAAACAGGTGTCCAAATTGTCAGAACCAACAGAATTACGGCTATATCAATCAATCAATTGTATTTATTGAGTGCTTACTGTGTGCAGAGCACTGTACTAAGCGCTTAGGAAGTACAAGTTGGCGACATCTAGAGATGGTCCCTAATGGCAGAGCCGGGATTAGAACCCAGGTCTTCCTGACTCCCAGACTTGGGCTCTATCCATTAGACCACGCTGCTTCCCTATGCAGCTTGAATGCAACTTCAAGACCCCTGGAAGACTTAAGCGTTCCCAGCAAATAATTCCAAATCTAGATTTAAATAATACTTCTGAACCATAAACAAACGCATACCTTTAAATATGTTCATAATCTCTATGTTTCGAAGGATTCCTCTCGGAGAATTTATCGCAAAGAGTGCAGCAACTTCATACTGACCCTGCGAAAACAGCTCATGGAACCTAAGCCGTTCCCATTTTAAACCAGTCCAGTGGGGCAAAGAAGAGAAAAAGAAACCGGTTATGAGGCCAGACGAAGCTCGGGTGCAAACTCTAAAATGTGAGTGAAATCAGTGTATGAGCCAACTGCTCCAGTTACACATTTTTGCTGCTTTAAAGAATCTTAGCGTTACTCAGCCTTTCACTTGAAAACGGAAATCTTTTGACTCCCGGGCACCCTGTCCCCTTTCTTTCCTAACCCCAGCCTTGGATCCTAGGCTAGGATCCCATAATCAATCAATCAATCAATCAATCGTATTTATTGAGCGCTTACTATGTGCAGAGCACTGTACTAAGCGCTTGGGAAGTACAAATTGGCATCACATAGAGACAGTCCCTACCCAACAGTGGGCTCACAGTCTAAAAGGGGGAGACAGAGAACAGAACCAAACATACCAACAAAATAAAATAAGTAGGATAGAAATGTACAAGTAAAATAAATAAATAAATAAATAAACAGAGTAATAAATATGTACAACCATATATACATATATACAGGTGCTGTGGGGAGGGGAAGGCGGTAAGGCGGGGGGATGGAGAGGGGGACGAGGGGGAGAGGAAAGAAGGGGCTCAATCTGGGAAGGCCTCCTGGAGGAGGTGAGCTCTCAGCAGGGCCTTGAAGGGAGGAAGAGAGCTAGCTTGGCGGATGGGCAGAGGGAGGGCATTCCAGGCCCGGGGGATGACGTGGGCCGGGGGTCGATGGCGGGACAGGCGAGAGCGAGGTACAGTGAGGAGATTAGTGGTGGAGGAGCGGAGGGTGCGGGCTGGGCAGTAGAAGGAGAGAAGGGAGGTGAGGTAGGAGGGGGCGAGGTGATGGACAGCCTTGAAGCCCAGGGTGAGGAGTTTCTGCCTGATGCGCAGATTGATCGGTAGCCATTGGAGGTTTTTGAGGAGGGGAGTGATATGTCCAGAGCGTTTCTGGACAAAGATAATCCGGGCAGCAGCATGAAGTATGGATTGAAGTGGAGAGAGACACGAGGATGGGAGATCAGAGAGAAGGCTAGTGCAGTAGTCCAGACGGGATAGGATGAGAGCTTGAATTAGCAGGGTAGCGGTTGGGATGGAGAGGAAAGGGCGGATCTTGGCAATGTTGCGGAGCTGAGACCGGCAGGTTTTGGTGACGGCTTGGATGTGAGGGGTGAATGAGAGAGCGGAGTCGAGGATGACACCAAGGTTGCGGGCTTGTGAGACGGGAAGGATGGTAGTGCCGTCAACAGAGATGGGAAAGTCAGGGAGAGGACAAGGTTTGGGAGGGAAGACAAGGAGCTCAGTCTTCGACATGTTGAGCTTTAGGTGGCGGGCGGACATCCAGATGGAGATGTCCTGAAGGCAGGAGGAGATGCGAGCCTGGAGGGAGGGGGAGAGAGCAGGGGCAGAGATGGAGATCTGGGTGTCATCAGCGTAGAGGTGATAGTTGAAGCCGTGGGAGCGAATGAGGTCACCAAGGGAGTGAGTGTAGATTGAGAACAGAAGGGGACCAAGCACTGAACCTTGGGGAACTCCCACAGTAAGAGGATGGGAGGGGGAGGAGGAGCCTGCAAAAGAGACTGAGAAAGAACGACCGGAGAGATAAGAGGAGAACCAGGAGAGGACGGAGTCTGTGAAGCCAAGGTCAGATAACGTGTTGAGGAGAAGGGGGTGGTCCACAGTGTCAAAGGCAGCTGAGAGGTCGAGGAGGATTAGGACAGAGTATGAGCCGCTGGATTTGGCAAGCAGGAGGTCATTGGTGACCTTTGAGAGGGCAGTTTCCGTGGAATGAAGGGGACGGAAGCCAGACTGGAGGGGGTCGAGGAGAGAGTTGTTGTTGAGGAATTCTAGGCAGCGCGTGTAGACAACTCGTTCAAGGAGTTTGGAAAGGAATGGTAGGAGGGATATGGGACGATAACTAGAAGGTGAGGTGGGGTCAAGAGAGGGTTTTTTTAGGATGGGAGAGACATGGGCATGTTTGAAGGCAGAGGGGAGGGAACCAGTGGAGAGTGAGCGGTTGAAGATGGAAGTTAAGGAGGGGAGAAGGGATGGAGCGAGAGATTTCATAAGATGAGAGGGAATGGGGTCAGAAGCACAGGTGGCCGGAGTAGCACTTGAGAGGAGGGAGGAGAGTTCCTCTGAGGATACCGCTGGGAAGGATGGGAGAGTAGCAGACAGTGTTGAGAGCCGGGGGGTTGGAGAAAGGGGGGAAGAGACTTTGGGGAGGTCGGACCTGATGGATTTAATTTTGTTAATTTTGTTAATTTTGTTAATTTTGTTTCCCATAAGGAAGAGGGGGGATAACGGCAGGCTGATGGATCATCCAGTGTGCCTGAGGATGGGAAGGGAGAGATAAAAGGCTTAGGCAGTGTGGTCCAGTGGAAAGAGCCTGGAAGTAGGGAGTCAGGAGATCCAGGTGTGCGCAGCGTTCTCTCTCATGGATGTGGTCTCACTGCAGCAGTGTCAACTTCAAACCCAAGGACAACTCTAACACTTACATGCTGCAAAGCATTTTGAAAACCCTTAAAAGATAGCTAATTAGTTATCATCATCATCATCAATCGTATTTATTGAGCGCTTACTGTGTGCAGAGCACTGTACTAAGCGCTTGGGAAGTACAAGTTGGCAACCTATAGAGACGGTCCCTACCCAACAGCGAGATGGGAAAGGAGGAGGGAAGGAGATGGGGAAGGAGGAGGGGAAGGAGGAGGAAAGGAGAAGGGAAGGAGATGGGAAAGGAGGAGGGAAGGAAATGGGAAAGGAGGAGGGAAGGAGATGGGGAAGGAGGAGGGAAGGAGAAGGGGAAGGAGGAAGGAAGGAGAAGGGAAAGGAGGAGGGAAGGAGATGGGAAAGGAGGAGGGAAGGAGAAGGGAAAGGAGAAAGGAAGGAGAAAGGAAAGGAGTAGGGAAGGAGATGGGAAAGGAGGAGGGAAGGAGATGGGGAAGGAGGAGGGAAGGAGAAGGGAAAGGAGGAAGGAAGGAGAAAGGAAAGGAGGAGGGAAGGAGATGGGAAAGGAGGAGGGAGTTATCTCCCCTACCCCAGATTTAACAACCTTTGCAGCTCAGAAGCAGGAAGTGTTCTGAGGAGAGGGGAGAATTATTGAATAAAAAGTGGTCCAGAGAAGTACGGTTAATGTTTTTAAACTCCTGTGTGAAAGTTATGAAGTAAAGCAGGAGACTACGTATATGTGAGTGCTTAGCAGAGTGCATGGCACATAGTAAGTGCATAACAAATACCATTAGAAAGTAGGATCCTGAATCTTTCCTCCTATGAATCCCTCTTTCCTCCTAAAAGCGAATAAAGCTCTATTCTTTTCAGCACCAGTCTGGTCTTTTCCCCAATTTTCAGAGAGTCGGTAAAGGAGAAGTACTTTTAAATATCGTTAATTTGATCCACGGACCGACGTTTTAAAATGGTCCATGTAATTATACATGAGCAATGAGTACGATGTTGCAGGTGCGTGTTTTAAACCCAAGGAAGTGGCAGAGTTTTGTCACTTGCCTTTCAATGTAGTCAAGCAAATCTTCAGCTTCTCTAGCCTTGCTCGGATCATCCTCAATTAAGTGGGCAGCATCGTCATCCTCTTGGTCATCTGCAATGTTGGAAACCTCAGAGTGAGACCCATCCACAGGGATGTTGTTTGTTAAGCACCTACTATGTGCCAGGCACTGTTCTAAGCGCTGGGATAGATAAAACACGGGCTGCTCCGGACTCCTGCTCGCTTTATCCTTCCTTCCTCCCTCCTTTCCCATCTCCTTCCCTCCTCCTTCCCCATCTCCTTCCCTCCTCCTTCCCTTCTCCTTTCCTCCTCCTTCCCCATCTCCTTTCCCATCTCCTTCCCTCATCCTTTCCCATCTCCTTCCCCATCTCCTTTCCCATCTCCTTCCCTCCTCCTTTCCCATCTCCTTCCCTCCTCCTTCCCCATCTCCTTTCCCATCTCCTTTCCTCCTCCTTTCCCATCTCTTAGAGACTGTGAGCCCACTGTTGGGTAGGGACCATCTCTATATGTTGCCAACTTGTACTTCCCAAGCGCTTAGTACAGTGCTCTGCATACAGTAAGCGCTCAATACATACGATTGATGATGATGATGATAAAAAGTAAAAGTAAAAACCATCTCCTTTCCCATCTCCTTCCCTCATCCTTTCCCATCTCCTTCCCCATCTCCTTTCCCATCTCCTTCCCTCCTCCTTTCCCATCTCCTTCCCTCCTCCTTCCCCATCTCCTTTCCCATCTCCTTTCCTCCTCCTTTCCCATCTCTTAGAGACTGTGAGCCCACTGTTGGGTAGGGACCATCTCTATATGTTGCCAACTTGTACTTCCCAAGCGCTTAGTACAGTGCTCTGCATACAGTAAGCGCTCAATACATACGATTGATGATGATGATGATAAAAAGTAATCGGGATGGACACAGTTCAGGTCCCACATGAGGCTCACAGTCTTAATCCCCATTTTACAGATGAGGAGGCACAAAAAAAGTGAATTGACTTGCCCAAAGTTGCACAACAGACGTTTATATAAATAAAACACTAGAAAACAACTGCCACTATGGTGGCATTTCACCCTTTTCCCAAAACCCCTAACCTCTAAAACTCCATTTTGAGCCTTCTGAGCCTCCCCCTCACCCAATCCTAGGACTCTCCTCTCCTATTATTCCCTTTATGGCTTCCTTCTTCCTCACCTCCTCTGTTGCCCCTATCACAATTTCGCGCTCTCTCTCTAGGCAGCTGGGTGACCCCGAAGAAGTAACTTAATTTCTCTGGGAGAAGCAGCATGGCCTAGTGGAAAGAGCACGGGACAGGGAGCGGGAGGTCGTGGGTTCTAATCCTGGCTCCGCCACTTGTCTGCTGTGTGACCTTGGGCGAGTCACTTAACTTCTCTGTGCCTCAGTTACCACCTCATCTGTAAAATGGGGTTTAAGATTGTGAGTCCCACATGGGACAACCTGATCACCTTGTATCCTCCCCAGCGCTTAGAACAGTGCTTTGCACATAGTAAGCGCTTAACAAATACCAAAATTATTATTATTCTCTGTGCGTCAGTTACCTCATCTGTAAAATGGGGCTCAAGACTGGGAGCCCCATGAGGGACAAGGGCTGTGTCCAACCCGATTACCTTGTAGCTACCCCATGGGCAAGTCACTTAACTTCTCTGTGCCTCAGTTACCTCATCTGTAAAATGGGGTTTAAGACTGTGAGTCCCACATGGGACAACCTGATCACCTTGTATCCTCCCCAGCGCTTAGAACAGTGCTTTGCACATAGTAAGCGCTTAACAAATACCAAAATTATTATTATTCTCTGTGTGTCAGTTACCTCATCTGTAAAATGGGGCTCAAGACTGGGAGCCCCATGAGGGACAAGGGCTGTGTCCAACCCAATTACCTTGTAGCTACCCCATGGGCACATCACTTGACTTCTCTGTGCCTCAGTTACCTCATCTGTAAAATGGGGCTCAAGACTGGGAGCCCCATGAGGGACGAGGGCTGTGTCCAACCCGATTACCTTGTAGCTACCCCAGTGCTTAGAACATGCTTGGCACATAGTAAGCACACACAATCCGTGGCTCAGTGGAAAGAGCCCGGGCTTTGGAGTCAGAGGTCACGGGTTCAAATCCCGGCTCTGCCACTTGTCAGCTGTGTGACTTTGGGCAAGTCACTTTACTTCTCTGGGCCTCAGTTCCCTCATCTGTAAAACTGGGATTAAGACTGTGAGCCCCACGCGGGACAACCTGATCACCTTGTAGCCTCCCCAGCGCTTAGAACAGTGCTTTGCACATTGTAAGCGCTTAATAAATGCCATCATTATTATTATTATTATTGTATGGGCCTCAGTTTCCACATCTGTAGAGTGGGAGTTCAATACCTGTTCTCCTTCCTACTTTGACTGTGAGCACCATGTGGGAACTGATGATCTTGCTACGTAGAAAGCACTTAATCCAATCCCACAGTTAATGTTATTACCAAATTCCACTGATTGATTGACTAATTAGACTGTAAGCTCTCTGAGAGCAGGAATCAATCCTAACCTCAGAGAAGCACCGTGGCTCAGTGGAAAAAGCCCGGGCTTTGGAGTCAGAGGTCATGGGTTCAAATCCCGGCTCCGCCACTTGTCAACTGTGTGACTCTGGGCAAGTCACTTCACTTCGCTGGGCCTCAGTTCCCTCATCTGGAAAACGGGGGTGAAGACTGTGAGCCCCACGTGGGACAACCTGATCACCTTGTAAATTCCCCAGCGCTTAGAACAGTGCTCTGCACATAGTAAGCGCTTAATAAATGCCATTATTATTATTATTATTAACCAATCCGTCGTGCTCGCCCAAGTGCTTAGAGCAGGGTTCCGCCCACGGTAATCAATCGGTAAATACCACGGACTGATTGACGCTGTTTGTTGATTTGGAATATGGATTCGGACCTTGGAAATAGCTCTCATCTTCCAGAGCTTGGGTTATGTAGTCCAGAAGAGAGATGCCCCCAGCAGGATCCCAATCCCTAAGGGCTTTTTCAGTCGCCAGCATCCTTTTGTAACTGGAAAGACACGAAGGGAACAGCCCGTGGGACCGGGGGGCTTGGACCAAAACCACGAGCGAGACCGTACGGCACGGCCGGATGAGATATAATTATCGAGTGCGGAGACTTTTTCAAAGGTAAAGTACCGAAATTTCAAGCGAACGTTGAGGGCCTCGGCTGCATCCCGCCGACTGAGGGCCCGGATGACTTCCTCATCGAGGCTGGCTTTTCGCTGAGCCGGGATATAACGTGTTATGCTGAATTCCAAGTCTGCGTATTTCTTTTCAAGCCGACGGAGGTACTCGGTGAGGGAGTCTAAATTGAAGGATTCTTGCCAAGACAGGCCTGAGGGAAACAGATACATCGTGTGAGCTTGCGGGCGGGGAATATGTCCGTTTATTGTTATAATGTACTCTCCCAGGCACTTAGGACAGTGCTTAGCATGCAGTAAGTGCTCAATAAACAAGGATTTCACATTGTTCACCACGCAATCTTTTAAAGGGCAGAAGATCATGGGTTCTAATCCCGCCTCTGCCACTTGCCTGCTGTGTGATCTTAGGCAAGTCACTTCACTTCTCTGTGCCTCAGTTCCCTCAGCTGTAAAATGGGGATTGAAACTGTGAGCCCCACATGGAACAGGGACTGTGTTCAACCCGATCTGCGTGTATCCACCCCAGCTCTTAATACAGCGCCTGGCACAATAGTAAGCCCTTAACCAATACCAAAATTATCATTATTATTCTACTCCCAGCTCTGCCATTGGACTGCTGCTGCAACCTTGGGCAATACTAATTATATTTATAATATAAATATAATAATTATTATAAATATAACAGGCAAGTTCCACAACCTCTCTGGGCCTCCATTTCCTTAGCTATAAAATAGGAATATGCTATCCGACTGTGAGCCCACTGTTGGGTAAGGACCGTCTATGTTGCCAACTTGTACTTCCCAAGCGCTTAGTACAGTGCTCTGCACACAGTAAGTGCTCAATAAATGCAACTGATTGAATGAATGAATGAATCAATCAATCAATCAATTGAATAAATGAATATCAGCACTCCCCACCTCTTAGACTGTGGGACAGGGACTGTGTTTCATCCAATTATCTTGTATCTACCCCAGTGCTTGGCACCCAGTAAGCCTTTAATAAATACCATAAGCAATAGTTCCTATTCTTCTACCCATATTAAGGGAAGAACAGGTTGACATAAAAACACAGGGGAGGAGAGAGTGCAGTATGGAGGAGAATTCTTCCACTTGTCTGCTGTGAGACTCTGGGCAAGTCACTTAACTTCTCTGTGCCTCGGCTCTCTCAGCTGTAAAATGGGGATTAAGACGGTGAGCCCCATGTGGGACGTGGAATGTGTCCAACCTGATAAATTTTGTCTATGTTGCCTGGCACACACTAAGAGCTTAACAAATACCATAAAAAAACGTTCTGAGGGGATAATTGAACATGGATACAAGTTGCTTACCATTTTAGTGCCTAGCACTGCTGAGGAATATTTACATGAGGTACAAATACACAAAAAGGCCACACACCAGGGAAATTCGACCTGGGTAGGTGTCATTAGTGTTAATATGTAACAAAAGGAAACACAGTAAGTTTTCCTCTAAATGAGCACTTAATCATCAGCATCATTTTCCTTTTGCTTTTATTTCCATAAATTATTTCGCATCTGTCTCTCCTACTAGACTATAGGCTGCTTGCTTACTACGGTGTCTGCACACAATAGGCACTTGATGAATAATAATAACAATAATAATAATAATAATAATAATGGCATTTATTAAGCGCTTACTATGTGCAAAGCACTGTTCTAAGCGCTGGGGAGGTTACAAGGTGATCAGGTTGTCCCCCGGGGGGCTCACAGTCTTAATCCCCATTTTACAGATGAGGGAACCGAGGCACAGGGAAGTGAAGTGACTTGCCCAAAGTCACACAGCTGACAAGTGGCGGAGCCGGGATTTGAACCCCTGACCTCTGACTCCAAAGCCCGGGCTCTTTCCACTGAGCCACGCTGCTTCAATACTACTGACTGAATACTACTGATTGAAATGGAATACTCTACCTGGAATGGGCTGTGAGGGGTTAATATCCTTTTTTGAACTTTTTATTTCCCTTATTGTGTTCTTCCTCCTTAACTCTTTTTTTATTATCTCATGCTGGATTTTCATGGAATTTTTTTCAATAATCCGAATTCTGGGGGGGAAAAAGATTTTTCAATATTTCTTCCAACTATCTGAACACCCCTGGCACAATAAAATATTGAGAATGAGCTGCACTGAAAATGATTCTGTTACTTTATTTTGTGGGCAGGGAACATGTCTACCAACTCTGTTATATGGTACTCTCCCAAGCACGTAGTACAATGCTTCTACACACGGTAAAGCACTCAACAAATACAATTGATTGGTTGATTGATTTTACCAGGCTTTATTAAGCATTGCCTCACACTGGATCATCTATATCCTAATCCCTTTTTTTTGTACCTGACACACTTGTAACTGTGCTGATTCAAAAGCATTGATTTGTCTGCCCTAGATCAGAGATACATGATGACACGTACCAATCTGGAATAATCTCTCTATAGTTAGAAAAGCTTAGTCCACTTTCTATACGTTTCTTGGCTACCATGTAAGAAAAATATTTTTACCTTCTGAACCAAATATTTAAACTCAATAAAAATGAAACCAAAATTCTTAGGATACCTTGGTAAAGATTCTAGCCCCAGTAGTAAGCAACTTGCCCCAGTAGCAAACAGCCTACTACATGTACTAGATTCATTCTTTCAGAACAACAGACTTAATTTGGGAGACGGGCAAGGTGATTTCAGAGATTAACTAAGATACAAGGGATTAATAAAACGATAATGTTGTGTCAGACTCTAAACTCTGTAACCTCAGAATGGAATTTTTCTTCGGCAACGTGGGAAGAGAGTTTTCTAGAGGTGCCCCGAAACTTGGTCAAGTCTACTCATCCAGACCCTGAAAGAGATTGTGCTCGGGGAAATAATTCCAATAATGTGATAGACTGTAAGCTCCTAGTGAGTAGGGATTGTACCGACCAACTCTATTGTATTATACTCTCTCAAGTGTTTAGTATAGTGCTCTGCAAACAATAACTGCTCAATAAATGCCACTGATTCACTGTTAGTAGTAGCACTGTTCCTCCAGGCCCTCCGCCCATCAAGAAACATGATCTGACACCATAAGCAACTAGTAAAAACTTGAAGTTTGGATGCTTTCAGTCTAATAATTCACTAAAACAGAAAGACTACTTCCTCTGCCTTCTAGTAAGGGTGAGCATTATTCCACCACCACTGTCGCTCATTCACCACAAGCTTAAGCCCACTGTTGAAGGACTAGAGAAATTTTACAGGGGAGAAACAACCTGCAAGTTTAAGTGGGCCGGTTCAATTATACTCGTTTCTAAAAGTCATTAATAAATACCATCCTTAAGCCCTTAATAGAGCACTCTGCACACAATAAGCACCAATAAATGTGACTGATAGATAATATTAATAATGGCGCACTCACTTCATTGCAAGTTGGACCGCTCTTTTCCTGTGATAGATCAACGTCGTGGGCTCCGCTGCGAAAGCCTTCAGCTTCCCGTGAAGACAAAATGCAGTTCTTTGGTTTTGTTTCAGTGTATCAATGACGGCGTCGTATTCTTTTTTGACGGAAGTGAGGATGTTTTTGTAGGCACTTACGTACTCTATTATCTGAAAACACAATTTCCTCACAATAAATGACCGGGAGAATTGAACTACAAGCTACCCTTCAGTACTATTCCGAGATGCCGCCAATTAAAGCTAATGCTTTTTCTAATGCTTATAGATCTATTTCTAAGACAGCTCACTGCTAGAGAAACCACGAGCCATCGTTTCAATGGAAAACACAGGTTTGTTTTCAAATCCCCTCCAAAAAACTCCGTCCACACCTCACATATGTCAGTGCAGGAAACTATAATGGTGCAAAACCAATGATACAGAGATAATAATAATAATAATAATAATGATGGCATTTATTAAGCGCTTACTATGTGCAAAGCACTGTTCTAAGCGCTGGGGAGGTTACAAGGTGATCAGGTTGTCCCTCGTGGGGCTCACAGATTTAATCCCCATTTTACAGATGAGGGAACTGAGGCCCAGAGAAGTTAAGTGACTTGCCCAAAGTCACACAGCTGACAATTGGTGGAGCCGGGATTTGAACCCATGACCTCTGACTCCAAAGCCCGTGCTCTTTCCTACTGAGCCACGCTGCTTCCCCTATCGGGTTTTCCCAGAGATCAGGTTTTCCCAGTGACTGCTTTATAAATTCAGCACTTTGGCCAATTTCTTTCACTTCTGGGGCTTTTTAATTTAGTCTTATATCATGTTCTAAAAATAGGTTTTAAAATTAACAACGATGCCCAAACCAGAGGCTTCATTTTTGAATAATTTCTGGTATAATACACGTCAGACTATTAAAGTACACACAAGATAAAAGAGAAGTGTGTGGTGTTTTTTTAAATTACTGCAAAGCCACTAAGAGCCCTACCTGTATGGGACTTGGACTAATGAAGTGTCTTCATTTATAAATCTAATGAGGACGAGCAAGTTTTGGACATGAGCCCAGAATAACAAGGTTAAATACCGAAGCATAAGAACAACTTTTCATCTGGACTAACAGACGCAGCCGTAAATAGCCCCGGGGGTCCCCTAGACAGAGAAGCAGCAGCGTGGCTTAGTGGAAAGAGCCGGGCTTCAGAGTCAGAGGACACGGGTTCTAATCCCGGCTCGGCCGCCTGTCCGTCGTGTGATCTTGGGCGAGTCACTTCACTTCTCCGGGCCTCAGTCACCTCACCTGTCAAATGGGGATTACAAGTGTGAGAACCACGTGGGACAACATGATTACCTTAGAACAGTGCTGGGCACATAATAAGCGCTTAACAAATACCGTTATTACTATTAGAAGCTCGCTGTGGCAGGGAACGTGTCTACCGACTCTCCCAAGAGTCTAGTACAGTGCTCTGCACACAGTAAGCACTCAATATGATCATCATCATCATCATCAATCGTATTTATTGAGCGCTTACTGTGTGCAGAGCACTGTGCTAAGCGCTTGGGAAGTGCAAATTGGCAACACACAGAGACAGTCCCTACCCAACAGTGGGCTCACAGTCTAGAAGGGGGAGACAGAGAACAAAACCAAACATACCAACAAAATAAAATAAATAGGATAGATATGTACAAGTAAAATAAATAAATAAATAGTAAAATAGTAAATAGTAAATAATAAGTAAAATAAATAAATAAATAAATAGAGTAACAAATATGTACAACCATAAATAAATATGTACAACCATAATATGTCATATTCAATATGAATATGAATATGTCATATTCAATATGACAACTGACCGATCCCTACGAGGCCTGCACTATGGATTCCCTTCCCAACGCTGCCTAGCAAACTAAGCAAAGCCACCCTTCCCTAACAAAGAATGAAGGGAAAGTGATACACAACAGCAGTGCTCTGCACATAGTAAGCGCTCAATAAATACGATCGATGATATCAATACTGTGGTGGGAGACAAGAGGAAGCAGGCCCCTCTGGAGAATCACTCTTTTCTTCCCAACGATACCAGAATTTCTCTACCTTGTCAAACACGGTTTTGTATATGATGAAATACTCCTCGGCAGGTCCTTCTTCGGTACAGCCCACTTTGTCCATTTCAGTAATTATGTATCTCTGCATGCTTTCCAAAAATTTCCTATCGCTGTCACAAATGATAGGAGGGAGAACAAAATGCTTATTTATTCTGGAGACTTGGCTAGACATTTCTGACAACGCACTCGTTAAAAAGAAAAAAATTCAACTGGGCTTCTGTTACTGCGGCAAAGCAAACACTCCGTCAGACCTGAAAGAGAAAGCAGAAGGATTAGGACTAATTAAACGGCAGCATCAGATTGCATGAATAAACCAAAGTCAACCTTCATTTTTTTCCCCTTTGGGTCACATTGACAGAGCTGCAATGATAACTTGGAAACTACAGGATTTCTCCTGCAAATCTACTCCTTAGAAAATATTAAATCAATCACAAGGTCTAGGCTTATATGTTTTCATACTTATGATGCAGGCTAATCAATCAATCAATCAATCGTATTTATTGAGCGCTTACTATGTGCAGAGCACTGTACTAAGCGCTAATGCAGTCACTCCTGTGACATACACAATACGGTGAGCTTCATTATTATTTCCATTCTACAGTTGAAGATATAGGCCTCAAATCATTACATCATCCTTTTAGACTGTGAGCCCACGGTTGGGTAGGGACTGTCTCTATACGTTGCCAATTTGTACTTCCCAAGCGCTTAGTACAGTGCTCTGCACATAGTAAGCGCTCAATAAATACGATTGATGATGATCATCCTTCCCTGAACTATCCCAGGGTAGGGGGGTGTAAGCAACAAATACCACAGTTATTATCAATTATCATTATTATATTGTTATTATTATTCTCCTCTTAAGGGTCTCTAGGACTCCTTGGGCAGCCACTCAACCAGTCAATCATATTTACTGAACGCTTACTGTGTGCAGAGCACTGTGCTAAGTCCTTGGGAGAGTACAATTAATAATAATAATGATAATAATAATGGCATTTCTTAAGCGCTTACTATGTGTAAAGCACTGTTCTAAGCGCTGGGGAGGTTACAAGGTGATCAGGTTGTCCCACGGGGGTTTTACAGTCTTAATCCCCATTTTACAGATGAGGTAGCTGAGGCCCAGAGAAGTTAAGTGACTTGCCCAAAGTCACACAGCTGACAATTTTAAGCGCTGGAGAGGCTACAAGGTGATCAGGTTGTCCCACGGGGGGTTTACAGTCTTAATCCCCATTTTACAGATCAGGGAACTGAGGCACAGAGAAGTTAAGTGACTTGCCCAAAGTCACACAGCTGACAATTGGCGGAGCCGGGATTTGAACCTCGGACCTCTGGCTCCAAAGCCCGTGCTCTTCCCACTGAGCCACGCTGCTTCTCTAGACCCATTCCCTGCCCACAATGAGTTTACATTCCAGATTTAGATAATGCGCCCAATTACTTGCCTGCTGTGCGACCTTGGGCAAGTCACTTAACATCTCGTTGCCTCAGTTCCCTCATCTGTACAATGGGGGTGAAGACTGTGAGTCCCGGCGTGGGAACGGGACTGTGTCCAACCTGATCACATGGCCTAGTGGCAAGAGCCCGGGCTTAGGAGTCAGAGGCCGTGAGTTCTAATCCCGACTCCACCATGTGTCTGCTGTGTGGCCTTGGGCAAGTCACTTCACTTCTCTGTACCTCAGCTCCCTCATCTGTAAAATGGGGATGAAGACTGTGAGCCCCACAAGGGACAGCCTGATCACCTTGTATCTACCCCAGCGCTTAGAACAGTGCTCAGCAAGTAGTATGCGCTTAACAAATACCATCATTACCATTATCCACTCTGGTGCTTAGTACAGTGCTTGGCACATAGTATGTGCTTAACAAATGCCATCATAATTATTAGTAGTAGTAAGTACTTAACACACACCATGATAATTATTTCCGATTATTATTGTTATTTCAGATTATTTATTACAGAGAAGCAGCATGGCTCAGTGGAAAGAGCACAAGCTTGGGAGTCAGAGGTCATGGGTTTGAATCCCACCGGCCACTTGTCAGCTGCGTGACCTTGGGTAAGGCGCTTAACTTCTCTGGGCCTGTTACCTCATCTGTCAAATGGGGTTTAAGACTGTGAGCCCCACAACCTGATCACCTTGTATCCCCCCCTCAGCGTTTAGAACTGTACTTGGCACATAGTAAGTGCTTAACAAATACCATCATGATTTTTAGGCTCACTTCCTCTTGTTCAGCCTCCTCCCCCTTAAGGCCTTTCTCAGTTCCCCGAAGGCAAGTATTAAGTATTCCCTCTTGTCCAGGCTAAACAAGCGTCCCCAGTTTCTTTTCTCTTTCATTCATTCACAGAGAAGCAGCGTGGCTCAGTGGAAAGAGCCCAGGCTTTGAAGTCAGAGGTTCAAATCCCAGCTCTGCCAACTGTCAGCTGTGTGACTTTGGGTAAGTCACTTCACTTCTCTGGGCCTCAGTTCCCTCATCTGGAAAATGGGGATGAAGACTGTGAGCCCCCTGTGGGACAACCTCATCACCTTGTAACCTCCCCAGGGTTTAGAACAGTGCTTTGCACATAGTAAGCGCTTTTCCCTCATCTGTAAAATGGGGATGGAGACTGTGAGCCCCCCCGGGACAAGCTCATCACCTTGTAACCTATCCAGTGTTTAGAACAGTGCTTTGCACATAGTAAGCTCTTTTCCCTCATCTGTAAAATGGGGAGTAAGACTGTGAGCCCCCCGTGGGACCACCTGATCACCTTGTAACCTCCCCAGCGCTTAGAACAGTGCTTTGCGCATAGTAAGCGCTTTTCCCTCATCTGTAAAATGGGGATGAAGACTGTGAGCCCCCCGTGGGACCACCTCATCATTTTGTAACCTCCCCAGCATTTAGAACAGTGCTTTGCACATACTAAGCGCTTAATGAATGCCATCATCATATTTTTCACCCAATCGTATATATTGAGAGCCTACTGTGTGCAGAGCACTGTACTAAGCGCTTGGGAAGTCCAAGTCGGCAACATCTAGAGACGGTCCCTACCCAAGAGCGGGATCACAGTCTAGAAGGGGGAGACAGACAATCAATCTATCAATCATATTTATTGAGCGCTTACTGTGTGCAGAGCACTGTACTATGCACTTGGAAAGTCCAAGTTGGCAACATATAGAGACAGTCCCTACCCAACAGTGGGCTCACAATCTAAAAGGGGGAGACAGAGAACAAAGCCAAACATACTAACAAAATAAAATAAATAGATTAGATATGTACAAATAAAATAGAGTAATAAATATGTACAAACATATATACATATATACAGGTGCTGTGGGGAAGGGAAGCGAAGGAGGTAAGATGAGGGATAAGACAACAAAAACAGGTGTCCAAATCGTCAGAACCAATAGAATTATGGCTATATCAATCAATCAATCGTATTTATTGAGCGCTTACTGCGTGCAGAGCACTGTACTAAGCGCTTGGGAAGTCCAAGTTGGCAACATCTAGAGACGGTCCCTACGCAACAGCTGGCTCACAGTCTAAAAGGGGGAGACAGAGAACAAAACCAAACATACTAACAAAATAAAATAAATGGATTAGACATGTCCAAGTGAAATAAAAAAATAAATAGAGTAATAAATATGTACAAACATATATACAGGTGCTGTGGGGAAGGGAAGGAGGTAAGATGAGGGATAAGATATGACAACAAAAACAGGTGTCCAAATCGTCAGAACCAATAGAATTACGGCTATATCAATCAATCAATGGTATTTATTGAGCGCTTATTGCGTGCAGAGCACTGTACTAAGCGCTTGGGAAGTACAAGTTGGCAACATATAGAGACAGTCCCTACCCAACAGCGGGCTCACAGTCTAAAAGGGGGAGACAGACGACAAAACAAAACATATTAATAAAACATGCACATCATAAACAAAATAAATAGAATAGTAACTACGGACAAGTAAAATAAATGGAGTAATACATCAGTAGAAATTGCTTATGGTGGATTGAGGGTCCTCGGGCCTCCCCATGGGCCTCGGGCCACAGGCTGCGCGCTGACTCATGGGAAAAAACCCGCCCAACCGATGGAAAACTACACTTCCCACAATGCATTTCTTCCAGCGGGGGACCGATGACGTCGTTCGTTCGTTCGTTCATTCAATCAATCAATCAATCAATCATATTTATATGTGCAGAGCACTGTACTAAGCGCTTGGGAAGTACAAATTGGCAACATATAGAGACAGTTCCTACCCAACATTGGGCTCACAGTCTAAGCGGTGGAGAAAGAGAACAAAACCAAACATACTAACAACCATCCATCCATCCGTCCACCCATCCTTCCATAATAATAATAATGGCATTTATTAAGCTCTTACTATGTGCAAAGCACTGTTCTAAGCGCCGGCTCCACCCATCCCTCCATCCATCCCTCCATCCATAATAATAATGTTGGTATTTGTTAAGCGCTTACTATGTGCTAAGCGCTGGGGTAGATTACAAGATAATCAGGTTGTCAGGGGCTCCCAGTCTTCATCCCCATTTTCCAGGTGAGGGAACTGAGGCCCAGAGAAGTGAAGTGACTTGCCCAAGGTCACCCAGCTGACAATCAATCAATCAATCGTATTTATTGAGCGCTTACTGTGTGCAGAGCACTGGACTAAGCGCTTGGGAAGTACAAGTTGGCAACACAAACAGACGGTCCCTACCCAACAGTGGGCTCACAGTCTAGAAGGGGGAGACAGACGACAAAACCAAACATATTAATAAAATATGCACATCATAAACAAAATAAATAGAATAGTAACTATGGACAAGTAAAATAAATGGAGTAATACATCAGTAGAAATTGCTTATGGTGGATTTCCCCCCCCCCCTCCTTCGGGTCCTCGGGCCTTCCCAAAGGCCTCGGGCCTCAGGCCAGGCCCCGCCGCCTCACCGAGACGCTGCTGGCGCGCTGACTTATGGGAAAAAAACCCGCCCAACCGATGGAAAACTACACTTCCCACAATGCATTTCTTCCAGCGGGGGACCGATGACGTCGTTCACGCGTTCGTTCGTTCATTCATCCATCCATCCGCCCACCCATCCTTCCATAATAATAATAATGGCATTTATTAAGCGCTTACTATGTGCAAAGCACTGTTCTAAGTGCTGGCTGCACCCATCCATCCATCCATAATAATAATGATAATGATGTTGGTATTTGTTAAGCGCTTACTATGTGCCAAGCACTGCTCTAAGCCCTGGGGTACATTACAAGATAATCAGGTTGTCAGGGGCTCCCAGTCTTCATCCCCATTTTCCAGGTGAGGGAACTGAGGCCCAGAGAAGTGAAGTGACTTGCCCAGGGTCACCCAGCTGACAATCAATCAATCGTATTTATTGAGCGCTCACTGCGTGCAGAGCACTGTACTAAGCGCTTGGGAAGTGATTTGAACCCACGACCTCTGACTCCAAAGCCCGGGCTCTTTCCACTGAGCCACGCTATCCTTCCATCCATCCTTCCATCCATCCATCCATTTATTCGCATTCATTCATTCAATCGTATTTATTGAGCACTTACTGTGTGAAGAGCACTGCACTAAGCGCTTGGGAAGTCCAAGTTGGCAACATCTAGAGACGGTCCCCACCCAACAATGGGCTCACAGTCTAGAAGGGGGAGACAGACAACAAAACCCTCCCTCTCTTCCTCCCTTCAAGGCCCTACTGAGAGCTCACCTCCTCCAGGAGGCCTTCCCAGACTGAGCCCCCTCCTTCCACTCCCCCTCATCATTGTACATATTTACTGTTCTATTAATTTTATTTTGTTAATATGTTTTGTTCCCTGCCTCCCCCTTCTAGACTGTGAGCCCGCTGTTGGGTAGGGACCGTCTCTCTGTGTTGCCGACTTGTCCTTCCCAAGCGCTGAGCCCAGTGCTGCGCGCACAGTAAGCGCTCCATAAATACGATGGAATGAATAGGATGGAGTGAGGGAATGACTGAATGAACGAGTGAGTTTGCGGGGGTCGGTGGTTCAGGCAGTGCGCTGGGCAGCCCTGGCGGGACAGTCAGGCAGCGGGCGGGGCAGCCCTGGAGGGGAGGGAGGGGAGGGGCCGGGGGTCCTCGGGCGGGCGGACGAGAAAGCGCATGCGCGGAGCCGGCGCGCTCTCTTTTCGGGATCCGCCATCAGCGGGTGCGTGAGGACACAGGCCGCTCCGGCCTCCTGCGCTCTTTCCTTTCTCTTTCCTTCCTCCTTTCCCATGTCCTTCCCTCCTCCTTTCCCATCTCCTTCCCTCCTCCTTTCCCATCTCCTTCCCTCCTCCTTTCCCATCTCCTTCCCTCCTCCTTTCCCCTTCCTCCTTTCCCATCTCCTTCCCTCCTCCTTTCCCATCTCCTTCCCTCCTCCTTTCCCATCTCCTTCCTTCCTCCTTTCCCATCTCCTTCCCTCCTCCTTTCCCCTTCCTCCTTTCCCATCTCCTTCCCTCCTCCTTCCCCATCTCCTTCCCTCCTCCTTCCCCATCTCCTTCCCTCCTCCTTTCCCATGTCCTTCCCTCCTCCTTTCCCATCTCCTTCCCTCCTCCTTTCCCCTTCCTCCTTTCCCATCTCCTTCCCTCCTCTTCCCCATCTCCTTCCTTCCTCCTTTCCCATCTCCTTCCCTCCTCCTTTCCCATCTCCTTCCCTCCTCCTTTCCCATCTCCTTCCCTCCTCCTTTCCCATCTCCTTCCCTCCTCCTTTCCCATCTCCTTCCCTCCTCCTTTCCCATCTCCTTCCCTCCTCCTTTCCCCTTCCTCCTTTCCCATCTCCTTCCCTCCTCCTTTCCCATCTCCTTCCCTCCTCCTTTCCCATCTCCTTCCCTCCTCCTTTCCCCTTCCTCCTTTCCCATCTCCTTCCCTCCTCCTTTCCCATGTCCTTCCCTCCTCCTTTCCCATCTCCTTCCCTCCTCCTTTCCCCTTCCTCCTTTCCCATCTCCTTCCCTCCTCCTTTCCTTTCTCCTTCCTTCCTCCTTTCCCTTCTCCTTCCCTCCTCCTTCCCCATCTCCTTCCCTCCTCCTTTCCCATCTCCTTCCCTCCTCCTTTCCCATCTCCTTCCCTCCTCCTTTCCCATCTCCTTCCCTCCTCCTTTCCCCTTCCTCCTTTCCCATCTCCTTCCCTCCTCCTTTCCCATCTCCTTCCCTCCTCCTTTCCCATCTCCTTCCCTCCTCCTTTCCCCTTCCTCCTTTCCCATCTCCTTCCCTCCTCCTTCCCCATCTCCTTCCCTCCTCCTTTCCCATCTCCTTCCCTCCTCCTTTCCTTTCTCCTTTCCCTTCTCCTTCCCTCCTCCTTCCCCATCCCTCCTCCTTTCCCATCTCCTTCCCTCCTCCTTCCCCATCTCCTTCCCTCCTTCCCCTCCTCCAGGAGGCCTTCCCAGACTGAGCCCCTTCCTTCCTCTCCCCCTCGTCCCCCTCTCCATCCCCCCCCATCTTACCTCCTTCCCTTCCCCACAGCACCTGTATATATGGATATATATTTGTACATATTTATTACTCTATTTTACTTGTACATATCTATTCTATTTATTTTATTTTGTTAGTATGTTTGGTTTTGTACTCCGTCTCCCCCTCTTAGACTGTGAGCCCAATGTTGGGTAGGAACTGTCTCTATATGTTGCCAATCTGTACTTCCCAAGCGCTTAGTACAGTGCTCTGCACATAGTAAACGCTCAATAAATATGATTGATTGATTCCCCATCTCCTTCCTTTCTCCTTTCCCATCTCCTTCCCTTCTCCTTTCCCATTTCCTTCCCTCCTTTCCTTTCTCCTTCCTTCCTCCTTTCCCATGTCCTTCCCCTCTCCTTTCCCATTTCCTTCCTTTCTCCTTTCCCATCTCCTTCCCTCCTCCTTTCCCATGTCCTTCCCTTCTCCTTTCCCATCTCCTTCCCTCCTCCTTTCCCATCTCCTTCCCTCCTTTCCCATCTCCTTCCCTCCTCCTTTCCCATCTCCTTCTTTCCTCCTTTCCCATCTCCTTCTTTCCTCCTTTCAAGAGCACGGGCTTTGGAGTCAGAGGTCATGGGTTCAAATCCCGGCTCCGCCAATTGTCAGCTGTGTGACTTCGGGCAAGTCACTTAACTTCTCTGGGCCTCTCAGTTCCCTCATCTGTAAAACTGGGATTAAGACTGTGAGCCCCACGCGGGACAACCTGATCACCTTGTAACCTCCCCAGCGCTTAGAACAGTGCTTTTCACATAGTAAGCGCTTAATAAATGCTATTATTATTATTATTTCCCATCTCCTTCCCTCCTTCTTTCCCATCTCCTTCCCGACACTACTCATTCATTCAGTCGTCTTTATTGAGCGCTTACTGTGTGCAGAGCACTGCCCGAAGCGCTTGGGAAGTTTTATTTCCCAATATTGGAGATATTTATTTTATTTGTACATGTTCTACTTATTTTATTTTGTTAATGTGTTTTGTCTTGTCTGTCTCCCCCTTCTAGACTGTGAGCCCTGTGTTGGTTAGGGACTGTCTCTAGATGTTGCCAACTTGGACTTCCCAAGCGCTTAGTGCAGTGCTCTGCACACAGTAAGCGCTCAATAAATACGATTGAATGAATGAATATGAATGAATGAATGAATACGATTGACAGGTTCCCCCTTCTAGACTGTGAGCCCACTGTTGGGCAGGGACTGTCTCTAGATGTTACCAACTTGGACTTCCCAAGCGCTTAGTACAGTGCTCTGCACACAGTAAGCACTCAATAAATACGATTGAAGGAGTGAAAGTGCTTACCATGTGCAAAGCACTGTTCTAAGCGCTGAATAAGGGAACTGAGCACCAAAGAAGTGAAGTGACTGGCCCCAGCTCACAGCAGACAAGTGGTAGAGCCGGGATTAGAATAATAATAATGGTATTTATTTTATTAAGTGCTTACTATGTGCCAAGCACTGTTCTAAACGCCAGGGAGGTTACAAGGTGATCGGGTTGTCCCACGGGGGGCTCCTAGTCTTCATCCCCATTTTACAGATGAGGGAACTGAGGCTCAGAAGTGAAGTGACTTGCCCGAGGTCACACCGCAGACATGTGGGGGAGCTGGGATTCGAACCCATGACCTCTGACTCCAAAGCCCGGGCTCTTTCCACTGAGCCATACTGCTTCTCTAGATAGAGACGGTCCCTCCCCAACACTGTGCTCCCAGGATTAAAATACCTATAAAATAACAAATACCATAGTTATTACTAATGTACTTCCCAAGCGCTTAGTACAGTGCTCTGCACACAGTAAGCGCTCAATAAATACGATTGAATGAATGAATTAATGTGCTTATAGCTCTAATTCTATTTATTCTAATGGTACTGACACCCGTCTACTTGTTTTGTTGTCTGTCTCCCGCCCCCTTTTTTAATGGCATTTATTAAGCGCTTACTATGTGCCAAGCACTGTTCTAAGCACTGGAGAGGTTACAAGGTGATCAGGTTGTCCCACGGGGGGCTCACAGCCTTAATCCCCATTTTCCAGATGAAGTAACAAGCCCAGAGAAGTTAATAATTATTATTGCCCAAAGTCACACATCTGACATTTGGTGGAGCCGGGATTTGAACCTATGACCTGACGCCAAAACCCGTGTTTTTTCCACTGAGCCACGCTGCTTCCCCCTTCAAAACTGTGAGCCCGTGGTTGGGTAGGGATTGTCTCTGTCCCGAGCGCTTAGTCCAGTGCTTTGCACACAGCGCTCAATAAATAGGGTTGAATGATTGAATAAAAAAGGGCTAACCTTGCCCCTGGCCTTCCTTCCTTCCTCCCCGCAGGTGGAGCCGAGCCAAGATGCAGATCTTCGTGAAGACGTTGACGGGGAAGACGATCACCCTCGAGGTGCGGGTCGGGGGCTTGCCCACCTGGAAATAATAATAATAATGTGTTTGTTAAGCGCTTACTATGTGACAAGCACTGCTGTAAGCGCTGGGGGAGATACAGGGCAATCAGGTTGTCCCCACGTGGGCCTCACAGTCCCCATTTTACAGATGAGGGAACTGAGGCCCAGAGAATAATAATGATGGTGGTATCTGTTAAGCGCTTACTATTTGCAAAGCACTGTTCTAAACGCTGGGGGAGGTTACAAGGTGATAAGGTTGTCCCACGTGGGCCTCACAGTCTCCATCCCCATTTTCCGGATGAGGGAACTGAGGCCCAGAAAAAAGTGACTTCACACAGCTGTCAAGCGGTGGAGCCGGGATTAGAACCCATGACCTCTGGCCCCCAGGCTTGGGCACCTGGTGGTTTATGCTGTTTGTTAGGCGCTTAATATGTACCAGGCACTGTTTATATAGATGCCTCTGCTTATTTTGAGGCCTGTCTCCCTAGGTGGTGAGCCCGGTGTGGGCAGGGGTTGTCTCTTTTTTGCCAAATTGTACTTTCCAAGCGCTCAGTTCAGTGCCTTGCACGCAGTACGCGCTCAATAAATACAACTGACTGACTGAATGAATACTAAGTGTTTTGGTGGATGCAGGCAATTGGGGCCCTGACCCCCATGGGGCTCACGGCTCTCATCTCCATTTTACAAATGATGATCTCCATTTTTCATCATCATCAATCGCATTTATTGAGCGCTTACTGTGTGCAGAGCACTGTACCAAGCGCTTGGGAAGTCCAAGTTGGCAACATATAGAGACAGTCCCTACCCAACGGCGGGCTCACAGTCCTTCTGATTCCCGGGCCCAGGCTCTAGCCACTAGGCCACGCTGGTTCTGTAGCTGGCGATCAGCTCATCGGTGGTGTTTATTGGGTGCCTTCTGCGTGCAGAGCTCTGTACTAAGCACTTAAAAAAGTAGAATGTTTTTTACCATGTTCCCTGCCTGCCACGAGTTTAGCCTACAGTTATGAGTGTGAGCCCATGTGGGACAGGGACTGTGCCCAATGTGATCGACTCTTATCTACCCCCGTGCTTAGAACAGGGCTTGGCACATAGTAAGAGCTTGAGGGGGAAATCTGAGCACACAGGCAGTAGGAAGAATGGAAAGGGGAGGCCCACAGGAGTTACTGCTTTGAGAAATAAGAGCGTGTAAAATGTTTTTGTACATATAGGGAAATGTCCCGACCAGTTGTGAGTTCAACAGTGTTTAGCTTAGGTGCGGCAGGGGTGGACGTGGGGAGCCTCAGACCTGGTGCCCTGAAGGGGGGTGACAGAGGGGTCCCCATGGGTTTTGAGCCTCTTATTTTCAGAAAGGGTGGCTCTCCCGGATGTATGAAGGAAGACCCAAGCAAAAACCTGGGGATTGAGTAGTGTTGGGGGGGCCCTTAAAGGTGAGAGTGAGTTTAATTTGCTTCTTTCACACTCTAAATTAGGTCGAGCCTTCCGATACTATCGAAAACGTCAAGGCCAAAATCCAGGATAAGGAAGGTATGTTTCTGCTCGCCAACCAATTTTGTCTCTGAATGCTTAATAGAATTGACTGATAGGGGTCTAGTGCACCCCAAGCACTCCGTAAACTGAATCCTTAACAGAATTGACTGATAGGGGTCTAGTGCACCCCAAGCAGTCTGTAAACTGAATCCTTAACAGAATTGACTGATAGGGGTCTAGTGCACCGCAAGCACTCTGTAAACTGGAGCTGGTACTGTTACTTTATACTCGGGGAGGGAATTGGGGAAGCACCAGGAACGGTCATTTTGGGGATTTCTAAGATCACCACCTTCTTGAACCAACGGCCTGGTGTTCTTTGAGCTTGACTCTGATGCGACTGGGCTCTTTTAGGAATTCCTCCCGATCAACAGCGATTGATTTTTGCCGGCAAGCAACTGGAAGATGGAAGAACTCTGTCTGACTACAACATCCAGAAGGTCGGAATTACAAAAACAAAAATTCTCGTGTAAATGGAAGAACAGTTGGGTAACGTGTTGTGACCATTCTAAGGATTTCCAGTTTTAGTTTTAGGCGATTCATTCACTCATTCAATTGCATTTATTGAGCGCTTACTGTGTGCAGAGCACTGCACTAAGCGCTTGGGCAGTACAAGTTGGCAACATAGAGAGACCTACCTTGTCTCGTAAGAGGTTAAGTGAAAACACGGTTTGAGTTTTGGCTAAAGCAACATACCTTCACAGTAATTACCGGATAACTTGCCATCAATCAATGGTATTTGAGAACTTACTGTGTGCAAAGGACTTGATAGAGTGCTGGAGAATTGGTTGATACTACAGTAAACTTAAAGATGTGTAAATGTGTTGTGGGGTGAATACCAAGTGCTTAAAAGGTGCAAATCCAAGTGCATAAGTGATGGAGAAGGGAGAGGAAGTAGGAGAGAGGGGGGCAAGTTCCAGGCCAGCGGGAGGATATTGGAAAGGGGTCCAGGGTGAGATGTATTTTGTTAATATGTTTGGTTTTGTTCTCTGTCTCCCCTTTTTAGACTGTGAGCCCACTGTTGGGTAGGGACTGTCTCTAGATGTTGCCAACTTGTACTTCCCAAGCGCTTAGTACAGTGCTGTGCACACAGAAAGCGCTCAATAAATACGATTGATTGATAGTAAATCAGTGAGGTAAGGTAGCCCTGGGTAAGCTGACTGAGCTCCTTAAAGCTGATGATAGTGGCTTTGATGCAAAGGTTGATGGGCAACCAACCGGGGGTTCTTGACTGGGGAGATGTGGACTATTTGTGGGAGGGTTGGCTTTTTCTTTTTGTTTGTTTGTTTCCCTAAAGGGGCTTATTCTGCTTACAGGAGTCTACTCTTCATCTTGTGCTGAGACTTCGGGGTGGGGCGAAGAAAAGGAAGAAGAAGTCTTACACCACCCCCAAGAAGAACAAGCATAAGAGAAAGAAGGTTAAGCTTGCTGTGCTCAAGTACTATAAGGTAATGCAAAACCATTTAAATCGACGCTGGAACCCAGCGTGGGCCGGCACCTCGGGAATGACCGGTTTTTAGTTTAAAGCCTCGTCCGGAGCGGGATGGGCCCGAAGCTCACAGTATTACTCCGTTGCAGGTTGACGAGAATGGAAAAATCAGCCGCTTGCGTCGGGAGTGTCCATCCGACGAGTGCGGAGCCGGCGTTTTCATGGCCAGCCACTTCGACCGGCATTACTGCGGCAAGTGCTGCCTGACCTACTGCTTCAACAAACCTGAAGACAAGTAGATGCGTAGGTGTTAATAAAAAAAAAAAACGCCACCACCTCCAGAGCCTGGGCTTCGCTTAACTCGGTCTTTCCGGTGATTGAGTGGTTTCTGCGGAAAGGAGCCCTGAGAGGAGTTGGGACTAGTTTAAATGCCCCTACCAGAAACCACCATCCTTGGCATTTTAGCTGTGCCCTGGAGCGAAGGGTCGGGGGGGAATGGTGTGTGGGGAGGCTACCAGTAAAACTGTCTTCAGTCACTCCCCAAATGAGGGTTACATCCTTGTAGTGCTTCATATTTAAGGAAAGTAGGTGTTCTGATTTAACTCGGGGGCCTGGTGATGCATGCATACTAGCCTAGTCCCTTCTAGAGTGTGATAAAAATGCATTTTACTGGAAGAAATGGGTGTGTTCTATTCTACCCCTTCACTGGTTGGGGGGCGGGTTAGCTGAGGGCATGCCTTCATTCTCAGAAGCAGCAGGGCTAGGAAGGTGTAATTCAGTGCTTGTATTGCATACATGCATAAAAATAGAAGAAAAGAGTGCAGGCTTCTAAACCTGTGAAGGAGCAGGGCTTAGGGGAAAAATCATGGGTGCAAATCCCAGCTCTGCCACCCCTTGTGTGCTGTGTGACTCTGGGTAAGTCACCTAACTTCTCTGCCTCAGTTACCTCGTCTGTAAAACGGGATTAAGACTGAGCCCCAAGTGGGACAACCTGATAACCTCGTATCTACCCCAGTGCTTGGGACATACTAAGCACATAACAAATACCATTTTCAAAAAAGATCTGTGAGAATCTTGGGTGGTCAAAATCAGGTATTTCGAAAGAATACCACTATGAAAACATTTTTTTCCATCTGACAGTTTTATATCCACTTAATTCCATCATTAGACGCTTGGCTTTGACAATTTTCATCTGTCACAGGGGGAGTAAGACTGTGAGCCCCAGGAGGGACAACCTGATTACCTTGTATCTACCCCAGCGCTTAGTACAGTGCCCGGCACATAGTGCTTAAATACATTATTTGATATTTTTGTTTTACACAAGCAGCTTCAAATTTTTCCACTTTCTAGACTAATGGCCCATTTCCTTCCATTAATACTTTTTAAAAAATGCCAAAGCCACCCCATGCAGGTTTTTTTCCAGTGTAATTTAAGTTCTTTGAAGACATTTAAGATACGACTAGTATCAAGCATAAACTCCCTGGTCGGTTTTCTCTGAATGCCTCTGGTATCTCAGGCTAGAGACGACCTTTCATGACCTTTCACCCGAGCAACATCCCTGAATCCATAAAAAGAGCACACTGAATTGAAATGGCCAAGGGTCCTCTTACAAAGCATTATGTCTAAAAGACTTAAAATCCTGGATTCCAAGAGGTCTTCTGTGGCACCTCTTTCTCTTCGTAGCAAATGATTTCGTCTCCGATGTTAAACTCCATGTCTTCATCCAAACTGAGACCGCAGTCGTTGCCGGTTTTTATGACAGGAACATCATCCTTATGGTGCTTTAGTGAAGATAAGTGCCCTGAAATGAGATAGTATGATCACACACAGGATCAACTCCCAGAGGTGAGTTTTCTTACCAATCAGTGGGAATTATTGAGCATTTAACTGTGTGCAGAGCACTGTAGTCAGCATTTGGGAGATGGCTTAATTTTATCCAGCATAAATATCACAGTGCTAGATTAATGATTGCAAAGCTGGTTTCAACTGCAATGGATAGACAGCATAAACTCCTGATGTGCAGAAGCTGTGGCTTCTAGTAAAATTCCATTCATAGCCAGCAGCCCAATAAAGAACATTTGATATTATGGGGAAAGTTTTAAGAATTAATAATGGTTATAGAATTAGCTCTTGGCTGATTTGTTTAAAACACTGCTGAGATTTGGGAAGAGAGAATTTTGGTTCAAAAGGAAAAACTCCGGTTGCAGATGACGGCAGCCTAACTCACCTCTCCAAATCACATTTCCTCCTCGCACCAGCTTAAACTTCAGCTTTTTCTCCAATTGCCCCTTCTGGACCCTGCAACCTGCCACGGGAACTTGCTTTTTTCCGACTGTCACAAAGAAAGTAGCCAGCACAGATGCCTCCCCTAAAGGAAAGAGGAAACCAACATGTAATGAGCAAAAATAGATGTACAGATTATTGCTAAAAAGTTTCTGGCTTCCTGCTATTGCCCTGGAAGGCGATATAAAAATAATTATAATTATGGTGTTAGCGCCATGTGCACGGTTAGATACAAGCAAATGGGGCTGGACATAGTCCCTGTCCTGCGTAGGGCTCATGGATGAGAAGCAGCGTGGCTCAGTGGAAAGAGCCCGGGCTTTGGAGTCGGAGGTCATGGGTTCAAATCCCAGCTCCGCCAACAGTCAGCTGTGTGACTGGGCAAGTCACTTAATAATAAGAATAATAATAATAATAATGGCATTTATTAAGTGCTTACTATGTGCAAAGCACTGTTCTAAGCGCTGGGGAGGTTACAAGGTGATCAGGTTGTCCCACGGGGAGCTTGCAGTCTTTAATCCCCATTTTACAGATGAGGTAACTGAGGCACAGAGAAGTTAAGTGACTTGCCCGAAGTCACACAGCTGACGGTGGAGCCGGGATTTGAACCCATGACCTCTGACTCCAAAACCCATGCTCTTGAAAGGAGGGAAGGAGATGGGAAAGGAGGAGGGAAGGAGATAGGGAAGGAGATGGGAAAGGAGGAGGGAAGGACATGGGAAAGGAGGAGGGAAGGAGAAAGGAAAGGAGGAGGGAAGGGAATGGGAAAGGAGGAAGGAAGGAGAAAGGAAAGGAGGAGGGAAGGAAATGGGAAAGGAGAAGGGAAGGAGATGGGAAAGGAGAAAGGAAAGGAGGAAGGAAGGAAATGGGAAAGGAGAAGGGAAGGAGATGGGAAAGGAGGAAGGGAGGAGAAAGGAAAGGAGGAGGGAAGGAAATGGGAAAGGAGAAGGGAAGGAGATGGGAAAGGAGAAAGGAGATGGGGAAGGAGGGAGGGAGATGGGAAAGGAGGAGGGAAGGACATGGGAAAGGAGGAAGGAGGGAGAAAGGAAAGAGTGCAGGAGGCCGGAGCGGCCTGTGTCCTCACGCACCTTCTCTGTGCCTCAGTTACCTCATCTGTAAAATGGGGATTAAGACCATGAGCCCCACGAGGGACAACCTGATCACCTTGTAACCTCCCCAGCGCTTAGAACAGTGCTTTGCACATAGTAAGCGCTTAATAAATGCCATCATTATTATTATTATTATGAGGTAACAGGCACAGAGAAGTGACTTGTCCAAGGCCACACGGCAGAAAAATGGCAGAGCCTTGATTAGAACCCTTGACCTGTTGCCAATATGTTGCCAATTTGTACTTCCCAAGCGCTTAGTACAGTGCTCTGCACACAGTAAGCGCTCAATAAATACGATTGATGATGATGATGATGACCTCCTGATACCCAGGCCCGTGCTCTATCCACTATGGCCATGCTGCTTCTATTACATCAACAAGGGAACCAAGAACAGGGGCCTGTGATCAGCGCTTAGAACAGTGCTTGACACATAGTAAGCGCTTAACAAATGCCATCATTATTATATCCTGGGCTCTGGGTCTGGCTCCATTCGTCTTTCACTGCTTTTATTCCTGACTGGTGCCCTTCATCGACGTCTGGGTTTCGGATTATTCTTCCTCATCAAATTGATTCTCTGCTGGGCTGAATTTTGGTAGTTGAAGTAGTACTTGAGTTTTGCTAACGAATGTTTCCGCCATTAAGTGAAACAGCACTGAAGTGAAGAACACAAGCCAGGAAATCAGAGGCCCTGAGTTCTAATCCCGGCTCTGCCACCTAACTGCTGTGTGACCTTGGACAAGTCACTTCACTTCTCTGGGCCTCAGTTCCCTCATCTGCGAAATGGGGATTCAATCATTACCTGGTCTCCCTTCTACATAAAAATGTGAGCCCCATGTGGAGCCTGATGATCTTGTATCTACCCCAGGGCTTAATAGAGTGCTTGCCGCACTTACTAACTATAAGTTAGTTATAAGTTAGTAACTAACTTACTATGGTAAGTGCTTAACAAATACCAAAATTATTGTTATTATTATCAGAGTTCTTCTTATTATTATTATAGTATTATCATATATGATATAATATATAATATAATTATAAATCATATTATATAATCATGTATATCATAATTATATTATAATGCAATATATTTTATTATATGTTATTATTATGTGGTATATTATATTATTAAAATAATTACACTATTATTATTATCTGATTATTATCAGAGTAAGTGAAAAATAATTTAACAGTGATGTTATGATACATCCCCTTTCCCTAGACGGACATGCTTCCATTTATCATTATTCTGCATTTACAGGCCATCAACTGATCAATCAGTGGTGTTTACTGAGCGCTTACTATGTGCAGAGCTTGAAGGAGTATTAGAATTAGGGGTACGTTCCCAGTCCTCCATAAACTGATCCATAACCCTTGCATTTCCCCAGGAATATACCGTGCAGATCTCTTACGTAAGAGCGTTAGAAGGATGCTAATGGATCGCAACCCATTTCTGCGTCCGGTCTACAACAGTGTAACAGGGCACAGTGAGGACCAAACCACCTCTCATCTTCCCTAAAACAGAGTTTTTACCAATCCTCGTGGCCTCACCGACTACGTTTTCTTCCACAGAGGGAGCCAACCGGCTGCTCAGTTCTTCTTGTAAGTCTTCGATAAGTCGGTAGATGATGTTGTGAAGTTTAATTTTTATGCCCTTTTTCACAGCTAACTGCTGAACGTCTTTACCTGCATTCACACTGAAGCCGTATACAACACCTGGCAGACAGAAATAGAACCGGGTGACTAATTAACACAAACAGTGGAAGGCTTTGCCTTTTGCTCAGCAAAGGAGAACTTAACAGTTTCCTTACCTTGCTCCATGATTAATTACTGTTTAAAGTAATAAAGATACACCAGGTTTCAAACACTTACGATGACAATGGAAAGACTTTAGTGGCTGGTCTAAATTTTTCAAGTTTATTAAAGAACTCCATCATCATCATCATCAATCGTATTTATTGAGCGCTTACTATGTGCAGAGCACTGTACTAAGCGCTTGGGAAGTACAAATTGGCAACACATAGAGACAGTCCCTACCCAACAGTGGGCTCACAGTCTAAAAGGGGGAGACAGAGAACAAAACCAAGCATACTAACAAAATAAAATAAATAGAATAGATATGTACAAGTAAAATAGAGTAATAAATATGTACAAATATGTAACTCCACCAACTGACTTTAAATTAAAAAGGCATAAAATAAAAAGCTCCTCCCTTTGAATTTTTTTTAATTTATAAAAACCTGGCTTCACCTCAAACTCTGACACAATCAATGGTATTTATTGAGCACTTACTGCGTGCAGAGCATTGTAATAAGCACTTAGGAGAATACAACAGACGCATTCCCGGACCACAAGGCGTTTACAGTCTAAAAGACAAGACCACGAATCATGCAGAAAAATCCCACTGACTAAAACATGCAGACTTGCTGGTAATCAGGAGATGGGAACTTTACCTTGGAATGTTTCAGCAAGGTTAATATCATTTTCACTAATATCGCCTACTCCAAAATGAACTAGCTCCAGTTCACATTCATCTGCAGCATCATAGGAATCGATAATATTTAAGAGGGCTTCAACTGATCCATCCACATCACCTAAACGGAATAAAAGTTCAAAACTGTAGGCATCAAAACCGTAGGTACCAAAATTGACCGCCTAATGGAAAATATCTAAATCAAATTTATTGAGTACTTACTACGTGCAGAGCACTGTGGCAATTACAGGGCTAGATCTCTTTATATATATAAAAAAACAACCAGTGAAGGTAATATCTACATTCACTGTGGTCCCAACTTACTACTTATATAATTTTTAATAAAAGAGGGAAAAGTTCCCATGAGAGATTTTAAAGCTTTTAGGTTAGTTTCCAGAAGGACACAAAATTGTCAAGGAGCGAAACTGCAACCAATAAACAAGTACCTTTAATAACCACAGTGAGTTTGTTTGAGTTGCTTTCTATTCTCTCTTTGGGTCGAACTAGTTTTACTCCTTTCCTCTCTTGGTACTTCATAAAATGTCTCTCTTTCCAATTCTTAACGCCAAACTTGTCACGTTCTCTTCTATGGGACTCTTGGTGTTCTCTTCGTTTGGCCTCAATCGTTTCCATATCCTCTTTCATTTTTTCCTGGTCTTCAACGTACTTTCTCCAGTCAATAACTTCACGGGCCCTTTGCTTTGCAGGAAAAAGCCCAACCGTTATGTACCCACATGACAAAATGGACTGTTAAGATGCTAAATGCTGTTGGGTTATGGAACTAATTGAGGTCATCATCATCATCAATCGTATTTATTGAGCGCTTACTATGTGCAGAGCACTGTACTAAGCGCTTGGGAAGTACAAATTGGCAACATATAAGAGACAGTCCCTACTCAACAGTGGGCTCACAGTCTAAAAGGGGGAGACAGAGAACAAAACCAAACATACTAACAAAATAAAATAAATAGAATAGATATGTACAAATAAAATAAATAGAGTAATAAATATGTACAAATATGTACAAACATATATACATATATACAGGTCACATACAGAAGTATTTTCTAAAGCAGTTTTTCACCTTGCTGGGTTTAATCAACAAACTTAACATGTCTAGAAAGCCCCGTCTATATGCTATGGGGGGAAAAAATTCGATTCCATGCAATTAAACGACCTCTTAAGATCTCTTATTAATGCTTACAAAGCTACGTTTGCATTTTTTTTTTACTTTGAACATGTTATTCCACAAAAGGTGATAGATATTTATTAGTTAATTTGGCTTTACCTCAGATTCTACTTCAAGAATTTCTTCTCCTGCCGAAGGAAGGTCTCTCCAACCTGTAATTTGTACCGGTGTGCTCGGGCAAGCATCAGTCATTGTTTTTCCATTTTCATCAAACATTAGGCGCACTTTTGCCCAGCTCGTTCCAGCAACCAGAATTGAACCTTTTCTTAAAGTCCCTCTTTGAATTATGGCTGTAGTGACTGGACTAAAAAAGAAAAAGAAAAGTGAGTTAAGCTACTTTGACATTTTTAGGCCAAAACGAAAGCAAAACGATGTGTATGACTTCATTACTTCAAATATTTGAGATGGGAGCTATTGCTTGGAAGTTTTAAGAAATGATTTAAGAGTCCACAGGCAACAAAACCCATTTCAATCTATGTCCAAGCAAAAAAAAATCATTCCTTTGTTTTCCGCTTTTACAAATATTGATTTTTAACACGGTGATAGCAGGACCATATGGTCAAAGGTTAAGACTGATGTAGTCAAAGTCTGAATTTCGAATCTCATTTTTTCTTCTGGTTCGCCACCCACTGAGGCACCTCGTGGCACCACTGTTTCCTCTCCAAATCAGCAACGGTAAATGGGTATCGTGCCTGGAAATTATTATACTACTACCACCAGAAAGCTCACTATTGCTAAGCATTAAAAAAAGGAAAATGACCCAGAGATCAATGGAAATACCAGAAGGAAAATTCCGTTTTCAAGCTGGAGATGTGACTTTATTAGAAAACATGAATGATAAAAATGGCTAGGAGTTCAGCTGTGTTAACAAGCCTACCCTTTTCCTTTATCCGTCCGCGATTCGATTACTGTTCCTTCCACTGGCCCAGTGGGATCAGCTTTCAATTCCAACATCTCCGCTAGAGCAACTGTCGCCTCAGCCAAAGCTATCAGATTGTCACCCTTGAACCAAAAGAGCCATATTGAACCATATTAATGCCTGGATGGTCAATCAATCAATCAATCGTATTTACTGAGCGCTTACGGTGTGCAGAGCACTGTACTAAGCGGTTGGGAAGTCCAAGTTGGCAACATATAGAGACGGTCATCATCATCATCATCAATCGTATTTATTGAGCGCTTACTGTGTGCAGAGCACTGGACTAAGCGCTTGGGAAGTCCAAGTTGGCAACATATAGAGACGGTCATCATCATCATCATCATCAATCGTATTTATTGAGCGCTTACTGTGGGCAGAGCACTGGACTAAGCGTTTGGGAAGTCCAAGTTGGCAACATATAGAGACGGTCCCTACCCAACAGTGGGCTCACAGTCTAAAAGGGGGAGACAGAGGACAAAAGCAAACATACTAACAAAATAAAATAGAATAGATATGTACAAGTAAAATAAATAAATACATTTATTTATTTTAATTAAAGGTCATAGTCTGCCTGGTCTCTACCCTTGAATACTCCCAAATCCTCCCCGCCTTTTTCACTGACTGAAGAGCAAAGACCTCTGATCTAATTATTCTCGCCTTATCTTCCCGATCTAACTGCCAATACCTCCTCCACAGAACTGGAATTTCTCCCAATTAACGAATTTCAGCTTTGGAAACAAATCAAAAAAAAAAGATAGGTTGGCGGCAGCTGCCTCCTCCTTTTCTCTTCCCTGTCTCCAACCAATTAATGGGACTGAGGGCCCACTGGGTGCAGAGCATTGTGCTAAGTGCTTGGGGGAAGTACAACAGAATCAAAAGGAAAGCTTCCTGCCCTAAAAGAGCTTAAAATGAACTGAGGGGAAGAGGCAAATTAGTGAGCGCTTAACAAACACCATTCAAAAAAAAAACACACAAAGAAAAGGTGTATAGCTGGAAGATGCCAACTGGTTGCAATTTGTTGCTCCCAATTCAAAAAGCTTCTGACTTGGCCTTACCCAGAACTAAAGGTAACCTTAGACCCCAAGCGTTGTAGCTCTCCTGACCCTCGAATAGAAATTTTAAGGCATTATAAATAACCTCAGAGAGAGTTACATGTAGTCAAGTGTTGAACTTTCAAGAATTGAAGAACTTGAAGAATATCGACTTGCTTCACTTGGGGAATCGACTTTAATTATAAGAAGTCTCATCCAGCTGTTTCAACACTTAGTGACATCTTTGGTTGCCGAAGCAGAACCAAAGTATATCATACTTATATCATTAGAAGCAGCGTGGCTCAGTGGAAAGAGCCCGGGCTTTGGAGTCAGGGGTCATGGGTTCAAATCCCGGCTCTACCAACTGTCAGCTGTGTGACTTCAGGCAAGTCACTTAACTTCTCTGTGCCTCAGTCACCTCAACTGTAAAATGGGGATGAAGACTGTAAGCCCCCCGTGGGACCACCTCATCACCTTGTAACCTCCCCAGGGCTTAGAACAGTGCATTTATTTATTTTACTTGTACATAGCTATTCTATTTATTTTATTTTATTAATATGTTTGGTTTTGTTCTGTTTCCCCCTTCTAGACTGTGAGCCCACTGTTGGGTAGGGACCGTCTCTATATGTTGCCAACTTGGACTTCCCAAGCGCTTAGTACAGTGCTCTGCACACAGTAAGCGCTCAATAAATACGATTGATTGATTGCACATAGTAAGCGCTTAATAAATGCCATTATTATCATTATACTTATAATGTTCTTGAAATGCTTTTTAATTTGTTAAGTCTTCCCGTATATTTCCCGGAGACCTACTCTATCTACACGGCCAGTCCTAAAAAAACACGATATGCAAGTATCAAAATCCCTGCCACTGCAATGACGTCCGTGACATCCGAGTTTTCATTCTGCTCTAATTTCCATTTTATATTACGAAAGCACACTGATGTCCATTCCATCCCCAATCTCCCTCAGAACAAGGTCTCTTTTGAACCCCCCCAAACTTTACCTTAAGTGCAGAAATATGAATGGCTTGAACATCACCCCCAAACTCCTCACAAACCACATCATATGCCAGCAACTCTTTCTTGACCTTTTCAGGGTCGGCTCCGGGTTTGTCACATTTATTTACGGCCAGGATGATTGGAACTGAGGCAGGAAAAAAAAAAAAGGAGTTGCTAAACAGCTAACACGTTTTCTCTAAGAATAGGTCGTGTGACACCTTTCCTCCCAGTGACAGACACCCACCTGCTCCTGTCTACTCCTTGCCCTTTGGAACACTTACCTTGGAATGAGATGGTGAAAATCAAGCCAGAAAAGTTAAGATTTGGGGTCAGGAGCTGAGTCTTCGTATTGAGATTTTACTTATTAAACAGAATAAAGAAATCACCCGGGTCCCCCGCTAACTTACTGCCAGATCTGTAAAACAATCGTAACGGAGGTGAGCTAATTCCAGACTGACTTATTTCATGATGGCTTCCTGTGGAATTTGGGCTTCAAAGTGAGTTTCTGGCGTCTGAATTGTTGGGTTGAAGTGTTTACATAGGACAAATTCATTCAGTTGTATTTACTGAGCACTTACTGTGTGCAGAGCACTGTGCTAGGCGCTTGGGAGAGTACAATACAATAGTAAACAGACAATTCCCTGCCCACGGTGCATTTTTTCTTTCCCCTCACGTGGGTTCTGCGGTCCAGGGATTGATTTAACCATGCCAGAAGGAAACAGAGTAAAGACCAGAAATATATTCATCATCATCATCATTATCAATCGTATTTATTGAGCGCTTACTATGTGCAGAGCACTGTACTAAGCGCTTGGGAAGTACAAATTGGCAACACATAGAGACAGTCCCTACCCAACAGTGGGCTCACAGTCTAAATTACCTATTCAATAGGTAATGGCAAAAATCAAGCTCTTCCTTCGGTATTCCAAGTAGATATCATTGGTTGGAATCACGAATAATGAGACGTATAGGGGAAGGATGATTTTTCAGGAAATGGGTTCATAGGGGGAAAAAAATCGAAAATCAGCAATACCCTTTTATAGTTTAAAAAGGTATTGGTTGGAATCATGAATAATGAGACGTATAGGGGAAGAATGATTTTTCAGGAAATGAGTTCACAGGAGGAAAAAAATCGAAAATCAGCAATACCCTTTAATAGTTTAAAAAGGTATTGGTTGGAATCATGAATAATGACACGTATAGGGGAAGAATGATTTTTCAGGAAATGAGTTCATAGGGGGAAAAAAATCAAAAATCAGCAATACCCTTTTATAGTTTAAAAAGGTATTGGTTGGAATCATGAATAATGAGATGTATAGGGGAAGAATGATTTTTCAGGAAATGAGTGCACAGGAGGAAAAAAATCTAAAATCAGCAATACCCTTTAATAGTTTAAAAAGGTACTGGTTGGAATCATGAATAATGAGACGTATAGGGGAAGAATGATTTTTCAGGGAATGAGTTCATAGGGGGAAAAAAATCGAAAATCAGCAATACCCTTTAATAGTTTAAAAAGGTACTGGTTGGAATCATGAATAATGAGACGTATAGGGGAAGAATGATTTTTCAGGGAATGAGTTCATAGGGGGAAAAAAATCGAAAATCAGCAATACCCTTTAATAGTTTAAAAAGGTATTGGTTGGAATCATGAATAATGAGACGTATAGGGGAAGAATGATTTTTCAGGGAATGAGTTCACAGGAGGAAAAAAATTGAAAATCAGCAATACCCTTTAATAGTTTAAAAAGGTACTGGTTGGAATCATGAATAATGAGACGTATAGGGGAAGAATGATTTTTCAGGAAATGAGTTCACAGGAGGAAAAAAATCGAAAATCAGCAGTACCCTTTTATAGTTTAAAAAGGTAGACTTTTTAATAGCAAAATCTACTACGCGTTCATTAATTTAAAGCCAGTGAAACTGAAAAATGGCTACCTGTGCATTCAATTCTTTTCCATGAGACCTAAGCACTCACATATAACTAAAATATAGACAGAGGAACCTGGGGCAGAGATAATGGAGCAGATGGCAGCAAAGAAAAATCAGTATGGACCGCTGGCGTCTGTATTTAGGTAGCACCAAGACCAACACAACTCAGTGGACGCACGAAAACTCTAAAACCAGTCTGTTGTTACTGCGAGCCAAAACTTCCTCTCTGCTAATGTGTAAGCTACACTCTGGACTGTAAGCTCGCTGTGGGCAGGAAACGTGTCTGTTTATTGCTTTAGTGTACTCTCCCAAGTGCTTAGTACAGTGCTTTGCCCACAGTAAGTGCTCAATAAATATGAGCACTTAGAGAAGCAGCGTGGCTCATCACCATCATCATCAATCGTATTTATTGAGCGCTTACTATGTGCAGAGCACTGTACTAAGCGCTTGGGAAGTACAAATTGGCAACATCTAGAGACAGTCCCTACCCAACAGTGGGCTCACAGTCTAAAAGGGGGAGACAGAGAACAAAACCAAACATACTAACAAAATAAAATAGAGTAGATATGTACAAGTAAAATAGAGTAAAAAATATGTACAAACATATATACATATATACAGGTGGCTCAGTGGAAAGAGCCCGGGCTTTGGAGTCAGAGGTCATGGGTTCAAATCCCAGCTCCGCCACTTGTCAGCTGTGTGACTTTGGGCCAGTCACTTCACTTCTCTGTGCCTCAGTTACCTCAACTGTAAAGTGGGGATTAAGACTGGGAGCCCCCCGTGGGGCAACCTGATCACCTTGTAACCTCCCCGGCGCTTAGAACAGCGCTTCGCACGTAGTAAGCGCTTAATAAATTCCATTGTTATGACTGAATGAACGAATGAAAGTTTAGCTAAGGCTTCCGGGAAGTATTCTCAAACAGGGATTTTCAGTCTTTTTGAGAAACCCCTTCGGACTCTCCCCTCACCGAAGAATACTGCGTGGAGAGGAAGCCGAAGTAATAGAACAGGAGAATCTGGAGCAAATACCAAGTATTGTTCTAAGCGCTGGGGTGGCTATGTGAATCAGGTTGGACACAGTCCCTGTCCCCCATGGGGCTCCCACTCTTATCTCCATTTTACAAATGAGGCAACTGAGGCCCAGAGAAGTGAAGTGACTTGCCCAAGGTCACCCAGCAGACACGTGGTGGAACAGGAATTAGATCCCAGCTGCTGCTTCTGATACGGCCACCACTGCCACTTCTCCGAGTTTATGACTCTGGGGCGGCAGAATGACATCTTGCTATGCTCATCATCATCATCAATCGTATTTATTGAGCGCTTACTGTGTGCAGAGCACTGTACTAAGCGCTTGGGAAGTACAAGTCGGCAACAAGTACAAGTCTGCTCCTGGTGAAGGCACGGGCTTTGGGGAACGGGTGGCCTTGGCAGCAACAGGAAGAGATTCTCTGATTCTCTGATATATACATATATATGTTTGTACATATTTATTACTCTATTTATTTATTTTACTTGTACATATCTATTCTATTTATTTTATTTTGTTAGTATGTTTGGTTTTGTTCTCCGTCTCCCCCTTTTAGCCTGTGAGCCCACTGTTGGGTAGGGACTGTCCCTATATGTTGCCAATTTGTACTTCCCAAGCGCTTACTACAGTGCTCTGCACACAGTAAGCGCTCAATAAATACGACTGATGATGATGATGTAGACACAGTTGTTCAATGCTGGAGAAGTGAGAGCATTTATTGGCACTTCATTGGATGAGGCACGCTGTATTAAAATTTGGCAAATACAGAATAAAGATATGACACACTCCCCGATTATTCAGGGTTTACGTTTTAGTCAGGAAGACATATTTCCCTTCCTTCCCAAGAACACAGAGTACTCCTACTTATCCCCTCTTTTATTACTGTTTTTTAATAAATGAAGAAAAAGCAAGGAGTGAAGTTGCGTGACCTAGCGGATAAAGCACGGGCCTGAGAGTCAGAAGAACCTGCGTTCTCATTCTGGCTCCACCACTTGTCTGCAGTGTGACCTTGGGCAAGTCACTTAACTTCTCTGTGCCTCAGTTACCTCATCTGTAAAATGCGGATTAAGACCGTGAGCCCCATATGAGACGCGGACTGTGTCCAGCTTGATTAGCTTGTATCTATGCCAGCGCTTAGTCCAGTGCGTGGCACATAGTAAGCACTTAATACCAAAAAAAAGGAAAAAGAAAAATGAACGATATTGGCAAAACCAATAGTGAAACTGTAAACCCGAAGATCTGCGGGACATCTTTGATCTGGGACTGATGCAACGTTCTTATACTAGGCCTGTTAAAGCCAAAAAAAAAATATTAAACCATCAACATTAAACCACATACCATACCTTGGGCACTTTTGGCATGTTGAATAGACTCAACAGTTTGCTTCATGACTCCATCTTCTGCTGCTACCACCAATATGATAATGTCAGTGACACGCGCACCTCTTGCCCGGATTGCCGAAAAGGCGGCGTGCCCGGGAGTATCCAGGAAGGTTATCTTTTCCCCAGAAGGTAAATAAACTGCGAACAAAAATCAAAAGACACCAGCGACTCAAATGGGACCATCTTCATCTTCGGGTTGAACAGCGATATTTCAAATTGGACGTTACTGCCCGAGCAGGGGACGGCGACAAGTTTGCTACGGGTCGAGTTCTCTGAAGAAAAAGAACCGCCATACAGCCTCGCCCTTTGGTGTTCCCTTGGCTCTGTTTTGAAGTAGCAGTTAAAAAAAAAAATCAAGGCACCAATGGACCACAGCTGCTGATAACCGGGCGACAAGATAAATAATGGCTGTTACAGAAATTAGGTGGCTAAGAAAGGGAAATGAGAAGCATTTCACTTGGCAAATGGGCCAGATTTAAGCCGACAGGAGCGAGGATAATGAAACCCCACCAAGTAAGTCAGTCAACTGTAGTTATTGGGCATTTACTGCGTGCGGAACAATTACTAGTCGTTTGGGAGAGTTCAACAGAGCGGACATATTCCCCGTTTGAGCCCCTTTCCAAAGTTTGCCGCCTTCCCCACCACCACACAGATATTCTCGCCTCTCCCCGTCCCCCATATCGCTGGTTTGAACGGCGACGGTCGGAAGTGGGTGGGGGAGAAATGCCGCAGGAAGGACTGCAAGATATAGCGGGCTCCTCTCGCGGCTTGAGGACAGAGGGCCCAGAGTAATTCATTTTTTCCCCAATTAATCATGCATTTCGGAGGGTAACTCTCAGAAGCAGCCCGGTCTAGTGGAAAGATGATGATGATGATGGCATTTGTTAAGCGCTTACTATGTGCAGAGCGCTGTTCTAAGCGCTGGGGGGGATACAATGGGATCAGGTTGTCCCACGTGGGGCTCACAGTCTTAATCCTCATTTTACAGATGAGGTAACTGAGGCTCAGAGGAGTTAAGTGACTTGCCCAAGGTCACACAGCAGACATGGGGCGGAGCGGGATTCGAACCCATGACCTCTGACTCCAAAGCCCGGGCTCTTTCCACTGAGCCACGCTGCTTCTCGAAGAGCAAGGGCCTGGGAATCAGAGGACCTGGGTTCTAACCGCAGCTCTGCCAACGGTCAGCTGTGTGACTCTGGACAAGTCACTTAATATCTCTGTGCCTCAGTTACCTTATCTGTAAAATGGGGACTAGCCCGTCAGCCCTATGTGGGACAGGGACTGCGGCCAACCTGATTCCCTTGTATCTGCCCCAGCATTTAGTACGGTGCCTGGCATATAGTTAGCGCTTAAATATCATGTGAAGAAAAAACAAAACAAATCAAACAAAAATACTCTTCCAATTCCACATCCTCTAAGTGCTTCTATATTATTGACCAGCCATCACCACTGGATTAGCAAGCGATAGGTGCTTAACTTTTCTAAAGATTAAAATTTGTGTTAAGAAAAGCATTGGCTTCCTCAACATCCAACAGGAGTTATATGGAAGCACTTTACTCATCTTATGTGTATTTTTATACAGAAGGAAGGCAGTTAAGATTTTGAAGGTTCTATACCGCGTTGACAAAAAAGTATACGATGATTTTTACTAGACATATTAACCAATGGAATATAGTGAATACCAACCGCATTTACTGAATGCAAAGCATTCTGTATTAAGCACTTGGGAGAGTATCCCAGAAGCAAAATCAATCCATAAATTAATCGTATTTTTTGAGTGCTTACTGTGTACAAAGCACTGTATTAAGCGGCGCTTCTGTCATTCTATCGTATTTATGGCGTGCTTACTTGTGTGCGGATCAGTGTATGTATACAAGCACTGTATTAAGCGGCGCTTCTGTCATTCTATCGTATTTATGGCGTGCTTACTTGTGTGCAGATCAGTGTATGTATACAAGCACTGTATTAAACGGCGCTTCTGTCATTCTGTCGTATTTATGGCACGCTTACTGTGTGCAGATCAGTGTACTAAGCACTTGGGAGAGTACAATACAACAGAACAAGCAGACTCTTTCCCTGCCCACAACAAGCTTACAGTCTAGAGGGGAGCTAGACTTTGACATAAAGAAATTCTGGATATGTACATAAAGTGCTGTGGGACTGAGGAAAGGGTGAAAAAAGGGTGAATAAAGTGCAAGACCAACCCCTATGGGTGTGGGAAAAGAGAAAACGAGGGCTTTGTCAGGGAAGGCCTTTTAGAGGAGATGTACCCTGCCCTCAAGAGTATTTTATTAGGTAGTATGGTCATCTGCCTTTACATTTCATCATCATCATCATCATCAATCGTATTTATTGAGCGCTTACTGTGTGCAGAGCACTGTACTAAGCGCTTGGGAAGTACAAGTTGGCAACGTATAGGGACAGTCCCTACCCAACAGTGGGCTCACAGTCTAAAAGAGATGGGAAAGGAGGAGGAAAGGAGATGGGAAAGGAGGAGGAAAGGAGATGGGAGAGGAGATGGGAAAGGAGGAGGGAAGGAGATGGGAAAGGAGATGGGGAAGGAGGAGGGAAGGAGAAGGGAAAGGAGGAGGGAAGGAGATGGGGAAGGAGAAGGGAAGGAGATGGGAAAGGAGGAGGGAAGGAGATGGGAAAGGAGGAGGGAAGGAGATGGGAAAGGAGGGAGGAAGGAGGGATAAAGTAAAGCGAGCAGGAGTCTGGAGCGCCCCAACCAAGGCATAATGGGATAAAGCTCTATTTCCCCTTTTTCTTTAAAACAGTGCAGAGAATATCATTCACATTCCGTTGAAGCAATGCGCGATTAGAGTGCCTACGAAAATAAGACGCTAGATTTGATTTCATACCAAGAAAGGCACCGATGTGCTGAGTGATGCCTCCGGCTTCCATTGCCGCCACTTGAGTTTTTCGAAGTTTGTCAAGCAGAGTGGTTTTCCCATGATCAACGTGGCCCATTATAGTCACAACTGGGGATCTCGGGGCTAATAGAGCTGGATCTGCCTTGGGCCTAGGAGAAAAATACAGCTCTTTCAAGTAAATACCCACTAGAAACATTCTCCGTCTTTGAATCACATTCTGGGATCACGGTTAAAAATGGAGCATAATTTAATTTTCATCCTAAATAGCAATATACTTTCTATTCCAGTCATAAAAGATTTTGCAGTGGCAGTTCTTATGGGATTTGCCTTTCTAATAAAAGTCTATTCGTTTCGAGTTCTATTCTAAGATTAATCCAAAACTTTTCGTAGACAAACAGAAAAAATAAATGTTAGCCTAAAATTGATGATACGAATATTCATATAAAATTAAAGGACCCAGACAGGCATCCCAGCTCCACCACTTGTCAGCTGTGTGACTTTGGGCAAGTCACTTAACTTCTCTGGGCCTCAGTTACCTCATCTGTAAAATGGGGATGAAGACTGTGAGCCCCACATGGGACAACCTGATTACCGTGTATCCCCCCAGCACTTGGAACAGTGCTTTGCACATAGTAAGCACTTAATAAATGCCATCATCATTATTATTATTATTATTAATTCCTGAAAGAAAAGAAAAAGAAAAACCAACTCATAATATTTGTTAATTTTAAATGCTGAAAAGTAAAATGTGAACATTTCTTTTTGTAAACTAATCATTTACCTCCTCACAGCATCTTTGTTTTCTCTGACTTTGACCTTTTTCAGTTTTGTCCATTTATGTTTCATTCCCGATTTTTTCATAACTTCCTTGATCCATATGTCGTCCAAAGGAAAACTGGGTCTTAGGAAATCTTCCACAGAGGTATTCCACAGGGATTCATACACGTGATCTAAAGAAAGATGATGATAATAATAATGATGGCATTTGTTAAGCGCTTACTATGTGCAAAGCACTGTTCTAAGCGCTGAACACTATGATAAGACCCTTTTGCACAACTCTGCTTAATTTTGGGTGATGCAGAGTGTCCTAGTGGATACAGGACAGACCCGGGAGTCGGAAGGACCTGGGTTCTGATCCCAACTCTGCCACTTATCTACTGTATGACCTTGGGCAAGTCCCTTCTCTTCTCTTTGCCTCAGTTTCCTCATCTATAAAATGGAGATTAAGACTGTGAGCCCCACATAGGACATGGACTGTGCTAACCTGCTTATCTTGTAAGCACAGAAAGCGCTTAACAAATACCATAAATAAAAACCCAGCAGGATCAACTGCTTCTTTGCCTTTAAGTTGAAGTTCAAAACACATTACTTCTTCTAAATTAGATCTCTTTGTCACTTTTGAGCAACATTTGCCATGATTTCCAAATTGGAAATAATCCATCAAACTTCAGCCTCCAAAGTTAAATCCCATGAACAAACAGGGCGTGCACATCAGGCTGGTACTGCATTTAATTTTATAGCAAACAAAAGAATGAATTAATAGGATGCTAATCCTTCTTTAAAAAGTGTTCCACAAGCGAATTTCCATGAGCAAATAACCTAAATGGGAAAAGTGCCTTTTTTTGAGAAATGAAAAACCATCTGGAAATGAACTATTTGGTCACAGATTCTGCAGCTATCACAACAAAGCAAGGTTGGATTTAACCATTGTTTAACTGAGCTAACGTCCTATCCAGTTACAAAAACCACCTCCAAATTAGCTAAATGAAATCCAACAAAGCACTAATTATAGGGGCAAATCCAGAACGACTGCAGGTGGAGATGGGGGCGTTCCGGGAGAGATCAATCAATCAATCAATCGTATTTATTGAGCGCTTACTATGTGCAGAGCGCTGTACTAAGCGCTTGGGAAGTACAAATTGGCAACATCTAGAGACAGCCCCTACCCAACAGTGGGCTCACAGTCTAAAAGGGGGAGACAGAGAACAAAACCAAACGTACTAACAAAATAAAATAAATGGAATAGATGTGTACAAGTAAAATAAATAAATAAATAAATGGAGTAATAGAGATGGGCCCGTGCTGTCGCTTATGCCCATTGTTGGGTAGGAACCGTCTCTATATGTTGCCAACTTGTACTTCCCAAGCGCTTAGTCCAGTGCTCTGCACACAGTAAGCGCTCAATAAATACGGCTGAATGAATGACTGAATGAATCGTTCTCTAGAAAAGCTTCGGACTCACCTATACTTTTATCCATGGCTCTGGCAAGCTCTCTAACCGTCATTCCAATCCATACCTCTACTTCTTGCTTCTCCTGTTTGGGTTGGATCGATGGCAATTTCAACCTCCGGCCTCTTTCTCCCTTAAAAACAAGGTGAGAAGCACATGCCGTAAAAAAGGAAAGGGGAAAGACGCTAAGAGGTAACAAATATAAATTTTGCACCAGCTCCGGGGAGGCGAACAGTTATTACATCCTCCTAACTTCGATTTTAGGTTGAAGCCACCGTCAGGCTCGTTAATTCCTGCAGTAAAATTCAATGGCACTATCGAATCAGCTTAATTCAACAGCGAACACCTAACGGGTTGATTTCCTTTCAGTCTGTCAGGTAAACTGTACCTCTTTTGTCGCTAAGAGCCTGTACTGGGATAAAGCCACCCTGATGAACGTGTCCGTCTGCCAGCGTCGTGGGGATTGCCGAGCAGGGCGAATCGATGGTTTCACAGGCCTCCAGTGTTCCCCAAATCCTCTCTTCCGACACAGGCTGAACAACCATCTGCGAGAACTAGGAAACTGCACCAGGTTTTCCAACTTCTGCATCATCCCCTGGTTCATCTTATTCCTATAAAAAAAAAAAAAAAGACATACTTGAATTGGAGAGTGAGCCGAGAAAAGAAACTGACGCATGATACAAAAAGCTATACTTCTCATTAAAAGAGCAAATAAAAATTGTCCCACATTAACTTAAACACCTCTTCCCCAGAGAAGGTGTCGAGAAGCGGTGTGACTCAGTGGATAGACCATGGGCCTGGGTGTCAGAAGGACCTGGGTTCTAATCCTGTCTGCTGTTTGACCTCGGCAAGTCGCTTCACTTCTCTGGGCCTCAGTTACCTCATCTGTAAAATGGGGATTGAGACGGGGAGCCCCCAGTGTGGGCCAGGGACTGTGTCCAACCCTGACTGACTTGTATCTAACCCAGCATTTACAACAGTGCTTAGTACAGTCCTGGGCACATAGTACGGGCTTAACAAACACCATTATTAGAGAAGCAGCGTGGCTCAGTGGGAAGAGCGCGGGCTTTGGAGTCAGAGGTCACGGGTTCGAATCCCGATTCCGCCACACGTCTGCTGTGTGATCTTGGGCAAGTCACTTCCCTTCTCTGGGCCTCAGTTCCCTCATCTGGAAAATGGGGATTAAGGCTGTGAGCCCCATGTGGGACAACCTGATCACCCTGTATCCTCCCCAGCGCTTAGAACAGTGCTTTGCACATAGTAAGCACTTAACAAATGCTTATTATTATTATTATTATTATAAACAGCACTTGGCACATAATAAGCTGTGTGCAGAGCACTGTACTAAGCACTTGGGAGAGTACAATACAGCGGTATTGGCGGACAAGTTCCCAGCCCACAATAATTGTAACTAAGGTATGTGAAACAATACTGGTTTTCCAGAACATCTGACAACCTCAAAGTTGCAATGTAAGTGATCTTCTTAAACGAATTACATTTGGGCCATCGGACAACCTCAAAGTTGCAATGTAAGTGATCTTCTTAAAAGAATTACATTTGGGCCCTTGCGTATTTATTATGGGGATAAAAGAGCATCTTTTCTCCCACACAAGTCCAGCGTTGAGGTACCATGCTGGAAGATTATCAGAAGATAATCCTCATATCAGACAGATCATCATCATCAATCGTATTTATTGAGGGCTTACTATGTGCAGAGCACTGGACTAAGCGCTTGGGAAGTACAAATTGGCAACATATAGAGGCGGTCCCTACCCAACAGTGGGCTCACAGTCTAAAAGGGGGAGACAGAGAACAAAACCAAACATACTAACAAAATAAAATAAATAGAATAGATATGTACAAGTAAAATAGAGTAATAAACATGTACAAACAGATAGACAGATAATTGCTCTCCCCAGTTTCAAAGCCTTACTGAAGGCCCACCTCCTCCAAGAAGCCTTCCCTGACTAAGCCCTCCCCTCCTCTTCTCCCACTCTTTTTTGCGCCGCTCTCACATGCTCCTTCATTCATTCTCCTTCCCATCCCCACAGTACATACGCGTATATCTGTAATTTACTTATCTATTTATTTATATTAATGTCTGTCTCCCCGTCGAGACTCTGAGCTCACTGTGGGCAGGAATTCATTCATTCATTCATTCAATCGTATTTATTGAGCGCTTACTGTGTGCAGAGCACTGGACTAAGCGCTTGGGAAGGACAAATTGGAAACATCTAGAGACGGCCCCTACCCCACAGTGGGCTCACAGTCTAGAAGGGGGAGACAGACAACAAAACATATTAACAAAATCAAATAAATAGAATAAATGTGTACAAATGTGTCTGTTATTATACTGTAATGATGGCATTTATTAAGCGCTCACTATGTGCACAGCACTGTTCTAAGCGCTGGGGAGGTTACAAGGTGATCAGGTTGTCCCACGGGGGGGCTCACAGTTTTAACCCCCATTTTACGGATGAGGTAACTGAGGCCCAGAGAAGTGAAGTGACTTGCCCAGTCACACAGCTGACACATGGCAGAGCCGGGATTTGAACCCATGACCTCTGGCTCCAAAGCCCGTGCTCTTTCCACTGAGCCAAACTGCTCCTCTATTGTATTATTCTCTATTGTATTATTCTCTACTGCTTCTTCTTCTTCTCTACTGTACTCTCCCAAGTGCTTAGAACAGTGCTCTGCACACAGTAAGTGCTCAATAAAAACGAATGAACTGAATGAATGAAGGTGGCTTAGTGGATAGGGTACAGTCCCGGGAGCCAGAAGGACCTGGGTTCCAATCCCGGCTCTTCCACCTGCCTGCTGGGTGATCTTGAGCAAGTCACTTCACTTCTCTGGGCCTCAGTTCCCTCATCTGTAAAACGAGGATTAAATCCGTGAGCCCCACGTGGGACAGAGACTGTGTCCAACCTGATTAGACCGTATCCACCCCAGAGCTTAGAAGAGTGGCTCTGCACACAGTAAGCGCTCAATAAATACAACTGAATGAAAGAGTGTCTGGCACATAGTAAGCGCTTAAATACCACCATTATTATTATTATTACCCCTCTCACCTCTATACTGCACAACCCGCTGGGAAAGAGCCAGTGCTATAAGTCCAGAGGAAAAACGGAGTATATCACGTTCGGATCCAGACGCCAATCTAATCTACGTGAAAGACTTCCAACACATTCATTCATTTGTATTTATTGAGAACTGAAGTCACCCAGCTCACTCTGTACTTACCCCAGCGCTTGGCACATAGTAAGCACTTAACAAATACCATCCTTATTAGTATTATTACTATTTAGCGGGGTCCCAGGTATCCGACCTCCGGCCCAGCCCGGGATGCCCGGTTGCCATGGCAACCTCGGGGTCAGAGGGCACGGCCCGCCTCCCTCCGGTAGCCCCGCGGGTCGGTGGAGGGGAGGACGAGGAGGCAGAGGAGGAGGAAGGGAAGGAGGAGGGAGGAGGAAGAGGAAGGCAAAAACTCCTCACCCTCGCCTTCAAGGCTCTCCAATCAATCAATCAATCATATTTATTGAGCGCTTACTGTGTGCACAGCACTGAACTAGGCGCTTGGGAAGTACAAGTTGGCAACATATAGAGACGGTCCCTACCCAACAGTGGGCTCACAGCCTCGCCCCCTCCTACCTCATTCTTTCATTTATTCATTCAATCGTATTTATTGAGCGCTTACTGTGTGCAGAGCACTGGACTAAGCGCTTGGGAAGTACAAGTTGGCAACATCTAGAGACGGTCCCTGCCCAACAGTGGGCTCGCAGTCTAGAAGGGGGCATCAGTCAATCGTATTCATTCATTCAGTCATATTCATTCATTCAATCGTATTTATTGAGCGCTTACTGTGTGCAGAGCACTGGACTAAGCGCTTTGGAAGTACAAGTTGGCAACATCTAGATACGGTCCCTGCCCAACAGTGGGCTCACAGTCTAGAAGGGGGAATCAGTCAACCGTATTCATTCAATTGTATTTATTGAGGGCTTACTGTGTGCAGAGCACTGGACTAAGCACTAGGGAAGTACAAGTTAGCAACATCTAGAGACGATCCCTACCCAACATTCATTCATCCATTCAATCGTATTTATTGAGCGCTTACTGTGTGCAGAGCACTGTACTAAGCGCTTGGGAAGTCCAAGTTGGCAACATCTAGAGACGGTCCCTACCCAACAGCGGGCTCACAGCCTAGACAGACAACAAAACCAAATATATTAGAGAAGCAGCGTGGCTCAGTGGAAATCAATCAATCAATCAATCGTATTTATTGAGCGCTTACTGTGTGCAGAGCACTGTACTAAGCGCTTGGGAAGTACAAGTTGGCAACATATAGAGACAGTCCCTACCCAACAGTGGGCTCACAGTCTAGAAGGGGGAGGCAGAGAACAAAACAAAACATACTACCAGAATAAAATAAATAGAATAGATATGTACAAGTAAAATAGAGTAATAAATCTGTACAAACATATATACATACATACAGGTGCTGTGGGGAAGGGAAGGAGGTAAGGCAGGGGGGATGGAGAGGGGGATGAGGGGGAGAGCCCGGGCTTTGGAATCAGAGGTCGTGGGTTCAAATTCCGACTCCGCCAACTGTCAGCTGTGTGACTTTGGGCAAGTCACTTCACTTCTCTGGGCCTCAGTGACCTCATCTGTCAAATGGGGATGAAGACTGTGAGCCCCCTGTGGGACCACCTCGTCACCTTGTAACCTCCCCAACGCTTAGAACACTGCTTTGCACAGAGTAGGCGCTTAATACATGCCATCATTAAGTCACTTCACTTCTCTGGGCCTCAGCTCCCTCATCTGTCAAATGGGGATGAAGACTGTGAACCCCCAGTGGGCCCACCTCATCACCTTGCAACCTCCCCAGTGCTTAGAACGGCGCTTTGCACATAGTAGGCGCTTAATAAATGCCATCATTATAATTATTATTATTCTCTGTACCTCAGTTCCCTCACCTGTAAAATGGGGATGAAGACTGTGAGCCCCCCGTGGGACCACCTCATCACCTTGTAACCTCCCCAGCGCTTAGAACAGTGCTTTGCACATAATAGGCGCTTAATAAATGCCATCATCATTAAGTCACTTCACTTCTCTGGGCCTCAGTTCCCTCATCTGTCAAATGGGGATGAAGACTGTGAACCCCCGTGGGACCACCTCATCACCTTGTAACCTTCCCAGCGTTTAGAACAGCGCTTTGCACAGAGTAGGCGCTTAATAAATGCCATCATTAAGTCACTTCACTTCTCTGGGCCTCAGCTCCCTCATCTGTCAAATGGGGATGAAGACTGTGAGCCCCCCGTGGGACCACCTCATCACCCCCAGCGCTTAGAACAGCGCTTTGCACATATAGTAGGCACTGAATAAATGCCATCATTATTATTATTATTATTATTCTCTGTGCCTCAGTTCCCTCACCTGTAAAATGGGGATGAAGACTCTGAGCCCCCCGTGGGACATCCTGATCACCTTGTAACCTCCCCAGCGCTTAGGACAGTGCTTGGCACATCGTAGGCGCTTAATAAATGTCATTATTATTATTATTATTATTCTCTGTGCCTCAGTTCCCTCACCTGTCAAATGGGGATGAAGACTGTGAGCCCCCCGTGGGACCACCTCATCACCTTGCAACCTCCCCAGCGCTTAGAACAGCGCTTTGCACAGAGTAGGCGCTTAATAAATGCCATCATTAAGTCACTTCACTTCACTGGGCCTCAGTTCCCTCATCTGGAAACTGGGGATGAAGACAGTGAGCCCCCCGTGGGACCACCTCATCACCTTGTAACCTCCCCAGCGCTTAGAACAGGGCTTTGCACATAGTAGGTGCTTAATAAATACCATCATTATTATTATTCTCTGGGCCTCAGTTCCCTCACCTGTCAAATGGGGATGAAGACTGTGAGCCCCCCGTGGGACCACCTCATCACCTTGCAACCTCCCCAGCGCTTAGAACAGCGCTTTGCACAGAGTAGGCGCTTAATAAATGCCATTATTATTATCATTATTCTCTGGGCCTCAGTTCCCTCACCTGTAAAATGGGGATGAAGACTGTGAGCCCCCCGTGGGACCACCTCATCACCTTGTAACCTCCCCAGCGCTTAGAACAGGGCTTTGCACATAGTAGGTGCTTAATAAATACCATCATTATTATTATTCTCTGGGCCTCAGTTCCCTCACCTGTCAAATGGGGATGAAGACTGTGAGCCCCCCGTGGGACCACCTCATCACCTTGCAACCTCCCCAGCGCTTAGAACAGCGCTTTGCACAGAGTAGGCGCTTAATAAATGCCATCATTAAGTCACTTCACTTCACTGGGCCTCAGTTCCCTCATCTGGAAACTGGGGATGAAGACAGTGAGCCCCCCGTGGGACCACCTCATCACCTTGTAACCTCCCCAGCGCGTAGAACAGCGCTTTGCACATAGTAGGCGCTTAATAAACGCCATTATTATTATCATTATTCTCTGTGCCTCAGTTCCCTCACCTGTAAAATGGGGATGAAGACTGTGAGCCCCCCGTGGGACCACCTCATCACCTTGTAACCTCCCCAGCGCTTAGAACAGGGCTTTGCACATAGTAGGCGCTTAATAAATACCATCATTATTATTACTCTCTGGGCCTCAGTTCCCTCATCTGTCAAATGGGGATGAAGACTGTGAGCCCCCCGTGGGACCACCTCATCACCTTGTAACCTCCCCAGCGCTTGGCACAGCGCTTTGCACATAGTAGGCGCTTAATAAACGCCATCATTATTATTATTATTCTCTGTGCCTCAGTTCCCTCACCTGTAAAATGGGGATGAAGACTGTGAGCCCCCCGTGGGACAACCTGATCACCTTGTAACCTCCCCAGCGCTTAGAACAGGGCTTTGCACAGAGTAGGCGCTTAATAAATACCATCATTATTATTATTCTCTGGGCCTCAGTTCCCTCACCTGTAAAATGGGGCTGAAGCCTGTGAGCCCCCCGTGGGCCCACCTCATCACCTTGTCACCTCCCCAGAGCTTAGAACAGCGCTTTGCACAGAGTAAGGGCTGAGCAGATACCACGACCATTATGATAATCTTGATGCTGCTCCTTCCCGGGTCCCGGGGCCCTCGGACGGCGGCCGGACGGGGCCCGACGAGGGACAATCCCAAAGCGGACGCGTTCGCGACCCGCCGCCTGAGACGCCCGGCCGGCGGCGTGAGAGCGGATTGGACAGCGTCAGGGGGCGGGGCTCCGCAGCACGTGACCCCCCCCGAGGGGCGGGGCTCCGCAGCACGCGCTGACCCCCCCCCCGAAGGGCGGGGCTCCGCCGCACGCGCTCCCACCCCTGAGGGGCGGGGCTCCGCAGCACGTGATTCCCCCGAGGGGCGGGGCTACGCGGCACTCGCTCCCCCCCGAGGGGCGGGGCTCCGCAGCACGTGATTCCCCGAGGGGCGGGGCTACGCCGCACGCGCTCCCCCCCGAGGGGTGGGGCTACGCCTCACGCCCCCTCCCGACGAGGGGCGGGGCTGCGCAGCACGAGCTCCCCCTGGGGGGCGGGGCTGCGAAGCACGTGATTCCCCGAGAGGCGGGGCTCCGCGGCACGCGCCCCCCCTGGGGGGCGGGGCTCCGCCGCACGCACTCCACGAGGGGCGGGGCTACGCGGCACGTGATCCCCAGAGGGGCGGGGCTCCGCAGCACGTGACCACCCCCAGGGGGCGGGGCTCCGCCGCACGTGACCCCCAGGGGGGCGGGGCTCCGCCGCACGCGCTCCCACCCCTGAGGGGCGGGGCTAGGCAGCACGTGACCCCCAAAAGGGGCGGGGCTACGCGACTCTCGCTCCCCCGAGGGGCGGGGCTCCGCAGCACGCGCTCCCCCCGAGGGGTGGGGCTACGCCTCACGCCCCCTCCCACCGAGGGGCGGGGCTGCGCAGCACGCTCTCCCCCTGGGGGGGCGGGGCTGCGAAGCACGTGATTCCCCGAGAGGCGGGGCTCCGCGGCACGCACTCCACTAGGGGCGGGGCTCCTCAGCACGTGATCCCCAGAGGGGCGGGGCTTCGCGGCACGCGCTCCCCCCCCCCGAGGGGTGGGGTTCCGCAGCACGCACTCCACGATGGCGGAGCTCCGCAGCACGTGATCTCGAGGGGGCGGGTCTACGTAACGCTCGCTCGACGAGGGGCGGGGCTCCTCAGCACGCGCCCCCCCTGAGGGGCGGGGCTCCGCAGCACGTGACCTCCGAGGGGCGGGGCTTCGCCGCGCTCGCTGCCCCGAGGGGCGGGGCCCCGCAGCACGTGATTTCCCGAGCGGCGGGACTACGCCGCACGTGACGCCCCGATGGGCGGGCTCCGCGTCACGTGACCTCTAGGGGGCGGGGCGCCGGAGCACGTGACCCCCCGAGGGGCGGGGCCGGAGCTGTTGGGTAATGATGATGATGATAATAATAATAATAATGATAATGATGATAATAATAATATTTGTTAAGCAATTACCATGTGCCAAGCACTGTTCTGAGCACTGGGGTAGATACAGGGTAATCAGGTTGTTAATAATAATAATAATAATATTTGTTAAGCAATTACCATGTGCCAAGCACTGTTCTGAGCACTGGGGTAGATACAGGGTAATCAGGTTGTTAATAATAATAATGATAATAATAATGATGGTATTTGTTAAGCGCTTACTATGTGGAAAGCACTGTTCTAAGCGCTGGGGAGGTTCCAAGGCGATCAGGTGGTCCCACGGGGGCCTCACAGTCTTCATCCCCATTTTCCAGATGAGGGAACTGAGGCCCAGAGAAGTGAAGTGACTTGCCCAAGGTCACACAGCTGACAAGTGGCAGAGTCGGGATTTGAACCCCTCACCACTGACTCCAAAGCTTGGGCTCTTTCCACTGAGCCACGCTGCTTCTCAAGCCATGCTTGAGAAGCTTGTCAGTCTTCATCCCCATTTTCCAGATGAGGGAACTGAGGCCCAGAGAACTGAAGTGACTCGTCCAAGGTCACACAGCAGACAAGTGGGGGACGTGGGATTAGAACCCATAACAATAATAATAATAATGATGGCATTTATTAAGCACTTACTATGCGCAAAGCACTGTTCTAAGCGCTGGGGAGGTTACAGTGTGATCCGGTTGTCCCACGGGGGGCTCACAGTCTTCATCCCCATTTTACAGAAGAGGCCCAGAGAAGTGAAGTGACTTGCCCAAAGTCACACAGCTGACAATTGGCGGAGTCGGGATTTGAACCCATGACCTCTGATTCCAAAGCCCGGGCTCTTTCCACTGAGCCACGCTGCTTCTCATGGGGTGCTCAATAAATATGATTGAATGGATGAATGAATGAAAATCAGGTTGTCACCTGGCTTTACTGTGTGCAGAGCACTGGACTAAGTGCTTGGAAGACAGTACAATACAATGATAATCAGATGCATTTCCTGCCCACATAAATAATAATAATAATAATAATAATAATAATAATAAATGCTTTTTAAGTGTTTACCATAAACCAAGCAGTGGGGTCGATATCATCATCATCAATCGTATTTATTGAGCGCTTATTATGTGCAGAGCACATATACAATATAATATAAAATATAAAATAATCTGGTACCACATGGGCATCACATGGGCATCACATGGGCATCACATCACATCCAAGTAGGAGGGAGAAGATTCAATTCAGTCATTTATTGAGCACTCACAATGTGCAGTGCACTGTACTAGGCGCTTGGGAGAGTACAATATAACAACAGACACAGTCCTGCCCACCGTGAGCTTATATCTAGAGGTGCGCTCACAGTCTAGACGAGATATTGAATCCCTGTTTGTCAGATAAGGGAATTCAATCATTCATTCATTCAGTCGTATTTACTGAGCACTTGAGCAGAGCACTGGACTGAGCACTTGGGAGAGTACCATCTAACAATTAACAGACACATTCCCTGCCCACAGCGAGCTTACAATCTAGAGGAATTGAGACTCAGAGGTGAAGTGACTTGCCCAAGGGCAAACGGCAGACACGTGGCAGAATTGGAACCCGGTTCCTTCTGACATCCAGGCTGGTGCTCTATCCACTTGGCAATGCTGCTTCACGTACAAGTTGCTTTCGGCTGTAAACTGCTCCTCAACTCGCTGCGAAAATTTCAGGTGAAAACGTGAGATTAGCCGTCAGTGATCGATCAATCAATCAATCATATTTATTGAGCGCTTACTGTGTGCAGAGCACTGTACTAGGCGCTTGGGAAGTCCAAGTTGGCAACATATAGAGACAGTCCCTACCCAACAGTGGGCTCACAGTCTAAAAGGGGGAGACAGAACAGAACCAAACATACTAACAAAATAAAATAAATAGAATAGATATGTACAAGTAAAATAAATAGAGTAATAAATATGTACAAACATATATCCATATATACAGGTGCTGTGGGGAAGGGAAGGAGGTAAGATGGGGGATGAAGAGGGGGAGAGGAAGGAAGGGGCTCAGTCTGCGAAGGCCTCCTGGACGAAAGGCACGTTCAGCTAATTAATCAATCAATCAATCAATCGTATTTATTGAGCGCTTACTGTGTGCAGAGCACTGTACTAAGCGCTTGGGAAGTGCAAGTTGGCAACATATAGAGACAGTCCCTACCCAACACTGGGCTCCCAGTCTAAAAGTGGGGAGATAGAGAACAAAACCAAACATACTAACAAAATAAAAGAAATAGAATAGATATGTACAAGTAAAATAAATAAATAGAGTAATAAATAGGTACAAAAATATATACATATATACAGGTGCTGTGGGGAAGGGAAGGAGGTAAGATGGGGGATGGAGAGGGGGACGAGAGGGAGAGGAAGGAAGGGGCTCAGTCTGGAAAGGCCTCCTGGACGAAAGGCACATTTAGCTAATTAATCAATCAATCAATCGTATTTATTGAGCGCTTACTGTGTGCAGAGCACTGTACTAAGCGCTTGGGAAGTCCAAGTCGGCAACATATAGAGACGGTCCCTACCCAACAGTGGGCTCACAGTCTAGAAGGGGGAATTTACAGCTATGCATTGGGTTTCAATCAACAATGACATATTTGCCTCTTTTTACTGTCTCCCTGCAACCAAAATACATGACTTGCCGTCTCCTTGAATCCTGTCCAGTTATATGCACTGCGCACGGATTCCTCCGTACTATAGACATCTCACTTTCTTTGTGTGATCTGAGGAATTTATGTTTTCTGTGAGTGATTATACCAGCACTTTAAATAGCACGAACACTTGCATGACTTTTCTGTTAAAAAAAGAGCAACATTCATTTTCTGCACCAACATTCTCCCCCACCCCATCCCCTCTTTAATCCCAAAATTGGAAAATGAGACTTTCAAATCATCTGTTTGCCGATTGGCCTGCATTTTAGGTCTCGACTGACATACGTAGTGCTCGGTCATCATCATCATAATCATCAATCGTATTTATTGAGCGCTTACTGTGTGCAGAGCACTGTACTAAGCGCTTGGGAAGTCCAAGTTGGCAACATATAGAGACAGTCCCTACGCAACAGTGGGCTCACAGTCTAAAAGGGGGAGACAGAGAACAAAACCAAACATACTAACAAAATAAAACTAAAATAAAATAAATAGAATAATGTACAAGTAAAATAAATAAATCATCATCATCATCAATCGTATTTATTGAGCGCTTACTGTGTGCAGAGCACTGTACTAAGCGCTTGGGAAGTACAAACTGGCAACATATAGAGACAGTCCCTACCCAACAGCGGGCTCACAGTCTAAAAGGGGGAGACAGAGAACAAAACCAAACATACTAACAAAATAAAATAAATAGAATAGATATGTACAAGTAAAATAAATATCAGACTAAATTGTAGACAGAAGCAGCCCCTTGAACTGCCTGAAAAACCCGTCTTTTTTTCATTAGTGCAGCTCAGAGTTAAGTCCCTGACAATATAAAGCTTTCTGTGAAAGGCTCGGACTGTGGTCCAGAGACTTGTCGCAGAGCACGGCAGAACGTTTTTGATCCTTAATTTCCATTCCTCGTAGCTCTCTGACTCCAGCAGAAAATGCAGACCTTATGAGATTTCAACTATAAAAGGTATTACTTTACATAACCATTCGGGGAAAAGATCGCATTAATGCGTCCGGATTCACACTTTGCCAAGCTCCGTGACTGTAGGACCCCAAGGACTGGAATAGGGCTCAAGTGGAAAATACAGGCACCCTTGATTTGGGAAATTTAATCAAGGGAAAACTGATGGGCCGTACCTTATATTCTGCCGTCTGTCTTAATATCAGCAGCGTGGGAATCTGTGCTTGTAAAGTGAATGTAAAAGCACTTGTAGATTTTTAAACAGCAAACACAGGCAAAACCGTATTGGATACAGGGCTCTGCGATGCTGAAATCACCGTCAGTCGTGTTTATTGAGCGCTGACTCTGTGCAGAGCGCTTGGGGGAATACGATATAACAATATAACCGACACATTCCCTTCCCACTCGTTCTTACAGTTCAAATCAGTGCATCTAGCAGTGTGTAAATAGGCACCTATTGAATTGCCTCCACCAGCCCCCGACACAGCAAACCTTACTATGCGCCTCTCTCTAACTCAACAAAAATGGAGGCCTGATCCATTTCAGAAATAGTTCTCCAAATGATTTTGCCCTAAAAGACCCTCCCTGGAACCTACCGCCACATATTTTGTGTTCTAACTAATCTCCATCCCTTTCCTTTGTCCAACTCGCCATTTCTATTGGCGTCCACGAGGCTGATCTATTGATCGGCAGGATTAATGCCATGCTTCTTCAGTGGATTTGAGGAAAAAAAAATGATGGCATTTATTAAGCCCTTACTATGTGCAAAGCACTGTTCTGAGTGCTGGGGAGGTTGCAAGATGATCAAGTTGTCCCATGGGGGGCTCACAGTCTTAATCCCCATTTTCCAGATGAGGGAACTGAGGCCCAGAGAAGTTAAGTGACTTGCCTGAAGTCACACAGCTGACAATTGGCAGAGCAGGGATTTGAACCCATGACCTCTGATTCCAAAGCCCGTGCTCTTTCCACTGAGCCATGCTGCTTCTCTAATGGAGAAAACATTATTATCACTAACGTTTCTTAAGGTCTTAGCTCATATAATAATAATAATAATGGCATTTATTAATCGCTTACTATGTGCAAAGCACTGTTCTAAGCGCTGGGAAGGTTACAAGGTGATCAGGTTGTCCCACGGGGGGGTGTTCACGGGCTTAATCCCCATTTTACAGATGAGGTAACTGAGGCGCAGAGAAGTGAAGTGACTTGCCCAAAGTCACACAGCTGACGAGTATGCTGCTTCTCATATAACTATTAAGTGCTGAGGAAACTACACAAAAATCAAATAAGGTCCAATCAAAGTGGGGAAGGACAGACGGAAAATAATACAAATGGAATCCAATCGATGATGAAAACGTACTGTTGATATTTTTGACGAATAGTTAAAATAATGATTTGTTTTCATCGTTGATCTAATTCAATCATCGAAAACATCAACCGTAAAATGGTGAAACAGTGCTCACTGTTCCAGCCCAACAGGGAGAAAATTGTCCCAGCTTTCTGTGCATTCAATCAATCAATCAATCAATCGTATTTATTGAGCGCTTACTGTGTGCAGAGCACTGTACTAAGCGCTTGGGAAAGTACAAGTTGGCAATATATAGAGACAGTCCCTACCCAACAGTGGGCTCACAGTCTAAAAGGGGGAGACAGAGAACAAAACCAAACATACTAACAAAATAAAATAATCTTGTGCCCCTGCAACAGTTTCAGTGCAGTTTCAGACGGGAGGGGAGAGACTCACTGAGCACTTACTTATATCTTTAAATGATATATTATAAGTAACTTCTTTATTTTAATATCCGCCTCCCCATTGGGGTGGGTTTTCTTTCCTGCCGGGTCAAACGGGAGGGGAGAGAGAGTGCGATTGACCACATTTGTACGCATCTTTAAATGATATATTATAAAGTATTTATTTTTACTAATTTATTCCATTCAATCATATTTATTGAGCGCTTACTGTGTGCAGAGCACTGCCCTACGGAGAGCTCACCTCCTCCAGGAGGCCTTCCCAGACTGAGCCCCTTCCTTCCTCTCCCCCTCGTCCCCCTCTCCATCCCCCCATCTTACCTCCTTCCCTTCCCCACAGCACCTGTATATATGTCTATATGTTTGGACATATTTATTACTCTATTTATTTATTCATTTTACCTGGACATATCTATTCTATTTATTTTATTTTGTTAGTAGGTTTGGTTTTGTTCTCTGTCTCCCCCTTTTAGACTGTGAGCCCACTGTTGGGTAGGGACCGTCTCTATATGTTGCCAACTTGGACTTCCCAAGCGCTTTAAGCGCTCAATAAATACGATTGATTGATTGATTGATTGATTGTACTAATGTCCCGTCTCCCACTCTAGACTGTAAAGCCGTTATATGGGAAGGGAACGCGACTGCGAATTCTGAAGTTCTCTCCCAAGCACTTAGCACAGTGCCCTGCACATAGTAAGGACTCAATAAATACCATTGATTGATTGATTGATCGATCAGTCACCACCCTCACTTGCACAGGGACTGTCAAAGGAGAATGGGGAGGAATGGTTGAAAAACTGCCTCCAGGGCCTTCACGGAGCTAATTCTACCTATAAAATGTATTACTTTACATAGCGATTCGGGAAAAAGATCGCATTAATGCGTCTGGATTCACACTTTGCCAAGCTCCATGACTGTAGGAACCCAAGAACTGGAATAGAGCTCAAGTGGAAAATACAGGCACCCTTGATTTTAGAAAATCATGGATTCAAGTTCCACGTGGGACGGGGACTGTTTCTGGCCTGTTTCTGTCTCTACCCCAGTGCTTAGTTCAGTGCTTGGCACACAGTAAGCCCTCAGTACCACAATTTTATTACATGAATACTCGCAAAACCTGCATTTGACAAGTACGGTCTTTAGGGAGACCCTCACTAAAAGGATGTGTGGATATCATCACGCCAGTTGTGCTTCACGCGTAGCAGGCATATTATTATTTTTTGAATATAACGAGCGACCATCATAAGGAGGATCGCTCAGACCTTCATCGCCTCTCACTCTAATGAGGTTTCACCTGCATAGTAATGAAATCAGCATTTGTGACGAACATTTGCAATTCCAAATCAACACAGATCGAGGATTAAGGTATGACTTTGGTATGGACCTTCGAACTCCCGATTAGAAGCCACGCCGATTTTTTTTTTCACATGCAACCTAGTTTCGGTCCCAAAATCATTTACAGTGACAGCACAAATTCCAAAATAGCCTTTCGGTCTCTAATCCAGCCTAGAAAATCATTTTGAAATGGTAAGGCACAAAGGAAACTGTCATCAGGCTTGATTCTCCCATGAACCACAAAAATACTTTTCACTTAAGGCTTATACAAGCTTGTTGGCTCAAGCCACTCCAAGGGTATGAAACACAAAAGGTTTTTATTTTGTTCAGGATCTGCCTGATGTAGATGAGGTAAGGAAGGTAACAGAGTATATTAAAGAGTAACTCGGAGTGAGCTGTGAATATTTTTTTTGGACTGTTTCCATAGAAATTTAGAATTCCACTAAGGCCTGGATGCTAATGTTCTTCAAGTGTCAGGTTGAAAATGTCTCTCAGTTCATTAAATTTTAAAAATAAATGTGGCAAGGCTCAAGTAGGAAGAATTTTAAAACATTTTTCAGTTTAGGATAAGTTCCTTAATCCTAGCAAATTTTACCCATTTGTTTAAAGAGAATATATGATGAGCCACCTTAAAATTATTTTGAGCATGCTTCCAGTCCTTCAGTTTAGGATAATTCCCTTAATCCTAGCAAATTTTACCCATTTGTTTAAAGAGAGAATATATGATGAGCCACCTTAAAATTATTTCGAGTATGCTTCCAGTCCCTTGTTGTTGCTCTTCCTCTCATTCATTTCAATCGTATTTATTGAGCGCTTACTGTGTGCAGAGCACTGTACTAAGCGCTTGGGAAGTACAAGTTGGCAACTCTCAGCTCACATCCCCCCTACTATCGTGACACTTGTGCGCTCTTTAGGACTTAGGCATTCAAAACATCTTGTTGCACTTTCGTGCAATCAATTCACAATAATAATAATAATAATAATTGCATTTATTAAGCGCTTACTATGTGCAAAGCGCTGTTCTAAGCGCTGGGGAGGTTACAAGGTGATCAAGTTGTCCCACGGGGGGGCTCACAGTCTTAATCCCCATTTTACAGATGAGGTAACTGGGGCCCAGAGAAGTGAAATGACTTGCCCAGAGTCACCCAGCTGACAAGGGGCAGAGCCGGGATTCGAACCCATGACCTCTGACTCCAAAGCCCGGGCTCTTTCCGCTGAGCCACACTGCTTCCCCACGCAATCTCCACTAGTTGAGCTTCTCCCCATTTATTTTAAAATTATTTAATGCCTATTTAATACATTTCTTGTGGGCAGGGGTTTTCTTTAAATTGTGCTCTCCCAAGTGCTTAGGGCAGTGCTCTTCACACAGTAAGCGCTCAATAAATACGATTGATTGATTGAGGAAGGGGCAAGGGGATTGACTGCTTTAAATTGACTCCCCCTTCTAGACTGTGAGCCCACTGTTGGGTAGGGACCGTCTCTATATGTTGCCAACTTGGACTTCCCAAGCGCTTAGTCCAGTGCTCTGCACACAGTAAGTGCTCAATAAATACGATTGATTGATTGATTAAGTGCTCAATAAGACTTCTGTTTGGTTGTTTTGAGACTTCAAACTATACTGAGTTTCCAAGCTTTATCCTTCGCAAGAAAGCCAAACTGGAACTTCTTCCAGATGAGCGATTCTGAAACTGCCTAGATGCTCCCGGCTCCGCCACTTGTCTGCTATGTGACCTTGAGCAAGTCACTTCACTTCTCGGTGCCTCAGTTCCCTCATCTGTACAATGGGGATTGAGACTGAGAGCTCACCTCCTCCAGGAGGCCTTCCCAGACTGAGCCCCTTCCTTCCTCTCCCCCTCTCCATCCCCCCATCTTACCTCCTTCCCTTCCCCACAACACCTGTATATATGTATATAGGTTTGTACAGATTTATTACTCTATTTATTTATTTATTTTACTTGTACATATCCATCTATTTATTTTATTTTGTTAATATGTTTGGCTTTGTTCTCTGTCTCCCCCTTTTAGACTGTGAGCCCACTGTTGGGTAGGGACCGTCTCTATATGTTGCCAATTTGTACTTCCCAAGCGCTTAGTACAGGGCTCTGCACATAGTAAGCGCTCAATAAATACGATTGATGATGATGATGATGATTTTATTTTGTTAGTATCTTTGGGTTTTGTTCTCTGTCTCCCCCTTTTAGACTGTGAGCCCACTGTAGGGTAGGGACTGTCTCTATATGGTGCCAACTTGTATTTCCCAAGCGCTTAGTCCAGTGCTCTGCACACAGTAAGCGCTCAATAAATACGATTGATTGATTGATTGACTGTGAACCCTCTGTGGGACAGGGATTGTGTCCAACCCGATTATCTTGCATCTACCCCAGTGATTGACACCTAGTAAACGCTTAACACTATACACTTAACACTTCTAAATAATGATAGCATTTATTAAGCGCTTACTATGTGCAAAGCACTAGTTCTAAGCACTGGGGAGGTTACAAGGTGATCAGGTTGTCCCACGGGGGGCTCACAGTCTTAATCCCCATTTTACAGATGAGGGAACTGAGGCCCAGAGAAGTCAAGTGACTTGCCCAAAGTCACACAGCTGACAAGTGGCAGAGGCGGGATTTGAACCCATGACCTCTGACTCCAAAGCCCGGGCTCTTTCCACTGAGCCATGCTGCTTCGTCTAGACTGTGAGCCCACTGTTGGGTAGGGACCGTCCCTATATGTTGCCCACTTGTACTTCCCAAGCGCTTAGTACAGTGCTCTGCACACAGTAAGCGCTCAATAAATACGATTGATTGATTAACACATATTATTACTATCCTTCCTGTTATAATTTATAGCTATATGGGGGGGTTTCAGTTTCTGGCCTTCCCTGATTAAGCCCCCCGCCTTTTCCTCTTCTCTCACTCCCTTCTGCCTCACCCTGATTTGCTCCCTTTGTTCTCCCCCACATCCCAGCCCCACAGCACTTAAGTGCATATCTGTAATTTAACAATACTAATAATAACGATGGCATTTATTAAGCGCTTACCATGTGCAAAGCACTGTTCTAAGCACTGGGGAGGTTACAAGGCTCACCGTCTTCATCCCCATTTTCCAGATGAGGTAACTGAGGCCCAGAGAAGGCATTTATTAAGCGCTTACTATGTAAAAAGCACTATTCTAAGCACTGGGGAGGCTACAAGGATCACCGTCTTCATCCCCATTTTCCAGATGACGTAACTGAGGCCCAGAGAAGTTAAGCGACTTGCCCAAAGCCACACAGCTGACAGTTGGCGGGGCCGGGATTTGAACCCATGACCTCTGACTCCAAAGCCCGGGCTCTTTCCACTGAGCCACGGTGCTTCTCTATCATCATCATCATCATCAATCGTATTTATTTATATATTATTTATTTAAATTTTATTTATTTACATATATATATATATATTATTTATTTATTTATTTATATAAATGCCTGTCTCCCCCTCTAGACTGTAAGATCGTTGTGGGCAGGGGGTGTGTCTGTTTATTGTCGCATTGTGCTCTCCTGAGCGCTTAGTACAGTGCTCTGCATACAGTAAGCGCTCCGAAAATACGACTGAATGAATGAAAGAGACAATAAGGGGGATGGGGGCATCAGTCAACGAATTAAAAGTCTTTAATTATTATTAAAATTATAAAATTTTTATAAAATAAAATCATAAAATTATAAAATAAAATTATAAAAAATTTATAAAAATTTTATAAAAATCCACTGTAACAGGATTTTTTTTTCAGCCTCAGTTTGCACTTCTCCCACTCCCTTCGGCATTGCCCTAGCACTTGGATTTGCGCCCTTATTCACCCCCACAGCACAGACTCATCATCATCATCATCAATAGTATTTATTGAACGCTTACTATGTGCAGAGCACTGTACTAAGCGCTTGGGAAGTCCAAGTTGGCAACATACAGAGACGGTCCCTACCCCACAGTGGGCTCACAGTCTAAAAGGAGGGGACAGAGAACAAAACCAAACATACTAACAAAATAGAATAGATAGGTACTAGTACAGTGCCCTGCCCACAGTAAGCGCTCAATAAATGCGATTGGATGAATGGATGAGCCTGTGTCCCAACGAGGGGAATCCTCCCCAGGGAGGGGTCAATGTTCCCGGCCTATTCCAAGCCTCCTGAGGGGAGGGAGGAGTGGGAGAGGGAAACGCCTCATGGCCTGTCCGCCATTGAGGGCAGGCCGTGGGGGAGGTGGCCGCGCATGCGCCGTGTGTGTGTGTGTGGGGGGGTGAGGCGTCCGCGCATGCGCCGCGTGTGTGTGTGTGTGGGGGGGAGGTGTCCGCGCATGCGCCGTGTGTGTGGATGCGTGGGCGAGAGAGAGAGAGAGAGAGATCCGGGCATGCGCCGTGGCTGCGGACCGCCCGTACGCGTGTGTGTATGAGAGAGAGAGAGAGAGAGAGAGAGAGAGAGAGAGAGAGAGAGAGAGAGAGAGAGAGAGAGAGAGAGAGAGAGAGAGAGAGAGAGAGAGAGAGAGAGAGAGAGAGAGAGAGAGAGAGAGAGAGAGAGAGAGAGAGAGAGAGAGAGAGAGAGAGAGAGAGAGAGAGAGAGAGAGAGAGAGAGAGAGAGAGAGAGAGAGAGAGAGAGAGAGAGAGAGAGAGAGAGAGAGAGAGAGAGATCCGCGCATGCGCCGTGGCTGCGGCCCGCCCGCGCCCCCTGCCGGCCCTCCAGCGACGCCCCCATGGCTGCGTCGCTCCGGGCGGCGCTGGAGGAGCAGCTGAGGGCCCTGGGCATTTCCGGCGTCAGCGTGGAGCACCCCGAGGTGACCTCCCCTGACCCCTGACCCTTGACCCCCGCCCGGGCCCTCCAGGGCGCCGCCCCGTGGCGGTGGAGGGGGGTGCGTGTGTGGAGGCCCTGAGGGGGGGAAAAAAAATGGTGGCATCTGCTGAACGCTTAGTCATTCATTCATTCATTCATTCAATTGCATTTACTGAGCGCCTGCTGTGTGCAGAGCACTGCACTAAGCGCTGGGGAAGGACAAGTTGGCACCATCTAGAGATGGGTCCCTCCCCGACAGCGGGCCCACAGTCTGGAAGGGGGAATCACTCAATCGTATTCATTCGATTGACATGTCTGCTGTGTGACCTTGGGCAAGTCACTTAACTTCTCTGAGCCTCAGTTCCCTCATCTGTAAAATGGGGATGAAGACTGTGAGCCCCACGTGGGACAGCTTGATCACCTTGCATCCCCCCCAGCGCTTAGAACAGTGCTCTGCACATAGTAAGCGCTTAATAAATGCCATTATTATTATTATTATTCTCTTCCTCCCTTCAAGGCCCTGCTGAGAGCTCACCTCCTCCAGGAGGCCTTCCCACACTGAGCCCCTTCCTTCCTCTCCCCCTCGTCCCCCTCTCCATCCCCCCCCCATCTTACCTCCTTCCCTTCCCCACAGCACCTGGATATATGTTTGTACATATTTATTACTCTATTTATTTTACTTGTACCTATCTATTCTATTTATTTTATTTTGTTAGTATGTTTGGTTTTGTTCTCTGGCCCCCCCCCTTTTAGACTGTGAGCCCACTGTTGGGTAGGGACTGTCTCTAGATGTTGCCAACTTGGACTTCCAAAGCGCTTAGTCCAGTGCTCCGGACACAGTAAGCGCTCAATAAATACGACTGATGATGATGATGATTCATTCAATCGCATTTATATGTTTGCACATATTTATTGCTCTGTTTATTTACTTGTACATATCTATTCTATTCATTTTATTTTGTTGGGATGTTTGGTTTTGTTCTCTGCCTCCCCCTTTTAGACTGTGAGCCCACCGTTGGGTAGGGACCGTCTCTAGATGTTGCCAACTTGGACTTCCCAAGCGCTTAGTCCAGTGCTCTGCACACAGTAAGCGCTCAATAAATACGATTGATTGATTCATTCAGTCGCATTTATTGAGCACTTAAATGTTTGTGCATATTTATTACTCTTATTTGTACATATCTATTCTATTTATTTTATTTTGTTAGTAGGTTTGGTTTTGTTCTCTGTCTCCCCCTTTTAGACTGTGAGCCCGCTGTTGGGTAGGGACTGTCTCTAGATGTTGCCAACTTGGACTTCCCAAGCGCTTAGTACAGTGCTCCGAACACAGTAAGCACTCAATAAATACGATTGATTGATTCACTCAATCGCATTTATTGAGCACTTATATGTTTGTGCATATTTATTACTCTATTTTACTTGTACATATCTATTCTATTTATTTTATTTTGTTGGTATGTTTGGTTTTGTTGTCTGTCTCCCCCTTTTAGACTGTGAGCCCACTGTTGGGTAGGGACCGTCTCTATATGTTGCCAACTTGGACTTCCCAAGCGCTTAGTACAGTGCTCTGCACACAGTAAGCGCTCAATAAATACGATTGATTGATTGCAGAGCACTGCACTAAGCTCTTGGGAAGTATATATATGTACATTCATTCAGTCGCATTTATTGAGCGCCTGCTGTGTGCAGAGCACTGGACTAAGCGCTTGGGAAGTCCAAGTTGGCAACATCTAGAGACGGTCCCTCCCCGACAGCGGGCCCACAGTCTGGAAGGGGGAATCAATCAATCGTATTCATTCATTCAGTCGTATTTATTGAGCACCTACTGTGTGCAGAGCACTGGACTAAGCGCTTGGGTAGGACAAGTTGGCAACATCGAGAGATGGGTCCCTCCCCGACAGCGGGCCCACAGTCTAGAAGGGGGAATCAGTCAATCGTATTCATTCATTGTCAGTCGTATTTATTGAGTGCCTACTGTGTGCAGAGCAGTGGACTAAGCGCTTGGGAAGGCCAAATTGGCAACATCTAGAGTCGGTCCCTCCCCAATAGTGGGCCCAAAGTCTAGAAGGGGGAATCAGTCAATCATATTCATTCATTCATTCGTATTCAGTCGTGTTCATTCAATTGTATTTATTGAGCACTTAACTGTGTGCAGAGCACTGGACTAAGCTTTTGGGGAGTATATATATATGTATATTCATTCATTCATTCAATCGCATTTATTGAGCGCCTACCGTGTGCAGAGCACTGGACTAAGCACTTGGGAAGTCCAAGTTAGAACAGCGCTTAGAACAGCACTTGGGACACTGTACCATAAGCGCTTAAGTAGTACAATTAAAATTTCACCACTAATAGGTGTGACTCGTCCCCTGCAGGTATTTACTGTTGAAGAGATGATGCCCCACGTCAAACACCTGAAAGGAGCCCACAGTAAAAACCTCTTTCTGAAAGATAAAAAGAAGAAGGGATTTTGGCTGGTCACAGTTCTCCACGACAGGCAAGTTCATTTAAACGACCTTGCCAAGAAGCTGGGGGTTGGGGGGGGGAATCTGCGGTTTGCCGACGAGGCTGCCATGCTGGAGAAGCTCCAGGTTGGGCATGGCTGTGCCACGCCCCTGGCCCTCTTCCGCGACCACGGAGACGTGAAATTTGTCCTGGATTCGGCCTTCGTGGAAGGGGGCCACGAAAAGGTCTACTTCCACCCAATGACAAATTCTGCCACTATGGGTCTGGACCCTGAAGACTTTCTCAAATTTGTGAGGAAGACGGGACACGATCCCATAATACTGAACTTTGACGAAGGCAATTGATTCCTTCAAGTTGTAAACACCATGTTGGACTTACACTTTGGGAACTGTCAGTTTTCCTTAAACGGAATTCTCATTTTACCAATGGTATCACTTTCCCTTTTGGAAAAATGAGTTAGTTTTAGGATAATCTGTCTTTCCTAAATCAATCAATTGTATGTACTGAATGTTACGTGCAGAGCATTGTTCTGAGCGCTTAGTACCGTAAGCACTCAATAATTACGATTAATTCGAAGCACTTGGGCGAGTACAGTACTAACATGATCCTTTTTTTAGTGCTTCAAGCCAAGAGTAATAGGGAAAATATATTTTTAGTTTATAAAAGCACTCATTTTTCTATTCTGAGTCATTATCTGCAGTTTCCCTTCTGCATTTACTACCGTTTATAATTTACGCGTGCATTTGTGCTCATGTACTTCGGATTGCAATTAAATGGGAGAAACTATTGTAAAGTGTTGCCTTAGCCTTGCTTTAAAAATACACTTGCAGCAAATTCAGTACACCTTGTGGGACTGTCAAGAGTAGAGCGATTTCTTAGATGTCCATTTCATTGGGAAAACAATACACAGGCATTCAGGTTTTCCATTAGAAGAAATTTCTCAGGACACTTGGAACCCTAAAGATCTTATTAACTCATAGTTCTACTATCCCCCCTGTCGATTTTCAGTAATAATAATGGTATTTGTTAAGCACTTACTATGTGCCAAGCACTGTTCCATGTGCTGGGGGAGATACAAGGTAATCAGGCTGTCCCACGTGGGGCTCATAGTCTTAACCCCCATTTTACAGATGAGGCCACTGAGGCACAGAGAAGTTGTGACTTGCCCAAAGTCCCACAGCTGACAAGTGATGGAGCCGGGATTAGAACCCATGACCTCTGACTCCCAAGCCATGGTGCTTCTCTATAAAAATTAGTTTGACAGGGAAAGAAAGCAAACTAGTATTTTTTTTTTTAAACCAGGTAAGTGGTTTAAACCTTTCCTACCTCTGAAAATATGGATTTTGGGAATTTCTAATTTAGGTAAATGGAGATGGAAAACTTGAGGTCAGAAATTGTCACTATTGCAATGATCTCACCTTTCCACTGTTTAAATTGGACTAACATTACATACATTCCCATGTGGGAGTTTTCACTACGGTGGACTCCCTGCCCGTTTTTTAACTTTTGCTCATTTAAAACGCATAAAGCGACCACCGCCCAGGCTGGGCTATAATCCCAGAACCCCTTTCTTTTTTGACGGACACTTCCTTCAACTACGAGACTTCTAATTTGGTCTCCCAGTCAAGCTGATTCCACAGATGTGAACAAACTAATTACTGTTCACACACAGTGTTGATCGGGTTCCAGTATAACGCGCCCTAGAAAGGTTACTCATTCAGTCCCACATCCCTCGGGGCCGCTGGATAAATGTTGAAGAAGGATCTTGACCTTTAATCTGTATTCCTTAAGCTCGTAATTTGTTGTCAGATGGCCTCGGAAAAACTCCAAGAGGGATCCCTGGAGATGATCAAATTCATGTAAATATGCCAAGATGTCAGCCATCAGATAAAACCGAGCAATAAATAAAGGACGTTGTAAGGACAATTCCCACAGCTACACTGTGTGAGCATGTGTTTAATATTCTGCTGTGTTCTTCACAAGCACTTAGTACAGTGCATTTCGTTCTGTTGGGGGTTGATAAACACCACTGCTGCTACAGCTTCAGCGCTTAGAGTAAGCGCTTAATAAATGCCATTATTATTATTATTACAGCTATTATGTGGTTTTATTTTTAAGAACAGAAAGCATTTAAATAACTACTGGTATGGCCTTGTTTGCCAAGGAAATTTGCCATGAACACAAACGCTCCCTTAACTAGTTACTTTAAAGAATAATCAAAAAAGGAACACATCATAATATACCCCCCCCAACCCTACGGCATCACTTTTTTGGAAAAATCTAAAGTTGTTTAAATCTGGTTCTGGCTGTTGGTTTTGAAACTGTCAACAGCTGATTTTTAGGGTGACAAGTTTTGTGCTACAACTGGCTGAACTCGATGGGTTTGATGGTCCCCTGGCTTTTCCTTCAATTACAACTTAGGTATTGTCATTATTTAGTGACTGGCTTTTCCTTCAGTTACATGTATCGTCATTATTTAGTGATCAGTCACAAGCAAGTACACGATAAGGAAACCATAAAATCCTACCTTTATGCCGGGAATTTTGACATCGTCGCAAATTGATGTCCATCAGCAGAACAATAGCTTCCTTTGTCTTGAGAGCCGCCAAACCATGAATGAGATCAATCTAAAAAATGGGCACCTTTCACAGAGGCCCCAGGTCATCTCCCTGCTCATGTTGGTCTTGTCCAATTCACTTCTACAACAGCTAAACTAGGGGTCTCTCCCTCATCTGGCATAAATTGATGGTCTTGCCTCCAAATATGAAGGAGAAAAATCCCACAGCCTACACAGGTGAAGTCTATCCTGTTCAGGTGCTCTTCACCTTTGAAATATGGAAAATATTTTTTTAAAATTGCAGCAGTGCGCACACTGGGTAAGAGCGGGGAGATGAGCGTGAAATTTCTTCGTTCCCTCAGGAGGAGTTCATCAGTTCAGTCTGCCCAGCCATGGAGAGACACTGTTTTTGTCTGCTGGCCTAGCAGGGCTAAATTCATCAGCTCAGTCAAAGGGATAAAGTCAGGGCTGAGCCCAGGGTTTTTCGCAGTGTTGAACGTCTGAGCCCCGAGAAGCGATTGACAGAGCCACTTAGTACATGCTGTTGTTACAAGAACAAACAAACATTCTTGTAAACCTAACCATAAAACACTTGCTGCAGAATGAGGACTTCTCAACATAGTTTATTTGCTTCTACTTACGGTGGGCTTTAATACAGTAATAATTGTGGAATTCTGAGGCACTTACTGTGTGCCAGGCACTATCCTAAGCACTAAGCCGATCAGAGGAAGTTGTTTCCCAGATGGAAAACAATGCAATATATCCGCAGGAATGAGCTGAATAGCTCTATACCAAGATCAGAAATAGTTTTATCTAGCCTCAAAATTGATTGGATAGTTTATTTCAGTAAGTCAATCGGGATACTTCCAAAAGCTTTACAAAGTATTAGCTGCTCTATACCAAGATCAGAAATATTTTTACCTAGCCTCAAAATTGATTGGATAGTTTCTTATTTCGGTAAGTCAATCGGGATGCTTCCAAAAGCTTTGCAAAGTATTAGCTGCTCTATACCAAGATCAGAAATATTTTTACCTAGCCTCAAAATTGATTGGATAGTTTCTTCTTTCAGTAAGTCAATCGGGATGCTTCCAAAAGCTTTACAAAGTATTAGCTGCTCTATACCAAGATCAGAAATATTTTTATCTAGCCTCAAAATTGGATAGTTTCTTCTTTCAGTAAGTCAATCGGGATGCTTCCAAAAGCTTTACAAAGTATTAGCTGCTCTATACCAAGATCAGAAGTATTTTTACGTAGCCTCAAAATTGACTGGATAGTTTCTTATTTCGGTAAGTCAATCGGGATGCTTCCAAAAGCTTTACAAAGTATTAGCTGCTCCATACCAAGATCAGAAATATTTTTACCTAGCCTCAAAATTGACTGGATAGTTTCTTATTTCGGTAAGTCAATCGGGATGCTTCCAAAAGCTTTACAAAGTATTAGCTGCTCTATACCAAGTTCAGAAATATTTTTACCTAGCCTCAAAATTGATTGGATAGTTTCTTACTTCAGTAAGTCAATCGGGATGCTTCCAAAAGCTTTACAAAGTATTATTTGGCAAATTGGAAGGACCAGTATTTTAAATGGTAGTTTTTTGGCTGGTTTGTTTTTCAAGCCAGTGTGCTATTTTTGGCCTCTCACGTGCAAAGATAAATTTACTACCCAGTTTTTCGTTTAAAATTGTATCGTTTCAAACGGTGAACTTAAAAACTAATTTTTTACGGAGACTGATGTCGAGAGTTGGTGTCTTCATGGAATAAATGTGTACACAAAACCCCAACAGGGAAGAGAGTGTGACTGTTACTGGGTTACTTGGCACTGCCTATTTATAATTACCACGCAATAAAAAAAATCCCCAAGAATATTAACCTTCAAATGAAATATCTATTACTGAACTGATGCCATTTGATTTGGTATTTTAATAACAGATAGAAGCATACAATGTCAGACATTGAAAAAGAGAGCCCTTAAAAGATAAAGAGAAGACAGGTTTAAATAAGATTCCATTGCATGGAGTTTAAGTGCAGATGGACTAATGAGCATTCCTCTTAAGGCATTTCCATTACTGTCAAAATATCTAAACACGTACAGCGAGGTTTTTATTTGCAACGGGCTCCTTTTTAGATCTGTTCATCCCCGAAGTTTAAAAGAAATACACATCCTGGGATTAAACAGGACCAGAAAAAAACAACCCCAAAACACCCCTTTATATGAAATTTAAAATGCAAACCGTCTATCGCCTATTATTATTACTCCCCCAGTGCAACTTCAAATTTGGCGCAACACATCTGAAAACCATTGGCTTCGATTCGGGAGCCAGCCTAGCGTCGTCTAAACGGGCAACCGACGTCCGCTTGCACCGAAAACGTGTTTTGTCATACCACCCAGGACGGTCCTTCTATTGCTAGTTGCTTCCTAGCCGGAAAACAACGTTGGCGGAGGCCACCCCGGGGGCACTGCTATGAAGCCGTTTATCTATTCCTGGAATTCCTTCCCGGCTTGCCGCTGAGACGATCATCGAAGGGAGGTCTGCCCGCTAAACGGGCAGGCCGGGCCTCGGCCGGCAGAAAAACACATGTCAACTTCTAGGATTGCAGGTCTCCTGTGTGGCAGAGAAGGCAATGTATGAAAACAACCGGCGGCTTCATAATCGGACCTACAGAGAGGACACGGAGAGCCGAAGACAGAGCAACCCTGCAAGCTTCCTCTTCCCTTCCCCTCGCCTAGTATCCCTGAGCGGAACTGTGGTACCCAAGAAATCGGTAAGAGAGCGGGACGGTGGCCGTTTGAAGGAATTCCAAGCCCACTCCCAACTGGGAATACCTAGGCTACCCTTGGGCACCTTCCTCTTCTGAGGTCGTTTTACGCCCGGCCGGACCCCCGGCGATCCCCGCGGCATTCGCTATATCCGTTTGGTCACGGAGAAGTCGGCATTTGACGCGGCACTCCTCTGTCCATCTCCTTTCCTATCCGGTAAACGGCACATTTCCCTTTCGGTTCCATTAAGGCAGATTAGGAGCTGGTCACCGTCTCTCTCGATTTTTCATATTGAGCTGACATCATGTTCTGCATTTTTAGTGTATAATGAACTGACGCTTTAATAAGCAAGTTGATCTAGATTGGAGTAATAGCCATTACTCCTTTGAGACAATCCACGGGTTTGACTGTGTGACTGAGGGAGGGATGCCGTCAAAAGCTACAGAATTTCCAACCTGCCCTCTATTAATGTTATCTTAGATCTGCGACTTATGACAGACATTAAAAAATTTGGAAAAAAAAACAGTTTTGAAGAAGAGATTTTTAATGGCGGTCTAGTCATTAGATGATTTTTTTTTTTTAAAACCCTTTAGTTTTCCTTTGGATTTATACAGCACCTTTCATTCCAAGAACACAATAACATGCAGTGGTGGTATACTATTACGCCTGTCTTAAAGATGGAGGAACCGAGGCCGAGTCATTGGCATTAGAAATGGACCCAAATTGATAACTCCCGATCCAGATATTCTGCTGCTTTTATTTTCATGTAAGGATTTGGGTCCTTCTGAGATGACAAGAGCCCAGTTCTATTTCTAGTCCCTACAAGACAAAAAAAGGGACTTTTTTCTTGTGGTTGCTGAGTCAGTGATGAAACTTATACAGAGTTCCCAAACTACACACTTTAATATGGAAATACCCCACAAACATCTTTGGAGCTTGGATGAGAGCTTGCAAAGTGAACTGCTAAAAACTGAAAACAGAAAAAAAAAAAAAGGTTCTCATTTTAAATCTTTGAGAATATTGTGAATCTCGGTAAAAATGCGGATTGAGTTATATAATACATTTGCATTAACAAAAATATTAATGCACTTCGGGATTGGTAAGAAAATAAAACTGTGATAGTAATATAAAATGGGAACTACTGAAAAATCTGTGTTTCCCTGGATTAACTAAATCTATTCTGTTGTGCTTCTTGCAAATGTTTCAGATAACAAATGCATAAAAATGTTTCAAAAGTACCAATTACAATGAGCAATTTTAATGGAGGCTTATAAAGGACAAAAAAGAAATGGTCCAATTAAGGAGACTAGATAACGGAATTCTTGGAAAATGCAGATTGTAAGAAATTATTTACATTGTATTTTGCCATAAGAAAATCTCTTAGGCAACAGTCAGCTCTCAAGTCCAAAAAACCCAATACAAAACAAACACAAAGAAATGAGTTAAAATATTTAACAAAAGACCAATTTATCCTGGGCGTACCATTTGTTGAAAAATCACCTTACAAAAAAAGTTTAGAAAATCATTCACTAATCTGCATCCAGGTCTGAATGCTTTTGGGTTGCTTCATCGCAAATACGAAACTCATATGAGTTTGTGTTAAATTTTTCATAACCTCCATTTTATTATGGAGTTGTTCACCCATTTGCCTATAAACCAAATTCCTCTTGCAGTGTGCACCAAAATAATTAGCGGGTTTTTGTTTTGTTTTGTTTTCCTTTAAAGAAGAGCAACACGCCAACCAAATAAAGCAGGGCCTCGCCAAAAGTTTGTGTTCTTTGTACCAGTATATACAGTACAGTTCCACAAAGTACAACAGCATTGAATTCAGATTTACAGAACTAAATATAAATGGCTAAATCTGGCTAATTATTAGCAGAAGCTGTAAGCAATCAAGGGCTAAATTCATACACAGATGATGATGAAGAAGTAGATTGTTCCCGGAGTAATTCTTGAGACCTTAAAAGAACATGGTCCTTAGGAGAGGAAAACTGTCCTTTATTCAGTAGATCTTAACAGTGCAATGTGCAATAAATCCTAAGACCTTCTAAAAATTTCGGCAGTTGACTCCAGTAGCATTCCTTGATTCAAGGAAGGAAGGAAGGTAGGTTTGCATTTCTTGCCTGCTCTACTCACGAAGGATTGTTAAAAGTTCCCTCAGAGATTTTATTCTTAAAAACGGATCCTATAGTCGGCTGTCTTGTTACTTCAGAAATAAAGGCTTCATACTGAGATACTGAAGGACACTTTTCTCTCTCTGTTTAGTTGAAAGGTAGAAAGAAGAAACATGAGAAAAAGCTGGAAGATGCAAGAGATACATAAACTTTGAGTAATTACTAAAGACGAACTAACAGCATGCACCAGAAATATTTTCAGAGTCAGAAAGGAGGGGTAAAATGCCAGAGACAAATACTTTTCCTGTAAGAGAGTGACTCAAAAAGATCTCCCTCTAAACCACCAATTTCCAGCATGATCAGATTTTGCTTCCAAAGACATTCTGTCCTCTTATTAAAAAGCTTGCATTTCTGTCATACTTTTTTAGACAAATGCGCAGAAGCTGGGTAGCTTTAAAAATATACATTTTAGGACGAAAAAAGCCTTGCAAATTATGGAAAAGCAAAATTAAATCAGCTAAGGGTACAAAATTCCCCTTTTCAAAAGTTTGAAGTTCCCTGCCCAGGCAGGCTAAGCTAAGTAGAGCAACCGCATCGGGCTTTACCAGTAAAGCGGAACAGAAAGCCAATTAAGCAAGCAATATTTACATCTGTTAATGCAATGTGCACTTGTTTGAATTCTCGATGCTGTTAGTTTTTTTGTAAATGAGACTAGTCTCATTTACATTTTGGGCAGGAAACTCACCACTTGGCCCACATCTCATGTAGTGGGATAAAGAATTAGGAGCTTTGCTGCTCCCTAGACCTGCTTTTTGAATTTCTGCTTTCTTGGATAGCTTCCACATCTGCAGGAGAAAAGTATTTCATGTTATTTAATTAACCCAAGACGAAAGCACATTACAATTTAGGGGGGGGTAAACTAGGTGGTTAAGGAGATCTCACTAATCCCGGTAAGGGAAAGGAAGTCACTAGGCCTGCCTGGGGACGTGTTATTAACCTGACGTTTGTCTCATTAACTGTGCTGTCATCTTTCAGTTTAATAGACACTATCAACGACTCTTCCCAAATGAACAAACAAAAAAGGGTAATTACGCATTCTACTTTGTTTCTTAGTACCTTCTGATAGGTGAACATAAACAGTTACACTGTTTGGCAGAGCAAAAAAAAAAAATTCTCACGTGCAACAGATGAAACATGCAAAATGCAACGTTTTCGCCACTACTAAATGCCAGACTTCAGGCAGACCTGTTTTTGACTAAAAGTTGCCTTGATGCAGGGACTCCATATTTCCCTTAATGTTTACACTGTTGCACAAGACTCAACACAAGGTTGCACAAAGAGGTGTAGTGTTTTGCCACCTGAGCTTGGAAGGTAGAGAGATTTTCAGGGCCCAGGCTCAAAACATAAAAATTTCTAGCAGCAGCCCTCTCAAGACTCCAGATTTTAAAAATTCTAAATAAAAAATTAATCACATAGTCGAGGACGTGCCTCATTTCAATGTCTGCTAGGGGACCAGACCGCTTAGTGCGATGGCTGAGGCTGTGTGGCCGCGGCAGACACACTAAGGGGGAGATAATATGGAGTTTTGAATGTTTCCTTTGTTTTGGCACAAAGAGCCGGGAGATCAAACCCAAACAAAGGAAGAACATTTAAAGCTGCATTTGGCCGGCTTTCTCTCTTATGCAGGCAGCAATAGAAAGGAGAGGAGGAGGAGGAAGAAGGTGAGGAAGAAAAGGCAGAGGGGTAGGCCGGGGAGAAGGTGAAGAGGAGGAGGAGGAGGCTGAGTAGAAGGAAGGAGAAGAAAGAGAGGCTACATGAGCCCAGTTGAATTCAGCTTGCTTTTAGACTGTGAGCCCAATGTTGGGTAGGGACTGTCTCTCTATGTTGCCAATTTGTACTTCCCAAGCGCTTAGTACAGTGCTCTGCACACAGTAAGCGCTCAATAAATACGATTGATGATGATGATGATGGTATTTGCCTGACCGAACCCCAGAAACTTGGGTTCGGTCAACTTACAGGTTGGTTGGTTGCACAGAGCTCTGCCTCCTGAGGCCGGGGGCAACCCAGTGCTCTGCACACAGTAAGCGCTCAATAAATATGAATGAATGAATGAATGAATGAATGAACGGACCCCGGCCGGCCAAGGGTGGCAACCTGCGCAATCAATGATCCAACATCTGGAGCCCCTAGGCACTTGCGACAGCCACGAGGAGTCCGTGCAACCCACAAGGACACAAATGTGCATGCACATCACACATGCAGGGCAAAGCCACCTCCACACAGGTCCGGGCCCGTGCCTCTCCGGAGCCCCTCCATAATGGCCCTCGCAGGGCTTTAAATGGAAAGTCATGAGCGCGGAGGAGCTACACCACGAAAGAATGCCTTTTTTCGCGACACATGTACATCTTTCAAACACACATGCAGTAGACACGCTTTTTCTTCCTAACACGCAATCACACACACGGCGGGTCTACTTCCACATATAAATCGCCAACCATTTAGGTGAAGGTGACCTAGATGCTTTAATCTCCAAAGCAACAGAGGCTCTCCAGAAAATGTAAAATAGTTTTAAGATCAGATTACAAAAGGCTGAAAGTGAGGTTTCTATTCAAGATTTCATTAAATTTTCCAAAGGAGGACGTGGCACAATTTCCTCTGCATTACAAAGCATTACCAAGTGCTTGTAACAATTTAGACTGGTAAATGCAGCTGAACAAAATACACCATCCTAAGCTCTTTATATGGAAATATTTGTTTCCTTACTGCTGAAACTGTCGATGGGTAAATTAGCTAGAAGTGCCATGTGGAATTATTCAGAATGCACGTTCTCAATTAAACCCGGTATATTTCAGCTTCCATTTTTATCTTAGCAATTAATCATAGCTAATAAATACGACTGAATGAATGAACCCAAAACCTTTGTGAATGTACGGCAAAGACCACCACTAAACAGTGAAAACTACAACAAAATGGGCGTTTTTGGGGTTTTTTTTTTTTTAACTAGCAGGGGGACAAATGTAAAGTTGATTTTTAGTCCCATCTGTGCTTGAACACAGCACATTTCCAACTGATATTTTTCAGTTGAGAAAATATCTGATCTTGCCCAAACTTTGAAATTTTAAAGATGAAATGCTTGTGTTCATTTTGTTATTGCCTCCATCTCAAATCTGAGTCCGGATTTATCACCCGTCAGATGATTCAAATGAACCGATAAATCTGGACTCAGATCCATAGGACGAACTGCTCTTTCTGGGAGGTCCTGAGCCCCAAACTGGGATCCATTTATGGGAGGCCTGAGGTCTGGCACTGCTTTGCCCGCTGTCTGTGACGGTGGCACAGGTAAGGGGCAGTGATTAGGAATGTTCGTGTCTTTGCTGTATATTCCCAAGTCCCCCACGTTCCCTCGGGAGGGAAATTTAGGTGCCTTGGAAATTTTAAGGTTCTGTGCGTTCTAGTGCTTAGGACAGTGCCTGGCTCTGCGCCTCAAATACCTCACCTGTAAAATGGGGATTAAGACTGTGAGCCCCCCGAGGGACACCCTGATCACCTTTTAACCTCCCCAGCGCTTAGAACAGCGCTTTGCACAGAGTAAGCGCTTAATAAATGCTATCATCATTATCATCACACAGTAAGCTCTTAACAGATACCATCATTATTATTCCCAGACACTTGGGCACTGTCCACCAGCCCACACCAATGCTGTGGCTGGGGCCCTTCCAGACATGCTTCTTTGGTTTCTCAGAGCTTCCCCTGGGGCCTCTAGACTGTAAGCTCATTTTGGGCAGGGACTGTGCCTCATATTGTACCGTCCCAAGCACTCAGTACAGTGCTCTGCACACAGTAAGTGCTCAATAAATATGACTGATTGATTAGTTGATTGATTGGGGCCCCTTCAGGCTTGCTTCTGGGGCCGAGGTGCTTCCCAGACACCCAAAGAGCCGTGCTGTCTGTCCTGCTTCCCGTCTTCCTCCGTTGCCGCCCAGTGATCATCATCAGTCGTATTTGTTGAGCGCTTACTGTGTGCAGAGCACTGTACTAAGCGCTTAATCCAGACCCAGTGATCTCCTGGGTCTGTGCCAGGTCGCCAGGAGGCCCGGACAACTTTACAAGGTCACAGAGGGACGCCGGCATCGTCGCTGCCAAGGCGAAGGCACGGGCAATAGGAAGCTGGAGAGTGCTCGGTTTGGTAGCTCTGCTCCTTTGAGTTGGGGACAGTCTCCTCAGAGCCTTTTGGCTAAAAGGAAGTGCTGCCACCTGTTCAGACATAATAATAATAATAATAATAATAATAATAATAATAATGGCATTTGTTAAGCGCTTACTATGTGCAAAGCACCGTTCTAAGCGCTGGGAGGGGGATACAATGTGATCAAGTTGTCCCACGTGGGGCTCACAGCCTTAATCCCCATTTTTACAGATGAGGTAACTGAGGCTCAGAGAAGTTAAGTGACTTGCCCAAGGTCCCACAGCAGACTTGTGGTGGAGCTGGGATTCGAACCCATGACCTCTGACTCCAAAGCCCGTGCTCTTTCCACCGAGCCACGCTGCTTCTCTATCTGTTTCCTGGTTCATGTAGCCTAAACATGTAAACTCTAAATGTTTATCACCAAATTTGAGTTTGAGGCAATAACAAAAATGAACACAAGTATTTCATCTTTAAAATTTTAAAGTCTGGGCAAGATCAGATATTTTCTCAACTGAAAATTTTCACTAGGGAAATTATATCAATCCCGATCTTCTAATGGCTTATGACTGACCTAAAATCTAAAGAGATAATAATCACTGCCCATTTTCTTCACGTATGTCCCTGACTGGTCAAAATAAGGAGATTTGCCATGAGGAGTCCATTCTGTATTTTATTATTATCCGCGTTACACACCAAAAAAAAATTCTGGGCAGACTACTGAGTTACCTGGCTTCAGGAGCAATTCACCTAAAAAAAAATAAGCACTTGAGTACTTCTACCCATTAGACACAAGAACAGAAAGCACAGAAAATAGAGAAGGCTTAAGGAAGGGGCTCTCTGTAAAAGTTACATTTCATTTTAATGGAACTTTTCTAAAGATACCATTAGTGTTCATTAGGATGACACTTTTTAAAATTTGAAGAGTGTTTGATCAATATGGAAATTTATCCATATTGGTATTGTGAACTAGAGTTACCGAATTATTAATCCTAATTGGTTCAAAAAGCAAAAAGGAAAAGAGGGTACACTGTGTAAATAAGTGGCAAAAGGCTGACATCGTTACATGTCTTTCCTCACTGGTACTAGACATGTGCAAGACGTACTTTAAGAGGAGGGGGGAAAATGTGCCTTCTGGAGAAGCAAGAGTAAAAATAATTTAGAAGCTCCTGAATTTTTGTTTGCTTACTTACTAAAATTACCTGGGCTGTGCCTTTCTGGTAAAAAGAGCATGCAAATGTCTTGGCATGCACTTGGTAAGGTAACAAAAGATATTTTTTATCTGATGAGAAAAATACGGAACATTGGCTGGTACTGTTAAGGCTTTTAAAGGCATGCAGAAAATATACAGTGCAATTAATACTTCATGCAAGCTTTGGCGTGGTTACAATTTTACATTCATACACATGCTATAATACACAGCGAAACACTATGACCACCATTCAAAACTAAAAGAACCGTCAACCTAGCACCACGAACAAGGCTTATTTTCAGACAATACGGAGGGAACCTATTCCGCTTACGATGACGCAGCTTGAACACTACATGTTTTCTATTACACACAACCATACTCGTACCAAACAGTTTGGTTATCCTCGGAGACCAGTAACGGGGATTGGGGCTCGCCAGAATTTACCCCCGAAGGAGTGGTAAATTCACTGCTATTTAAAGAAGACCGGGAGCTAGTGTTATCAGGCTTATCAGGATCCTCAGAGGCCTGCTCATCGTCAGCTTCGACTGAGGAGACAAACGCCTGTTCGGTGACTTTGGAGGCTGGCCTTGGGGGTAACCCGCTTATGTTACTAACTAATTCGGTGTTCAGGGACAAGAACGGCTGCGATACGTGCATCACGGTAAACGACGCTGCCCTGCCGTTGGCTGGCACTTCCACGTTAAAGGCGGAGGAAGGTTTGCCAACCCGATTTGACCTTTCAGTTCTTGAATCCTTAAACTGGGTCGAAAGACATCCCGCACGGGCTGGCTCCCCAGTCGTGGCTATATAATTTTCTGAACTGGGTTCTACGGTGAATTTTGGCCGGGGAAGCAAATGAGGGGACTTTTGGTGCAGACAGTACTCACTAGGTGTCGAGGAGAAGGTGATATCGGTAGCGGAAGGCGACGGATCGATCGACACGGGCTGTCTACTATCCTTGGACAAAAAATCATGAATGCTCGTTCTCCGCGTAGTTCCTTCGGCGGTGGATATCACACTGCTCGCCCGAGGTAACGTAGCGTAAGGGTTATGATCTTTTGATTGTCGCGACAGGGAAGTTTCTTTTACTAACTTGACCTTTGTCTGAGGGCCAGACTTTCCGGAAGAGCTGCTGAAGTGGGAGTCTTCAGTCTTTCGAGGGTTTGGCAACACAAACTGTTCCGGCTTTGTTGGCTTTCCGTCGGAGAAATCAGTTGTGCATCTCACACTTACTGACCTGGAAATACCACAGCCGACGGCTGATTGTTTCACTGTCTTTTCTCTTCCCATAAAGTCAGGGGAGACAGACAAGCTTTTCATTACTTCATCTAAAAGATTCTCTTGGCTTGATGATTTGATCTGCAACAGAGGAATCAAATAAACAGATGAAGTAGGTCGCTCTGTTCTTTTTTCATATACTGGGAATTACTTTCTTAATATTTCAGAATACATGTGTATGAAATGTAACATTCTTGTAAAAAAAAGTCCTACATTTACAAAAAGAAAACTCTGTTAAGTTACCCTTTAACAGAAATAAGGTAAGTTCCTGAAATTCTATTTCCTTGGCCAAACTGATCATGAAGTTTAAATTTCAATTAAGCTGACTGAATTCACTCATTCACTCGTATCAATTGCTTTAAACTGCACTAAGCACTTGGGAGAGTACGATACAACAATAAATAGACACATTCCCTATCCACAACGAGCTTACTGACTGCGCTGTGCTCTTGCCAAACCTCACATTAAGAAAAGTCTGCATTACGGTAATTAGCTATGGTCATTTACTAGATGCTTACTCCATGCCAAGCACTGTGCCAAGCGCTGGGGTAGATACAAACACATACCTACTTGTTCCAATGCCGCATAACTGTGCACAACTGCTTCTTCCAACACTGCCTTTGTATCCGAACAGGCTCTCAGTGTTGGATGAGTGTTCCCTAATTTCCGTAACAAGGTTCAGGCCAAAACGCAGTAAAACCACGAATACGTGCCCAAATACCTTTCCTCTTTCCCATCTGTTCTTGGCAAAAATTTATTCAGTGAGTAATTTCCAATTGTACTTTCCAAAGAAGGGAGTCTTATACCTCCTTCTCCTTTGCCAACTACAGCAGGTGACCTTCGAAGTGAATTATCAGGGGGCCAGGGAGATGGTGGAGTTTGGCAACACAACTGAGCTGAGCCGTGGCTTGAAAAAAGCAGGGACTCAACTGTCGCTTCTCTTTAGGGTTCCATTTCCAAAAAGGTACAAAACTCTGAACCGCTACTAAGACTTTAGCAGTTGGACCCCGCTGGATATGACGGTTTGGGCGCTTCTACCGACAATTAGGGACTCCCGCTGCCGTGCTAATTACTAGGACAGCCGCCACCCAGAAACGTTTCTAAGTGAACTACGACGCCGGGGGGGGGGGGGTTTCACGGCCCCAGTGGAAAGCGCCATCGGAAGTTTCTCTGAACTAACCTGTACTGAGGTAAGCTTGTTGCTCTCTTCTAAAAACTGCTGTAGAGTGACAACCTCACTCCCGGGGGAGCCGGTTTTGATCCTGTGGTAGCCTTGGCTGTCCGGGGTTTCCGGCATTTTGTGCTGGAGCCCGGGGCTGGAGCGAGTGTGCCTTTTCAAGTACTGGATTGGACTGCTGCTGCTGCTGGACCAGGCGTCGTGGTCGGGAAGCAGGCTAAACTCTCCACTGCTGTGGCTCTGTGGCCTGCTTTGGTTAGTGACGGCACCTGCTTTGGGAGCAAACGGCGTTAAGGGTTTCGTTACGGAAAATCAAAACACTAGCGCCTGGACCACCGATACGCCCTTAGCTACACTTACCTTCCGTCTGACTGCAAGACGGCAGTTGAGGCTGTGTTAAGTTGCCACGTGACTTTTTTTAAAGGCATCTGTAAAGTGCTTACTACATGCCGAGCGCTTAGTGCAGTGCTCTGCACACAGTAAGCGCTCAATAAATACGATTGAATGAATGAATGAATGAATGAATGAATGCCAGGCACTGTACTAAAGCACTGGGGTAGATACAAGCTGATCAGGTTGGACACAGTCCATGAGGCTATCTGTCAATCCCCATTTTATAGAGGAGGGAACTGAGGCACAGAGAAGCAAAGCGACTTGCCCAAGGTCACACAGCAGACAAGTCTTCCCAGTCTTGCGCTCTACCCGCTAGGCCATGCTGCTTCTCGGTTATTGGTGGTTAGAGTCAATAAAACACTTCACTAGGGAGTTGGGGGAGAAAGCCAAATCCTTCATCTGGTCCTATGACCGGTTCAAAAAACACAGTTTCCGCTTTGACTATTGCAGTCCTGGAGGTTGTCAAAGCTACCCCGAGGGTATCGTGACTGTTGCTACTACAAGCCATACCCCTTTTAGGCAAATACAAAAAAAGCCCTCTCTCTCTCCCCCGCCATCATGGTGCATGAGAAGAAACCAAGGAAGGCCCCCTGAGTCAGTGTGAGCAGATCAGTAAGTGCTCAATAAATATGACTGAAGGAATGAAAGGAAGAAGATCCTGCCCCTTCTATTAGGGATGACAGAGTGAGAGTTCCAAAAAAAGCAATGCCCGGGGACACATTCATGGGGAGAGGTGGCGGGAGGTGCCACTGGCCATAAGCCTTCCCCAGAGGATGCAACATCAGGATCTGGCTTATGTATGAAAATCCTTTTTGGTCATTTTTTGTAAGGGGTATTTAATAAGTACTTACTCCGTGCCAGGCTCTGCAATAAGCGCTACGGTAGGTACAAGATAATCAGGTAGACGCAGCCCCTGTCTCGCACAGGGCTCATTATCTTAATCCCCATTTTACAGATGAGGTAACTGGGGCACAGAGACGTTAAGTGACTTGCCCAAGGTCACACAGCAGACAAGTGTCTGTCTGCTTAGAGAAGCAGCTTGGCTCAGTGGAAAAAGCACGGGCTTTGGAGTCAGAGGTCATGGGTTCAAATCCCGGCTCCACCACTTGTCAGCTGTGTGACTTTGGGCAAGTCACTTCACTTCTCTGGGCCTCAGTTCCCCCATCTGTAAAATGGGGATGAAGACTGTGAGCCCCACGTGGGACAACCTGATCACCTTGTAAATTCCCCCGCACTTAGAACAGTGCTCTGCACATAGTAAGCGCTTAATAAATGCCATTAAAAAAAAAGTGGCAGAGATGGGAGCGCTCAGAACAGTGCTTTGCACGCAGTAAGCACTTAATAAATCCTATTTAAAAAAACAGTAATGGGATAGTTTACACAGAACCAATCTATTCTACGTGTCTACATCTAAGTGATATCTTAGTTCGTTATTTGAAGAATGACCTGCTTGGCTTTAATTAAAAGAGACAATCTTGACAACTTTCTGATCTGCATTTTACTTTCAGAGGTAAACATTCTTAGATGTACAACTACACCCTAATACTAATAATTTAATTCAGGTTTAGACAAGCTCTTGAACTCCTGTTGTTAACTATTTTTGAGTTACAAATTCCCCAAGTCAAAACTAGGGAGCAAGTTAAGCGCTGCTGGAGGCTACTCTAATAGTTCCACGAGCTACTGCAGTCCTCCATTTGATTCAAGAATTAAACTCCAAACTAGAATGCAATTTAGACGCTGGAAAAATATGGTTCCTTATAGAGCACCTTACCATGCAAACTTTAAAAGGGGAAAGACTAGAATGTATTTTCCTTTTGCTATTCTTTATTTATCCAATTGAGGGTGACTTTGGTCAGCCATTAGTATGAAATGTGTTCCCAAAACAGGAAAAAAATGTGAAAACCTCTTTGTCTGACTTTCTCATTTTCCACTAAGTCACAAAATACTTTTTAGATATTGGACAACTACAAATTAAGACTATCTATTTAGTATACTAAGCATTCTATTTTGAGATCTTAGCAATTGACGAAATCTTTCACTCTAGAGTATATAAACAGACGGTGCTCCACAGTGCACTGAGCATTCAAGTTTTCCAGCAGGTTAAGTAAAATCTCACTCTAGAATAACACAACTTACACAAAATCCTAAAATACACTTTTGTGTGTATATATATTGATTTAAACAAATTTAAACCAGTTATTTATTCACAGGAATATTGATGAATTTATTTAATGGGTCATCTCACTGCAATCCTTAGAGTGTTCACAATGAAGTACTGTTAACTAGCTAATTCAGTTACTTACACTACCTTTAAGGAACTCTTTTGGTTATCTTCCATGCTTTCTGTAATGATATTTTACTATACACAAAAAAGCACATGCAGTATGAGAAAAGCTAAGGACAGCCTACTTAAATGTCAAAAAACATCTGAGAAAATTAAAAAAAATTGCAGTCTTGATAAAGATATTTAAAAAAACAGTCATAAAACTCCAAATGCTCCCATTTAAACAAATTTAAACCAGTTATTTATTCACAGGAATATTGCTGAATTTATTTAATGGGTCATCTCACTGCAATCCTTAGAGTGTTCACAATGAAGTACTGTGAACTAGCTAATTCAGTTACTTACACTACCTTTAAGGAACTCTTTTGGTTATCTTCCATGCTTTCTGTAATGATATTTTACTACACACAAAAAAGCACATGCAGTGTGAGAAAAGCTAAGGACAGCCTACTTAATGTCAAAAAACATCTGAGAAAATTAAAAAAAAATTGCAGTCCTGATAAAGGTATTAAAAAAAAACAGTCGTAAAACTCCAAATGCTCCCATTTTGACATTTGCAAAGATGAACTGAAGTGTCTATCTATACCGAGCTAACTTAGAACAGGAAAGTTGCAACAGGTAAAAAATGTGTATGGGAGTTATTTCCCCCCACCCCATTGATAACCCAGACTGTGTCTCTTCACAATGAAACAATGCCCTGCGCCCAAATTATGGAAACGGATCAGATCAATGTATTTCCTCCAGCATACCTTTGACTTCATGAAGGGAGGCATTATTATTGCTATTGCTAGTGGATGTTCTGCCACTATCAAGGCTGGCTGGTCTGGAAGCTAAATGAAAAAAAAATCAGGAGACATCAAGATAAACAAAACTTCAAGCAGATGGCACGGTATGACTATACTCTAATCCCAAAATACTCTGAGGTGGCAATCACGTATTTATTTTTCACAGGCTGGGCATGCCCCGGGTCAGCCGATCAGACAGGCCAAGTCTTTTCTGGACAGTTCAAGGGGACATTTCAGAAGACAGCATTTCAAAAACCACAAGTACAAAAGAAAGGGGAGAGGGGAAAGGTGCATTCTGAAGTGAAAATGGCTGTTAGCGGAACATCAGGGTGATTCTAGTAAATGGCATGGCATGCAGGAAAACGCTGGAGATAAGGTCACTTACAACAGATCTGACAAGGAACCCTGCACATTGTAGAGACGCCACGGATGGAGGGAGCAAAAACCTCTACACAGTTACTTTCCTGGACTCCTATCCAATACAAGGAGAAAATCGCACAGTTAATATGATCCTAGACTATCTGATTTCAATCCTGCTTTTACATAAACCCTCCTTTAAAATAGAACCCACTAATTGCTAACTGTTCAATTTGTAGAAGGTATCTTTTCTTGATTAAAAATTTTTAACGACGGTATTTTATAATTAGCAACAATTATAACAATTTAGGGTTTTGTACCTCACTTGCTTTGGGATTTTTAGTGACTTTGGAACATTAATTTCTCTTTAATAGCAGTTAACACTTCTCTTTCATAATTTCATTCAATCACAGAAAATGAAGAAAATGTTTTGGTTCTTGTTCAGCACGCTCCATAAATGACCTTGATTTGGAAAGCATTTGCAAGCATTTAGATGAAGCAAGACAAAGGAGCAGACAAAGGAAAGTATTAGGTTGGGAGAAATAATGTGTTGCAGATAAGAAAGACGCACATCACGATGTTCATGCAGCCTTGCAAACGATCATCAGCAACTTGATGCTAAATTCCTAGCGTGGCCACACTGTTTCCAGAAAATACGGTGCAAATCACATCTTACCATGAACTCTGGATCCTGTACTAGAATCGTCACTAATACCTTGTGGGCTTACATCTTCGAATGATGTAGCATCTATACATAAAATAGTAAACAGGGGTGTAAACAATTTTGAAACAACAATGCGCCGTATCATTTTCACCTACAAGCCACACTGAAATATTTTTTCCAACTAGTAGCCGTTCACTTGGGTCATCTGCCTGTGGAGCACACCTCGGAGTATTTTACAATGGCAATAAGTTAAAAAAAAATGAAAGCAAGAGAAGATGGGCCTACAGATAGAAATGGCACAGCCCAATGGGTGTGTGTCCATGGAAGAAGATAATCGGCATCAGAGACACCCCGAACAATCAGACAGTGAGCCCAGTGGCTCTTCTGGTTTAGGGTAGTCATTTCTTGTTTCTTCTGCAGATCACCTTTTCCCTTCCTATGCCCTACCCTAACGGCTTTCAATATTGAGAAAACTGTGAATGTTTTCTGTCCAATTTACAAGTTGGTTCAACATTTCAAACTTTTCTATAAAGACGGGGACTCCTTACTTAGTTTAGATTGCTTTGTGCCATAGAAAAAATGGAGTCACACAAATGGCTGTCAACATAATCACACCCACAGTGCAAACAGCAGACTGCCTATACCTTTATTATTAACCAACTGCTTGGATCTGAATCCCGTAGAAGAGTTGACGGTTGCAAAGTTGATTGCTGTAGTCGAGAAGGCCATAGCTCCCAACTCTTTTCTCCTTTTACCCGTAGAAATATCATCTGGAACCTCCAAATTCTCAGTACTACCTGTCCATTGTCCTCCTGCTAGGACCATGGACTGCACCAGGTCATTCATGGCTGGGATGCAAATGAAAGCAAATGAATCAGCATGGTTCAAATCGATCCGCATTCTCATTCCTATTTTGTTCTATAAAATGCCTGATAGTCATCTGAGCCCCAGAGCTATTTTATATCCAAAGCTACCACACCAGATCGTCTGCATCACGACATGCGTTCAGCTGAAGGAATGACGAGGGTAAAGGCCAAATACTGCTTTTAGGTCACATGTTGCTTCGTCACTCCCCTGTAACGGAGGGCTTTATTAGGTCCAACTGCCATGCTTTTGTTGCAATGGTATGTAACGTCGGTTATTAGCTTTGGTGTGCTGCTTTGCTATGACAAAATGGAATGATCAAAGAGAAGATGGCCAACGGGCGGGATCCTTGGTGAGTGCAGCTTACTGAAGGACTACTACAGCAACGGTATACCAAATAAACGGTAAATTCAGAAAGGAAAGTCTTGAAAGAAAAGATACCGTGGGCAGTACAAATTCAATACCTTTCTACGATTACCCATCTCAGTTTTGTGACAGAAAAAGAAAGTTAATAAAGAAAAAACATTTTTTTAAGAGTTGCAGGCCACTATATAGTCTTGAAGGATTCTTTCAAAAGATAAACTCCTCGAACCAAAGGATTAGTGATAATTTTAGAAAACTACATATTAGTTATGAAAACTCCTTTGTGGCATACTGGTTTTTTTTTTTTTTTCCAACTTTAGATTGCACTGGAAATTTACATACACATAACACGCATGTTCTAAATACTGACCCACACGCATGGATGTGTATATGCATAAACACGCACATAATGTAATTTCCGTGCCATGGCTTAAAAGAATATTGCTCCAGCTCCTTGTATTATAGTAGGACTGCACCTTGGAAAACAGGAAGAAAAGAGCAGTCCAGGGAAAGGTTAGTGAAAAAAAAATTAGTAATGGAAGCTGTGTTGCCATTTGAAAGAAGCTGAACTGTCAGAAAGTCTTACACATGGAGCGACGATAGCAGGCCTTCATTTTGTCTTTATCCTTCGGTCTGTTCCTCAAAAAGGGCAGTCTTTTCAGTGCAACCACTTTAATGTCAGAGCATGAGAAAAAACAGAAACAGGGAAATGAAAGAAAAAGGAGAAGAACAGATGGAAGTTAAATGTTGAAACTAAAGACAGAAATGAAAATGTTTGACTTTCAGTATGTAAGCTATGCTAAAACCTATTATTTTCAGATACTTGAATGATAAATGAAAAATGACACCTGAACCATGAAACTGCTAATATACTAGGAACAGCACTGAAGACAATGGCGAGGAGCACGTATTTTGAAAATTTGGAACAGTTACATTGCTAAAAAGAGCTGATCAGAATTATGTATGCTGGGAAATTTTTTTTCTGGGAAAAAGAGGGGGACATTTTTTAGAGGAAAAAGAATACAGGGTTACTGATAAGCAAGTAAATGGTTTCAGAATCTTTTTCATTGACTTCCTTTTACCTTGCCAGGTATAAAACTTTTCAATCTGGTTCATTTAAAAAAAAAACCGTTTAAGTAGATATAAACATTTAGCTTATTTACTTCCTAAGAACAGTGCTAAGATTTTTCAAAAGATTTAAAACTAAAGGATTCCTTAGGACCAAATTCAAAAAGCAATCACTATTTTCCAAAGGTTTACACAGAGAAGTTGGAAATTCATTTCCCAGCTCAGTTTAAATGCCAGTGCATGAATTTTTAGTGCTGGCAAATTAGATAATATTCTTGCTATCACTTGCAAAGAACTCTTGTTGGGGGCGGAGGGGAACAAGTCCATAGTCTCTACAAGAATATGGATGTGGGAAAGGAGGACGACTGTAAAAAAAGGGGCAGTCTGATGGAAACTGACCCACATCCATATGTGTATATGCATAAACATGCATATAATGTAATTTCAGTGCCATGGCTTAAAAGAATATTGCTCTGAGTACTGCAGTATTAGCATTAAGATTGAATATAATATGAAACTGGGATAAGAGAGAAGGGTAAAGGTGGCATTCTATTGGCAAGCAAGTAGAAGGGAGTGCTATTTCATTTCACTCATTCAAAAGGCATTAAAAAGAAAAACCTCTGGGAGACGGTGGCTTTAAAATTAGTTTGCCATGCCTGACCCGAGAAAATTTTGTGGCGGGCATATGTGTGTCAGGATTAGCAAGCGCAGGAGAATCTGGAGCAGGAGAGCACAAAAATAACTAACCATCTGCCTACCACTTAAGGAAAGATAAGACACCTAAGCGGAGGTAAGAGCCTGTGGACCTGTTATTTTTCTTCAAATACTCTACCACTCAATCAGTGCCGCGACTTTGTTTTACTTTTAAAATCAGGCTCATTCTCAAGGTTACCACAATCACGTCAACAGACAGTCAGCTGCTTTGGTCTTAGAACTGAAGAGGGTTGTGCACAGACGAGAGAACAGTAGATGTATGGCAGCTTCTGACTTGCTGATGGTGTAGATAGTAGCCTCTCCCATGATGTTCCTAAGCTTTTATCGGCCTACTTCTTTTGCAGTTCAGTAAACACAGCTGCTTTCGATGATTAAGAGCAAGTGAACTGAGAGCAATAGGAAAATGGACACTGCTTGGCTAAAAAAAGTGCACGTGCGTGCATGTGCGTGTGTGTGTGAGATATCGCAAAAGCACAATCATTTCAACTCTTTGCCAAAGATATGGGTCTTACAATTGGGTTCACAGACCTTTCTTCATAACGGACCAATAAAAAAAGAAATATGTTCAGTAACTTTCTCATGGCCATTCTTAAAGATATTCAATTTTCCAAGAAACCCTGACAATAAATGAATACCACTGTGAAGTAACTTTCCTTGTTTGCTTTTAATACTCAAACCTGAGTAATTTCAAGGAAAATTACTTTTTTTAGAGTCCTGTTTTGGCAATTCTAGCTGGGATTCTAAAGAGTCACAGCATGGCCTAGACGAGCACACATTCATCCAACCATACCCGTACCTACACATCCGTGTAACCTGACATTTCTTAAGAGATCCCTATCACAGTGAGATCTTACTTGCTTCGTTTAAGCAGGATATTTGTTTAGCAGAAATTTGTTTCCCCCCACTTCATCGGTTGATCAACCAATGGGATTTAAACGCTTACTGTATGCAGAACACTGTACTAAGCATTTGGGAGAGTATGATATAATAGAGTTGGTAGAACATGGTCGCTGGCCACAAGGAGCTTACGGTCTAGAGGGGGAGACAGACATTAACATAAATGAGTAAATTATGGATACATACATAAGTGGTGTGGGGTGAATAACAAGTGCCTAAAGGGTACAAATCCAAGTGAATAGGCGATGCTGAGGAAAAGAGTAGCAGAGAAGGCCTCAATTTAATTAGGCTCTGAGGGTGGGAAGAGTGGTAGTCTGTTACATATGGAAGAGGAGGGAGCTGTAGGTCAGAGGGAAACCATGGGCAAGGAGTGGGTAGTACAGTGGGTGATACTGAGGTACAGGAATAAGTTGGCATTGGAGGGGTGAAGTGTGCCCGCTGGGCTGTAGTAGGGAATTAGTGTGTTATGGTAGGAGAGGGTAAGCTGACAGAGTGCCTTAAAACCAATAATAAGGATTTATGTTTGATGCAGAGGTGAACGGGCAAACATTGGAGGTTCTTGACGAGTGGCGAGACAGGGACTGCATTTTTTTTGAGGAAAAACGATCCAGACAACAGAGTGAAGTGTGGACCGGAGAGAGGAGAGACAGGAAGCACGGAGGTCAGCAAGGAAGCCGATGCAGTAATCAAGGTGGGCTATGATGAGTGCTTGGATCGGCATAGCAGCAGTTTGGCTGGAGAGGAAAGGGAGGATTTTAGCAATGTTGTGCAGGTAGAACCGACGGGATTTAGTGACAGATCAAATATGCGAGTTGAATGAGCAAGATGAGTCAAGGGATGGTGGTGCTGATGACAGCAATGGGAAAGCCAAGGCGACATCAGGGTGTTGGGGGGAAGATGAATTCTTTTTCAGATATGTAAAGTTTGACGTTTCTGTGGGACACCTAGGTAGAGAGGTCCTGAAGGCAGGAGGAAAAGCGAGACTGCAGAGAAGGGGAGAAGTTAGGGTTGTTGATATAAATTGGGCAATCATCTGCACAGAGATGGCAGTTGAAGGCCGTGGGAGAGTGAGGGCAGATGGAAAGGAGAAGGGGACCCAGAACTGAGCCTTGAGGGACTTTCACTGTCAGAGGGTGGGAGCAGAGGGGAAGCCTGTGAAAGGGACTGACAAGCAGAAGTCAGAGAGAGAAGAGGAGAATCAGGAACAGGACAGTGTCAATGAACCCAAGGCTGGATAATGTTTCAGGGAGAAGGGGGTGGTCTACACGGTCAAAGGTAGCTGAGAAGTCAAGGAGTGTTAAGATAGAGTAGAGGCCACTGTATTCGGAAAAAAGGCCATTAGTGACCTTAGAGAAGGGAATTTTCATGGACAGAAGTGGGTGGAAGCCAGATTAGAGGGTGGTCAAGGAGAGAATCAGAGAGGATGGAGGCAGCAGATGTAGACAACTCGCTCCAAGTATTTGGAGAGACATGGAAGAAGGGAGATGGGGAGATAACTAGATGGCACGGGAGGAGTTATTTAAGATAGGGGATGCATGAGCATGTTTGAAAGCAGTGGGAAAAGAGCTACTGGAAAGTGAACGGCTGAAGATGGTGGTCAGGGAGGGAAGAAGGGAAGGGGCAGGTGGTTTGATAAGATGTGAAAGGATGAAATCAGAGGTGCAACGTGGAGATTTGGAGAGGAGGTGGAACGTTCTCCTCTTTAGATACTGCTAGGAAAGAAGGGAGAGTTGAAGAGAGGCAAGAAGAGGGAGGGACTGGAGAAGACTAGGGGAGATTTGGATCGGGCCAGATGATTTCAATTTTATCTATTAAGTGGCCAGGTCATTAAGGGAAAGAAATGGGGTTCCGAGGAGGGGGAGCAGGAGGGAGGGGGTTTAAAGGAGGAAGTTAAAAGTCTGGAACAGCAGATGCAGGCAATGAACATGGGAGTCAATAAGGATGAAGAAGTACTGTTGTCGGGCGAAGGAGAGGGCAGAATTAAAGCTGGTGAAGATGAAATTGAGATGAGCTCGAGAACAGGAGCAGAGGAAGTTTTCTGTGGAGGTGATCCAAAGTTGTGGGCTAGGGATATGAGACTGGAGGAGGGCCAGGGAAGCAAGGGAGTTAAGTTCAGTGGGGAGGGCAATGTTGAGGGTGTTGATTTGGGCTTTCAAAGAAGGTAGTTTGGGCATAGAGACCAAATGGGACATGAGGACTTTAGAGAATTGGGGAGAGGGTCAAAAGACTGGAGATCTCTGTGGTGCTACAGGAGAGATTTACTTCCTTCCCTAATAATGATTCAGAGATTTTGACTTGGTTTTGATGATGATTCAAAGTGCTGAAGAATCTTTGGTATTTAATCATTTAGAAATATTTTAAAGGAACAAGAAATTGAGAGACCATAAACCCCACCAGGGGATGGTTGGATGGCAGTGAGCAGCAGTTGAATGATGGGTGAGTGTGATAGGGTGAGTGTATGTGTGTATGTGTGTGAGAGAAGGACAGAGAAAGAGAGGAGAAGGAGAGAGTGGAGGAGAAAAACCCACAAACACACCAAATGAAGAGAAAGGAAAAACCATCTTTTAAGTCATTACCTGAAACATGAACGTTTTCTTTCTCAATCCTACTTTCTTGCATTTAAGCTTATACTGGACACTCTGAAAAGTCAGGCCATTTCTCTTACTTTCACAAGCACTGTGTTTTGACTAAGCCCAAAAGATATTTACATTTCTAACTCAAACTAATCATTTCTCAAGCACTCACTGCTGCTCTTCTTGGTCCCCAGGGTTTGGCCATCTTCCAGAGAGTTAGAACCCACTGAAGAACTGTCTTGGCTGTCCTGAAGGGGTAGCTGAAGAAATACTTCACTTGATTCAGAGCGGGTAGGGGTTAGCGTTAAAGACTTCAGACGTTCCCGATTAACATCTTTCTTAGACTTTATCAGTTTCCTCATTTTTAGAGTAATCCAGTTGCCTCTTCTATTTGTTAACGACATAATAAAATTCCAATGAAAGCGTATTAGGTTTAATGCTTTTCAAAACAATTCTTAGTAAAACATACTTGTGGGAACTGTTAATTTGCCAATATTTCCATGCATTATCAAAAATGTTTTTCAGCAATACCTTCTAGGAGGTGATGGCTCATAAAATTTATACTGATCCATAATTTTTTCTTCCAATTTCTCCTTCTGCCTTCTGAGTTCATTTAACTTATCACTAAGAACAACAAAACGAGGTGAAACTTTAGAACTGGTGTATTTTACCTCTCTACAATAGCAGACTGTATTATTTTGTAATACAATTTACCTAGGGAAGCAGGATAGCCTAGTAGATAGAGCACAGGCCTCGGAGTCAGAAGGACCTGGGTTCTAATCCCAGCCTTCCCACCTGTCTGCTGTGTTACCTTGGGCAAGTCACTTAATTTCTCCATGCCTCAGTTACTCCAGCTGTAAAATGGAGATTAAGACTGTGAGCCCCTTGTGGGGCAGGGACTGTGTCCATCTTGATTAGCTTCTATCTACCCCAGTGCTTAGAATAGTGCTTGACACATAGAAAGCGCTTTAACAAATACCATCATTATAACCTTGACTCAAATCCACCCAAAATATACCAAAGGTATAGCTCCTAATCTTAGAAGAGCACTTTCCGTAGGAGGTTGTGAAATATTATCAACAGCATTATTTTTAGGGTCCCATGAAGGGAAGTTATTCTGAGGATTGTGTAAAGATTCTCTTTTAGGCAGCTATGTCTGAAAGAGAAAAGGTCACCCCAATCATTCTCCATTCCTTCTTTAACTCAATCGTATTTATTGAGCGCTTACTGTATACAAAGAACAGCAGCTTGGGAGAGTACGATATAACAACAAACAGACGCGGTCCTGCCCACAGTCACCAGTATTGAACAAAGAATTTGGGAGATTTCCAAATAACAGAGTCAGAAGATACAATCACTATCCACGGGAGTTTACATTTTGGTATCTCCTCATCACTTGCCCTTTCTTCAGCGAGAACAGTTTAGGTGAGAGCCCAAATAGTTTACTGTTGTTGCTTCTCTTCCCCTCAATATAAGGCTGAGTTCAAGGGCACTCTGGTAACAGGTAATACATTTTAATTTGGTACCTACATATACTGTCTTTGTTCAACGTGGAATAGGTCCTTGCTTTCCATATTTTGTTCCAATAGTGTTCTATTTTGTAGCATTAATGTCTGAATTTGATCCAGCAGGTGCCGGTTTTCTTCTTCTAAGTTTCCTTTAAGCTGACTAAGCAACTGTTAAAAAGTAACATTTATATAAAATTAGCATTCACATTTGAAACGGAACAAGGTAGGAAACAACTAATACAATCTGGGACCATAGGGCACTGATGTCTGTCTCCAGTGCTGTAGAACTACCTACTCAAGTAGTTACAGAGATATATACATAGATATATACACATCTTTACTGTAATAAAAAACTGGGGAAAATAAAAGTTAATAAATGACTTTTGCTATGTGGAAGCTACCTTTTTTAATTTGAATAAGTTCTATTAACAAACCTCTACTGTTTTCTCAACGTCACAACATGTTACTTTAACCAAATCATTTATTATAAACAGTAGATCAGAGCCTTGGTTAAACTACGCTCCAAGAACTATTTTTTCCATTCATACAAAAATGAAGCCTTTTACATTTTGGAAGTAGCTGTGAGGATTTATTATAATTGCCCCCATTTGCCATTTGTAATTCTCCCCATTTAGATACCTCTTGTAGCTACTTTTTCACCCTGGAAAAACTGTTTATATTTTCAAACCATAGTCAAATGAAGTCTGGGAGAGAAATTCCCTCCCTAAATTGAAAATAATTCATTCTTTATAGTAAACAAAGACAAAAGCAGCAAAATACGGAACAGTGCAAACGTGGCATATAAAATCTTGATGCCCACATCTTTACTGTTTTAAAAAATGGGTCTTAATTTATAGGTACATCTTGGCACTTCTAAAAAAATACGGTTTTTATGAATTAAGTGAAATTAGACTAAATCTTACCTCACACTGATTATTCAATTTTGTGGATGTAATATCCAATTGTTGGTACTGTTCCTTTAATTTAGAAAATTCAGCTTCTAATCTGGTTTGCTCCAGTTTGGAATTATTTAATAGGCTCTTCAAATTCTTATGGTCCGTTTGGAGAGCTTCAGTATCTTTCAGTAGCTGACTATAAGTGTGATTCAGCCTACAAGAAATTAGCATGGTAATACAGTTACAGAAACAAAATTTTCACTGGTAAGCAAAGTTTTCTCTGAAGTTTACAAATTCCATAGTTCCACTTTGTGTTCACATGCATACCACGAGTGCAAACTGCTTACTTTGACAATTAAAACGCACTACCTAAAAACCTCTATTTTTCTAAATAAAGGTATCTTTACAATCAAATTTTCAAAAACATGAGGATAAGAATGCAGAGAAGACACCACTAAAGGATTTAAATTATATGTAAGCAATTTTCTTTCTACTGAAGATATATATCTTTTATCTTGGATCTTCTGAAAAAGATGGACAAGCATGCAAGATTTTTTTTAATGGCATTTGTTAAGCGCTTACTATGTGCAGGGCACTGTTCTAAGCGCTGAGCACTGTTCCAAGATTTCATCATAGAGGCAACAAATGTTTTTGTGGAAAGTAATGATTTGGAAAAAAAATGGGGGAAACATTTAAAAGGCAAAAGAGATGAGCACATAAAATACACAAAAATCACAGGATTTAAAAAACCAAAGCAAATCCCACAAATTAAATCAAGGAAGAGTTGGCAACTCAAAGATGAGTTCTCTCTTAACAATAATAATAATAATAATAATAATGTTGGCATTTGTTAAGCGCTTACTATGTGCAAAGCACTGTTCTAAGCGCTGGGGGGGATACAAAGTGATCAGGTTGTCCCACGTGGGGCTCACAGTCTTAATCCCCATTTTACAGATGAGGTAACTGAGGCTCAGAGAAGTTAAGTGACTTGCCCAAGGTCACACAGCAGACATGTGGCGGAGCCAGGATTCAAACCCATGACCTCTGACTCCAAAGCCCGGGCTCTTTCCACTGAGCCACGCTGCTTCTCTCTTACAACATAATAATAATAATAATTGTGGTATTTGTTAAGCACTTACTATGTGCCAGGCACTGTACTAAGCCCTGGGGTAGATACAAGGTAACTGGGCTGGGCACAGTCTTAATCCCCATTTTACAGATCATCATCATCATCATCAATCGCATTTATTGAGCGCTTACTATGTGCAGAGCACTGTACTAAGCGCTTGGGAAGTACAAATTGGCAACACATAGAGACAGTCCCTACCCAACAGTGGGCTCACAGTCTAGAAGGGGGAGACAGAGAACAAAACCAAACATACTAACAAAATAAAATAAATAGAATAGATATGTACAAATAAAATAGAGTAATAAATATGTACAAACATATATACATATATACAGGTGCTGTGGGGAGGGGAAGGAGGTAAGATGGGGGGGATGGAGAGGGGGACGAGGGGGAGAGGAAGGAAGGGGCTCAGTCTGAGGTACCTGATGAGGTACAGATGAGGAACCTGAGGCCCAGAGAAGTGAAATGACTTTCCCAAGGTCCGATAGCAGACATGAGGCAGAGAGGGGATTAGAACCCAGGTCCTTCTTACTCCCAGGCCACTATTTATTCAATCAATAAATACCATGGATTGACTGAATGAATAACTACTAAACCCAATTACTAACCCTTCTCAGCCTCTTCTCACTCTCCCTATTTGACAAGATAGTGACGAGCCCTGCATGGAGACCAGGGCATGGCCTGCAGATCCTGTCATTGAAAAGTAGAGTAGACTTACGCTAGACTTCAGAGGCCATACTGCCCAGCACGCATGGAGGCTATTACCTTATTCCCTACCAGTAGGTTATCATTGTATATTTCTAAATTCCCTGGAGCCTTTACAGCTGTTCATGGGTGATGATGTGTCACAGATTTGCATCCCTATTTCCCTTACCCATACACTGAGTACAGCCCTGATATCAAAACAGTATGCAAGTCTGATTTTGTTGACTAGGCGCCAATACAGACAGAAGTCTCCCATACCTATTTAAATGCATGGAACTGGGTGTCTCCAGAGGCTTTCAACAGCCTTTTCTCTTTCTCTGGGTGGGAGTAAATTGGGTTCCATATGCAATTAAAAGCTAGGCTTGGAAATGAGAGTTCAGACAACTATCCAGATAATTAAGACCTAAGTTGTAGCCTTGAATTTTTTTTTTAACTTACACCAACAATAGACGCATTCAGCCACTATCCTCCCTCCCTCTGTTCCATTTTTTTAAATTGGACCCATTCCTTCTTTCTTGTGTACTCTGCCTCACCACATGCCAACATGTGTTTTCTCTCCCCCTTTTAGACTGTGAGCCCACTGTTGGGTAGGGACTCTCTCTATATGTTGCCAACTTGTACTTCCCAAGTGCTTAGTACAGTGTTCTGCACACAGTAAGCGCTCAATAAATACGACTGATTGATTCAAATTATTCCACTCTCCCCACCTTTAAAACCTTATTAAAATCACAGCTCCTCCAAGAGGCCTTTCCCGACTCAGCCCTCATTTTCCTTATTCCCTCTCTCCTCTTTGTCACCTATGCACTTAGATCAGCCCCACAGTACTTATGTTCGTCACCATAACTCCATCTCCCCCTCTAGACTGTAAGCTCCTTGTAAGCAGGGTACACGTCTATCAGGGGAAGCAGCGTGGCTCAGCGGAAAGAGCCCGGGCTCTGGAGTCTGAGTTCATGGGTTCAAATCCCGGCTCCGCCAATTGTCAACTGTGTGACTTTGGGCAAGTCACTTCACTTCTCTGTGCCTCAGTTATATCATCTGTAAAATGGGGATTAAGACTTGTAGGCCCCCTGTGGGACAACCTGATCACCTTGTAACCTCCCCAGCGCTTAGAACAGTGCTTTGCACATAGTAAGCGCTTAATAAATGCCATTATTATTATTATCAGCTGTGCTGTACTGTATCATCATCATCATCAATCGTATTTATTGAGCGCTTACTATGTGCAGAGAACTGTACTAAGCACTTGGGAAGTACAAATTGGCAACATATAGAGACAGTCCCTACCCAACAGTGGGCTCACAGTCTAAAAGGGGGAGACAGAGAACAAAACCAAACATACTAACAAAATAAAATAGAATAGGTATGTACAAGTAAAATAAATAAATAAATAGAGTCATAAATATGTACAAACATATATACATATATACAGGTGCTGTGGGGAAGGGAAGGAGGTAAAATGGGGGGGGGGTGGAGAGGGGGACGAGGGGGAGAGGAAGGAAGGGGCTCAGTCTGGGACTCTCCCAAGAGCTTAGCATAGTGCTCTGCACAAAGTAAACACTCAATAAATGCCACTGAATGATAATCTTACATTTTACAGGATTAAATACCTGTTCCCTTTTCTAGTTAGTCTGTGAGCCCCATGTGGGGACCTGACTGATCTGCATCTACCCCCGTACTTAGAACAGTGCTTGACCCATAGTCAGAGCTTAACAAATACCATAATAATAATAATATTCATAATTATTATTACACAACAACTGGATTAACAATTGACGTAAGGAATTTAGATGCCCTATGGTAAAGCCCAGAATGGTCCACGAAAATCTCTCACATGCCACACACTGACCAATCTCTGTCCTCACAGACAAGGCCACAAAAAAGTGAATCACGGAACTTTAAAGAACCTCCGAAATGACCAGGTCTAGCCCCTGCCACTATGAAGGCAAATGCCTACCATCTAAAGCAAATTTTGGGGATGGAGATTCCACAATTACCCTCAGTAGTCTGTTTCAGTGTTTAGCTGCAATGAAAAACAATCAATTGATAAGCATAAGAAGTCCGGTATTAACATCATCAGTAGTGCTGAATAAGGACCACAAGAACATGTAGATTATTAGAAATCAACACTTCAGAAGAAGAGAAACTAGATAAATTACCTATCATTTTCACCACAAAGTTTTTTGTAATCTGCAGCTACAGTTTCATGTTTTTTATTTTCCTGAAGCATTTTCTCTTGTTCCACTTTGACCATTTTTTCCAACTCTTCCAGCTGTCCCTTTTGTTTCAGCAACTGATTGTAACTGAAAAGATATTACAAATAAAATGAGAAAGTTTGCTTAATGCCTTTGTAACACAAGGAAAATGAACTAAACATTTCAGATTTGTCAACAGGTACTAATAAACACAATATTAGTTAACTAGTTAATATTATTTATTGTTTACCACAGTAATTATATATATACCTTCTGTAAATTCAACATATGGCATTTCGATTAAGATAGGCAGGAAGTTTTAAGATTAATATACTGGGAATAATGCAAATTACCGATCTTCAAGGTCTTTATGCTCCACCTCAAGGTTTCTGTGGGCAGATTTCAGGCTTCCGTGCTTGGCAATAAGAGATTCATACTCAGAAGCTTGGCGTTCGTGAAGATGTTCCAATTTTTCATGATCTTTGACGAGTGATTCATAAAGCAATTTCAGCTCCTCTCGTTCCTTGATTATAGTTTCATTTTCATTTTCTAAGGAAGACTGCTGTATAAGTAGTTGTGCATTCTGGTTCATTAGTGAAGTGCTTTGAGAATTAAGAGTAGAATTTTCAACCTATAACAATGCATATTATTATTATTTATTAAAGAGCAATATTTACATTAGCTTAGTCTAAAATAATGAAAAGAATACAATACTACTCACAATGCTATTGTACACTATGTTACAGTATATTATGATTGCTACATTGTGGCATTACTCTACATAGAATATATAGTATATTATAGTATACTACACAATAATACAATTATAACCTTTTCACTTAGCCAGACACAAATCCATATAGTTCTGTTTTCAATTACTATAATCTTGTAAAAAAAAATTACTATTGAAAGTCTATATTTTAGTCATAGCCTACCCCAAAGTCTCTTTATTGGAATAAAGTTTAAAAGCAAAGAAAGGTTCTGCGTTGGTTTGGGTTTCTTGCTTGGGGTGGGTGGGGAGGTAAAAGTGAAGAAGTTTATACTCCCATAAAGATGCATTTGCAATGCTAGACTGAGTGTTTAGCACTTCGAGGAACAAAGTATAGAATCACCTGGGTATCATTAAAGTCTAAGTTATGGTTTGTTAAATATTACTAGGTAGTATATAATTATGTCAATGAAAAATGATGGAGCTGGTCTAAGGGTTTGATTCTCTTCCTTGAAGAAGATGATGGGGATCCAGGAGTAAAAAGAAGGGACTGATGATGGGAGAGCTTGAATAATACCTGGTGAAAATAAACTGTTGCTCTAGCCTCATTTGTTTGTCTCCCCATGTAAAGGTGTGCATAATATCACCAGATGGCAGAACTCAGTTATAACATTCAGCTCTACGTTCGACGTTTGGCTGTGCAAAGGATTTGTTGGTGCAAGTGCTGACAACTTCAGCCTTTCTGTCAGGCCACAGTGTTTGGCTGATCCTGCAAGGTTGTTGACATTCACCAATAGCCTCTCAGGGTATCTGCTTTTAGAGAACAGTCACTTCTGATGACTGATTCACAGAATTTTAGTTTATTGAGATGGAAGAGTTTCCCAGAGGAGCAGAGTCATATTTGAACACCAGCTGCCTTGTCAGATCAGCAAAGATGGCTGGGTAGAATAACTTGAACAAAACTTGCCCTATTATACAACTTTACCATATACCACTGGGGAATGAGGGAAGGGTCAAATAAAGTCCCTTCAATTCTGACATTGCATTGCTGATCATATCCCCATTCGGTCAGTAAGCTGTGGGATTTATGTTTCCTCTATATGACAAGGTAAGGAAAGGTTGCATCTGTTGAACTCTGGTTATTGTATATAAAGACACACCCTGATTCTTGAATTGCCTAACTAATAATGAGAACTCTGGTTAGAACCTGCTGACAGATGACCACTGCAATTTGTCATCATTTTCTCATCTGTCATCTCGATTACAATAATAATGCTGTTTTTAAATTCCTGTGATACTTCCCAATGTGCCATATGTTGAAGATAATAACAACAATAATAATAACGGTACTTGTTAAGCACTTACTATGTGCCAAGCACTGTTCTAAGCCTTGGGGTAGTTACAAGTTAATCATCATCACCAATCGTATTGAGCGCTTACTATGTGCAGAGCACTGTACTAAGCGCTTGGGAAGTACAAATTGGCAACATATAGAGACAGTCCCTACCCAACAGTGGGCTCACGGTCTAAAAGGGGGAGACAGAGAACAAAACCAAACATACTAACAAAATAAAATAAATAGGATAGATATATACAAGTAAAATAGAGTAATAAATATGTACAAACATATATACATATATACAGGTGCTGTGGGGAAGGGAAGGAGGTAAGATGGGGGGGATGGAGAGGGGGACGAGGGGGAGAGTTAATCAGTTAATCAGGTTGCACACAGTCCCTGTCCCACATGGGGCTCACATTCTTATCCCGATTTTACAGATAACTGAGGCACAGAGAAGTAAAGTGACTTGCCCAAGGTCACACAGCAGACAGTGGCAGAGCTGCGGTTAGAACCCACATCTTTTTGAGTCCCAGGCCCATACTCTATCCACTAAGCCGTGCTGCTTCTCAGAGGAGAATGTCTAGAATATTCTCATCAGCATACGGTGTTTCTAAATTTATAGGTCTCGGCAGGTAAAAATCAGATCCAGAGCTGAGCCATTATCCATAGAGTGGGGACTTGCTCAGGGGGGCTGTTCAGGTGGCCACATGTACAACCCAAGATTAAAAACCTATGTTTGGTTTTGGGCTAAACAGCTTTGGGTCTGTTTGCTTCTGGAAACCCACCACTTGCACATCAGTACTGCCAGTCTGACCGTGGTGTTTCACGTTTCAATCAGCCAGTAGTATTTATTGAGCATCCGCTATGTGCTCTGCTATCCCTTCGGTGAGTCATGAGTTGTGATAAGGTGTTAATGAAATATTGCTTGCTTTGCTGTAAAGGCCATCTTTAATTTCGGCATTCTCTTCCAATCAGTCGGATGGGCACCGGCTAAAAATGTCCTCAGTTCTTTCATGATCAGGGACCCTGAAATCCAGTCATCTGAATTGTTTGGGGGCCATTTTATGATGTACTGTTCTTACAACAGTGCTAGTGAAATGGTGCATCGAATCAAGCAATGATCAATTTATCAAAAAGTGACGGTCACTACAAAAAACAACAACCCTCCATTACTGCTACATTTAGGTTATTACTTGAAGTTCATAAAATCTAGAAATCACTAAATCTCTTTAGTACAGTAACCTGTCAACAATGCAAATTATAGTCTTGGAAGTCTTGCTGCACAGTTGACATGGCATTATTTCAATTCCAGCTTTGTAGTAGCTTGACTACTACATGACTGACTGGTGAATTTGGGAAAAGTTGGTAACACAGAAAAAAATACAATATATAAAGACAACCTGAAGTTTGGCATTCTGAGTCTGTAGGGTGGTATTTTGCTCCTGCAAGGACACAGTCTGTCTCTGAAGTGCCAGAATCTGAGCCTGAAGATTATTATTCTGGGTCTCGAGTTGCTTCAACTGAGTTTTCAATGCTTGCTTCTCTGCCTGCAGGGTAGCATTCTTTATGAAAAACAAAAGAAAACAAAAGACCCAAAGCAAATATTAAAAACGTAAGCTGTACGCGTGTTCTGTTATTGTTCTATCAGACACAAGGTTTCGGGACTTCATCTTTAGGATAAAAACGGATGATGTTAAGTATTCACCTTCATCCTCTACACTGTAAGCTAGTTGTGGGCACGGAACATGTCCACCAACTCTGCTATACTGTTTTATTGTACTCTCCCAGGCACTTAGTACAACGCTCTGTACACAGCAGATGGTAATGTCACTTCTATATCTATATGCCTATTGCATCTGGGTTTTCTCCCAATAGCTAAAAATAGAAAAAAGACCACCCTCCTCTCCATTCTAAAGCTCTCTTCTCAATATGTTCAATGGATAGGTAAAGAAAGGATTAGTACTTAGATTTTGCTGCATCAGTGATACAAAGAGGGTCACCAAATGTGTATTCATTCAATCGTATTTTATTGAGCGCTTACTGTGTGCAGAACAAGGGGCACATTGAAGTACACAGAGTAACAGATTTCTATAGCCAATATAAACAGCCTATTTGGAATATTTGCTACTTGATGAAATTAATACATTTTGCATTGTTCTTTTCACACAAGCACGACTCCCCACTAACGTTCTAATACTTTGCGGTGTAGGGCCATTTGACAAGGTGCACAAACACTAGTTTAACAGTTACCCTCATCAAATTATCTCTCTTTTGCTGTTGAATTCTCTCAGTGAAATATATTTAACTAAAACCAAATTCTACCTATGAAGGACTTATATCATGCTGATTTCTATTTCAAAATCAGCAGAAATACTCATTTTTTGTACAGGCTACAAATTCTAGCTGTCCTTTTTATCTCTCCCCTTTGTAGAGGTCTTTTCCCTTTTCAACTTTTTTATTGATACTTTTGAGGATTATCATTTTATTCATTTTCTACCATCTCTTTTAGCCTCTTCTGTTCTCTTCAAGTGTCACTGATCACTTATTTTTACACTTATAAGCATTATTACTTTATCATCAGTAGGAGCTCATTAATGCTTCCTTTTTTTCCTCCTTGGTATTACCTATGTTTATTCCAAACTTACTGTTTACACCCCTCTAGAATGTGTATTCATTCAATCGTATTTTATTGAGCGCTTACTGTGTGCAGAACAAGGGGCACATTGAAGTACACAGAGTAACAGATTTCTATAGCCAATATAAACAGCCTATTTGGAATATTTGCTACTTGATGAAATTAATACATTTTGTATTGCTCTTTTCACACAAGCACGACTCCCCACTAACGTTCTAATACTTTGCGGTATAGGGCCATTAGACAAGGTGCACAAACACTAGTTTAACGGTTACCCTCATCAAATTATCTCTCTTTTGCTGTTGAATTCTCTCAGTGAAATATATTTAACTAAAACCAAATTCTACCTATGAAGGACTTATATCATGCTGATTTCTATTTCAAAATCAGCAGAAATACTCATTTTTTGTACAGGCTACAAATTCTAGCTGTCCTTTTTATCTCTCCCCTTTGTAGAGGTCTTTTCCCTTTTCAACTTTTTTATTGATACTTTTGAGGATTATCATTTTATTCATTTTCTACCATCTTTTTTAGCCTCTTCTGTTCTCTTCAAGTGTCACTGATCACTTATTTTTACACTTATAAGCATTATTACTTTATCATCAGTAGGAGCTAATTAATGCTTCCTTTTTTTCCTCTTTGGTATTACCTATGTTTATTCCAAACATTACTGTTTACACCCCTCTAGACTGTAAGCTCACTGCAGGCAGGAAATGCATCTGCCAACTGTGTTGTACTGTACTCTCTCAAGTGCTTAGTATAGTGCTCTGTAGATAATAAGCGCTCAATAAATATCATTGATGATGATGGTGATGAAAGTAGTTGTGTACACAGCAGAGGCTCAAATGCACTGACTGATTTTATACTTTTTCTCTAATGTCTTGCTTCTATTTTATTCATTATATTCTCTCACTTCCTTTTTGTGGTGTTGTGACATTGTGCAAAACTCTCCTTCTCAGAGTTCTTTTTGCATTTCCGTCTTGTGCTCTGTAAAAATTGTCTATTTTTGTTGGAAGTTAAGGGACCATTAACTGATCCTATTCTCTCTCTCTTACTCTTTTCTTATGCCATTTTCTCAATTCAATAAAATCCTTCCCTTTGCTTGTCTCTTCTTGCTTTTGTTTTAGCAATGCTTTCCCTTATCTTCTCTTAAATGCTGACCTCCCTCCAAATACTGAAAATACTGGCAGTTTTTCAGAAGGAAAGACCTATTGCTTACAATCATTGAACACTACTATTTTCTAATTCATGCTAGTGAACAGCTTTTTCTACTTTGGATCGAATTATACAAACTTGTAATCTTACGGTGCGTTGCCCTTTTGACATTACTTAATGCAGATACATTAATTCCATCGAGCACACAGATGAAACAAGAGCAGCTTATACACAGACCAATATAGGATTATTTATATCTTGCATGGTAATTGATATTTACAAATGTCTCATATAATTATTCTTTTAAAAAATATATAAACCTTACATTTCTCTCCACTTCGATTAATCTATCTTTGACCTTCAAAAGTTCTCTTGTAGTTTCTTGACTTTCTCTCTCCCATTTACGAACAGACTGATTCTCTTCACCCACTCTTGGAGGAGAGCTCTGTACCATCCTCTCCTCCTCTTGCCTTTGTTTGAGAGCTTCATAGTTCTTTTTCACCTAAAACATAATTTAGATGTTTTACATGGAAAAACCCACCACTTGCTTTCAACGTTACATTTCTCTTGTCAACAAAACGTCAATATTGGTTGGACTGAATCCCACCACTTGTTTTCAACGTTACATTTCTCTTGTCATCAAAACATACGTATTTAATGGACTAAATCAATTAACCAAGGATTGCAAACTAGGTAAAACAAGATTGGATATTGAGCCAGGAACTAATATGAATCCACCTGCAGCCCTGCGTGGTTTGGGTCCGCCTGAAGGTCACAAGCTCAAATGTGATTGTTGGACGCAAAGTGTAATCTGCTCCGGTAGCACCAGAGCAGCCATTCATCTGGTTTTCAGTTGATCTTGTCCTCCTGTCCAGGACTGACATGAACCAAATGCTTTTTTTATGCAGCATTTTAATATTCAACACTGAACCTTCCTCCACCGTAGCTCCCGCCCGAGTTCTGCAACTAGGAAATAGCCCCGGAGTTCATGCCGACCAAGGAGGGAAATGCCAGGATCCTGGAAGATTGAGGAGGTTCATAGATCCCCCTTCAACAGGAATTCTCTAAGGTTATGCCAAATTGGCATGCTTCCTCAAAATGGCATATGTGACTTCACCAAGTTATGCTGCGTACCCAGTGGGACGCGTGGAACAATGTTAGGTGCATTTCTTGTCAGGGATTCTGGTGGGCCATCAGTGGCCACTTCCATTTGAAATCGACTTCATTTTGTTTTTCCTCAAGCAGAATTCTTATTCTCAAGTGCGAATGCCACAGTGTACTCTCAGTCTTCTAAGTAAGTTATCGGGAAAGCAGTGGAGGGGTGATGCACCGCTCTAACACCTGAAGTCTGGCAGAGGTTTCAGATTAAAATGTTGAGGTGGGCTCAGTACTAACATTTTCAGGGCCCATTAGGCCCACACTGGATTAATATAATAATGGTATTTGTTAAGCACTTACTATGTGCAAAGCACTGTTCTAAGCGCTGGGGGATACAAGGTGATCAGGCTGTCCCACGGGGGGCTCACAGTCTTAATCCCCATTTTACAGATGAGGTAACTGAGGCATAAAGAAGTTAAGTGGCTTGCCCAAGGTCACACAGCTGACAAGTGGCGGAGCCGGGATTCAAACCCATGACCTCTGACTCCCAAGCCCGCGCTCTTTCCATTGAGCCACGCTGGATTAAGCCCAGTAGTTTACATCGTATTGTACAAAGTGCCGTTTCATTCCATTAGGAATTGGAATACAGAAAGCAATCTTTCCCGGCAAGAATGATCTGAACCACCCCAGTAAAAACAGTTTGTCTATTTTTCATACTGTTCCAATTCCTGGGATTGAAAATTATTTCAATATGAGTAGGTTAAAAGATCCGATTACTAATTTGCGATTGTTATTAATAAGGTTGTTACCCACGCATCTTTGAATCAGAGAAACTCCTGATGGTTGGCTTTAAGGCATGCAAAAAGCTTTTCCTTTCATACTTATCCACTCCCCTTCAACTACACCCTAGCCTGCATTCTCCATTCCTCCCAAGTTCACCTCACTTACTGTGCCCCGTTCTTCACTCTCCCACTAGCTACCTTGGCTTACCTACTCCCTGCTTCAAATTTGCCAGTGCATTTCTCTTCCCACCTTTAAAATGCTTCTGAAATCCCACATACTCCAGGGGTTTTGCCCTGATTACTTTTTCTTCACTCCAGGTGACATCAATCCTAATGCTACTACTAAAAATGACCGTTATACTGCAGTACTTCTGCTTTATTTCCTGTTGTACAGTTGTTCGTATGAATTTACTTTCCATTTGATAATTTCTTCCTCTAAATAGTAGATTACTTTATGTTTGTTTTCCCTGCTAGACAGCTCTTTGCAGGCAGGAATAGTGTCTTCTATTTTACTCTTCTCAAACACTTAGTATAGTGCTCTGCATGCAGTAAGTCATCAATAAATACTACTGATTAATTAATGAAGGGTAAAAAATGGGAAGATTGTCAGAGAAGAATGGAATTTGCAATTTGCTTTGAATTTTAAAAGTGGCTGGTGCTTTAGGAGGGTCTTCTGCGATCTGACCGTCTTCCGATTTCTTCTGTGAAAAACTGTACTTCTAATAGGTGAGCTCTCATTCCTTTATATCTTACATCAAAAATATGTTCCAGGTATCTGGTAGGCCCTTTATGATCAGTCCTTTAAAATTACTCAGACATTTTAAAATACTGAATCACTTGAAAATATATTTGCCTAACCTGCCTCTTTTTAAAGTCTACCTTTTCCGGTAAGCTGATTTTTACTGATTTTTCATCATTATTGCTATTTTTTTCCTTCTTCACTGTTTTCCCATTATCCCTGGCTTCCAGTCCTCTTTTCTTTGCACTTTGATCAACTGTTTTTCAATTCTCCAACTCCCTTTTTTAAACCACTTCTCACACAGGCCCCACTTCCAAGGTTCCCTTTATTGCTTTTCCCAGGCATCTTGCTGGGGAAAATTACACCTTTCCCTTTTTTAATCATCCCAGCTTTCCACCCAGTTCAACATGAAATACAAAAGTGTGTGCACTCGTTTCAAAACACTTATCCCAGGTTCTGTTCGGTTCGTCCTGGTGTTTACTATATCCTTAACAGACGCCAAGCACTGTGCTAAGTGTGTGCATTTATAATGACTGGAAATATGATAGGGAAAGGGTGGACTGTTCAACTGTAATTCAAGGAAGAATCTGTCTCCAGAAAATATAACAGGTATCCCTGGAAGTATCCCCAATGATTCCAGTTTACTTAGTCCAACAGTTTATAACTTTACCTATATGCACAGGTACCTAAAACATGAGGGTCCCCAGGGGCTTGACCTTGCGGAGAAAACACCACTGGCATCACCCCTACGGTTTTTCAGGAAGGAAGGATAGCATATTTAGTCCACCCTACCTTTGGACTTGGACAGGAATCAGAGATGCCAAGACGGCGGCTCCATCTCCTGATCCCTGCTAACCGGGGCTGGAGTCCTTGGGGGTGCCGGAGGGGCAAAGATCCTCCGGAGCTTGAGTTGGGCATGGGCTAAGGTAGAGCCTTGTGGTACAAATGATAGCTGGGCTCGTCATGGGCACAAATGGGGGCTGGGCTGGGGCTCTCAGGACACGGGTGAGAGCTCTATTGTAAGAGGAGCGGGATCTGGGAACAGGCTGGGGTCCTCTTGCCACGAGTGGAAACTGGGCATCAGCAGGGATTGGAAATCTGGAATCTTGGACACAACATGTGTGTGTAGTGGATGATGAGGCTTCCTTTCATTCCCTTCCTCCCCCTTTTCCTCTCTGCCCTCAAACTTGATCGTCAAGCTCATCCTGACATTCGAAGTGAAAAAGTTGGCATCTTTGCCTACACGGTTCAAATATCCCAAGAGTAACTTTTATTTTCATCCAGACGTTCAATGACGCCCTCTGAGAATAATCCCACGTTAATCCTCTCCCTTTCCTACTTTCTCTTCTGGATCTTCTTCTGATTAAGCAGCTTCATGGATTAACCCTATTTGCACCCTGGTAATGGTTCAGCGCTTAGAACAGTGCTTTGCACGTAGTAAGCGCTTAACAAATGCCATTAATAATAATATTAATGTTGAGGACTACTAAGGCAGCAGAGGGGCAGCTCAAATCCATCTATTATAAAAATCGATCATTTTATTATGACTCACTCAACAAGGTCCTAAAACTACTACCGTATAAATATAGACACAAAGGTGATGGAGACTCAAGTGGCTTCAAATGTGAGTGGTGATGACTGAAGCACATCTGACAATCCCTTACAAATCATCTACATGCACAGCTATCTAATATTGTGCCGTTACGTTTTACATTAAGCGCTTAGTACAGTGCTCTGCACACGGTAAGTGCTCCATAAATACGACTGAATGCCCACAGTGCTCTACATTCCCTTTAATATCTTTCAAGCAGAATCAGGGCCAGCTTCAGACATCTGGCCACACCTGAGGCAGGGTAACTTTTGTCCTGTTCTCTTTTTCCACTGGATATTACTACGTTTCGGTGCATCTCACTTGGACGTCAACCTGAACCCAGACTGAGCCCTTTCCTCCCAGACTGAGCCCCTTCCTTCCTCTCCCCCTCGTCCCCCTCTCCATCCCCCCATCTTACCTCCTTCCCTTCCCCACAGCACCTGTATATGTGTTTGTACATATTTATTACTCTATTTATTTATTTTACTTGTACCTATCTATTCTATTTATTTTATTTTGTTAGTATGTTTGGTTTTGTTCTCTGTCTCCCCCTTTTAGACTGTGAGCCCACTGTTGGGTAGGGACTGTCTCTGTATGTTGCCAATTTGTACTTCCCAAGCACTTAGTCCAGTGCTCTGCACATAGTAAGCGCTCAATAAATACGATTGATTGATTGATTGATTGAACCCGAGCCTAGAGTGTTCCTCCAGGGTGATCTCTGGCCCCTCTGCCACCTCCTGCTTTGTTCCAGAGCCACTGCATTCCTCTCCTAGGCCTTTGCCGACACAAGGCAGCTCTTCAGAACTGGGCAGACGGAGGCATTTCCAAATTTTTAACTGCCACCAGCGGTCCTTTCCGTTTGTGTGCGCTGAGACACATGCTCCATTACCCTTTGGTCTGAAGTTGTCCTTGTTTCAATGCACGAGCATGTTTCTATTAATAGCCTTTGGGATCATCTGGCTTTAGCCATTCACAAACAAGCAATTACGCAAGTTATTCCATCTGGTTTCCTGAATTTTATAACTCGGCCACACATGGATGGATGGTGTTAAATACTTTATGACCTCACCTCAAATTTCAGAGAAGGGCAAATTACTGGAACTTCAGGTTTCATTTTGCATATTGCCTACCATAAAATTGCCATTAAATCTCAAATTGAAGCTACATGAAACTCACACCTGATTTTAAGACACGAACACATAAACCAGTATCTCCATTTACATACTGTTTTAAGCTCTTGACGCAGTTGTTGATTGAAATTTGTGGATTCTTCTAATCGAGCTTCCAAAGCTGCAATTTTCTCTTCTTTTATTTCAAGGGATTTCTTCAGGGTAGACTCTAATTTTGACTCCAAAAGCTTGTACCTACTATTAAAAATGCAAAGCAAGGGTAATGCATTTCTTCTGGAGGTCATTTTTAGAAAGACTAATTATCAGTATTAATATGCAATTTCCCCCTTTGCTCCTTTGTGTTCACCTTTCGTTGGAGTTTTACCAACAAAGAATAACCCTACCAGAAAAGCCAGAAATGTGACTCCTTTTATCCAAAAAGATCATCAGCCCATCCAAATAAAAATAAAAACTATGTCAACAATTTAGAATGATCATTGAACAGTGGAGCGCAATACAGATATACTTAAGTTCTAAACTCATGCTGATGGCTTGCTCTTTTTGAACTAAAAGTAATTATAATTTGATAGTGTTCTTGTGTTTTTCATCATTAGGTGGTCATGATTCCCATCAACCTATTTTTAGTTCAGAAACCAGAATCATTCCATATTAATTCTGAAATAGTTTCAGAGTTCAGATACATAATTGCCATTTTTTGAAGAAAGTGTTAAGAAGACAGTTGAGTATTTAGGTTACATTTTTCATTCTATTAAATCAGACTTTACACTCACCTGTCATCAGTGTTCTGCTCATCGTGCAAGAGGCGTTCTTTATTTAACCCTATCTTTTCGAGTTCGTGAGTAAGTTTTTCTAAATCGTTATTCATCTGTTGAGTCTTTAGCTTTTCACTCACCAAATCCTTGCCAAAAAAAATGGAAAATAAGAGAGAGGAGCATAAAATATCATATGTGGCCAAGATTCAAACACCTATCAATTCTGAAGATATTTTCTCCAAGTGCATATGATAAAATGCAAAAGACGGAAAGGTTTAAGTCTTGACCTATGCGCCTTATCATTAACATATAGTCAGATAAAAAAAAATACAGCTAGACGTCAAGCATAACTTCAAATGCTTCCTTCCTTTCTCTCTGAAAAACTTCCTCTTAGCTAAAGGGCAAAAAAATGGTATTGGTTCCAAAATCAAGACATCTACAAGGCTCATTTCCTATTCAATGATCCAGATTCTTTTAGAGAGTAGTTAGCCCTTCCCTAGAATAATAATAATTTTAAAAACCACTTCATAAGAAGCTTCTTTATGTCTTTCAGGCTATTAGGGTACCATTTAATGCACAAACGCAACAATGCTACCTTGGTGGCCCACTTCAGCTTTTCCAAATACTTAGCTTGTTTTCAGGGGATAATTTATATACGAAGAGACTCTGGTTTTATATGTTTTAAAAAATTATATTAGACTGTAGGCTGTTTTTAAGGACAAGGATCACATCTTTTCCTTATTTTCTGTCTCCCAAGTTCCCAGTGCAGTATATAGTGTACAATATACAGTAGGTGCTAATAATACTTAATTTCAGTTCACAATTATTAAACAGAACAAGGGCAAACAATGATTATACTGGAGCCAATACAATTAAAAGCTTTACTTGGAAAGACAACTTTAATGTAAATATCATTTCACAGAAAGTAAGGACAAACCAAATAGACAATTTTAGGGAATATTTCTAGTCTTCTGCTCAAACCTTATAGGCTCATCATTGTATGAAAACTACTGGATTTCAAAGGGAAATGTAGATCTAAAATCTGGACCACAAATGAATTTTTAAAAGATTGAGCAATTACATATGACCCAAATCCACTAACTGATAATGAAAACTTGAGGAATTACCTCACGCAATGTTAGAAGTGTTTTTTTATCAATAGTTGTTCTCTTTACGAGCTCCTTGTTTTCTTTTTCTAACTCTTTTAGTCGTACACAGGAGTCCTTAAATACAGCTATTTCTTTGAAGAGGGATTTACTCTCCTTTTCCAGATTTCCAATTTTTACATTATTTTCTTCTAATGTAATGTCTTTTATTTCTGCTTGTTGCCGGAGTCTCTTATTCTCCTTTTCTAGTTGCTTTTTATCTTTTTCCAGTTGAGAAGTCTCTTGCTCTAATAACTTATTCTCCTTTTCTAGCTGCTCCAGTCGCTTACTGGAAATTTTTAATTCTTCTAGACTCTTCTGTAGTGTTTGATTTTCAGTCTCCAAATCCTGGAGTTCAACTTCCAACTGCTGAATTTTTTTATTGCTGTTTTCAAGGGCTTTCTGCAGTCTTTGGTTTTCTGTATCCAGACCTTGGTAACTGACTTCTAAACGCTCGGTTTTCTTGAAAGAAGCCTTCATGAGTTCAAGGCCTTTCTTCAGTTGCTCTTTTTCACTTTCCAACTCTTTATTTTCTAATTGCAGTTGAGCCATCTTCATACTGGTACACTTTAAAGATTCTACCGATCTTCGCAGTTCTAAGTTTTCTTCATCCAGCTGAGAATTCTCCTTCTCCAAGGACTCAAGTTGAAAAGTAAGATTTTTTAAGCTATCTAGTGTCTTTTTTAATTTTCTGTTTTCCACTTCCAGGTCGGAATTTTCCTGTTCTAAAGATTCAATCTTCTCACAAGTAATTTTTAAATTGGTTATCTTTTTCTGTAACGACTCATTTTCCTTTTCCAGATGATGCAACTCATTTTCGAGCTCTTCTGCTCTTTCTCCTTTTTCTTTAAAGTGCTCTAATTCCTTTCTAACTTGTCTCTTTTCAAATTCAATCTTATTTAACTTGCTGCTTGTCTCTTTGATAGATTCATGTAGGATTTTATTTTCTTTCTCAATGTCTTTCATTCTTGCCTCGGCACTTATCTGGGAGCGCTGCCTCAGGGAAGCCACGGTTTGATTCAGATGTTCATTCTCCTGTTCCAGTATTTTAATCTGTCGCAGAGAAAGAAAAATAAAAGTCTCAACTCCAGCCAAATCAAGGTCTAACGTTTTCCTCTAAGCGATTAACGATCAAAAGACATATGACCCACATTATCCTTCCCTTTTTATTTTGTGCTTATTTGAGTTCAAGAACAAGCATCCTTCCCTTTTTATTTCATGCTTGAGTTTGAGAACAAGCGCTATGATAATTATTAGTAATAATAATAATAATTAAAATAATAATGATTGTGGTATTTGGTAAGGGCTTACTACGTGCCAAGCACTATACTAAGCGCTGGGGTAGATCATCATCATCATCAATCGTATTTATTGAGCACTTACTGTGTGCAGAGCACTGTACTAAGCGCTTGGGAAGTACAAGTTGGCAACATATAGAGACAGTCCCTACCCAACAGTGGGCTCACAGTCTAAAAGGGGGAGACAGAGAACAAAACCAAACATACTAACAAAATAAAATAAATAGAATAGATATGTACAAGTAAAATAGAGTAATAAATACGTACAAACATATATACATATATGCAGGTGCTGTGGGGAAGGGAAGGAGGTAAGATGGGGGGGATGGAGAGGGGGACGAGGGGGAGAGGAAGGGGCTCAGTCTGGGAAGGCCTCCTGGAGGAGGTGAGCTCTCAGTAGGGCCTCTCTCAGTAGATATAAGGTAATTGGATTGGACACAATTCCTGTCCCACATAGGACTCACAATCTTAATCCTCGTTTTTCAGATGAGGTAATGAGGCCCAGAGAAGTGAAGTGACTTGCCCAAGGTCACACAGCAGACCAGTGGCAGAGCTGGGATTAGAAACCCAGGCCCTTCTGACTCCCAGGACTGTGCTCTATCCACTGGGCCAAGCTGCTTCTTTACATACCTCTGGTAACTACACACAGCCAGTCCTCCAACCTTTCAGTCAAATGATCCTCTTCTTACACTCATCTTTGTACATTACTCCAGCCTACCTTCTCCAAATGCCTAGTTCGGTGCTTTACAATCAGTAACGACTCAATGAACACTGCTGATACTGTTAAACGATGTCTGTATTGATCCCAGGCAACCTTGTCTGTTTACAGCTCCTTACACTCTCCTCAAGCTTTGCTGAATCTGTTTGGAATGGTCTCCCTATTCCCTTGTACCATACCACCGTCTCTCTCCTCTTTCAATTACAATCTAGGATGTTTTCCCCAATTTCTTTATCCACTTGCCAAAATAAACCTTCTCCGCCTCAACTTATTCTACTGAAATAACTTAATCTGTACGCAGTCACAGTAAACTTCCTGAGTTAACGGAGAAGGGAGGAGAAAACCATCCTTCAACCCAAATTCTGGACACACTCGTTCCCCTCCAAAGAGGAGAAAATTGGGCCAAGTATTTTGGGGTGCACCTTCAGTAGCATTTCAAAATATATCATAAGGTTTTGTAAAGATAAACAAAAACAATTAGTTTATTCAGAAATCAATGCTTACCTGTCTTTCTGAATTTTCTCTAAGTGTTTCGATTGTTTTTTCAAGCTGTGCTTTCTCCTTCATGAGGTCCTTACTCAGATTTTGACTATTTTGAAGGCTTTGCTTCTCTTGACTAATTTCATTCTCAAGTCCTTCCAACTGGGGGAAGAAACAAAATCACAGAAGATGATTAAAAAAAAAAATTATCAATAGCTACTCCGCATATAAAAAGGCAGAATTCTGCTTTGATCGCAAATGTTAAAAAAAAATAAGATACTTCAAATGGAAAGGCAGGTGTTTAATTATTAATGGTGAGGATGGAGTCCTTGAGGAGACGAACCTCGATCTGAGACTTCCTGATTGAGAACTTGCATGATGGAATTGGTTTCAGTGTTAGTGGCTTATAGTAACACACACTCTCTCTTCAATCGATCAATCCATGGTATTTACTGAGCACCTACTATATGCAAAGAGGGCACTGTTCTAAGCACTTGGGAGAGTCCACTATATCAGAATTAGCTTACACCTGCCAGGGGAAAGAGTGCAACCAGTGAGTAGCAGGAGCATCACACTGCCTTTGCTGTGTGATAACCCAGCAGATGGGCTGGCTTGAAATCAATCAATCAATCACTCAATCGTATTTATTGAGCGCTTACTATCTGCAGAGCACTGTACTAAGCGCTTGGGAAGTACAAACTGGCAACGCATAAAGACAGTCCCTACCCAACAGTGGGCTCACAGTCTAAAAGGGGGAGGCAGAGAACAAAACCAAACATACCAAAAAAATAAAATAAATAGGATAGAAATGTACAAGTAAAATAAATAAATAAATAAATAAATAGAGTAATAAATATGTACAACCATATATACATATATACAGGTGCTGTGGGGAAGGGAAGGAGGTAAGATGGGGGATGGAGAGGGGCTTGAAAGCCCCTGATGTCTCTGCTGCATAGGTTAGCTTGCTATTTTTTGGGATTCCTACTATGCCTGGGCACCTTATGGAGTGCCAGATATTTTTGCCACTTATGGTACAGCTCAGCAGGACTCTTCCCTCTATATGGAAACCCAGGACTAGAACCCAGGCCTCCTGCTTCCCAGCGCACTATGGTCGGTCCCGTGAACAGAGCATGGCTCAGAGAATTTATTTATCAGAGTAGCTATAAGGATCATATTTCTCTCAATGCTTAGAGAGTTTATTTCTTGCCGGTCAATCAATCAACTGCATTTATTGAGTGGAGAGTCCAACAGAATTAGCAGACATGTTCCCTGCCCAACAGGCTTAGTCCCCCAAAAAAAAGTAACCAGAAAGTGCCCTTTGGTGGGAGGGAAAGAGAAGGAAAAGAGGAGGAGGAGATGGAGGGGACGGGAAGAAGGAAGAGGAAAAGGGCTGTTAGAGCAAGGGGGAGAAGAAGAAAAAAGGAGAGGGGAATTAGAGAGGTGAGGGAACTAAACATTATCTCCAGTTCTAGTATATGTTAATTTTATATTCAAATCTGTTCTCAATTACTGAACACATCTGAAAGGGGGAAAAGGGTATTAAATTAGCAAAAAAGAAATCAGTAGGGAATTTGAAAAAGGAATTTTTTATAACATTTATGAATTTTGAATGGATATATTTTTGAAGCTGAGACCTTCCACCTGAACAAAAAAAGTCACCTCGATTTAAATTATTTCCGATTACAAGCTTTAACAATTACTTGTTTAAATAAAATACAATATTGCCTTTTGACTCTAAAGTTACATTTTGGGTGAAATGCCTTCTGGTTCATTCCTTAGACTGACAACAATGGACAGTTATCAGTGAAGGGAGCTTTGAATGTGGAAAAAAATGGTAATTTCAAAGCAAGGCAGTCTGAACTATGAACTAATAAATTTAATTTTCTAACATACCTTCAAAAGGAATTTTTATCTACATGAAACCTCCGGTCACTACATTTAATTAAGTTGGTTCTTACTGTGACTGAAATAAATGGATAAACTGTTGACTTAAGAACCATTCATTGATCTACAGGAAAGGGGATTAAAAACCAATTAAAAACCAAGTGAGTCTGAATTCAATTTAGGAGAGGACACTTCACCCAGTTCAACCAATTTTAAAAGGTCTATGCTTAGCTGTATTAAAACTGATTTTCTGGATGGTCCTACACGTCAATTTGAAAACTACACTTCTTCCAAATAAGGTGGCACACTTTCAGGGGTTTCAATACTGTATCCGGAAAAAACACAATTTCCAAAGATTACCTGGGCAATTCACCTGTCCTGGAATATATTAGTGTGCTCCAAACCTAGTTTAAATATACTGAGGCTACAGCATAAAACAAAAAAGTAGCTCTTCAATGTTGCAGATATCGTACTCCATGGTTTTGAACTCTCTAACTACCTTTTTGCTCAGCCTCTGGTTTTCCTTTTCCAGTTTCAGAATTTTGGAATTATTGCCTTCTACTGAACCCACAGAACTCCGAAGCTCTTCCACAGTCTTCACCAAGCTTTGGTTTTCCATTTCCAGCTTCAGCAACCTACTTGATGCTAATTCATTCACTTCGTGGCTCAGAGATTTTTGTGGAGCTGAAAGATGAAAAGACATACCTTTAGTGGATTAGTGGAACTCTGTTTTTCACCCCTGAAAGCCCATGTATTCATCAACCACGTGTTACCAGGTCCCTGATAGTTTAAATACAAAATGTTATGAATCAGAATGGAAGCAGGTAAAGGAGTTATGGATCCTTTCTTTGGTGACTTTGTTACGTGATGAAAACATACAAGCTAGAAATATATTAGGAAAAAATGATCTTGTGCTCTGAACTTATTTTGTAGAAGCAAATAAGAGAATGTTTTCTACTTTCTTCTACGCTGCTGCTGCCTCTGACAGTGATGGAGTGATGAAGTAGTGAAACATACAAGCAATGTTAAAGGGCATCTGCTCTATACCCTAAATGATTAAGGCATCATGATAGGGATTCTATATCAGGGACAAGAGTTGCTCCAGACTGTAATGGGAATACACTCGGGTAACTGCCTATATTGCAATGGTTTATGCAAGACCAACTGTGAGGTCTCCAATTCTTCCATAACTACTGTAAACATGGCATCAAGAAAAGGGCTATTAACCAGTGCTATGCATGGTAGCAGTAGCAGGAGTAATGAGCACCTACTAAGTACTTGGGAAAGCACAAAAGAATCCCAAGAAATATTCCTGGCCTGCAAGAACCTATGCATAAAAGAGAGAGAGAGAGAGAGAGAGGGATGATAATTTTTAAAAACAGGGTATTGCAAAAAGAGAGTCAGTAAAATCCCAGATTTTCACCTTCTACCTGAAGGCACTATGAATGCTTTTTTTTTTTTTTTTAACATGTAATGGTCCAGTATAATCCCAAGATTTTAAGTTGCTTCTATTCATATCAAAGGCCTGAATGTACGTAAAAAAAATCCAGTTAAGCCATAATTCAAATCAAACAACACTATCCTGGTTGATCTCGCAACTAGTGTGATGAAAAGACATTAACGAATTACCAAGAAATAAAAAATGCCACATGGCTACATTGTAGCTCCAAATAATCCCTAGCAAAGGAATATCTCTAAAAGCCTGCAATGTGACATGAAGAGCAGGTGTCATTGGTGGAAAGTAGCAAGGGTGAGGAGATCCAAGTCTAAAAAGACTATGATCAAGTCAAGAACATCATCTGTCTGCGCAAAATTTATACGGTCTCGACTCCCAGTAAGAACCAAAGAACTACTATCTTCATCCCAGAAAAGAAGGGAATTCTGCGTTAGAAGGTAACACTTTAGTAATTTCTTTGATTAGAGTTCCACCACTGAGGCTGAGGCACAGAGAACTTGCCTCCATGCAAATATACACCATTTGCTCAACTTCTGGGGATATTATCACCACAGTACAGTCTAAAAAATAAACAGGGCTTCCCAAATTGTCAGCATAATTGTTAAGATCCTCTGTGCAAGAATGAGGTGTAGGGCTTGGACAGCTGCACACACTTCTCCCAAAATATGATACTCGGAAGAAATGGTCTAGGATTTCAAAACTGCTGATGTGGGGGTTAGTATGTCAGCCGGGAGCAAGATCCTCCTTATCAGAGTTCTGACTAAGCACTAGACAAAAACCATAAAATATTAATTCCTGGAAATACAGTGTGGCTTTAGACCTCAACATTACAGAGCAGAACTTTGTTGCTTATCAGAGAAAGTGCCAGGAATACCAAGCCCTCTTTCCTATCTCTGTAGCCTATAAAAGCACTGGAAACCAATAATAAACCTGGGCACTGGCAAAGCACAGCAAACTTGGCTGCATTGAGAAGTTTGGTAAAATCCTAATTCTATTCCCCAGTGAAACAACTGGTTAAGAGTTGAAAGACGCTATCCTTTCTGATGTTTTTCCTTTTATGTGTACAGCAAAACAGGATTATGAAACAGATTCTCTTTTAGTCTATGTAGCAGCCATGTTTTAGGGAAATAAGACCTTGAAAGATCTCTCAGGTCCTTCCCAAAGCTTTTTCAACATTTCCTGCTGAACATTATCATAAATCCCTAAATCAGTCATCCAGGAAATGCTATATGTTGATATTTGTTTTTTAGAAGCGCACATGGATGACAGACATGTAATTATGAACTACACACAGGTTAAAGAACTACCACAAACTGACAAAATTTAGAGATGCTAGCACAGACTAAGGAATTTCAACAAACGTCCTAACAGTGACATCAAGAATGCAGCGGTGATAACAAACTGAACTCTGGCACCTACTCAGAACACTCTCCAACCATACACCAATAGAAAAAGTAGTTGAAAAATAGACTTAAAAAAAGGCCAAGAGGTCAACTGGAAAATGACAGACAGAATGAGGTGAAAATATGACATCAAGTTTCAAACCAAATTAAAAGCCTGCAAAACTATAGTAGAGTCCAACCTTTAATGTGTAGGCAAATTTTAAAATTACTGAAATAGCCCATACTTTTTTTTTTGGATCACTTACAAGCCCAAGTTAACATCAAATGGTTAGATGGTCACAAAGAACAAAATTCTGAAACGCAGTTGGTTCACTAGCACTGAAGCGATGCCCATCACGACACAACTTCACTAGACAGGACATGAGAGGAGATGACAGCAGGATACCCAGGCAGTTGCTGAATGGAGAGCTGAAACTGAGCGACTCTGGGCAGTGATAGCAGATGCAACATTTTAAACACACAGTGAAACACAACCTCAAAATGGTGTGACAGAATAGTGGACTGTTGGGAGGCCACGGGAGAAGACACACCAACTTGGCTGACGGTAACCGGGACCAGGGAAGCTCTTTTTGAGCAGAGGCTTTGGGAAGATCTTGATACTAAAAAGCAGAACTGAAAACAGTATCAGGCACTGGAAAGAGCAAAGGCAACAGGACAGTAAAGAACAACCTTTACATGTGAGCACATCACGCTGGTTAAAGTTCACCATCGAGGCATCATCTTTGAACACAAAGATACATGTTGTGTTTACATATCATTCCAGAGGTGCGATCTTTACATTCTGATCTGCTACTAGGGACGGGAAAGAGAGACACACAGAGACAAAGAGAAAACAGACTGAGGGATGTAGAGAGGAGCATAAGACAAAGACAGAGACTTAGCGAAAAAACAGAGGATAACAAATCAATCAATCGTATTTAGTGAGCGCTTACTGTGTGCAGAGCACTGTACTAAGCGCTTGGAAAGTACAAGTTGGCAACATATAGAGACAGTCCCTACCCAACAGTGGGCTCACAGTCTAGAAGGGGGAGACAGAGAACAAAACCAAACATACTAACAAAATAAAATAGAATAGATATGTACAAGTAAAATAAATAAATAAATAGAGTAATAAATATGTACAAACATATATACATATATACAGGTGCTGTGGGGAAGGGAAGTAGGTAAGATGGGGGGGGATGGAGAGGGGGACGAGGGGGAGAGGAAGGAAGGGGCTCAGTCTGGGAAGGCCTCCTCACAGATGGCAAACCCTCACAGATGGGAGAGAGGAAACAAAGGGAGAACTGGGGAAGACGAGAAGGAAAGAGAGGCAAAAGAGAGAGACACCCTCCCCAGGAGTTGGTAATAGTAATACGACAAACCCCTCCTGCACCTCTGATGGGGGGAGATAAAGGTACACCTCCCTCAGTCTCAGGAAGAGGCCAAACATGTTCCCTACAGTGGCTCTGGAGTGGGGAGAGCCCCCTGTTCAGCTGATTGCTCAGAACCCACAGAAAAAAGGAGAAATATCAGAAGCCGAGGCTTGAGGCTTGCTGCAGTTGACAGGGAGTGGGAAGACCAGAAAGAAAAGTCACCATTTGGGGGTTTTAATACCAGCCAGTCCTCATCTGACTCATGAAGCAGGGCAGGCTAGTGATGGTCGCTTGCCCTACTCAAAAAGCTTGGGGTAGCTTTTATAAGACTTTTGTTCCTGTGGTCCCAATTTCCAGAAGTAGCAATTCTCTCGGGTTTGCAGACAGGCTGCTGCAAAGTAACGAGCATGACTCTCCCCGCTGTTGAAGAATGTCTAAATCTAATCCTATGGGACTACAAAAGGCAATCCCATTAATTTACTTAGACATCTTTCACGATATGCGAGAAATGAGCTCAGTGCCAGATGTTTTCAGGGGTGCCATAATTCCGCAGTAGATGCTAATGAACAGAAAAAAATCAGTTACAATCACAAATATTTTTCATTACATTTGTTAGGAGAGACAATTTAGGGCAATAAAAAAAACAGCAAAAGGCTGAAAGCAAGATCCTCAAAACTCAATACAATGAAACACGCTGCAACACTTGTTCCTGGATGTTTGTTACACGTGTGCTTATTTTTTACCTTCAGAAAGTTCACTAGTTCTGGATATTTGCTCCAGTTCCCAGCCAAGATGTAATGATTCATCCATACTTTGTTTCTGAGCCATCTCCAAAGTCATATTTTCTTCCATCAACTCTTCAATCTTCTTCCTATCCAGATCACGCTCCTTATGGGGACAAAAATGTGCTTCAATCAGCTTCAATGCATGTCTCAAGACATATCTTTTCTACTGAATTAGCATTTCACATTTGATATTAGTTTGAAAAAAGTTACACCTACACTATGTTATCAATTTCCACTCTTAAGGAAATTCCTCAAGACAGCCTATTTGCTGACTCCCACCAGATCCAAAGAACTAAAATTAAAAATGCTGTTGTGAAGGGACTCATATAAAGTTAGTTTAGTGACCCCGAGAGAACTCACCTGGAATTAAATTTGACAAAAATCACTGCAGCCCTACTTACTGTACAGCAGTTTCTCCCAATCTGCCCTTGCCCAGGTAAGAAAGGTGTGCAACTCTGCCTCAGGGCCAAACTGTGCTTGCATTCACTCATTCAATCGCATTTACTGAGCGCTTACTATGTGCAGAGCACTGTACTAAGCACTTTCATGTTCCTCACACACCAAAGAAGGCAAACAACGATGACAGGGCATCATTACTGTATCTTACTCTCCCAACCCTGCCTCCCCTCTCTATAAAGGTAAAAACAGTCCCAATTTGCTTCATAAGAACAGATAGTCCATTTAGTTAAAATATACCTACCATTTCCATATCGTGTAGTTTGGCCTTCAGTTGCAGATTTTCTTTTTCTAATTCATGTAATTTATCAGAACGAGCTCTGGTATTTTCTAATTGGTCTTCCAACATGGTCTTTGTTTCCAGTAATACTTGATTGTCTTCTTTTAATTCCTTTAAGCATTTTAAATCAGCACGGTTATTTATTACAATTAACTTGTTATCTGTACACTTCAAAATTTTCTGATCCTTTTGTAAGAGTGAATTTACATTGTAGGCTAGACACTTGCTATTAATGTGCCGTATTCATCAAATAATTACACCATGTTTTACTTTGATATAAATGAATTGTTTTTCAGGAAATTTTAAATAATAGAGTTGAAAATAATTGCCACTCACAAGCACCATGAACAAATAAGGGTGGTTATATTACTTTGAAAGAAATGTGAGCACATATGTGAGTGCATGTTCAGGAATGGGGAAAATTACTTAGCTCCTAGGGATAAAGACATGGAGCTAAGTATGGTATTTACTGAGTGCTTACTATGTGCAGAACACTGTGTACTAAGCACTTGGGACAGCAGAATACAAGAGAGTTGAAAGATACACTCCTTGCCCACAAGAAGCTGACAGTCTAGAAGCGGAGACAGACATTAAAATAAATTACGGATATGTACATAAGTGATGTGGGCTGATGGTGTAGTGAATATGAAATGCTTGCTTATATCCACCCCAGCACTTAGTACAGTTCCCAGCACATAATAAGAACTTAACAAATACTGATATTATTATTATTAATAATAATAATAAAGGGTGCAGATCCAAGTGCATAAGCAACCCAAAAGGGAGAGGGAGTAGGGGAACAGTAGGCTTATTCGGGGAAAGCCTCTTGAAGGAGATGTGATTTTAATATTCGTTCATTCAATCATATTTATTGAGCGCTTACTGTGTGCAGAGCACTGTACTAAGTGCCTGCGAAGTACACATCAGCAACATACAGAGACAGTCCCTACCCAACAACGGGCTCACAGTCTAGGTGGAGGAGACAGACAACAAAAACAAAACAAGTAGCAGGTGTCAATACCATCCGAATAAACAGAATTATAGCTATGTACACATCATTAATAAAATAGAGTAATAAATATGTACAAATATACATAAGTGCTGTGGGGAGGGAAAGGGGGTAGGGTGGGGGGGCGACGGGGAGGGGAGAATAGGAAAAGGGGGGCTCAGTGTGGGAAGGCCTCCTGGAGGAGGTGAGCTCTCAATAGGGCTTTGAAAGGAGGAAGAGAGCTAGTTTGGCGGATTGTGGAGGGAGGGCATTTGGGTTATAGCAATCTTTTTTTTTTTTTTTTTACTAGATATTGTAAACTGCATAACATGAATAGCAAAATGGAAAAGTTTTTCTACCCTCATTCGTAGGTTACCCCACATTGATACAGATATAGGGTCTGTCTCTATATGTTGCCAATTTGTACTTCCCAAGCGCTTAGTACAGTGCTCTGCACATAGTAAGCGCTCAATAAATACGATTGATGATGATGATGATGATATATGCAGTTTTTTCTTCCACCTCCTGCTTTAACGATCAAACATACTGAGCATGAGAAGATAGGCCTGGGTAACTGTTGCTTTTCACTTTTTCTTCACCACTCATTATATGGATCTTTTTCTATCAGTCAATCATTTTTACTAAATGCTTACTGTGTTCAGAGCACTGTATTAAGCGCTTAGGAGATCACAATATAACAGAGTTGATAGACACGATCCCTGCCCATAACACGCTTAGAGTCTAGAGGATTTTGAACATTATTAACTGCACATCCTTCAGGTTTGAAGAGATTCCTCTCTAAGTCTATGTTTAAGAGACCAAAAATGCAATTCTTAAATTTTCCTTGATAATTCCGCTCATCTTTTCCAAATATAAACAGTCATCAATAAAGGCTAGTCGTATTAGTTTCCGCCCAACAATATGGAGTCTTGCTTCCAGTTGAGTTTCCTGAATAATTCCAGTATTAGTGCAAGATTTAGGCTGACCTGGTTAACCTTCTGTAATGATGAACCTGCATGGGTTGTTAAATTCTGAGAAGTCCATGTCATTGAAGGTCAGCTGCACTAAGTGTTCTATATATTTCAAGTCAATTCCAGTTTCATTAAGCAAGATGAAAATGGCTGATTTCCACCGGGTCAAATGTTTCCTTGAAATCAACAAGCTCAAACTAGGCTGGGATTTATCATTCAGGGCCTTTCAAAGGAAGTAGTACAGTGCTCTGCCCACAGTAAGTGCTCAATAAATACGATTGAATGAATGAATGAACAATGGCTGGGAATACCTAACAGCCTGTTCTCCGCTGGTATTCAATTTAAGATCATTCTCCATTACTTTGAATGATGATTCTGTGCAGTTGTGAGAAGAGAGTTATAAGGACAGTAGAAGAATCCCCAGCTACAAGACTTTTAAGTGCTTTTTCCCCAATCACACCAGTGAATTTTTTTTGCAAGTATTTCTTATGGTGCTTTCTCATTGTGAGAAAATGCTATGGTTTTAGAGCTCTGCAAAGTTAACTTTGGCTCAAATCTCTTCCACTCCCCCTCCACCTCTAAAGTACTCTGACTTGCATCGAGATCTTAAAAGCCCATTACAACAGCTTGGTTGCACATGGCAACAAGTGAGATAGATCTCTTGTACATTAGCGTGGTGATTTTTTTAAAAATAGGATGTGCGAGGTATTTTCAAAATTAAATGATTACATATGTACTCATAAAAATCTCATTTGTAACATGCTATAGGTTTTTGCATCATCAAAGAATATAAATGCATTGTGCTTTTTACCACAAAAATTATTGTACATTGTTTTGATTTATTGGTTGGGTCTTAGGAACACATTAATATGCTTTACTTGGGAAACTCCACTTTGTTTAGTGCTGTGACAATTGCTCTCCTATGAAATGAATGTAAGAGCACTAAATGGGGTATATCAGTGTGGTAGTTGCCTTTCCTAATCAATATAAATATCTTTGTTCTTTCCAATGCAGTTGGAGTGCATACTTTCATTCATTCATTCAATCGTATTTATTGAGCGATTCCTGTGTGCAAAGCACTGGACTAAGCGCTTGGGAAGTACAAGTTGGCAACATATAGAGACGGTCCCTACCCAACAGTGGGCTCACAGTCTAGAATGTGTACACTGAACTGCTGAGCTTGCACTTTAAATAGAAGTAGAATAGAAAAGCCACCTGTTAGTCCTACCCAGGCATTTTGGCATTTCACCCAAACTGCTGCAATTCAACCTCTCTTCAAATTATTTCTAAGACTGGTTCTCGCTACTCTTGATTGAATGTGAATTCCTGTGACTTTATACAACCAGAGGTTGCTAAAAAAAAGTTGTAGGGATTTTGTCCTTGCCGTTAAGCCTTAATCTCTTTCAGTTCATTTCAAGAGCTCCTTCATATGCTGCTGATCCCAATTTGTTTCTGAACTCTTCAATCTCTTAAAAGTTATTTTCCAAAATGTCTCTGAGATGGAATCCTGTATTCCTGGCTCTTTTTTCCTTCAGCATTCACACACACCCTTCTCCTCCTGACTTTAACTGTTTTTTCTTTGACCCTCTATTTCTTGGGCTATTCCTGGTCTCTCCTGCCTTAATTGCTGATAGTGTTAATTGGTTTAAAGAATATACCACAAGCATTGCCTATTCCCCTGATGGTGTTTTTGAGGTTGAATGGATGTAATTCCTTTGCAAATCTTTCTGCACTGCCTTACTCCCCTCAAATTGTTTTGCTTTGGCAGTAACAAATTTACCTTTCATGTATGTTCCTTTTACTCCCCTCCATCCTGCCCCAGTGTTAAGTATAGTGTGGGATGTTGCACACAGGAGACATGTGATACATATTTATGATTGACCTCTGAAAATGATATTTCTGTCTGTTGTTGCAATTGTAGAAACTATTTTCATCTGTCATACCTTATCATTCTAGGGGACCTACTGGATCTTTCCACGTCCACTAATATCATTGCTTTTTTGGGTACATTAAGGTTCATGACACGCAGAGAGTTGGACTTGGTAAGAGGCACCATATTTCCAAAGACCAAAAAAAAAAAGCCAAACACACCCCGTGGAATTTATATGTATGCAACAGGTGAACTTTTCATTTTTCATACTGTGAGATATTTACTCAAAGGTAAAAATATTATTTCAAACGGAATATTTTAAAAGAAAAAAATTCACTGTGATCAGCTGAAATTCTTCAAACATACCTCAACTCTCGCCTTGTAAAATTCAATATCATGCAATCTTTCTTTATATCGACTGACTTCACTTTCAAGTTTGTCAACTCTGATCGCCTTCTCTCGAAGGGCATCCAATTCATCTCGGTACACTCTGGCAGAGCGAGCATCCGAAAGTAAGTTCATATTCTGTAAAGAAAGAATTAGGGATTGTCAGCCAATTCACTGTCTACATTTAGGTTTCCCAATTTATCTTCTCTGTTCCAGTTAAAACCCTGAAAAAGATAGGGAACAGTAATTTTGGGCAAACTGTATTTTCAAGTTGAATAAAGAGCAAATGATTAACTACTTATGCACATCTCCAACAAAATCACCATCTCAAAATTCAATTCTTAACTTAGAAGTGGCCTATTTTAAGAGACCAAATTCTTATTTCTAAGGGACAAATTTTAATTTAGTTTAAATTCTCATCTCAAGTTGGAGTTGTGTTCTTGAAGAACTTTGTGTTGAGAAATCCCATCTTAATACTTACGCCTTAACCAATGCAGCACGCATGTGAACAACCAATTCCTCCAACATCACGTTTTTCCGGGCAGACTGTTGGAAGAAGGGGCCCTAATTCCCACCAGCTTTCTATCCAAAAAATGAGTAAGAACACTTGTTTATGGAAGACTTGACCACAGTTAAATCAAAATCCCAATATTTGAGTTGTCTTTCCATAACAATGTTTCCATATACAAACCTCTTGTTGCAGCCGCTTTAGTTCTGTTTCCATCTGTTCGAGTTCTTGTTTACAGTCTAATAATTGCTCCGTCTTCTCCTCCCTTGAAAATGCAAAAACATCGCTACTATAGAATAGGTTTTAATGTAGGTACACAATTATATTCATATTCATTTTTATTACAGCAAATCCATCCTCACTATTCCAGTGCATTATTAATTCCCAGAGCTTGTTTAGGTTAATACAATCTTCCTCCTCATTCCCTTAGAAATTAAAGAAGGGATGAAATTTGTTTAAAACAAACCTTATTTTTAATAATGATGATGAGGATAATATTAGTAATATTAATGAGTATTTAACAGTTACTATGTGCCAAACACTGGAGTAGATAAAATACATTCCGATCAGACACAGCCTCTGTCCTACATGAGGCTCAAGTGTAAAGGGAAGGAGAATAGGTATTTAACCCCCTTTTTAAAAATGGGAAAACAGAGGCTCAGAGACCTTAAGTGACCTGCCCGAAGTTACACAGCAGGCTGGTGGCAGAACCAAGGTCTTGTCTCCCAGGGTCTTGCTCTTTCCATTAGGCCACACTATTTCTCAGCCAAGTAAAACAGATTGGCTTGGCATGAAAATCCAAGGTCAGTGAGAGGAGAGAGTTGGAAAGGAAAGGAGAATGTGCAGCGCTCTAAGGAACTCCTCTTTCCCTATCTTCCCTGCCTCCCGTTCCAAGAACAGAAAGCACAACATGGAAACCTCGATACTTCCATCCCAAAGCCAGAAAAATAAGGTAATTTAATATCTTTGTTCTGGGCAAATGAGTGCCTGCTTCAGAATTCGCTTCACTTGGAAAAACACAGTCCAGATCAAGACTCATGAAATTTAAATTTCAGGGAGCTGGAGGGAGAATGTTCTGCCAGACACTGAGTAAATATTTGAACACCGATGATGGTCACTTATCTCTTGAGTTCCCCTAATCTTAGTAATGGAATTTATTGAGTGTCTACTGATTTCAGAGAACTGTATTAAGTGACGAGAAAAAACAATACAAAGGTGAGAATTAGACATGATCCTTGGCCCTCCAGGGACAATCTTTTCTTCTTTATGCTCCAAACAAAGATTACTGACCTTCAAAATGTAAGCGGAAGGATCTCATTCTACTCAAATTTTAGTCTATACTATAATAACAATAATAATGGCACTTATTAAGCGTTTACTATGTGCAAAGCACTGTTCTAAGCGCTGGATGAGTCACACAGAATCTAATCCTGTGGTATTTATAATATATTGTTGCTTTTCTGGTACCAAAGGCTGGGCCATAAACAATAAGCCTGACAAATACGATTTTGCACTTATCAATTTCATTATAGCTGGGAACAAGGTATTAGTATACTGTTCCAAAATCGCAGACTATTAGGCAGCAATTTGAATTGAATTATATAGAGTTAGCAGGTTTCTAAGTGATATGGCAGCCAAATCTGCTTATATCATCTGGATATCCATTTTATCCTTAAATCCTTGTAATTTATTGAAGATTCATCCCATAAATAATAGATGTTACAAATCCTTGAGGGGGAAAAAGGTATGCGAAATAATACAGTTTGAAATATGTGAAGAGCATTAAACTATGCTTGCTCTCAATTAATCCATTCTGGATTCTATTTTGTAATTTGGCTTCTTTTTTTTTCCAGTAAATTTTTCTACTTACATTTTTATAATTTTAATTCCAATAACATAGTCGTACACTAAATATTATTAAATCACTGCAAGAAGTCTAGGATTTTAAACGCACCCCATGTTCTGGTGAAATTTATTTACAAATTGCATTCAAATACAGTGCAAAATGTTAAACGATTCATGGCCCTCATTACGGTTCTAATTGCAGGCTTCTTCTACAGACTAGAGAGGATTGTAGTAAATTATACAGAACATACTAGCGTTCAATGTTTAGGCTATCTATTAACTGCCAGTCAAACTAATAACTGCAATCTTTTCACTAATTTTCCTAGTGCAGCTGTTTATAGAATATCCTGGGCGGACCCAACTCAATAGGCATGAAATACTGCCGACATCCGCAAATGAGAGCTGCATCTTTTTGTCTTCCAGGTTTCCTATAGCCTAGGAAAGGGACTTTTTCCCCCCTTAAGGGATTCAACCACCTCCTTCAAACCATTTCAGATTGATATTAAAAATCCATGCAAGCTTCCAAGGGATCTAAATTGAAAATTTTCTGGCCCAAGTGCTACAAGCCCGGTCTTCTCTCCCTCCAACCGTTTTCGTCTCCTCCACCCACTTCTGATCGCCTTCCTCCACTTATCCTCTCCTTGCAACTTGGTATATTTGGTTTTTTAATGCTTTTCTTATGCTGGAATGAAGCAGGAGGAAATTTTTAACTTATTTCTCTTTTTATCTTATTATTCCATCTGTTTAGAACCTGCTATAAAACCGATTTCATTTTTTTTAATTCGGGCAACAGGCCTACAACTGGTGGAGCTGGGACTCGAACCCATGACCTCCGACTCCGAAGCCTGTGCTCTTTTCCACTGAGCCACGCTGCACGATAAATTCCGAGGGAACTGGTGGCCTGCCTGATGGCAAGAAGAGGCCAAATGCAGGATTGATCTACCAAGGGGAAAGGGAATATCTCATCAGGTGGCAATTAGACCCACCAGATTATCGGGCAACAGGCCCACGAAATAAAAAAAATTCCTCGGTTAATCATGAATAATAATAATAATATTTGGTGAGCGCTTACTATGCACCAAGCACTGTTCTCCCATAAAGGAGGGAACACTTACAGTTCCTGTCTGAGCCTTCTTATTTTTGCCTTTGCGTCGGCGAGTTCCACCGAGAGATGCTGTCTGCTTTCAGTGCGTTTCATGCCTGGGGAGCCACAGGGCGATTGTGCAGATGAGGCATGTGGGAGAAAGTGAAGGCCATCTCGTTCTTCAGACAGTTCTATGATGGTCTAAGGATTTAAACAGTTAAAATTACGGGAGGCACCTAAGGATCAAAGTAGAGCAACTACCACATCCACAAAGGCTTATTCGATGGGTTCAAAGTCAACTATTGCCACGACAAATCAAAACTAATTTCCAGTTCATTCATTTCATCGTAGTTATTGAGCACTTACTGTCTGCGGAGCAATGTACTACGCGCTTAACAATAATAGTGATGATGGTGTTTGTTAGGCGCTTACTACGTGCCAAGCACTGTTCCGAGCGCTGGGGTAGATACGAGGTAATCAGGTTGTCCCACGTCGGGGGGGTCACGGTCTTAATCCCCATTTTCCAGAGGAGGTAACCGAGGCCCAGAGAAGTTAAGTGACTTGCCCAGAGTCCCACAGCAGACAAGTGGTGGCGTTGGGATTAGAACCCACGACCCCTGACTCCCAAACCCGGGCTCTTGCCACTAAGCCACGCTGCTTCCGGTTGAAAATCGATTTCGCTTCCACCTATTTAATAGTCACTTTTAAATACTCTGACCAAAACCCGCCATCTGCATTTAGGGAGCAAGTTCTAGAAAAATGTTAAAAACGAGGGAAGGAGAGGTTTCGGATGATTACCGCTCTTCTGCTTTTAACCCCAAACAGTTCAAACTGATCAAATTTCAGACGAGAGCAATTATTAGTATTATGAAACGATAATAATAATAAAACTGTTAGAGCGCAAAGTGTACTTCGATAAGCAGGATGTGTTTCCAATCAGCATGTTCTGATGACATATCTTTAAGTTTCTTACAATACTGATTAAAATGATGGTAGACCCACAATAATAATAATGGCATTTATTAAGTGCTTATTATGTGTAAAGCACTGTTCTAAGCACTGGGGGGGTTACAAGGTGATCAGGTTTACATATTTATACATATTTGTACATATTTATTACTCTATTTATTTATTTATTTATTTATCTTACTTGTACATTTCTATCTTATTTATTTTATTTTGTTGGTATGTTTGGTTCTGTTCTCTGTCTCCCCCTTTTAGACTGTGAGCCCACTGTTGGGTAGGGACTGTCTCTATGTGTTGCCAATTTGTACTTCCCAAGCGCTTAGTACAGTGCTCTGCACATTGTAAGCGCTCAATAAATACGATTGACTGATTGATTGATCAGGTTGTCCCACGTGGGGCTCACAGTCTTCATCCCCATTTTACAGATGAGGTAACAGGCACAGAGGAGTTAAGTGACTTGCCCAAAGTCACACAGCTGACAACTGGTGGAGCCGGGACTCGAACCCATGACCTCTGACTCCGAAGCCTGTGCTCTTTTCCACTGAGCCACGCGGCATGATAAATTCCGAGGGAACTGCAAGATGGCAAGAAGAGGCCAAATGCAGGATTGATCTACCAAGGGGAAAGGGAATATCTCATCGGGTGGCAATTAGACCCCCCAGATTATCTTCAGTAACTGGAAAATTTCTGAAATTTACAACCACCTACATAATAAGGACCATTACTTTAGAAGAATAAATCCGGTGAGGACAGTCAAGTTTCTTTCTACATGAGGGTGACATGACGGCAAAAATAGTTACCGGCTCAAATAGGTCTTGATTACAATTAAGTCCTTTGTTTTTGATTCCTAGCAGCAGACTACGGCCCAGTCGCAGCCGCCGCCAATGGCAGCTCAAACATCATACGTTGCTCTTAAAATGTCTGTCGATCCTTCCAGAAGCTCCCCAAGTCACTGTGAATTGGGTTGCTGCTACTGGCAGGGATCAAAACGGATTTTCCAACCTCAAGTCCAGGTCATAATACTATGAAATGGGTACACAATTCTTCGAAGGACTAGTGCCAGACTGGTTCAAATGTTGGACAGGAATTTTGAAGGAAGCAGCATGGCCTAATGGCAAGAGCGCATACCAGGGAGTCTGAGGATCTGGGTTCTAATCCAGCTTCGCCACCTGTCTGCTGTGTAACCGTGGGCAAGTCACTTGACTTCTCTGGGCCTCAGTTACCTCATCTGTAAAATGAGGATGAAGGCTGTGAGCCCCATGTGGGGCAACCTAATCACCTTGTATTCGCCCCAGCGCTTAGAACAGTGCTTTGCATATAGTAAGCGCTTAATAAATGCCATCAACATCATCATCATCATAATACTATGAAGTGGGTACACAATTCTTCGAAGGACTAGTGCCAGACTGGTTCAAATGTTGGACAGGAATTTTGAAGGAAGCAGCATGGCCTAATGGCAAGAGCGCATACCAGGGAGTCTGAGGATCTGGGTTCTAATCCAGCTTCGCCACCTGTCTGCTGTGTAACCGTGGGCAAGTCACTTGACTTCTCTGTGCCTCAGTTACCTCACCTGTAAAATGAGGATGAAGGCTGTGAGCCCCATGTGGGACAACCTAATCACCTTGTATTCGCCCCAGCGCTTAGAACAGTGCTTTGCACATAGTAAGCGCTTAATAAATGCCACCATCATCTTCATCATCATAATACTATGAAGTGGGTACACAATTCTTCGAAGGACTAGTGCTAGACTGGTTCAAATGCTGGATAGGAATTTTGAAGGAAGCAGCATGGCCTAATGGCAAGAGCGCATACCAGGGAGTCTGAGGATCTGGGTTCTAATTCAGCTTCGCCACCTGTCTGCTGTGTAACCGTGGGCAAGTCACTTGACTTCTCTGTGCCTCAGTTACCTCATCTGTAAAATGAGGATGAAGGCTGTGAGCCCCATGTGGGACAACCTAATCACCTTGGATCCGCCCCAGCGCTTAGAACAGTGCTTTGCACATAGTAAGCGCTTAATAAATGCCACCATCATCATCATCATCATAATACTATGAAGTGGGTACACAATTCTTCGAAGGACTAGTGCTAGACTGGTTCAAATGTTGGACAGGAATTTTGAAGGAAGCAGCATGGCCTAATGGCAAGAGCGCATACCAGGGAGTCTGAGGATCTGGGTTCTAATCCAGCTTCGCCACCTGTCTGCTGTGTAACCGTGGGCAAGTCACTTGACTTCTCTGTGCCTCAGTTACCTCATCTGTAAAATGGGGATTAAAGCCGTGAGCCCCATACAGACTGAGTCTAACCTATTTAGCTTGTATCTACCCCAGCGCTTAGAAAAATGCCTGGCAGGTACGTATATTTTTATATGCACTTCTACTGACCATATCCAGAAATGGGGTCTTTTGGGGAATCATGGCTTTCTAGACTGTGAGCCCACTGTTGGGTAGGGACCGTCTCTATATGTTGCCAACTTGTACTTCCCAAGCGCTTAGTACAGTGCTCTGCACACGGTAAGCGCTCAATAAATACGATTGAATGAATGGTGAGGTCAGAACGCTGGGTTTTCAACATTTCTGACCATACCCCCTCATCGTCGACACGTACCCTCTCTGACCCGGACACTCAATTAAAATTAGAATTAATAGGCCAGAAAGTATGGTATCACTTATAGCAAATAGACTGGACAGTTGAGCACCCAGGGAGACTGGACAACAGCTGCAGCTGACTCTTCCTTTTTTCCTAAAGATGATGACAATGGTGGCACGCTTGAAGGCGTTTCCTCAGTGATCCGAAGGCAAAAGAAGTGCCCACGTGAGAGGCCAAGCCAAATATCCTCTCAATTGGCTATCAGATGCTGCAACTCTGTCATTCTTCACGGCCCTGACGGCCGTAGTAACTTCATTAAGTGTTGGGAGAAAAATGCATGGCAGACAAGTTGACAGGCAAACTATTCTTCAAAAAGTTTCACCCTCAATGGTAGAAGCCCTTACTAAATTGCTGTTGCCATCTTTCTAAGAGCTCTTTGTCTGTGATAAGGATGAAGTTCCTTCCTTCATTCATTCAGTTGTATTTATTGAGCACTTACTAGTAATTGTGGTGGTTGTTAAGCGCTTACTATATGCCAGGCACTGCTCTAAGCACTGGGGTGGATACAAGCAAATCAGGTTGGACACAGTCCCTGTCCCACTTGGGGCTCACAGTCTTAATGCCCATTTTAAAGATAAGGTAACTGAGGAACAAGGTAGTAAAGTGACTTCCCCAAGCTCATACAGCAGACAAGTGGAGGAGCCAGGATTAGAACGCACGATCTCCTGACTCCCAGACTCACCACGCTCTATCCTCTACACCATGCTGCTTCTGTTTGCAAAGCGCTGTACTAAGCGCTTGGGAGAGTACAATATAACAATTAACAGACACACTTCCTAGCCACAATGAGCTCACAGTCTAGAGTTGGGGAAAGCTGTGGTGGAGTCTGTCAATACATAAACACTCTTCAGGGATATGGGATACGATATCCCCCTCGTCCCCCTCTCCATCCCCCCCCATCTTACCTCCTTCCCTTCCCCACTGCACCTGTATATATGTATATATGTTTGTACAGATTTGTTACTCTATTTATTTTACTTGTACATATCTATTCTATTTGTTTTATTTTGTTAGTATGTTTGGTTTTGTTCTCTGTCTCCCCCTTTTAGACTGTGAGCCCACTGTTGGGTAGGAACTGTCTCTATATGTTGCCAACTTGTACTTCCCAAGCGCTTAGTACAGTGCTCTGCACACAGTAAGCGCTCAATAAATACGATTGATGATGATGATGATATGTAGAAGTTCTTGGTTTGCTTTCAGTCTGCATAGTCTCGTATGTCTTCACCCCATCACTATGCTTCCTGGCTTGTTTCGTTTTCCGCTTCCTGGCTTGTTTCGTTTTCCACAACACAGACTTCAATAAGCATCCCTTTGGTCACTGAAAAATTGATACCTTTCAGCTCTGAATAAGATGTCCTGCTTAGGTCTTGAGCAGCTTGGATAGTTGATCACTGCTATTTAACTTACCAATCCAATGTTGTCCAGTGCACTTTCTCCATAATTTTGCACCATTGCCTACAATGCACTGAAATTCCCTGAGAGAATGGGCCTTTCAAGTAGTGGTATTGGTGTTGTGAGATTGTTTAGATTCTTATAGGATCTTTTCATCTCCTTATCTGGATTAATCACTGCGGGAGCAAAAGCACCTACTACGATATAGCACTTTTCTGTTCAAGCAGACATCACACCAACCGACTGAAAATGCAAACTGAACAGCTTTTATGGAGCTCCTAGAGTGGCAGATGAAAGATCTGAGAGGGAATGAGGCCATGGTTCTGTTCAACAGGGAAGTTACAAAGCTTCATATCATGCATAGAATAAGAACCCATTTAGGACAAAAATAGAGTGTTGTTTTTGTTTTTTTTTAAAAAAAGCCTGAGTTCAAGCCTAGCCTCACTAATGACCCAGAGACCCACTGAAATATTCAATGCCAATCTTCAGGGAAAAAAAAAAGGTAATCATGCCAGGACACCAAAGAGTAAGGATTTAAAGGTCACAGTAACCCAAATAATTTTAGAAAAAAAAAATTCCCCCCAAACTGTCTAATCAGGTAATTTCAGCTGCTGCTGATTTAGAAATAATGTCTTCTTGAAAAGCCACTGTGCCTATAAGTTGCAAAAAAATGATTGCTATTCCAGTGATAAGGATCCTCGGGTTGTTTCTCTCCAGCTGCGAACAGAATCATGAAAGAGTCACAGGAAGAGAACTAATTGGCTTACTCCAATAAAGCTTTCAACAAGTAATCTAAATGCATTGGCTACAGAATGATAATATGCTTTATTTGACTTTTGACAAAGCATTTGGACTGATTAAAATGCCTATTCTACCCTAACATAGTTTTTGCAAATTTAAGAGTGCATTCAGTTTTCCCCAGATCTTTGAATACCCTATTCTAAAGGGTAGTGTTGAAGAGATATTAAATTCACTGAATTAGCTGCTCAGTGCTCCCATGTGCACATTTCTGTGTCACTGAAACACAACAAAAGCTCCTCTTCATGGAGAAGTTTAAGCAGCGCCTATCCCACAGAAATGAGAACGGGAAAGTGCCTTGGGCACAAAACCTCTCCCTCTAAGTGATAATTTTATTTTACAAATTGAGGTGCGGTATTCAATTTCCACAGATAAAAAAAGATCATCCAGGTTAAAACAAAACAGCTACAGTATTATTAGACGGGAGAATCTTTTCAGTTTTAGACTACATGCTATAACGTGATCGCTTTATAGCATTTTATTCGTAACCAGAACTTAACCCAATCACTTTAATTTCATATTCCTCCTACTGATAACAGAGTCCAAGACCGCAAATCTTGCAAAGAGCCAGATTTATACAAGATTGCAACTTGGCTTAGAATATTTGCAGCAGGAGAGCATGACCTCCATTTGGAGTTGGCAATAACACTTGATACAGCCACTTCTTTTGTGCTAGACGAACAGGTGCAAGTGAAATGTTTGAGACCAGGCAACACTGAGAACGGAAAAATCAGCCTAACCAACTTGGCATATCCTTTTCCATTCAAGCCGACAGAGCCCAGAGTGGCGTGGTATCTTTGGAGGAAAGTGAAATGGTTTGCAACTGTACTTGGATTGGTTAGTGGTGGGCAGCTCCCATGTTTTCTGCAGCCACTGCCTGGATTGCCGGCAGTTAACGTGTCCGTGAGAGTCACAGCAGCCCCAGATCGTTGACCTGAACTCAAGAAGCTACAGGCTGTGCTACATTAGCCAAGTAAATCCAATCATTCTACATCATTTTTACCACGATCCCCTTTTCAATACTTCATTTGGAAGTATAAGACTTTGGGTCAATAATTCTAAATGTTTGGCTAGGTATCGAGATGATTTTCGGGAAAGAGGGGCTAGTAGCAAAGAGGAGGGAAAATAGATATGGAAAACGTATCTGTTTCAGCACGGAATATTGAACTTAAAAAGAGCAAGGGAATCCAGGACCTCTGACTCGAGTGACGCTTTTCTCAACACCTTCTCTGCCCCTTCCTTTTCTGTTCCCTGGCTCTTTTAAGAATCAGCCAGGTTGAAACCCCTCACTATCTGTTTCTCTTTCATGTTCTTTTTGGCTACTACAAGCAATTACAACTGGCACTCATAGCTGAATACACCCCTACATAGCTATAAGCTACAAATTTGCAAATAAAGAGCTACAGAAGTTCCCCTCATCATGTGATTTTGTTCACCACCTGCCCCAAAATACCTAAACTTCCTTCTCTGAGAGTGCATAAGCCATACCAAACAGTACATATACTTGCTAGGTCTAGTCAGGGGAGTCTGAATCTGGAAAAAAAAAAAAGAAAAAAGAGAAAGATAGAAGGAAGCAAGGAAGAAAGGAAAAGAGGGAAGGAAGGAAGGGAAGGAAGAGCAGGAGGGAAGGAAGAGCAGGAAGGAAGGAAGGGAGAAAGGCTCAGCTCACATCTGCCTCCAAAGATGGATTTGGGACTGCGAGAAGTGGAGTATAACTGGAAAGGAAAAATACTGATCTTGGTAAAAAATATCACACTCTCTAATGAGCAAAGTTTTGCCTTTTCAGAAAATGTGAGTGTACTTCTTGACAGCGCCACATGGCACTGACTTGGAATTTCAAAACTCCAGGCAGTCATTTTATCCAAAGCACCTGCTCTTTCCATTCTTATTTTTGCCATTATCTTAAAACTATGGCAATAAATTTGACCGTAAGCTCATTCTCATGCTTCCACTGCAATTCTTTTCCCACTCACATCAACCACATTTTCAGTTTTACACTTCCGCAATGTTGCCACATCTGTGGGCTACGACTTTAAAAATACACAGGAACATAATCACAATTTTTTTAAAAAATGTAACAATGGTAATTTGTGGCAACCTGATGCCTCTATCTAGGTGCACATTCGCTCCTGTGCCCCACATAAAATGAAATACAGTATTTTACTGTCACGGGGGGCAAAATAGTAATATTCAAACGTCCCTGAAGAATAACTGATTGCTTCTTCTCACTGAAAAGCAAAACCTCAGAAATTTTTAAAATGAATCAAGTGCGTACATACCTCAGAATGCTCATCTCTCTCATCGATAAGTCTTTTCAAATGCAGTGCCATATTTTTCAAGAGTGGCTCCAGATGCTCTTGAGGCATGTCAGTCACCTCCATCCATTGCATATCAAACACATTTTCCTGATTATGCGTTACCTTGAGAATGCAAAGAATAAGCCCCAAATGGAGTCTTTACACTAACCCTTTGGGATCAGAACATAATTTGTTGCTTTGAACAACTATCAGTCACCAAAAGAACGAATAAGTAGGTAAGCTCTTTCTAAAGCTGCATTTTAGTCCCAATTCAGTTTGACTTTCCACGACTCAGTTTTAGACTGTGAGCCCACTGTTGGGTAGGGACTGTCTCTCTATGTTGCCAATTTCTACTTCCCAAGCGCTTAGTACAGTGTTCTGCACATAGTAAGCGCTCAATAAATACGATTGATGATGATAATGACATAGTTGACAAGAAATTGGCCAATACTTAAATACCTGTTTCATTTCATTTACAGTAAGTTAGCTCACATGTGGGGCATGCAATTTTAAAAATAAAACAAGTAATTCAAATGGGCTAGTAGAACATACCAGAAATGCATGTCGCTTGAAAAGTCTATTATGGATTGAGATTTTTTAAAATGGGATATGCTCTGAACACCAAATTTTTGCAAATTTGAAGATTTTTGCAAAACACATAGTGAAAAGATTTTTGCAAAACACACAGTGAAAACACAAACTATGGAAGGACACACTAAACTTTCTAGTCAGCACCTCTGAATAAAGCAAAGCCTGTACTGAAATACAATCAGCTCTGCCATCATACATGTTTTCAATACCTATATGACCTCCAAATAAAGAACTGCAATACAATCAGTACAATACAAATCAGGTACCCTATAGCATGGGAGGTGAATTCTTGCAGAGCTCCGTGTTAAGGAAACCTAGCTCTGAATACGAGTTCTGACACTCTATGCCTCTGCACAACTTATTCTTCTGATGCCACACTGTGCTGTGTCCAGACAGATGAAAGATTAGATTAGATCTAATCACAGATTAGACTGTGAGCCCACTGTTGGGTAGGGACTGTCTCTATATGTTGCCAATTTGTATTTCCCAAGCACTTAGTACAGTGCTCTGCACATAGTAAGCGCTCAATAAATACGATTGATGATGATGATGATGATGATAATTACTGGAAGAATGCTCCCTAATCAACTTTTGCGTTCTACTCAAAATGCACAGTGAAACACAAGCTATGGAAGAACTTACTGAACTTCCTAATCATTACCTTGAATAAAACAAGGCCTGTAGTGAAACTCAATCCACTCTGCCACAATTTCTGTTTTCGCTCGAGATTGTTTGGAAATGACCAAACGCTTGTTGGACGACAGCCTGCTTAGTTACGCCACACCGCAGTATCAAAAGAAACGGTTTGTGTGAATTCATTCAATCGTATTTATTGAGCGCTTACTGAGCGCAGAGCACTGCACTAAACTTGAGCTTGAGCACCGTACTAAGTGTTTGAATAATTTTGGTATTTGTTAAGCGCTTACTGGACGCCGGGTATTGTATTAAGCGCTGGGGTGGATACAAGCAAAGCGGGTTGACAGCCCCTGTCCCACATGGGGCTCACAGTTTCAATCCCCATTTTACAGATGAGGGAATGGAGGCCCAGAGAAGTGAAGTGACTTGTCCAAGGTCACACAGCAGACACTTGGTGGTGGCAGTATTAGAACCCATGACCTTCTGAGTCCCAGGCCAATGCTCTATCCATTAAGCCATGCAAGCAATGTTGGGATTGGTGAGTATTACAGCATAAATTTTCCTTACTGCAGGGCTTTTCAATAACACAATGCTTACATTATAGGAGGGCTGTTGCATCAAATACACAGCTTTAACTTTTCTCTAAATATCACCTGCTCATCATTCATCATTACAAATTTCTTTACATGTCAACTTGCCTTATCTTTCTTTTACAAGTTTTCTGTAGGCTCTGTAATGCAAGTACTACACAATTGTCCATAATACATGCCTACTTCAAATTATTACACTAAATATTCAAAGAAAAAGGTTTTCATCTCATAAGCAACACGCTATTATGTTGTTTCGATTTAAGAGCTAGTCTTTGTGAGAACATAAAGAACTCGGTTGTGAATAACTTATCTAATGCATCTGCATTTTTAAAGTGAAAGTTTAATCGAGTACCATTAACATCCATCAGTGTTTCACTCTGGCTTCATGAGAATAGAAGATGTCACAAATAGTAAGAATCACAGATCTGCTGACCCACTGCCTTAGTTCAGGAGTGACAGCTAAAATGAGCACATTTCCCTTTCACTGGGCAGAAAGCACTACATGAGGTCACAGCAAAGTTACACATTATTTTTATATCCTTCAGTAAAAATCTACACAGAGTTTGGTTCAGCTGTTTTATGATATACCACTTGTGAGAATTTTAGGGGTCACCTAAGGCTTCACTCATGGGCAAATAATTAGTAAGCCCAACTGAAGTTGTCACTCAACCTTTTTGAAAGTTTGAACAATCTTGTACTTTAAATTAAGTCCCATGTGGGCTAGGAATTCATAACGCTAATAACGATAGTATTTGTTAAACTCTTACTATGTTCTATGCATTGTACTACCTGCTGGGGAGATACAAGATAATTCGGTTGGACACAGTTACGATCCCATTCAGGGCTACCAGTCTAAATTGGAGGGAATAAAATGGCTTGCTTTGGGGTCTCTTGAAGGACAGCGGAAAGGCGGGATTCACACTCATGCCTGCATCCTTTGGGGTCTCTTGAAGGACAGCGGAAAGGCAGGACTCACACTGATGCCTGCATCCTTCCCCCTTGGACCACCTGGCCAAGTAGGCAGTGACCAATTAGTTAAACAACGATCCATTCGTACGTGGACATTAATCCTTCTGTTCCAACTGGGTCCCTTTAGGCGCCTTGTGTCCACTGTAAGTTGAACTGGCTGTACCAACTGTAGTTCTGCCTGAGGAAAAGGCTGGAGATGAGGTGAGGTAACAATGGGCATAAATCCTCAGGAACAGGAAGCCGTGCTGTCCAGAAACCACTGAAGGTGGAAGGAACCAGGTATGTTCCTACATACGATCGCGTGGGTCTAATCTCAGCGGAGCTCCCCAAGGAAATAAGACGGTCAGGAGGACTCCCCTTTCTCATTCAACCGACGGAGGAAACTGAAGCTCGGTTCCTGCTGCGGCGGACAGTGGCAGAAACTTACTTTTATTGAGGAAAAATTTAGATACATTCAGCTGTGGGGAGCTCCAGTTTTGCCAGAGACTTTTCTTGATCCCTGGACTGTTGGGTTAGATGGTTTCCATGACATTTACTACTGCTGTTATTTATTTATTTTACTTGTCCATATCTATTCTATTTATTTTATTTTGTTAGTATGTTCGGTTTTGTTCTCTGTCTCCCCCTTTTAGACTGTGAGTCCAATGTTGGGTAGGGACTGTCCCTATATGTTGCCAATTTGTACTTCCCAAGCGCTTAGTACAGTGCTCTCCACATAGTAAGCGCTCAATAAATACGATTGATGATGATGATGATGATGATGCTGTAGCACAATGGCCCCTATACACGTTGCAATGACCTCACTTGTAAGAAGAAATGCTCCAAGAGGCCTCTCTTCCCATTATTGTGGTGCTTGGAAGATTAAGTTGAAACAGAGAGTGGATTCGCCCACACTGTCAGTTTCTATTTCACTACCATACTAAGAAGACCAAGGTGATGTGTGGGAAGTGCTGGAGGGAACCCATCAACACTCTCCAATTGCCAGGAAACACACTGAGAGGCGGACCGTAAAATTAAAGCCGGACAATGTATGCCAAGATTCCTAGGCATTGTGGGGGTTTAAGATCATTTACTATTTTTCTTGGAAAGTGGTTGGTCTTCCTTCCTTGGGCTGTTAATTCCTTAAGAATGACAACCGAAACTTTTACATTTCCACTGAAAGTTTCTTAGCTTTGCATGCACCTAATGCTTAATAATTTACCGACTGTTTAATTTTCAGATCATCTGCTCCCTTTCGGTTCAATGATCTTGCTTTAGATTTGACTATGATCACGTACTTCAAATCAGTTCATTCATTCAATTGTACTTATTGAGTGCTTACTGCATGCAAAGCACCGTACTAAGCACTTGGAAGAGTACAATGCAACAACAAGCAGACATATTCCCTGCCCACAATGAGCTCACAGTCTAGAGTGGGGTCACAGTGTAGTGGCAATAGCAAGGTATAGTAAATTGGATTATTTACAAAACTCAATCCAAATCCTCCTCAGCCTCTTGGCTGTCTTCAACCCTATGGACCACCCTCTTCTCTAGGAAAAATAATCTAACCTTGGCTTCACAGCTACTTTCCTCTCCTGATTCTCTCCTATCTCCCTGACCACCCCTAAGTCCTTTTCACAGGCTCATCTTCTGTCTTCTCATCTTCTAACCGTGGGAGTCCCTCAGGGCTCAGTTTTAGGTCCCCTTCTATTCTTATCTACATCCACACTCCCTTGGAGAACTCATTTGCACCCACAGCTTCAATTACCTTTGCTACTCTGATGACTCAAATCTACCTCTCGAATCCTGGCCTTTCTCCTTCTCTTCAGCCTAACATTTCCTCCTGCCTTAGGACATCTCTACTTCGATGTCCCGCTGACACCTCAAACTTCACAGGTCCAAAACAAAACTCCTCATCATCCACCCAAGTTCTGTCCTCCTCTTGTCTTTCCCATCACCGCTGACAACACTACCATCCTCCCTGTCTCTCAAGTCCATAACCGTGGCATTATCCTCAACTCATCTCTTTCCTTCAACCCATATATTCAACTGTCTCCCCCTTCTAGACTGTGAGCCTGCTGATGGGTAGGGACCGTCTCTATATGTTGCCAACTTGTACTTCCCAAGCGCTTAGTACAGTGCTCTGCATACAGTAAGCACTCAATAAATACGATTGAATGAATGAATGTCACCAAATCCTGTTGGTTCTATCTCCGCAAAACCTCTGGAGTCCACTCTTTCCTCTCCATTCAAGCGACTGCGATGCTGATCCAAGCAATTAGCCTATCCCACCTTGACTACTGCCCCTGACTCCTCACTGACCACCTTGCCTCCTGTCTTTTCCTGCTCCAGTCTTTTACTTCACTTTGCTGCTTGGATATTTTTTCTTAAAAAAAAAACCAAAACACTCAATCCATTTCTTCCCAATCCTCAAAAGCCTCCAGTGGTTGCCCACCCACCTCCACATCACACAGAAACTCCTTTATTCCCCCTTCTATCCTACCTCACTGGCTTTCTACTGCAACCCACTGAGGACACTTAACTCCTCCAATGCCAACCTACTTACTGAACCTCGATCTTGTTTACCGCCCCACTTACCCCCTTGCCTTTCCTCTGGCCTGGAGCTTCCTCCCCCTTCATGTACGACAAACCATCTCTCTCCCCACCTTTAAAGCGTTACTAAAATCACATCTCCCCCAAAAATCTTCCCCAACTAAGCGCTCATTTCCCTCACTCTCTCTACCTCCTGGGTTTGCTTGTGCACTTCTATCAATAACCTTTATGTACATAACCAGAATTTCATGTCCGTCTCCTTCTCTAGACCGTAAGCTCTTTGCGGGCAGTGAATGTATACTACAGTTTAGGGTGGTGTATTCTTGCAGGGTACAGCACAAAGGAAGAGTTCAATAAATACTATGTGACTGACTGATCAGTATTTTTAAAAATCTCACAGACTCTAAAGCCGGCACAAATGCAAATGGAAGCAGTGTGGTCTAGTGGATAGAGCATGGGCCTGAGAGCCGGAAGGACCTGGGTTCGAAACCCAGCTCCTCCACTTGTCTGCTGTGTGACCTGTTAACTTCTCTGTGCCTCAGTTTCCTCAACTGTAAACTGGTGGTTAAGGCTGTGAGCCCCATGAGGGATACGGGCTGTGTCCAACCTGATTACTTTGCATCTACCCCAGCACTTAGAACATTGCCTGGCATATAGTAAGCGCTTAACAAATACTACTAAAAAAAATGCAAAAAAAAAAAAAATGAAGTCAGCACCTACCAAGGAACATTCACTCTGGGGTCACCAGTAAATATGCATCAATTTGGTAAGCAGCACTTACTGAATTCATTCGTTCATTCAATCATATTTATTGAGCGCTTACTGTGTGCAGAGCACTGTACTGAATGCTATTTGTAGGACAGTGAGGCTTTAAGGATGACAGCTGATGAAGAAACTATGAATTGTAAATCTGGTCACCTGAAAGGCTCGTGGAATGACCAGTATAGTCAGTTTGCACCTTTCTCATTTTTCTTCCTCATTCCTATCCCCACTTAAAAATAGGTGTGTGTCTAAATTTCATAAATGGGTCTATCCTACAATTAAAGGGGAAAAATACACAATAAATATGAGTACACTAAACATCTGGAAAAGAACAACCAAGGGTAGAAATGGGGAAAAAAATGCCTAAGTACTGCCAGAGCAGCCAGGACAACAAGATGTAATGATCAGATCTTAATATGCATATGTGAAGGAAATTCAGAGACCCAAAATGGTACTTTTGAGGAATAGCAGATTTTAAAAATGCATTATTTGTTTTCCTCTTTCAACTTCGATATTGCACAGCACATCAATCAAAACTGGTATTTTTACATGTTCTTAAACAACTTCAGCCATTTTTAAAAGGAAATGTGATCAGGTCTGGTGTGCTAGTCAAAACAATTTCATCTTATTTGTAGATTTAATAGTATTAGCAGCAGATGCAATTATTTGGCATGGATTTGCTTGACGAATTCAAATATTCTTCCATTCATTTTGCTGTGTCATAGTACATGACATCCAAAAGAAGAACTACGTACACCAAAATACACAGGGGTTACATTACCTCTTGTATGTGGGCCGCGATTGCTGCTTTGGTGTCAAAATCTAAATCTTGGATTTTTTCAATGAATTCTTCTTTCTTCTGACACTACAAATCAAACAATAATTCGTGACTTCTAGGGATAGTCTTCAACAGCACTTTACGTTTTTGCTCACAAAAATAGATGGCTGTCCTAGTGGCTCTATTCAATACTGGAAGTATAATTTAGAAATTATTTATAAAAGGCCAAGCAAAGCCAAAACACTCAAAACCTGAAAAACACACAAACATTTTCATCAAAGGAGTTCCAAGACGCCTCCCACTACACAAATGCTTCTGAATTAGATCAGTATTATCCTAACTTTATGGAGTAGACACAAGACCTTGTTTCAGGGAGGAGATGTGAGTTGCCAAAGCACACACAGTGAGTCAGTGGCACTCGGATCCGAGCCAGGCATTTGACACTCAGTTCTTGGCCTACAATCTAACAATACTGCCTTTCTTGTTGGAAAAAAAAATAATTAAGAATCAGTACTTCAGCCTTGAAATCCATACTGGAAATTTTCAATGACTATATTATCAAACTCAAAAAACAAAGGGCACAGCCATTCATGGCCTTGTACAATAACTGTAAAACAACTAATAATTGTTTGGCTAACTTCTGACACAAGGTTAGATTTCCGGGGATAGATTCATTCATTCATTCAATCGTATTTATTGAGCACTTAACTGTGTGCAGAGCACTGTACTAAGTACAAGTTGGCAACATAGAGAGACGGTCCCTACCCAACAATGGGCTCACAGTTAATTGGATTAGAGACTGCTGCACTACTACTGTTGTGAGGATAAAAAAAAAAGCTCTACATGAAAAAATAAGCAATTCCTGATTTCTAATTTCTTGAATAAGGAAACTACTGGCAAAAGCAATGCTTGTGAAACACCCCAGAAGTTTAAGACACAACTACCGCAAGTACAGTAGCGGGGGTGCAAGTGGCATTTAAAATAGACTCTGGGTTTCTTTCTGTTTGATCAACTGAATTTGAAGATGGAGTTGGAGATACAATGGCTGCCCAGATCCCTCCAGGCACTTACAAATAATAAACTTTTCCCAGATATGATGATCTCGATTACACTTCGCCTCCACTCTGCTGAAACATAGTCAAGGGTCTATTTTCTGAGTCAAACACAAAGCATCAGGGTTACAGCTATCATCCATCGTCTTGCCAACTTGTACTTCCCAAGCGCTTAGTACAGTGCTCTGCACACAGTAAGCGCTCAATAAATACGATTGATTAATTGATCTTCTCAGAGTGGTTCATTACAATTTTCTATTTCAGCCTAGTTCTTCCTGGTTTCAGTCCAAAATTCACAGAAGCTTTCCATTTAAATTATCTAGGTTACCCCTTCCTTTGGGTGCCAAATCCAGTATTTCTTTATTTCTGCAATACTTCCAATTAGCTCATTTTCCTCAAACAAATAATCATAATATCCTCCTCACAATATCTCCTAAACATTCCTACTCTTTTCTCCCCACCTGCAATCCAACAAACTACATTCCTGTCAGAAACTTCTTCTGGCCCCAATTTACATATGTGATGCACAACAGACCTCAAAAACAAATGTACAAAAGAGTAGAAATAAAGTCATTGTCAATGTATTTATCTTAATTGCACCTACCATATCCCTCTGCACACACACAGAACTCAATATAATTCTATTTATATATATACTGATGCCTGTTTACTAGTTTTGACATCTGTCTCCCCCCTTCTAGACTGCAAGCCCTTTGTGGGCAGGGATTGTCTCTCTTTATTGCTGAACTGTACTTTCCAAGCGTTTAGTACAGTGCTCTGCACACAGTAAGCGCTCAATAAATATGACTGAATGAATGAATAAATGTTACTGATGGCTTGGTGAAGGTAAACAAAATTGAATTTCTAAAATCCTAGCCTCTTGCCCTGAAAACAGCAGCATCAGTTTCATTTGATAGATACTTCCAACATCACTGATTTTGTTCCATTTTATAGCCACTTCTGGAAACATGTCACAATTCTACTTGGAAAAGTCATTCTTCTTTCTATCACATATATTTTTATTAGGAATTAAATAGTATATTCCTTTCTAAGGTTTTATGCTCAAATCATCTGGACAAAATTACATCCCAAGGTGATAGAAACTGGTCGGTTCCATTTCTGATAGTAACTATAGATCAGGTTCATTTAAAGTATTTTCTAACTCTTCATATGCACATTATGCTGTGCATTATACATAATAATAATAATAATAATAATAATGGCATTTATTAAGTGCTTACTATGTGCAAAGCACTGTTCTAAGCACTGGGGAGGTTACAAAGTGATCAGGTTATCCCACAGGGGGCTCACAGTCTTCATCCCCATTTTCCAGATGAGGGAACTGAGGCACAGAGAAGTTAAGTGACTTGCCCAAAGTCACACAGCTGACATTTGGCGGAGCCAGGATTTGTACCCATGACCTCTGACTCCAAAGCCCAGGCTCTTCTCCACTGAGCCACGCTGCTTCTCTAAAGCATGATCCCTGACCCTTGCTGTTTACTCTTAAAAACACTGACCTTTACCAACACAAAACTGGTAGAGCCATATCTAATTAAACACATATCAAGTAAAATAACTTAAAGTATGTGTATTAAGTAGAGACAGTAATAGTAAGTACTTTTTGTGGAAGAAAAAGTTACAATGGATGCTTTAGCTGCATATTCAGGAAATGGGTGAATACGGCCAGACAAGAGTCAATTACATTTTTTTCTAGTTGGGAAAGACTGCCTGGATGAGACTGCCTGTGTGCTCTGCACACAGTTAAGTGCTCAATAAATACGATTGATTGAATGAATGAATGAAGGGATTTGGTGAGATTGTTGAAAAGAAATAGAGGTGAATTCGGGACTAGGAGATGGTTCATTATCTAGAGCAAAGTCTACATATATGCAGAGTATGTCACTAAGCTGATGTTCCTCAAATATGACTAAATAACTGAAATGTGAAAAATCTGTGGGTCTTGGTACATTTCTCTAGACAATCTCGATTACTGCAGAGATTGCTGCAGTCTGGATTTAATTGGATCAATTCCAATTAATTCCAATTAACAGTCTGGATCAATTCATCCATCAGTGCTATTAAGCACTTACAATCAATCACTTGCATTTTTGGGGTGCTTACTGTGTGCAGGGCACTGTACAACACAAGGATAAAACAGACCCACTCCCTGCCCACAACAAGTTTACAGTCTAGAGGATGAGCCTGAGTACAGAGCACTGTACTATGCACTTGGGACAGCACATAAGAGTAGACAGAGACAACCCCTGCCCACGAGGAGCTTGTGACTAGAAGGGGAAGACAGACATTAAAATAAATTACAAATGGATACGTACATAAGTGCTGTGGGAGGGGCTAATATCAAAGGGCACAGGTTATGCCGAAAGGAGGGCTTAGTCAGGGAGGGAAGTGAGAGCTTTCCTTGGAGAAGATGTGATTTTAGTAGGGCTTCGAAGATGGGGGTATTTGTGGCCTGTTGGGGATGGATGGGGAATGAGTTCCAAGCCTGAAGGAAGGATACGGGCAAGGGGATGGCAGTAGGAAAAATGAGATCAAGATACAGTGAGAAGGTTGGAGCTAAAGAAATGTGTGAGTTGGGTTATGGGATGAGATAAGTGAGGAAAGGTGGAGGGGAGGAGAGAGCCGATGGAGTACTTTAAAGCACTGCAGCCTAGTGTTGAGACCATGGGTCTCGGAGTCGAGGCACTTGGGTTCTAATCCTGGCTCTGCCACTTTCCTGCTGTGTGATGTTGGGCACATCACTTGACTTCTCTGTGCCTCTATTCCTCATACGTAATACCTCACCTACCTCCCCTCCCTTCTCTCCTTCTCCAGCCCAGCCCGCACCCTCCGCTCCTCTGCCGCTAATCTCACCGTACCTCGTTCTCGCCCGTCCCGCCATCGACCCCCGGCCCACGTCCTCCCCCGGGCCTGGAATGCCCCCAATCCCTCTGCCCATCCGCCAAGCTCGCTCTCTTCCTCCCTTCAAGGCCCTACTGAGAGCTCACCTCCTCCAGGAGGCCTTCCCAGACTGAGCCCCTTCCTTCCTCTCCCCCTCGTCCCCCTCTCCATCCCATCTTACCTCCTTCCCTTCCCCACAGCACCTGTATATATGTATATATGTTTGTACATATTTATTACTCTATTTATTTATTTATTTTACCTGTACATATCTATTCTATTTATTTTATTTTGTTAGTATGTTTGGTTTTGTTTTCTGTCTCCCCCTTTTAGACTGTGAGCCCACTGTTGGGTAGGGACTGTCTCTATATGTTGCCAACTTGTACGTCCCAAGCGCTTAGTACAGTGCTCTGCACACAGCAAGCACTCAATAAATATGATTGATTGATTGATTGATTGATTGATTGATTGAATACAGGGACTCAAAACCTGCTCTTCCTCTCCCTTAGACTTTGAGCCCCATACGGGGCTGGGACTGTGTATGACCTGATTATCTTGTATATGCCCCACATAGCGAGCAACATGGCTATGAGAAGCAGCCTGGCTCAGTGGAAAGAGCCCGGGCTTGGGAGTCAGAGGTCATGGGTTCGAATCCTGGCTCCACCACTTGTCAGCTGTGTGACCTTGGGCAAGTGACTTAATTTTTCTGTGCCTCAGTTACCTCATCTGTAAAATGGGGATTAAGACTGTGAGCCCCACGTGGGACAACGTAATGACTTTGTATCTTCCCTAGAGCTTAGAACAGTGCTTGGCACATAGTAAGTGCTTAACAAATACCAGCAAATTAATTAACAGTAAATGCTTAACAGATGCTACCATTATTATTAAGAGCCAATGGAAAGGAGTGTGTGTTTAACGTGGAGATGGAGGGGTAACTGAAAATGGAAGCTTTTTTTGGTCGGGGGAGGGGTGGAATGTGGTTCCCTTGCTGCTGGCATATGCATGTCCTGATGCTCATGTAATTTTCCAGCTCGTGGTCTGGTACTGTGAAGATTTTCAGTTCTTTGTCTTGTTCAATGTTTCTTTAGCTTTCACAAAAATATTGAAAGGAAACGCCAACCGATCCTATGCCCCCATAAATGCCTATACAATGGTGGTTCACAAAATGAATGAGGGCTCAGTAGTGTCTGCTGCCAATTCTATCTCTGAGATACTTGGCTCAATAATAATAATAATAGTAGTATTTATTAAGTGCTTACTAATACGTCAAGCACCATTCTAAGCTCTGGAGTAGATATTAGGTGAGCAGGATGGGCACAAGCCTTGCCCCATAAGGGACTCACAGTCAATCCCCATTTTGCAGATGAAGTAACAGCGACTCAGAGAAGTTAAGTGAGTTGCCCAAGGTCACACAGCAGACAAGTGGTAGAGCCGGGATTAGAACCCAGGTCCTTCTAACTCCCGGACCCATGCTCTATCCACTAGGCCATGCTGCTTCCCTGCTTCCATAAGCAGCGTGGCTCAGTGGAAAGAGCACGGGCTTTGGAGTCAGAGGTCCTGGGTTCGAATCCCGACTCCGCCACATGTCTGCTGTGTGGCCTTGGGCAAGTCACTTAACTTCTCTGAGCCTCAGTTACCTCATCTGTAAAATGGGGATTAAGACTGTGAACCCCACATGGGACAACCTGATCACTTTGTATCCCCCCCAGCGCTTAGAACAGTGCTTTGCACATAGTAAGCCCTTAACAAATGCCAACATTATTATTATTATTATTATAAGCACAGACTGAACCCATTCACCTTTTCACTCATCTCGTAATGCATGCACGCTGCTAGATACCAGAAAATCAGGGGAGAGGCTCCATGCAAACCAACAGCAATGCTGAAAACACCACTGAAGAACATGTCCTGCTAGCACTAGGGCACATTTTCTCCACTCTTACTTCAAGTCACGTTCAGCCCAGTGGGAAAAGACGCACTGCTGTATCTTCAAGGGCACAATGAAGTGATCTCTCTCAACGACATTCACATGCACAGTGACAACTGCATGGTGACAGCCCCAATGTCTTAGAACGGAAGCACTCCTCTACCCCCTTTCCTCTTTTAACACCTCCAAGTTTTCCACAGAGGGCTCGTTACAGAGCTTCAACTCCTCTTAACTCTCACTAACCAGGCTAAGAATGTCAGTTGCTAAGGAACAATCTGGCAACTAGGATGTCCGAACTCTCACTATGCCTGTGCTAAAAGTGTATTTATCATCATTTTGACCTTTTTAAGAAAATGTTTTGCATTTATGGGGCAAATACAAACACACACACACACACACACTCTCTCTCTCTCTCTCTCTCTCTCTCTCAAGCTATCCAGTGTGTAATTCAATTTAATTACTGGCTTCACTGCTTGCTTGATTCACTTTCCAATTTCAGTAAGCAAAACTTGCAATTCATGTAAACTATTCTAAATATGAATCTCATTTAGACAGCTAAAATAAATTATGACACAAACTGTTATGGTTTTTTCACATAGATACTGTCTGCCTAGAAATCCTACTCTGGAAAGATTAGCATGCCAAACTCATCTTTAAACATCTGCAACTGAAAAACATAAATCAGAAACCCTGTCTCTTTCCTAGGCAAAACTACCAAAAGATAGCCTCCCCCCAGTCCAAATGGGAAACGTGAAAAACCATTTTAAAAACATACCTGAACTGCGCAGCCCAATAAAAGTAACAGCAGTTTTTTAATTTCTTCTGTTCCTTGTTCTAAAAAGAAAAGAAAATATTTAGCTACCAAAGATATTTTAGTAACATTTCCAATTGCTAGCTTCCCTTCAGAAATCTCTACTTTTTACTATTTGGGGGCTATACTCCTTGTCACACAATTCCTGATCTATGAAGCGTTCCAAGTCATATTCCCCGATTGCCACCTCAGCACTTGTGCAGTAGCAATCTCCTTAGCACTATGTACACGTCCTACACACCCTATTACTTTGGCACTAACATATGTCACTTCCCAATCTGCTTTGTCCTTCTATCTGTAAATTATTTTAGTGTCTTCTCTACCTCCGCTAGAAATTAAGCTCCATGAGTAATAATAGAGGTAGTATTTATTGATTGCCCAATTAGTGCGATGCCCTGTAGTTGATTCTTAAAAACTATAGAATAAAAAAGTACCCACAAGGAGCTTGCAATCTAATACGGGAAACAAAAATTTAAAAATTGCAACCGAGGTAATAAAAATAGATAACGGAGGGGATATATATATATATATATATATATATAAATCAATGCTGGGGGTAGGTAAAAGTAAGTTTATAAGTGCTAGAGTTGGTTACAATATTTTTAAAATGGTATTTGTTAAGTACTTACTATGCTGCCAGGCACTGATATATATATATATATATATATATATATATATATATATATATATATCAATCAATGCTGGGGGTAGGTAAAAGTAAGTTTATAAGTGCTAGAGTTGGTTACAATATTTTTAAAATGGTATTTGTTAAGTACTTACTATGCTGCCAGGCACTGATATATATATATATATATATATATACACATATATATATATATAAATCAATGCTGAGGGTAGGTAAAAGTAAGTTTGTAAGTGCTAGAGTTGGTTACAATATTTTTAAAATGGTATTTGTTAAGTACTTACTATGCTGCCAGGCACTGAACTAAGTACTGGGGTACGTAAGAGATAATCAGGTTGGGCACAGTACCTGTCCCACATATGGCTCACACTCTTTATCCAGTGCTTTGCACATAGTAAGCGCTTAATAAATGCCATCATTATTATTATTATTTTACAGATGACGTAACTAACGGAGGCATAGAGGAGTTAAGTGGTTTGCCCAAGGACACATAGCAGACAAATAGCAAAGCCAGGATTAGAATTCAGGCTGGTATTCTTTCTGTGCTGCTTTTTATGCTCCCAGCAACTTATCACTGGGAGGGAGAAAATCCAGGTGAGATAACACTGAGGGCTAGCTGTTGTGTTCAATCAAGGATATTTATTGGGCAGACTACAAGAGTCAGTAAACAAGTTTTCTTCCCACAGGGAGCTTACAGGCTAGAGGGGGAGGCAGAAACTATTATAAATAAATTACGGATATGTACATAAGTGCTGTGGGGCTCAGGGGTAGGTGAATATCAAGTACTTGAAGGGTACAGATAATAATAATAATAATAATAATAATAATAATAATAATAATAATGGCATTTATTAAGCACTTACTATGTGCAAAGCACGCCAAGTGCTTAGGTAACACAGAAGAGAGAGGCGACAACAGGACTTAGTTGGGGAAGGCTTCTTGGAGGAGATGTGATTTTAATAAGGCTTTAGAGGTGGGGAAACTGGCTGTCATAAAAAGAGGCCTCAGTTTTCTTATCTGTAAAATGGAAATTAAATCCTACTTCTTCCTACTTAGGCTGGGTCCAATCTGATTATCTTGTATCTACCCAGTTCTTATAATAATAATAATGGCATTTATTAAGCGCTTACTATGTGCAAAGCACTGTTCTAAGCGCTAGGGAGGTTATAAGATGATCAGGTTGTCCCACAGGGGGCTTACAGTCTTCATCCCCCTTTTACAGATGAGGGAACTGAGGCCCAGAGAAGTGAAGTGACTTGCCCAAAGTCACACAGCTGACAGTTGGCGGAGCCAGGATTTGAACCCATGACCCTTGACTCCAAAGCCCGTGCTCTTTCCACTGAGCCACGCTGCTTCTCCAATGCTCTTAATACAATGCTTGGCACTAAGCAAACACTTTATAAACACCATTTAAAAATGGCCCTTGAAAAGGAAGTTTTTATACACTGATTTTCAAATGCCACCTTAAACTCAGCTTTTAGAGATTGTGTCCCTAACTATTTTCGTAAAACTATCTATTCTATCAGAATAAGCGTTGCCATTACTGTCTAAAAAAACACTGGTTCACAAAAATACATTCAAGCTAGTATTTCCAAAACCCTGGAAATTGTCATTTCCATAACCTTTCTAATAACTTAAAACAGCATAATGTCAATTATAAGGATTGATGTGAACCAGATAGATATATAAAAATCCAGATAGTCTGGAGATAAGTCTAAGTGGGTTCTAATACTAGAAAATGGTTTATTTATCATATGCGTATGGTTCACAACTGACAGCAGGTGATTTTCAGTGAAGCTGGAACTCAATTTGGTCCTGAATGAACTGCAAATAATCAGAAATGGTGCAAATAAAATTCAGCACATTAATGTGCTGAACCCAAAATGATCTGGACAAGTGGGAATTGGCCAACGAGGTCAAATTGATCAAAAATGGTCAAATGGTGTAGAAACAGACCATCAGAAAACAAAGCAGATAAATGTTAAGTATTTACCTATTCCCAAAGCCACAAACTGACTATGGTAATTTTGCATACCATATTCCCCGGATCTAAGACTCCGAATCCCTTTGCCCCAAAAGTGATTTCTGATCTTTCACAAAAGACAAATCAAAATTTATTATCAAACAGTATTTTAGAATTAGTCATCATTCACATTTTAAACCAACTGTATTCCGATTTGGTCAGTGGAGAAATGCAAATGCCCGAACAGAAGAATGTACTATTTCCTATTTTGACAATATTAAAACTTACCAGAAAAGGGATTTTTGCCAATGATTAGGATATTTGGCAAAGACATCATGATCAACTGCTGTAAAGTTTCCTGTAGAAAACAAATACCACAGTCTTAAATTCAAGTGTATAACTTTTCAGTACTATCTACTATTTTTAAAAGAGTAAAATATAAACAATATCTAAACAATATATTCCTAGTTAAAACATTTATGGAGACATGCTTTTTAATGCTATTTGACATTTGCTCAAGAGTTCCAGAGGCTCCTTATGAAATTTCAACATATGTCTAATTTTGTTTTTTCCCTCCTGAAATGATAAATCCCATTAGTATTAAATTTAGACACCTCCAAGAAACCAATTTTTGATCATGTCAAATTATCCTCAACATCTTATGAAACAACTTTATTTCAAAATAAGCCTCACTTCATTTTCAGCAAAGTTCGCAATTGGTCACAAGGACCTACAATGTCCTGATAATGAAGCACACTACAAAATGTCAACTTGCCTTGACTTGCAAAAATGTACTGTCTGGTTTTATTGCTATGGTTTCATTGTAAATATTGTAGATATTGCAATAGATGATAGGCTGCAAACTTGGAGACCAAAGATTACAAAAGTGGTCAGAAACATTAACAGATATCATTTCCTGAGTAAGCCACAACTCCTGGACTCCTTAAATCCTGGACTTTTAAAGAAAAAGTTACATATACAGTCATATTCGCATTCACTGTATACGTCACGCCAATTAAATATACATGATAAAAACAAGACAAGTTAGCCAGAACAGCTTCTCACAAAATATGTAAATACGGGCAAGCTTGATGTAGGGATTTGGCAATAAGACCTTCATATAAAAAAAATTTTATAAAAGGAGTACTTTCATAAAATATAAGCAGAATACATGCATGAGTTATGCAGACAGAGAGACGCTAAATTCAAAGTTCATTTATGTAACAGTTTTGCTTCAGGCAAACACTCTCAGAGACCCGTACCGCACATGTTTTATAGGAAAAGAGACAAAACACATTTTTTAGTGAAGATTAACCTAATTTAGGGCAAAGATCCTTCATCCTAAAAGAAGCTATAATGATTGCGAGACCCTGAATTAAAGAAGAATTCAAAATAACCACGTGTTGAAATGGTAAAACAACAAACATTTTTGGGGTGATAGTGAAACATGCGAATACAAGATATCAGCTTGTTCTGACTTTCAAGGATATAGTGTCTCTGACTACCAGTTTGATTCCAGGTATGCTACAGTGTTGTGCTACATTCCAAAACATAGAAAAATAGTCTTGCCTTCCAAAGAAATGACAATTTTATATCAGGTTTTTGTGAGACGGTCAGTAAAAATTCATTAAGTTTATATACTACACAAGATGAATTTAGAACTAAACTGCTACCTAGTTTCCAATTATACGGCCTTATGGAGGAAATGTAGTTAAAGAGTTGTTTGAATGGGTTACTATGTTGGGGGCACAAAATGCTAAGCAATTAAATCTGAAATCCTCTAGGCTGTAAAGCTTGTTGTGGGCAGGGAACATGTCTAATAATAATAATGGCATTTGTTAAGCGCTCACTATGTGCAAAGCACTGTTCCAATTCTGTTCTCATACTGTACTCCCCGAAGTGCTTTATAACACTGTTCTGCAAAAGGAAGCGCTTGATAAATACCATTGTTCGACTGAAATCAAGTGTAGAGAAGCACCTTCCACCTGCTACCTAAACTCTTTGCCCTGGATAGCTTTCTGAATACAAGAAAAATTTGGAGAGGACTTTGATCCTCACTTAAAAACACTGAGGAAAATGAATAGGTACTACTTGAATTTCTCAATGGAAGCAGGTCTCTGAAAACTAGTGCTGAAGGAATGAAAGATTTTAAACAAATTAAGGAATATGGAGAATTTATGTGTATTAAATTAATTTTCTGATTCCAATATCAATGGCATTTATGCAGCATCTGAGAGCAAAGCAATTTATTATCTGCTTGGGAGGATACAACCAGAATAGATGCATTGTTTTATCTGAGAAACATGAAATGCTTTAGGATGAAGATGATGATTATCATCTTGCTGAAAGAAAGGCTGAATGGTTGTAATTTAGTTCCTGCAATGAAGGTGCCTCTGAAGAGCTGAAAAACGATTCCAATCCAGACCTGCACAATTTACCATTTTCAGCTTCAACTGCTCCAATTAGAGACAATGTTTCCGAGATAAAGCATCACAGTCTGGTGGAAAGAGCACAGGCCTGAGAGTCAGAGGACCTGTGTTCTAAGCGTGGCTCTGCCACTTGTCTGCTGTGTGACCGTGGGCAAGTCACTTAACTTCACTGGTCTTTCTTCAGTAAAATGGGGATTAAATCTTACTCCTTCCTACCTAGACTGTGAGCTCTGTATGGGACAGGGACCGTGTCCTACCTTACATTGTATTTACCCCAGAGCTTACAAAAGTGTTTGGCAGAGAGTAAGCACATAACAAATACCATAATTATTACTATAAATCTTCAATCAGCTCTTTCTTCTTAAGAGACGAGTTTATGGTCCTAGACAATATCTTAAATGGCCCAAATTTGGGGGGATAATTCGGAGTAGAAACTGAAACCAGAAATTTATTAAGATATGGTTCTATCAAGTGGAAACCCTCAGAGAGAGAAGGGTGAAACTCAAGACAGTCCTTTTGCTTTTAAGTACTACATTTTTATGCTATAGTGTATCACTGCACTGAAGACTGTCACTCTTCTAATATCTTGCTTAATAAAACTGAAATGACAGGGGTTAAGTAAAAAAATGATTAGACATATCAATAAACATTTAGGTACACAGAACGAACTTCCTACAATTCACTTTCACCTAAATTTCAACAGTTAATAGTAAATTCTTAGGCCTCAATGAAGTGTTAATCTCTTAGAGACGGGATGTGGGCGAGGGGTTGGCCGTGAGACAGATGAGATCAAGGAAGAGTGGGAGATCAAGAAAGAGTAAGTAGGATGGCACTGGAGGACCAAAGTACGGAGGCTGGGTTAAAGCAGGAAATCTGGGAGGTAAAGTAGGAGGGGGCAAGGCGATTGTGGGCTTTAAAGGCGATGGTAAGTAATTTCTGTTTAATGTGGAGGTGGATGAGCACCACTGGTGGTTCTTGAGGAGTGGGGAAACATGGACTAAATGGGTCTGTAGAAAAATGAGCAAGGCAACAGAATGAAGAGGAGCAGGTCAAACACAAGACACTGGGCTCAAATTCTACCTAAGGGGAGAATTTTCAGTCCTCATTTTACACATGAGGAAACTGAGGCACAGAAGTTAAGTGACTTGCCCAAAGTCACGAAGCAGCAGGCAAATGGTAGAACTGGGATTAGAACCCAGATTCTCTAACTCCTAGGCTCATGCTCTTTCCAGACTTGTTCATATAGTGCATGGTACAATACCACAATTAAAATTAACATTATTACAAATGGGTGGATTTAATTGTGTGACGCAAGGAGGAAGCAAAGATGGGTTCCAGATTCTGAACATGGTTTGGCAAAGGCGATAGCTGTATGGAGGCCCAACATGATGCATGCAGAATGTTGGGCGTGGGATAATGGTTCTGGTAAAAAAAGATAAGAATTGGCATCTCGACCACATTTTAACTGACTTCTAGAAAGTGAAGATAACTTCTCTATGTCCACATCAATACTTGAGAATGGACAAAATTATTTATAGTTATCGTGGTTCTTGCACAAGACAAAATATTATTTTTAGAATTTTTCAAAGACATTCTAGAATTGAAGTCTTCATTATTTCACTGCTGTGCTTAATTTAACTACAATGAATATGAAGTAATTACAGAAGTTAAGCAACAACATCAAAGGAAGAACAGCTTCTTCATATTTTATTATTCTTTTCCAAATTAGAGTGGAATGTCCTGTTACTACTACTAAACATTAATACTTCATTAAAACTGGATGTTTTACAATTCGATTTTTAAAAGCTAGGAAAAAATACAAATACATCCACAGTTATATATGCAACAACTTACAAAAGAGTCATGGATGTTTTTATCATACTAGTGAAAGGTTAAGAGAAAATAATTTTAGTGAATCTGGTAATGAGAATACTAAACTCTCCTTGAAGGTGATGAGGTAAAGTAGTAAATTCGTTGCTAAATAATAAAAATGGCCCCTTTGGTTGAGGAATTCTATTAAATGCTCTAAAATGTTTCTTGTTAAAACAGCTGTTAAAGAGAAACATGAGAGTCTATCCCTTTTCTGAGACTACATAGCACTGAGCTTTTGTCTTTAATATTAGTGATCTCATACTATTCAAAGATCCCTAATGAATATTTAAATATCCTAATTATGAACTGTTTCTCCTTCATGGAGTGAGTTATTTTTTCCAGTTGAACAAGGAACAAAATTCTAAATAGGCTCAATTAATGTACGCCATTATTCTTTTAAATTATGTAAAGCACATGTGGTTGATTTCTGAAGTGGAACACTTTTTTTTTCCTCTTAATAATGACTCATAATTTCTAGGAAATCTAGCAGGTCAAACCTAGTTTTTGATCGGTTTATTACTATCCACTGAGGGGCTTTTATCTATAAAAACAGGTGTTTGTCAAATATATCGAATTCCAAAGGCAAACTCTTTCAAACCAATGGAGGGACATCAAATAGATTTCCTTACATTACATGAAATGAAAATTCAAACCTACAGTTGTAATTTTAACATTTATCGGGCTCACGGGTATTTTTCCAGTCTGCCACTCCTTTAGCATACAGATGGGAAAAATACAGCTCAGGACCCATATCCCGCCAATTAAATCTCGTCCACCATTTTGTCCATTGCAACTTGAAATAAATATAACATTGCACACAAGGTCTGCTTTTATATGAACTGTAAATCTGCATGGAAATGACAGATCAGATTGTCTACACAATGAATGTGCTGAGAATTTTATTCTACTTTATATAAGCAGCATGGCCTAGGTAATAGAGCCCAGGCCTGTGAGTCAGAAGGACCTGACTCATCCCAGCTTTGCCCCTTGCCTGCTGTGTGACCTTAGGCAAGTCACTTAACTTCTCTGTGCCTCAGTTACCTCATCCGTAAAATGGGGATTAAGTGTGTACAACCTGATTATCTTATATCTACCCCAGCGCTTGGGACAGTGCCTGGCACATAGTAAGCGCTTAATCATCATCATCATCATCAATCGTATTTATCGAGCGCTTACTGTGTGCAGAGCACTGTACTAAGCGCTTGGGAAGTACAAGTTGGCAACATATAGAGACAGTCCCTACCCAACAGTGGGCTCACAGTCTAAAAGGGGGGATACCAAATAATAATAATAATTATAATAATTATTATTATTAATATTAAAAATATTCAATAATAAATACCAAATGATAAATACCAAAATTATTATTATTATTATTATTACCATGACTGGCACATAGTAAGCACTTCAAAAATACCATTTTAAAAAAGGCAGCCTCCCAACATCTTACTAAAACTTAAGTTTTTCCCTTCAAGGCCCTGCTGAGAGCTCACCTCCTCCATGAGGCCTTCCCAGACTGAGCCCCTTCCTTCCTCTCCCCCTCGTCCCCCTCTTCATCCCCCCATCTTACCTCCTTCCCTTCCCCACAGCACCTGTATATATGTATATATGTTTGTACATATTTATTACTCTATTTATTTTACTTGTACATATCTGTTCTATTTATTTTATTTTGTTAGTATGTTTGGTTTTGTTCTCTGTCTCCCCCTTTTAGACTGTGAGCCCACTGTTGGGTAGGGACTGTCTCTATATGTTGCCAATTTGTACTTCCCAAGCGCTTAGTACAGTGCTCTGCACATAGTAAGCGCTCAATAAATACGATTGATGATGATGAAGTGGATTGGAAATGCTCCCACCTACCCTGGAAAGCACACAGGGTAAAATTAAGGACGACTTTTTTGTGGCACAGAATTAATGGGATTCCCCAAAGCTTCAATCTGGCCCTCTAGATTATACAGAGGTACTCTAAAGAATAGGGCTGCAACAGGGTAAAATTAAGGATGACTTTTTTGTGGCACAGAATTAATGGGGTTCCCCAAAGCTTCAATCTGGCCCTCTAGATTATACAGAGGTACTCTAAAGAATAGGGCTGCAACAGGGTAAAATTAAGGATGACTTTTTTGTGGCACAGAATTAATGGGATTCCCCAGAGCTTCAATCGGGCCCTCTAGATTATACAGAGGTACTCTAAAGAATAGGGCTGCAACAGGGTAAAATTAAGGACGACTTTTTTGTGGCACAGAATTAATGGGATTCCCCAGAGCTTCAATCGGGCCCTCTAGATTATACAGAGGTACTCTAAAGAATAGGGCTGCAATAGGGTAAAATTAAGGACGACTTTTTTGTGGCACAGAATTAATGGGATTCCTCAAAGCTTCAATCTGGCCCTCTAGATTATACAGAGGTACTCTAAAGAAGAGGGCTGCAACAGGGTAAAATTAAGGACGACTTTTTTGTGGCACAGAATTAATGGGATTCCCCAGAGCTTCAATCGGGCCCTCTAGATTATACAGAGGTACTCTAAAGAATAGGGCTGCAACAGGGTAAAATTAAGGACGACTGTTTTGTGGCACAGAATTAATGGGATTCCCCAGAGCTTCAATCTGGCCCTCTAGATTATACAGAGGTACTCTAAAGAAGAGGGCTGCAACAGGGTAAAATTAAGGATGGCTTTTTTGTGGCACAGAATTAATGGGATTCCCCAGAGCTTCAATCGGGCCCTCTAGATTATACAGAGGTACTCTAAAGAATAGGGCTGCAACAGGGTAAAATTAAGGACGACTTTTTTGTGGCACAGAATTAATGGGATTCCCCAGAGCTTCAATCGGGCCCTCTAGATTATACAGAGGTACTCTAAAGAATAGGGCTGCAACAGGGTAAAATTAAGGATGACTTTTTTGTGGCACAGAATTAATGGGGTTCCCCAAAGCTTCAATCTGGCCCTCTAGATTATACAGAGGTACTCTAAAGAACAGGGCTGCAACAGGGTAAAATTAAGGACGACTTTTTTGTGGCACAGAATTAATGGGATTCCCCAGAGCTTCAATCGGGCCCTCTAGATTATACAGAGGTACTCTAAAGAATAGGGCTGCAACAGGGTAAAATTAAGGACGACTTTTTTGTGGCACAGAATTAATGGGATTCCCCAAAGCTTCAATCTGGCCCTCTAGATTATACAGAGGTACTCTAAAGAATAGGGCTGCAACAGGGTAAAATTAAGGACGGCTTTTTTGTGGCACAGAATTAATGGGATTCCCCAGAGCTTCAATCTGGCCCTCTAGATTATACAGAGGTAAGAATAGGGCTGCATCAGCTCCCGTAAATTTCAACGCACGCTTCACCGTGTTGGGGGGAGTGAAGCAGCCAGAAGCAAGGTAGTGCCTGCTGAGGCTGTCCCCGCGAAGAACCATCTACCATGTCTTGTGAGGGGGGCTTGCCCAACACTAATCCTGTAAAGCGCTGACAACTGTGGGTTGTGACGACTGTCGGCTAGTGCCCAGGCGGCTACTTGGCAACCACCTGCTGGCCTATGGCACTACACTGTGCTCACTTGGGCTGTAACTGGGTTTTCTAGGCCCAATTCTGCCTTGCCCTTACTTCCCCCTACCTCTCTTTTTGTCCCACCGCTCCAGGAGAAACAGGATTAGCAGAAATGAGGGAGTGGGAGTGGCAGAGATCAAACCGCTATAACTAATTTCTTTATGCAAACTCTCGTGACCAAAGTCTTCCTGACCGGACCCAGGTCCGTCCGTCGTTTAAGACGGGAGACCCCATTATTCTGATAAATGATGAAAGTTTTAAATCGCATGGAGTTTCTGTTGGTGTACTTCTCAGGAATCCGCAATTGCTATGTCCGATCACTTTTTCTTGCTATGAGGTAATAGTCATGGTGGTGTTTGTTAAGCATCATCATCAGTCGTATTTACTGAGCGCTTACTGTGTGCAGAGCACTGTACTAAGCGCTTGGGAAGTACAAATTGGCAACATATAGAGACAGTCCCTACCCAACAGTGGGCTCACAGTCTAAAAGAATAATAATGGCATTGTTAAGCGCCTACTATGTGCAAAGCACTGCTCTAAGCGCTGGGGGGATATGACATGATCAGGTTGTCCCACGTGGGGCTCACAGTCAATCCCCATTTACAGATGAGGTAACTGAGGCTCAGAGAAGTTAAGTGACCTGCCCAAAGTCACACAGCAGACATGTGGCAGAGCCGAGATTTGAACCCATGACCTCTGACTCCATAGCCCGGGCTCTTTCCACTGAGCCACGCCAGAGAAGTTAAGCGCTTACAATGTGCAAAGCACTGTTCTAAGCTCTGGGGGGGGGGCTGCAAGGTGATCAGGTTGTCCCACTTGGGGCTCACAGGCTTAATCCCCATTTTACAGACGAGGTAACTGAGGCACAGAGAAGTTAAGTGGCTTGCCCAAGGTCACACAGCTGACGAGTGGCGGAGCCGGGATTCGAACCCATGACCTCTGACTCCCAAGCCCTCACTCTTTCCACTGAGCCACGCTGTGGTAATAGTATGTAAGCGCTCACTGTGTACAGAGCACTGAATGAAAGGCTGGGAGCCCTTGGTATCTACCATATCCTAACTTTTTTACCCTTCAAGCACAATTGTTAGTAATACTTTTAGTAGTACTGATAACAACATTGATACCCTATCCTCAAAATATAGCTTTGTTCTGACAAGGTTACATTACAGAAACAGTACTTCTTGGCTTGCCCTGAGAACAGGAAAAAATAAATCAGAAAAATCAATTAGTTACAGTGGGGTCTTAATCAGAGAGACCAATTCTGAGAAATGGGAAACTGGATAGTCAATGTCCACAGCTGCCCAAGGGGTTCTAGGACTCCTACAAATCAAGGATCCCCTTAGCACTAGAAAGCAGTATGGGTCCCACATAAGCTCCCCTCTAAACTATAGGTTCATTGTTCTCTCCCAAGCGCTTAGTACAGTGCTCTGCACACAGTAAGCACTCAATAAATATGATTGATTGAGTTCCAATGGCACCATTTCCCTTTCTTCTGGTACCCAACAAATGCCCCACAAGTTGCTACTGTGCTCATTCTCTAGACTGTACGCTCCTTGTGGGCAGGGAGTACGTCTACCAATTCTATATACTGAACGCCTCCAAGTGCTTAGTAAGTTGCTCTGCAGTCAATAAATACGACTGCTTGATTCTAAGTCCCGGAATGGGCCGGTCATTTTGTGCAAAATAAAATGCAGAGAAATCTCCCTTCCCTCAAAGAGCTCATTAACTTAAAAAAGGTAAAAGCCAAAAGCATCCAGCTTTAGTCCACGAAAGACCAAAACTTCACTGTTTTGCTCTGGTCTATGCAGGGAGAAAGCAAACATAAAACAGAAGAGAAAAATAATGGCAGGAAAAAAAAACTAATGAGATGAGTGAATAAATGAAATAAGTTGTAGTGAATTACTCTACTACTAACTTCTCTGTGCCTCACTTACCTCATCTGTAAAATGGGGATTAAGACGGTGAGCCCACGTGGGACACCCTGATTACCTTGTATCTACCCCAGCGCTTAGAACAGTGCTTGGCACATAGTAGGTAAGCGCTTAACAATACCATTATTATTGTGAAGTAACTTGACTGACTTTCAGGTACGCAGGCAATTCAGAGTTTTAGACAACTTGTTCCTGTGAATGGCAGGGCCCAAACCAGAAATAGGTAGGTAAAAGCCTGCTACTTTTCCCCTGGGCCCGACCACCAAAATATCTGTCCTTCAATTTATATAATATTTTTCACTGCTTCATAAAATCAAAAAGAATCTAGCTAGTTTAGTGCATGACCAAATTTTGGCTCATACAACTGACATGCATTTTTATTAACTGCAATTCAAAAAGCGGGTTACCAATAAATTTACCTATTTACTGAAGAAAGAGCCTCTCCAATTTGGCATCACGTATAAGAAATGGGGAGAACTGAGAGTTACAAAAGGATTAAATTTGAAATCCTTCCAACAAATGTTTGGAAAAACGATACAAACTTCGCTTTACATCTGTGAATAGGCTGCAGCCCCTAAAGTTCTTTCTGAAGAAGTCTCCGTGCTCCTTGAAGTTCCAACCCCAGGAAACAAAGTTCAATATTGCCTTACATTTTAAAAGAACTTCATAAACTGAGAATAAGCAGCTTCCAAAGACAAAATAACTTTAACAAAAAAGCTCTGTAAAGTAAGTTCTCCCTCTCTAGCTGAGGGTTTACTAAGAGTAAAGGGCAAGTGAAACTATTACTACCCTCTTTCTCCTTCTGTTCTTCTGGGGAAGCATCGCCTGGGAGACAGAGGACCCAGGTTCGAATCCTGGCTCTACCACTTCCTGCTGCGTGACCTTAGGCAAGTCACTTAACTTCTCTATGCCTCAGTTCCCTCACTGGCCAAATGGGGACTCAATACTTGTTCTCACTCCTATTTAGAGTGGGAGCCCCATCATCATCATCATCATCATCAATCGTATTTATTGAGCGCTTACTATGTGCAGAGCACTGTACTAAGCACTTGGGAAGTACAAATTGGCAACATATAGAGATAGTCCCTACCCAACAGTGGGCTCACAGTCTAAAAGGGGGAGACAGAGAACAAAACCAAACATACTAACAAAATAAAATAAATAGAATCGATATGTACAAGTAAAATAGAGTAATAAATATGTACAAACATATATACATATATACAGGTGCTGTGGGGAAGGGAAGGAGGTAAGATGGGGGGGCCTTGAAGGGAGGCCCCATGGGGTCCTGATCATCTTGTATCTACTCCAGCGCTTAGTACAGTGCTTGGTGTGTAGTAAGCGCTTAAAAAATGCCACAATTATCATTATTACTCCTCTTTCTCCTTTCCCCTCTAACCAGAATCTCATTCTAGATGCTCTCTACAAATGGCAATCCTGAGGCTCATGAACGCCGGGCAATTTCATCATCAGGGTGCCAATGCAGAACAACTGTGCCACCCCAAGATGGTAATGCACCCAGAGCGTGGGAGGGCAGGGAGCTTTCCTTTGCTTGGCACCAGGACTTCAATGATCCTCCCCCTCTAAGGGGATCCTAGGTCATTGGGAGAATAGAGTTCATGGATGTTTTTCTCCGAGTCAATTTCTGAAGGGAAGATTGGGGTAGCTACAAAGAACCAAAGTTGTTAAAACACATTTTAAAAAGAAATAAAATTAAGCTTTTACTATGCTGTTTGTCAAGAAACTTTGAAAAAGATTACTCACCTGATAATAAGATTTTATTTGTCTCACCAAAATGGATAAATTTTGTATTCTAAGTGAGGCATCGTTGTTGACTTTTTTATTTACTCTCTGACTTTCCGATTTGGGATTTCTGTAAGGAAAAACAGCACTTTTGATTAAAAAATTCAACTGAAAGATTACTATTTCTGATATAATACTCCCCCATTATTTTGCTTGTATTATCCTCTCTCAAACACCTCATTCAGTGATCTGCACACAGACTTCCCTCAATAAGTACCAAAGACTGAGTTAAAATTTACTGAGAAACAGGGCAGTATAATTCCGATTAAATTCTACCTTTTCTTCTCTTTGCTTACGGGATTAGGCTAGCAAAAAATCCCTGGAAGACAAAGGGAAAAATTACCTTCTACATCTCCTTGATTATAGTTAGCTAATAGCACCAAGTCTGCCTCTTTAACACTCCCTTGCTTGCACATCAACATTATTCTCCTTTCCCGTGGTATCCCATGGGCTCTTAAAAAAAATCAACTCTCTAACTCTGCCAGGAATTCCAGAAGCTCACACCTTGGAGATCATCACCTTCCACTGCTGTCTTTCACTTACATTCAGTCTTTCACTGAATCCTGCTGATTCTTCCTCGGCAAAAGTTCCCAGATCAGCTCCTTCCTCTCCATCCTATTTATACTCATTACCTGGCTATTGAATCCTCTGCTCCCAGCTCTAAAAACAACCTCCTTACTTGTCTTCCTACGACAAGCTTCTCCTCTCTGTAGTCTAGCTTACACACGTGCTGATCAGATCCTTGACTAAAATGTCATACAGATTACAGTACTCCCCTCTTCTCCAAAACCTCCAACAGCTATCCAGTTCTCTCCCATTAAGCAAAAAATTCCTAACCATTGGATTTATGCCTCTCAACCCACTATTTCCTTACTGATCCTCTCCCTTCCCCCACTGTAACCCAGCTCCCTCTCTTCCCTCTTCCCAAGCTAACTGATCCTTGCTTTCAACACTTTTTAACTTCCAGCCTTCTCCAGGGCATCGCTCCTGCCTTTCTCCCTGCCCAGTACTGCCTCCCCCTTCAAATCTGCCAAATCATTTCGCTCCCCCATTTTCAAATCCCGCCCACAAAGCCATTCCTTCAGGAGGTATTTGCCAATTAATTCCCACTTACCAAAAAAGAATCAATACAACTATTATTACAAGTGAAAGCTCAACGAAACAAGTTTGGCCTTCAGTGAGAAAAATCAAGGACACGATGATAATATATGAGCATATGATTACCTTTGGCTATAATAAATATCCATTATAACAATTATTTTTTACTTTTATACAATTGTTGATATTCTGTTGCCATCCGTAATAGCTATTACTCAGCTCTAAGAGATGCCAACAGTCTAGTCTTCACTTATCCAGGATCTCCAGTTTATCAGAGCTATTTCTGGTTCAGTGTTCATTATAATTTTTTAAATAGTATTTGTTAAAGCATTTACTGTGTCAGACACTGTTCTAAACGCTGGGGCAAATATACAGTCCATGTCCTACATGGAGCTCACAGTCTTAATCCCCACTTTACAGAGCAGGTAACTGAGGCACAGAGTTGCTCAAGATCACACAACAGGTAAGTTGTGGTGCCAAAATTACAACCCAGGTATTCCAACTGCCAGGCCCATGGTCTTTCTACTAGGCCACGCTGCTTATGTTTGCGACGTTTCATATCATATCATTGTATAAGCTTGGGGCCGGGATGAATTCCCGTTACCAAAAAGTACCTGCCACCTTAAACAACGTTCTCTCACGTATCATGGTCATTGTGGTATAGTTTTTTCTTCTTTTATATCAAAACCCTTTTAAAATGGCTTCTTGATTATCCTTATTGACAAATATCCACAATATGTCTAGTCCCAAGAGGTTTTAATAATTGAAGAAATTTTAAAACCTAAAATCCAGGATAATAATATAGGGAAACATTGTACTTAAGAGGGATAATGGAGCCCAGTGGTAACAGCCAGAGCTTTCAAGGGTTCTGCAATCCTCTTGTGGGAGCTTCACAGGGAAAAACAAACCTTCCTCTATCCTCCACCTTATGTCCACGTGCAGCAAAAAATCACTCAGGCCAGAGGCAACTGTGTTCATTCTGCTGTTCCCCACAGGGCCCTTTTTTGGAGCACATAGCCGAGATATGGGAAGGAGAGCGAAGGTGTGGCTACCACACTGTTGACAGAATCACCATGAGGATTCGCCCACCGCTCCACCTCACCCTTCCAAAATCAGACGGGTTGCCACCTGGCTGCACACGCACTAGAATTTAACAGAGATTTTTTGGGCTTAGAAGATGGTAGGGGCACATTCCCTCCTTCAACGAATGGAGTCATCCTTACGCAGACTTATAAGAATTTCCCTACAGATTGGATAGGCTCAAGTTCACTTTTGTTATTTTACTACCTACAATATATTTTAAATTTAAATAGTGTTATTTCAAATTAAGGATCTATTATTTTCATCATATTCAACATACTCCATCAACAAAGTGAAGACTTTATAAACAAATTGGTAACTTACAGATCTGGTCAATGCAATGCCATCACAAAATACCTACTCGCTTGACTGGGGCACTCTAGCAGTTGAGGAGAAGAGGGGGCAAAATGCCCACTGAAAAACTCCTGCCCCCTTCATTCATGGTTGGTGTACTTTGGCTCCAAAGGATTACTCTGTCTCTAATCTTCTGCCTCCAAACAGCAGGAAAGTTAAGTGATTTCCAAGTTGCACTGGTATCACCGAATTGAATTACGGGAGCCTGGGAATTCTAATCATCATTATCATCATCAATCGTATTTATTGAGCGCTTACTATGTGCAGAGCACTGTACTAAGCGCTTGGGAAGTACAAATTGGCAACATATAGAGACAGTCCCTACCCAACAGTGGGCTCACAGTCTAAAAGAGTGGGCTCACAGTCTAAAAGACTAATATCTAAAAGACTAATCTCATCCAATCTATCGGTCAAATCGATGGTACTTATTGAGTGCTGTGTGCACAGCACTGTACCAAGCGCTTGGTGAAGTACAAGTTGGTACACATGTTCCCTGTGCATAAAGAGCTAACACTCTAAAGGGGGACACAGACAGAAAAATAAATTACAGATAGGGGAAATGGCAAACATTAAGGATATGCACACAAGTGCTTGGTACAGTGCTCTGCATACAGTAAGCGCTCAATAAATATGATTGAATGAATGAATGAAGTGCTGTGGGGCTGAAGGTGGGGTGAGTATGACGTGCTTAAGGGGTACAGATGCAAGTGCATAGGCAACACAGAGAGGGGGGCAGGTGGAGGAAATGAGGGTTTAGTCAGCGAAGGTCTCTTGAAGGTGTGATTTTCTAATAAGGCTTTGAAGGTGGGGATCAAAGCCTTGGTCTGGAGTCTGATGTTACACTAGAAGCACATCATCAATTTCCCTTACCCTTTTTCTTTGATTTCCAACCTTTCTGGCTGTTCTCATATTACTGAACAATGCACAGTGGAAATAGCAAGGGGCAGGGAATTAGGAGACCTGGGTTCTAGTTCTGCTCTAAATCACTCTAAACTGTAAGCTCCTTGTGGTCAGGGAATGTGGTATGCCCATTCTGTTGTACTGTACTCTCCCATGTACTTATTATAGTGCTCTATACACAGTAAGTGCTTAATACCATTGATGGACTTATTAGGCAAGTCACAACCTTTCTGGGCCTCAATTTCCTCCTTTATTAAAAGGGGGTAAAATACCCGTTCTCCCTCATTCTTAGACTGTGAGTCCCTTTTGTCTGATCTGATTATTTTTTATCTACTCAGCAGAGGATAGTGCTTGGAACATAGTAAGCGCTTAATAAATATCATCACCACTATTAATATCATCTATACGACTCGGTCAAAGACTTACTTGTTGATTTGAAAACTCTCCTCTAAAGGCCAAAATCTTACTTAATTCCAGCTAATAAATTTCAAGATGCATCCACCCTCAAGCTTGCCTGCACACAATAGGTTGGGGAAGACTATACCCATTTACAATTGTTTTGTACCCTGCCGGTGATAGAGACAGAATTAGACAAATCTAGAGTGGCTGGCTACACAATCACAGAAATGATCTCAGAAACTCAAACTTTTCAGGATAGGCCTGCCAAACCTGTTCAGAATTTGCTAGAGTCCAAGTGCTGATGGTGGCCAATTTTTCTGTCCAAACTACAATATTATACAGAGACTTTGATGTTATTCCCCGAATTCACTTCCTAATTAATAACTACACGAACGACTGGATAAAATTTATACATGGGTTACTTGAGTGCCTAATTTTCAAGATGGACAAACACATTTGAGGGGCAAAATTAATGTGGTTTCATGATGCTTTTCATTTATTTATTCATGCAAGGTAATTGAGCAAAGTGGAAAAACGATGCTTTCACAACTCTCTCGTGGAAAATTAAAAGTCTCTACAAAGCACGCTAATTAACGGAAATTTGGTGAGGGAACTCCCAAATCTGGTATCATGTAAAATGACTTCTATCACATCCTTAATGTTGGCAGGGAACATGTTTACCAACTCTGTTACGTTGTACTCTTCCAAGCACTTAGTACAGTGCTCAACATACAGTAACTCCTCAATAAATATCAAAAATGATGAAATGAATTTAAGATGACTGGTACTGCAGTAGTTTTTTTTTGAAGCTTGTTCATGTTCATTAACAGGTCCTAAAATTTATTTTAATAAGGCAATTAAATTAACTGAATTTGAAATCATCAAAATGTTTTCTGATATTCAGGTGGGATTAACTCAAAGTGTTTCCCAAACCTGAATTTCCACGGTTCAATTTTTCTTTGGTATTAAAAAAACTAGATGTGCTGCTAAAATTTTGGAGAGAGGTCTACATGGCTGATCTCACTTGTCGCAATCAAGCACTGTTCTCCAAGGCAACAAAAGCTAGAACTCTGAAAACCTACATTTGAAATACTCAAAAAATAAATGCTTCACTGGCTAACAGCCTAGGAAATTAGGACAAATCTGTCTAAAAGTCAATAGGCAACAAAGCAGTTAGGAGATAGCTTCAAGCAATTTTGTATTTTAGTGCAACCTACTTGTGACAACCTGTATTAATTTCAAATGAAATAAAAAATAGGCAAGAATATTTATCTCAGTACATATAGGTTTAAAGAAATAGGTAACAAACAGAAGTAGAGGGGAAAAACAAAATCAGCACTATTGCACAACTGATTTTGTCCTTGTGTAGGCAGGGATTACATCTTTACTTATTAATTAACCGAAGTCTATCAGACGGAGAAATCTGATAGCTTTAATGGCTTTATGCTTAAGTCTAAACAGAATGCAAACCAGTTGTACGTCCTTTTGGGCCATCTGTTCACTGTCGGTGCTTAATAACTAAATCTCCTCATGACGTTAACCTTAATGGCACCCAAATTTTTAAAGTGGCAAAATAAAGATGGGCTTCCACAATTACTTATCAAATAATTCAATCGAGCTAAAAGTTTTACATAAGAAGCTTATATATATGTTGTAATATTGGAAAATATTCTTCTAAATTTTAAAAATGTAGATTCTTCTAGAATATTTATACAATTTCATAAGAATAGCTTCTCAAATACCATTATCTTTTGACTTACAGTTTCTCAAGAGTTTTGTGGTCAAAGATGTAGACATTAAATTCTACAAGAAATACTTAACATTTATATCTTTGAGAAGGGTCAACTATCAAATATATATGACAAACTTACATAGTGAATTAGAGTAGTATTAGACTTCCTCGAGGTAAAATGTTTACACAAGGCCTCTTTCTTCTTACAGCTCTCTACTCCACAAGTGAAGGAGAAACAGAAAAACCCTGCCCGAAAATAAAATACACTACGGAGGTTGGTGCTGCAGTGGATTAAAACCTTTCTTTGCAATAGTAATGACCCAAATCAATCATCACCTTTGTGGAAACTGAAGCTAAAAAGTAATTTTTTACAATTTTACAGTATTCTTGGCAATTTTTCTAGCAAACAATTGTACCTTAGGCAATGTAAATTAAAATAATATATTCTGACATCCTAAAATGGATGAGCAATTAGATGTAAGGTCAGATTATAATGGAATGGGGTACTTTCCCTGAAAAATATTCTCTTGCATTTGGACATTCAAGCACTTTGATATTTATACAACGTGGATAACTAACATGATTTTGACAAATTCTGCATAAATCTGAAAGTGCTCAAATGCGTAACTGACTTTAAAAACAGGCTAAAGGTTAGCTGGCCCCTGGTTTAATCAATTTTTGTCGGAAAGTGGTCTAAGAATTCCACATTGGTAATCTCGTTTAGTTGCTTCTTTACAGAGCAATCACTTTTACAAAACAGAGGTAAAATTTTCCTTGGAACAGCCGGGAATGGGGGTCCAAGTAACTTTCTGGGGCACATTTATTCATTCATTCAATCGTATTTATTGAGCGCTTACTGTGTGCAGAGCACTGTACTAAGCGCTTAGGAAGTACAAGTTGGCAACATTTAGAGACGGTCCCTACCCAACAACGGCCTCACAGTCTAGAAGGGGGAGACTGACAACAAAACAAAACATGTGGTCAGGTGTCAAGTCATCAGAATAAATAGAAGTAAAGCTAGAAGCACGTCACTGACAAAATAAATAGAATAGCATATATGTACAAGTAAAATAAATAGAGTAATAAATCTGTACAAACATATATACAGGTGCTGTGGGGAGGGAAAGGAGGTAGGGCGGGGGGGATGGGGAGGGGGAGAGGAAAAAGAGGGCTCAGTCTGGGAAGGCCTCCTGGAGGAGGTGAGCTCTCAGTAGGGCTTTGAAGGGAGGAAGAGAGCTAGCTTGGCAGATGTGCGGAGGGAGGGCATTCCAGGACAGGGGGAGGACGTGGGCCAGGGGTCGATGGCGGGACAGGCGAGAACGAGGCCCGGTGAGGAGGTTAGCGGCAGAGGCGTGGAGGGTGCGGGCTGGGATGGAGAAGGAGAGAAGGGAGGTGAGGTAGGAGGGGGCGAGGTGATGGACAGCCCTGAAGCCGAAGGTGAGGAGTTTTTGCCTGATGCGTAGGTTGACTGGTAGCCACTGGAGATTTTTGAGGAGGGGAGTAACATGCCCAGAGCGTTTCTGCACACAGATGATCCGGGCAGCAGCGTGAAGTATAGACTGAAGTGGGGAGAGACAGGAGGATGGGAGATCAGAGAGAAGGCTGATGATGCAGTAATCTAGTCAGGATAGGATGAGAGACTGAACCTGCAAGGTACTGGTTTGGATGGAGAAGAAAGGGCGGATCTTGGTGATGTTACCATTCTTTGGGAGTCCACATCTCTCAAGGGCTGAGTGGGCCCGACCATTCACTATGTAAATTGGCACAAATAGGAAGGCCCCCAGTACATAATTTAGATTGCTACCCAAGTAGTCCATCAATTGGTCAATCGTATTTATTGAGTGCTTACTGAGGGCAGAGCTCGGTACTCAGACACATTCCCCGCCCACAATGAGCTTCATATACTGAGTTCCAAAAGTACCTGGGGCTTCCAATACTTTCCCCATTCTCACGTTTAACATGCGGGACATTGGCGGCAGGGTACGATCAGAGGGAAGCTTTCCCCAAAACCTACTTCTTACATCTACTCCAAGCCTCTCAATCGAGAAAGGTTCACTTAACTGTGAGCAACATAAATGGATGTGAGATTTTAACTATAGGCTTTTTTTCCCTGAAAAAAGACAATTTCTTCTATTAATTTCTTTATCTATATTCTCTCACACACCTCCAGGGTCAGCGAATCTAGTTCCAGGGGGTGTTTTGATAGGAAACAGGTGTGATTTGCCACTGCCCAACTTAATTTTTTAACCTCACAGTTTAGAAGTCACTTATTAACTATACTAGGAGGTGTACCATGGCCTAGTGGAAACAGCAAGAGCCTGAGAGTCAGGGGACCTGGTTTCTCTACCAACTGCCTGTGGTTTGACTTTGGGCAAATCACTTAACTTTTCTGTGCCTCAGTTTCCTCATCATGGGGATTCAATGCTTGTTCTCCCTCCTCAGACTGAGCTCCTTGGGGGACAGGGGCTGTGTCTGACCTGATTAACTTGTATCTGCCTCAGTGCTTATAACAGTGCTTGACACATAGTATGCACTCAACCAATACAATAATGAATTATCTCTTAAATGCAATGCTAGCCCTTAAGAAGAACAAAAAGCTTTTTAGGCTACTGATTCAGTTGTCAACAAAAACTTAAAAGCACTTTAAAATTTGATTTAACTAATTAAGATTCAAAATTTGAAAACAGTACAGCGTTTCACATCTCCACCACTCTCCAAATAAATGTGAGTCTAACACTCAGCCAACATCTCCAAACCTTGACTATCTATACCTTGTCTTACTATGTCTATATACTGCAGGGGCACTACCACATTTTTAATGCTTGGTAGTAAGAAAGTTGTGTCGGTGCATCAATGAGTCACAAAACACTAAACTATATTTTGGTATCCAATCCAATCCATTAGCAGAAAGATATGATTAATAAAACCTACAAAAATATTGCCCTAATTACTTTAGGATTCATTCTTTAAATCATATTTATTGAGTGCTTACTGTGTGCAGAGCATCGTACTCAGCATTTGGGAGGGTATAATACAACAATAAACAGTCACATTCCCTGACCACAGTGGGCTTGCAGCCTAGAGTAGGGGAGACAGACAACAATACAAATAAATAAAATTACAGATATGTACAAAAGGGCTGTGGGGCTGGGATGGGGGAAGAGCAAACGGAGCAACTCAGAAGGGAGTGGGAGATGAGTAAAAGTGGGGCTCAGTCTGGGAAGACCTCTTGGCTTTAGGATATCTATCTCTGCCCATCTGGGCCTTTCAGTAAAGCACAAAAGAAAGACATATGACTCCATTAAACTTGGTTAACAGAACTGTAAACAAACTATGCAGCTCATCAAATCAATCAATGATACTGATTGAATGCTTACTGTGTGCAGAGCACTGTATGTACTAAGAGTAAAGAAGAGTACAATATAATAGAGTTGGTAGACAGGATCCTCGCCCACAAGGAGCTTACAGTGTAGGGAGACAGACATTAATACTCTTGTTGGCCAGCTCACCTAAAGATGGATTTTCTACCTTTTAACTTCTCTTAGTTTTTTCTCCAGACCCTTTACACTCAGTTTGGCCATAATACTTTTTTCCTCTCTAAGCATTTTGGCTAAAACACTGTTAAAGAATTACAGAACTTCGGCCCAAGAAAACAAGCCAGCTTGGACACAGGACACCAAAGTGTCGGAAGAATATAAGCCCAGCATTATAAAAGAACAGGATGCACCGCCCCTCAAGGGAAATGTGTTCACAGATAGTAGAGGACAAACAATATTGATAAGAACTAGCATATCTCTAAAAACTTCTCTACTTAACTTCGGTTTCTCTCTTTTCCTTTGGGTCCTTAGGGAGGGAGGGAGACAGGAAGATTGGTAGATGAGGCAAATCAAGACTCAAATATAGAAAGGCAAACAAGGTTAGTTCTTGGCACACACCTTCTCCTTCTCAAAACCCAGCACTTTTCTCTGTGCTCTGTAGAAAACTAAAACTCCTCAAATCGGTTTCAAGGCTCTCCATTTGGCCCCATCTTACCTATTCACTCCCTGAACCACGTTTCCCAACTCACTGCCTTCATCTCTCTCATTCTACCTGCACATCGCTAGTGATTACTCCCATTTCCATTCCCTCCCTCACGCTGTTCTCCTAGCTTGGAACTTCGTCTTTCCTCACATCACACAGACCACAGCTCTCCCCACATTCAAATCCTTCCAAAATTCCATCTTCTCCAACAAGCTTTCCCTAATTAATTAATTTCCAGCACCTTGGCCTATATCATCCCTCCCTCCAACTCTAGCACTCAATACATTTACATCCTCCTTAGCACACACATGCTTGTATGCGTGAGTGTATATCTGCTATACATAGTAAATATAATAAACATGTACATACATTCGCTGTATTTTTGACCTCTCCAGTTGTAAACACTTTCATGTTTGTTTCCCCCAGTAGAATCTGAGTTTCTTGTGAACAGGGTAATTCATTATTCTGTACTTTAAGGGCATCTAGTACAATGCACCACACCAAACTGGAGCTCAATAAATGCTAATACTACTACTAATTGAATATCAATATTATGTTACACCTAATCTGCCTGAATGTGTGTTTTCACAACCTATTATAACTAAGATGTTAAAGAATTAGGGAACAATTGTCCAATAATGTGAGTCTGTCCAGATACAGAACATATGCACACGAGCCATTGTGTCAGAACAAATGGCTTGTGTGCATATGCACAGCAGACACCATGAGTAATAGTGTTAATTTTCCTTACGGAGGAGTCTTGCAAGAACATAATCCCTGCCTTTAAAGAGAACTGGATGTACACAGATCTTTCTAGAAGCTTACGTTCTCAACTGACCTAACATGAACTTCACATACAAACAGTATAAAGGCACCTCAATCGATCAATGTTATTTACTGACTGCTTACTGTGTGCAGAGCACTGTACTAAGCACTTAGGAGAGTATAAGGCAATAGAGTATGAGAATATGTATTTAAGTGCTGTGGAACCAGAATGAGTTTCAAAGTGCTTACTGGGTACAGTCCAAGTACATAAATGACATAGAAGGGAGGGTGAATAGGGTGGGTAACTGAAAAGTTAGTAAGGAAGGCCTCTCTGGAGGAGATATGATTTTAGTAGGGCCTTGAAGATGGGGAGAGTGGTAGCTTTATTGTTTTTCGTGGTTAGTTTCATGATTTTAATTTTTCATACTTGTAGGTCTTCAAGTAGACATATAGGGAAAGAATGCCACCTGGATAATTGAGTAAAATGATCATTTTCATTCTATCATATAGCCCAGAAAAGCTTCCTGCAGGACGTGGGATGTGAGGAAGCTTCGGGGCGTTTCCATTTGTTTTTAGAGGAAGACAAAAGGTAAGTGGCTTACTGGATGGAATGTGGACAGCTGTTCTAGAAATATGAGACGGACTGGAAAAAAATCCTGAAGTGAAAGGCTTGCATCCATTACGTACTATTACTGCTTGTGAGAAATACCTAAATAACATTTTCTAAAATCTGGAGAAAAAAAAATTCCCAAGTAAAAATAATCACCTCCAACATTTTATAAATATCTAATGAAAAGTTTTTTTAGAAGAGGGAATAAATGACTAATTTTATTCACCTATTTTGCGTGGGGTGGTTTTAGGGTTTTTTTAAATTCCCTCCTTTCCCTATCCTGTAAGACAATTAGGAACACTGTAATGAGAATGTCATGGTCCTGGTTTCCTTAGTCCTACTGTGATCCTAACGGGCAAGCCTGGAAGACAGATACACGTACACACACACCCCTGGGATGAGCAAAGGCAAAACTGAGTTAAAAACCAAGAAGAATAACTTTATCCTGAATATGGCCATATGGGCAGATAGAAAAGGAAGTCTGTAACTAGGTAGGGAGTTGAGCTTAATTTGTAGTAGGATGGATACTGGATTGCTGAAAACTAGCACTTCCCAGGGTATCAATAATCACTTCCCAGGAGTCCCGACAGCAGATGGAATGAGGAGTTTGAAGAGACGAAGTTCCAATACTTCTTACTTCCAGCACACTCTCATGGCTCCAAGATTCCTTACTGGCTCAGGAGTGCTAGGCCCGCTGAAGACATAATTCGCCCCAGAGCCTGTCGAAACCCCTACGGAGGCTAAAATGAGTCAAGGCTCTCCCTAAGCCAACTTTTTTCCTACTGATCATTATAAAACCTAAAAACAAATTGACCATTGTTTTGCTTACATCTCATTACCCCTTTTAGCAGCATTCAAACATGGGCTACATATTCATATAAAACAAACACAAGTTCTGTCAGTGCTCCAAGAGAATCCTGACAAATGTAGACAATTAGCCCATACACCCCAGTTAGTCAGTTTACACAATTAAGAAACCAATCACATCCTACACTTGTAGCTTGCCCGTTGTTCCTTTACTTTCAAGCTTCTTTGAAGGGAAGGGAAGCTTGCTTTTGACTTCTAAAAATGGAACAGTTACACCCGCCCGTTAATGATAACATGAAACAGGCTATTTCTCAAAATCTAAAAGGAAAGATTAACTCTAACTACTGGCCTAGGCTCAGGGAAAATGTATTTCCATACCTAGTTGACATGCCATATGTTGGTAGGTAATTTTGACTTCTTCCCTAAATTTCTGAACATCCATTCTGTGAGCCTTTCAAAGTTTCATAAAGCATTAATTTCCATTTAATGGAAAAGATGATGATGATGGTATTTGTTAAGCGCTTCCTATGTGCCAAGCACTGCTCCAAACGCAAGGTGCAGGTGGGAAAAATACACTATTTTATCCACAACCTTGGGCTATTTTAGCTCCACCTCAGCTCGAAAAGAAAGTATTTATTTATGTCGTCAATGGTAACAGAAGCTAAAAGACTTCTGAAACTTTACTAGAAGAGGAAGCTTTCATGAAGATGCAAAATGCTATTATTATATGTTTGAGGAACTACTGAAAGATTTCAAAAGGTCAGCATTTTAGAACAAAGATTTTGAAAACTATTTTAATACGTGCTAGATGTAAAAATTAAGTCCTTTTGATTACAGGGTTTTTTTTAATTAAATAATTTGAAAATTGGAGAGTGAGCTTTTACTAACTGCCCAAAGGGAATTATAAAAATGATTTTATGCACAATCAAGTCTTCAAAGCTATCACTGATATCTCAATGGATAGGTTATATTTTTCAGGACCATTAACTAGGCTCCTCGAGGGTGGAGTTGCATCTTATTTCAATTGGCATATTCTGCTTTCATGCAGTACAGTACTTTGCACTCAGTAGGCATTTTACATTGGTTGCTGATGTTTCATTTGTAAAAATGAATCTATGGAACATAGAATGATAGATTAGATTTCAAAATCATACGAATAGCATTTGAAAAGCGCCTATGTGGTGCAGTCCACTGGACAAGGCGCTTGGGAACGAATGAATTTTAGAAATCACAATGAGTTTACACTCTACTGGGGAAGACCAACATAAAAATATTTACAACTAGAGTGGTAGAAATAAAAAAATTGAATAAACATGTATATACATAATAATAATAATAATGATGGCATTTATTAAGCGCTTACTATGTGCAAAGCACTGTTCTACATTGATGTTGAGGGATTTATTCAGTAACCCCTCTGAAAACTGAAAACTTCACTTCCTTCATTCCATTTAATCTCACAAATCCCCGGTGATGTAAAAGGCGGTCAGGGCTAATAGCCTCTCTTTCTGAATAACTGAGGTTAGTGATTTTCCCAAGGATAGGGTCAATATCAGAGCAAGGTTGCCTGTTTTGACACACACTTGCCTAGTATTTCCACACACATTTAAATCATAACACTATTTAAATAAAACCACATTTATTATTACTTGCAAATGCCGTAAAATGGACAGTTTTCCGGAGGAATATAATACAAGACACTGATGAAAATATTCACTGCATCTGCCAAGTTACTGCACATTTACTAGACCTCTACTATGGAAGAACGACACAAGGGGTGACTTGGAGGTGGGGTGCCTGGGGGGCGGGCCAACAGTGGAGGACATATAAATCCCGGGCCTGGAGGGAAGAAGGTCTTGGGTTCTAATCCTGGCTCCGCCACTTGTCTGCTATGTGACCTTGGGCAAGCCACATGTCAAAGTGAGTGGCTCTTTGTACCTCGGGCACTGCGAAAGAGTTTCCCTTATGACCCGGCTGGCCGCTGGATGAAAGGAGTTCATGGCTTATCCCTATATGTTAAACACCCTGACCTATGTGCCTCCTTCTTTTCCTTAAAAGTTATCACTTTCCTAAGGTGGCTGAGTCACAGCTGTACCTTGGAGCTAAGCGTGGCTTAGAGGATCGAGCACAGACCGGGATGTCAGAAGGACCTGGGTTCTAATCCCGGCTCCGCTCCATAATAATGATGGTATTTGTTAAGTGCGCACTACTACTACTACTACTAATAATGGCATTTATTAAGCGCTTACTATGTGCAAAGCACTGTTCTAAGCTCTGGGGTGGTTACAAGGTGATCAGGTTGTCCCACAGGGGGCTCACAGTCTTAATCCCCATTTTCCAGATGAGGGAACTGAGGCACAGGGAAGTTAAGTGACTTGCCCACAGTCACACAGCTGACAAGTGGCGGAGCCAGGATATGAACTCATGACCTCTGACTCCCAAGCCCAGGCTCTTTCCATTGAGCCATGCTGCTTCTCCTATGTGCAAAGCACTGTTCTAAGCGCTGAACAGCAGTCCCACGTCTGCTGTGTGACCTTGGGCAAGTCATTTCACTCCTCGAGGCCCCAGTTACCTCATCTGTAAAATGGGGATTAAGAGTATGAGCTCCATGTGGGACAGGGACTGTGTCCAACCTGATTACCTTGTATCATCATCATCATCATTCGTATTTATTGAGCGCTTACTATGTGCAGAGCACTGTACTAAGCACTTGGGAAGTACAAATTGGCAACATATATCCCAGTATCTACCCCAGTGCTTAGAACAGTGCCTGGCACATAAGTGCTTAACAAACAAATACCATAATTATTATTAAGACACTTCACTTCTCTGTGCCTCAGTTACCTCATCTGTAAAATAATAATAATAATTTTGGTATTTGTTAAGCGCTTACTATATGCAAAGCACCGTTCTAAGTGCTGGGGAGGATACAAGGTGATTAGGTTGTCCCACGTGGGGCTTATAATCTTAATTCCCATTTTACAGATAAGGTAACTGAGGCACAGAGAAGTTAAGTGACTTGCCCAAAGTCACACAGCTGACAGGCAGCAGAGCCGGGATGGAGACTGAATCCGTGAGCCACGTAAAGGACTGCGTTCAATCTGATTTGCTTATATCTACCCCAGTGCTTAGAACAGTGCCTGGCACATAGTAAGCGCTTAACAAATACTGCAATTATTATACCCCTTGGGTGCACGTACTGTGGGGTGGTCACAACCCGGGATATGCATTTACTTGGAAAATCCCATTTTACACCTGACTCTACAAGTTCATCAGAATGAGTACTTTGTAGGAATAAATTCCTTGTTCTTTATCTCTGGTCAAAATTGGTCCTATTTTATTCAACTTTCATAGGAAAACGCTATATCATTTACATCATCCACCTGATTGTACCAGTAAATTTATTTTGATAAACCTCAAAAGGTGTGTTCATAGTTTCTTTAAAATTGCCTTAAAGTTAAAAAGGTAGTTAAAAAAAGAAAAAGACATATGCAATTGTAATTTTAATTATGGCTAAAAAAGTAGAAGCTATTGTGACAGGAGTAAAACTGAAATCTGAGATTGGGAATGGATTAAATTTGCATGGATAATAAACTCACTGGACAAGATATCACTAATAGCCAAAAGAAGACTGGCAAATATCTTTTGGTATTTAGTTCCCTAATCCTAGAAATGCATAATCAAGCGTAGAGAATTTCCATTACACGTAGAGAACGCCTACTCTAAAATCAAAAATCAGCTACATAGATTAGGCCATACTCTTCTGGCCTGTGAAAAGGAGGGAGACAGCTAAACACCCTACACAGCTGGAGAGGGGAGAGGAGGGAATTTGTTTACTCCCTCACTTTGGTGACTCCGAACTGGAAACGCAAAATTTCCATGGGACCTGTCCTGGAAGCAGGGTAGAAAAACACACAGCTGGTATTTTTTAGGGCAAGTTAAGCATGTTTACCAGCCTCTTGGCACTGCTGCCACTGGATCTTCCTTGGGCAGGTATTTTTCTTTCCTTTGCATGTGTTTTATATGCACAAGATGCTGGATTTCTTGGGGGCTACCTAACAAGAGTAACAACAACTGTGGTATTTATTAAGCACTTAGTACATGCCAAGCATTGTACTAAGCACTGGAGTAGATACAAGATAATCAGGTCCAGCACAGTCTCTGTCCCATATGGGGCTCGCAGTCTAAGTGGGAGGGAGAACGGGTACTGAATTCCCATTTTTACAGGTAAGGAAACTGAGGCATGGATAAGTGCTGAGGCTGATCCTACTTCAACCCAACCTGCACATTTCACTCCTCAGCACCAACCTACACACTGTACTTCATTCTTGCCTGTCTCATCGCCGATGTCTTGCTTACACCCTCCCTCTGGCTTGGAGCCCCCTCCCCCTTCTTATCCAACAGACTACCCCTCTCCCACCTTCAAAGCCCTACTAAAATTACATTTTCTCCAAGAGGCCTTCCCTGACTAAGCCCTCATTTCCCTATCTGAGCCCTCACTATGCATCACTATAAGCTTGGGTCTGTTCCTCTCTCCAGCACCAAAGAACTTACCTATGTATCCTCCTGTAATGCATTCTAATGTCTGTTTCCTCTAGTCTGTAAACTCCTGTGGGTAGGGACTGTCTCTACCTATCTTTTGTATGGTTCTCTTGCAATCACGAGTACACTGCTCTGCACACAGTAAGCACCACTGATCGACTGGGACTTGCCTAAGATCCCAAAGCAGACACGTGACCCAACTGAGACTAGAACCCAGATCCTGACCCCTAACCCTGCACTCTTTCCATTACACCTCACTGTTTCTCACAACAGATAGATACCCACAGACACACATACACACATGCACATACTCTGTGCACTTGCACATCCATACACATATCAGAGACCAAAGCATGTGTGTGCACAGACATACACACACAAGGCCCATGACTGAACACACAGGCACATACATGTGTGCAAGGCTCTAAGGAGTGTAGTATTTTTGGGACAGAGCGCCGCTCATGCTTCCCCTCATTCCGTCCAGGGGCAGGCTCCAGGCAGACGTCCAGAGGCGGGACCATGGGGACCAGACCCATTCTCACCCTAAAGAATGACCAAACCCTACAGTGAGAAGCAGCATGGGTTATTTATTTATTTATTCTACTTGTACATATCTATTCTATTTATTTTATTTTGTTAGTATGTTTGGTTTTGTTCTCTGTCTCCCCCTTTTAGACTGTGAGCCCACTGCTGGGTAGGGTCTGTCTCTATATGTTGCCAATTTGTACTTCCCAAGTGCTTAGTACAGTGCTCTGCACATAGTAAGCGCTCAATAAATACGATTGATGATGATGATGATGATGATGATGAAAGAGCACGGGTTTGGGAGCCAGAGGTCATGGGTTCTAATCCCGGCTCTGCCACTTATCAGCTGCGTGACTTTGGGCAAGTCACTTAACTTCTCTGTGCCTCAGTTACCTCATCTAGAAAATGGGGATTAAGACTGTGAGCCCCATGTGGGACAACCTGATCACCTTGTAACCTCCCCAGCGCTTAGAACAGTGCTTTGCACATAGTAAGCGCTTAAAAAATGCCATCATTATTATTATTATGTGGGACAACCTGATTACCTTGTATCTCCCCCAGTGCTTAGAACAGTGCTTGACACATAGTAAGCACTTAACAAATACCAAAATTATTATTTTTATTATTACAGTGCCAGTGGGGGGGCAACAAGGGAGGTGGAGGGACAGATGAGGGGGGCACAGGGTGCCCCACCAGACCCCAAGTGTGGCCTCCTGACCAGCTGCAGCTGCCTGTGGGTTCGGAGGGAAGACGGGCTAGAGTGAGGCTACAGAAAAAGGAGTATGGCTTTGCATCATCACCTTGTGCATGATAGTGCTAAGCATGTCTCAGGCTGCGCTTGAATGGACGGGAGAAATAGGATATTCTTTTCCTGTCACAATTTGACCCTTGGAACTAAAGAGGGAAAACTAATGTCATCATGTTTACATCAGACTGTTTTAAGTCAGGAGAATAACTACCACGGAAATAATTTTGTGAAAAAGGATACGTTGTCCTGACAAGCCAGATGTTACTTCACAAATTTTGCTAGTCACAATTTAAGGACACACAGCATTTTGAGGGGAAAGGAACAAATACTGCAGGCAGTTCTGTTATTAGTGCATCCAGGCTGGGAAGGTGGAGGGAGCAGGTAGCATAAACTACAGGCAACTAAGCAGTGAGTCACCATTTCCTGCTCCAAATGGAAAATAACACATGAGGTTCGAGAGATTGCTCGCTCATCTAATATTTAAGCTCCTTGCGGTCAGGGAAGTGTCTATCAACTCTGTTGTACTCTCTCAAGTGCTTTGTTAAGTGTTCTGCACACAGTAAGAGCTCAATAAATACACTGCTTGATTGTGAGTTGGAGGCAATCAGCTGGGAGCTTCAATCAAGAGGTCTCAGTGTTTTTTAAACTTCGGTAAAAATGTGCCGCCAGATTTTTTCCAAAAAAATATTTCCAACAACACACTAAACTAAATGAACCACCTATTAGAAACTACTCCATTTTAAAACAACTTCAGGAAGTACTCTCTGAAGTATGATTTTTCTGGATATTTCATCAATATGGAACACAAAAATGTCAAACGCTTAGAGTATATAATGTCCAGTTTGGGTCACTGCGCCATTTTAAAAGACTATAAAACAACTGGAGTGAGAGTCCAGAAAAAAGGCAAAAAAGATTAAGGGGGTGGAAAATAGACCCTATGAGGATAGTTAAAGGCAACGGAGACTATGAATGACTTAACTGTCTTCCAATACATGATATATTTTATGGGAAAGATGTTGACTGGTTGTTCTCCCTTTTCGCAGAGAAGCCAACAAATTAAAACAGGAGAGACTTTAGTTGAATGCATGGAATAACAACTGTCAAGAAGATAAAATCAGGATAGGCTATTCAGGCAAGATGTGAAGTCTCCAACCTAGAGGACCTTGATGAAAAAAGACATCTACATGTCTTAGATAAGTCCCTCACCTATCTGGAGACAGTAACCATATCTGATGATAGCCTTTCCGACTGTATGACTCTACGCTGCATATTGAACCCACTACCCTATTTCTCCAGTGGCAGAGCGGTCCTTTCCTGAAGAAAAACATCTCAGAGGACCAACGTGCCACAGGCAAATTCTTCGGTTCTCAGCTTCAGCTGGAAACCTAATGCAATTAAAATGTGCAATTAAAACCAAAAAATAGTTGACTATTTTTAGTCCGTTAATGGCTGTCTTAAAACAAGGACTTAAAAAGAAGGAACAACAGTTTTCCTCTAAAATACTGTTCTTTAACAAACTAAATATTAGACCACTGGTTAATCACCTAAAATCTTATTTAGAAAAAAATCACCAATTTTAATGTTTTCAGAAGTGGTCAAAATTATGACCATAAAGAGTCCGTGAATTGACCCTGACTGGAATTAAATGAAATTTAAAACTGGTTTAGGAAAAAGTGAAGTACCGTCCATGATGAAAAGATATTTATAACTAGTTGCAAAAGCTTCCTTATATCTTCGGGCTGTCTTTACTCATAATTGTTTACACCCACTTTACCATAACATGTGGGTTGCATTCTTGCCAAACCCAAGCTCAGGGGAAAAGAAAATTGGCATAATTGTCTAAAATAGGATAAGAAAGATAAAGGTCTGAAGAAGATCAGACTGTTTGGCTTGTAAAAGATCATATATAGCAGTAACAGAGAAAGAAAGAGAATGGGGCAGAGACAGAGAGAACACAACAGTCAAGGGATATAATTCACAGACATTTAAAAACACAGTTTGAAGATACCCGTCACAGCACAAAAGAGATTTCTGAAAAGCTTTGAAAAGGAAACGAGCATCCTTTAAATACCGGTGATAAAGTCAGAAGACATATTATAAAATACAAAAAAGCAGTGAGACTAATGTTCGTGATTTAACTCTACAGTTATTTTTTGAACACTGTAAAAACTGGTCATTTTAGCTCCGATGTCATTTTGTAGGCGCTCCTACAATGGAAATATTCCAAGTGATTGTCTCTTTGCTCTTTACTGATCTTAGACATTCTACTTAAATAAGCAATCAAATAAAGGAACATTAGGCTATTTTTTCCCCTCGGGTCTAAATTTAATTTTTCAAGTTGACTAAATTTTGACAGAGGTTTTTGAAAAAAATCAATTTCTTTGCTACAAATAATCCAAAGACGTTTAAACTCCAACCAAATGGTTCGAGTTGCATGAAAACATTAATGACTGTTTTCCCAAACACTTATTTGTCAGTACACTCCGTGAATATAAAAACCACTTTCCTGAAGCTATTTTACTAAAGAATGTGGCATATTACAAAAAGGAGCTTTAGATGTGTCATTTTCTACACAGACTGCACCCACAATAATGTTATGACACCTCTGAGCTCGACAGATGATATCTTTTCCCACCTGTTTGAATCTCACATGACAGTAAGAATCCACAACGAAAATGTCACTCAAAGTGGTGATGGGTTGGTTTGGTTTTTTTTTACAATCCTTAACGAGAGGTACTCTCTGATCCCTTCTAACTGGATTACTGGATGACCTAGCCAACCGGCTTATTGTGTACAAGAACCCATTGTTTGTAATATTTCAAATTTGCAATCTAAATATTATTGTTCAGAACCAAGAGCGTTATAAACTAAAGCCACCAAAAAGATAATGATGCCAATAACTCGACTTGGGCAAACCTCCTTATGCAAATAATAGAAGCTGGGTGGGATCGACAGTGGTGTAATGAAGCAACTGCTCAAGGCTATGCATCATTTCTAGGTCTCCGGGCACTTTGCTCGAGAGGGTTGGCACTTGAAGCCAAGTGTCAGGCCACGCAGCTTCAGGAAGTTTTCTAACTTCCTTAGAGCTGCTCTAATTGGATCCAATCCAAATAGCTGCTCCAAGCCAAGTAGAAGAGAAGCAACTTGACTCTACGCCAATTAGAGCAGCAAGGACGAAGTAGAAGCGTTTCCATGCCTAGATGTGCGGGTTCATCTCCTCCCCGCGACTCCCTTCAACGCTCAGATCCCTTACCATCACAGTTTTTAGACTGTGAGCCCACTGTTGGGTAGGGACTGTCTCTATATGTTGCCAACTTGTACTTCCCAAGCGCTTAGTACAGTGCTCTGCACACAGTAAGCACTCAATATATACAATTGATTGATTGATTGCCATGGTTTTTCAGTTTTGAGGGGCCCTCTAACCAGTCCTGTTCTGGGTCACCAGCACCCTTATTCTGACTTTAAGGAGGAAGGGTAGAGGCCACTGCCCTCCCCATCTTCAAAGTCCTTCTGAAAGCACTTATAACAACACTCTGCATACAGTGGGTACTCTATCAGTACCACTGACTGATTGATTGAGAGAACCCCTCATCTCCTCCAGGAGGCATTCCCTGATTCACCTGGATTCTCCCATCCCCCCTTCCCTTCCACATCACGTAAACATTGGAGAACTCCCTCTACCCCAACTCAATAGCTGTTTATGTCCATAGTTTTATTCATTCATTCAATCATATTTATTGAGCGCTTACTGTGTGCAGAGCACTGTACTAAGTGCTTGGGAAGGACAAATCGGCAACATATAGAGATGGTCCCTACCCAACAATGGGCTCACAGTCCAGAAGTCTAGTTTTACATTCTGTTGCTTCCCCGACATACAATTTATTTTAGCGCATGCCTCCTCCTTAGGAGTGTAAGCTCCTCGAGGGCAGGGGTCATGTCCGCTGATGCTATCGTATTCTCCCGAGTGCTTAGTATGGTGCTATGCACACAGTAAGCTCTCAATCAATGTTGTCGATGGATTGCGCTGCCCACAGGAGTAGGAACACTGGCCCTGCCCTGGAGGAGTTTAAGATCCAGGGGCGGAGTGAATGAGCATCCTGACTTCCCTTCACTGGGAGGATTCACCTTCTCAGAGGTCACCGGTGACATAAAAACATCTATTAGGCCCTGAACCTCACTTAGGCTGGGCTGGATCCTGGGAAAAAGAAGTGGCACCAGTAGGATCCTGCCCTCTGGGAGCTCCTCTAGACTGTAAACTTGCTGTGGCAAGGAATGTTTGTTATATTGTCCTCTCCCAAGCGCTTAGTACAGTGCTCTGCACCACAGTAAGCACTCAATAAATACAACTGACTGACTGACAAGCCTCAAAGAAGTGCAAGACTAGTTTCCGATCATCCCTTTCAGCTGGAGAGAATGAGCTGAGAGGAAAGTAGGGTAAAGATATGGATCTACACTACAAACTGATTATAAAGAAAAGATATTTAAAAGTACTCTGGCACATTTACAAATTATATTTTGCAATTCCGCTATTACGATTAATACAAGAATGAGGGGCTGCTTGCTAGCAAATTTTTTGATATGAAAAGTTGAAAAAACGTTAAGCATCTGCAACAAAGATGAGGTATTTAATGCACTTCAACAGTCTCCGTGTGCTGTTTCTAACCCAGGTATCCCAAATGTGCCTTCACCTAACATTCTTAGAATATCTGTAGCTAACTTCAGTGGCTTTTTGGCACGAGTATCAAAAGGAAGACTCCGATGTGGTTGTAAGCACTTTTCATTCATTCATTTATTCAATCGTATTTATTGAACGCTTACTGTGTGCACAGCACTGTACTAAGCGCTTGGGAAGTACAAGTCGTCAATGCATAGAGATGGTCCCTACCCAACAACAGGCTCACAGTCTAGAACTTATAATGGAAATCGCCTATCCTTAGAAATGATTAAGAATGAGGTCTACTCTTATCTATCTTGGGCAGTTTAGATGACACCTTCTTGGAAGACAGGGATTAATAAGGCATGCCAACTTTTCACTTGTAGCCTGAGGACAGGGCAGAGGTAAAAGTGTGGAAAAGAGAAAACGGGGAAAGAGAAAGGAAGGAACGGGAAACTCCCTCCCTCTTCATATCCAACAGACCATCGCTCTCCCCATCCTCCAAGCCCTACTCAAAAACAGCTCCTCCAGAAAGCCTTTACTAACTGGCCTCTTATTTTCCCACACTATTCTCCCTCCCTTCTGTGTCCCCTTTGCACTTGGGTCCCTCTAGACTGTTAGCTCATGGTGGGCAGGGAACGTGTGTCTGTTCATTATTATATTGTACTCTCCTAAGCACTTATACGGTGCTCTGCACACAGTAAGCGCTCAATAAATACGATCGACTGACCTGGATCTGTACACCCTAGGCATTTTGAGACTCACACCATCTCCATTCCTATGGCAGTTAAATTCACATCCTTACACTGTTGCTTCTCTAGCTGTAATTCATTTTAATGTCCATCCCCCCTCGTTAGACCATGAGCCCCTTGAGGGCCAAGACTGTGTCTATCAACTCCATTGTACTCTTTCATGAATTCAGTACTGTGCTGTGCAGCCAGAAAGCACTCAATACATCCCATTCATCGAGAGGAAGAGCTTTCCACCGTCCTCCACTGCTGTCACAGCTGCCACTGCCAGCCAAAAGGCAGGAACTCTAGCCCCAGCCCGGGTCAACCTGGCTGAGCTGCCATTCAGGAGGCGGTGGCAACGGTTGAGGACTCCAGGCTTGGAAGGGGCACAGGGGCTGCGCAGACTGGCCCCGGCTGCGGCTCTGCAGACCGGACATCTGCCTCGGACCGTCCGTGGATCAAGGGTGAAGCAGGCCTATGGGCTTGTCCTCACTCGATTCCAGGAGCTTCTGGCCTAACCCTGGAACCGGGAGAGGACGACGGGAATCCCATGGACTCCCAGACCGAGATGGGCACCACAGCCTTCCCAGCAGGGGCGAAAAGAGATGTCAACATTTCGACGCTACTTTTGGACCTTTTCCAGTTTCAATGGGTGGGCTAGCTTGGGCTGACTACCTTGCCAAAAATGCTTATGGGGTGAAGCTAGCGATTTCACGATCTCACACCAGACTCATGGGGGCAACGGCTCTCATTGCCTACATGAAGCTGGAGTCCCTGCAGTAAATCAGCTTAACGAGTCTATGAATCTTCTAACAGCAATGGAAAAAGCAAAGCATCAAATTATTATCATCATCACCATCGATGGTATGTAGCGGCACTTATATGTAGTGAGCGCTTACTGGGTGCAGAGTACTGTACTATGCGCTTGGAAGACTGCAATCCAAAAGAGTTGGCAGACCCATTCCCTGCCACAGTGAGCTTACAGTCCAGAGGGGGAGACAGATGTTCATATAAATTATTTATAATCACAGTCTTCTTTCAAGACTCTTAGTGTCAACAGGGGATGGAACATTTACAGACCAATTTCCAGAAACACATGCTAATCATCATGCATTTCATAACGTCTCTAGACTATGCTCATTATTTGCAGGGAACGTATCTGCTAATTCTGTTGTACTGAACTCTCCCAAGCATTTAGAACAGTGCTCTACATGTAATTACTGCTCCATAAATACCGCTGAATTGATTATAAAGCCAATGTATGAGAAGAGTTAAAAAAGCACTGCAATGCACCACAATGTAAATAATCACTAAAGAGCAGTCTTCAGTCTGTAAGCCACTTGTATTTTTCCATTGGCACTGAAGCCTTGACAGTATTCCTTGTTTCTGATGCAGGCAAGGAAGCTGGGTAATAAAAAAATATTATTATGAACTTTGGGTGTTAAAGCCACTTCTGACTTTACAATTCCTAAATAAATTCCTCAGTAATATTCAAATTTGATCTCAGACCCCCTGAAACATACGGGGTAATGATCATTTCCCATGCCACTTTGTGAGTCGAGAAAATATTGAAAGACCTCAGCTAATTGCAGAAGTTGACAAATATCTTGCTGCTCACAGAGCCAGTCATTTTGAGTTTCTCAATCGTTCCCCAATAACGGAGAATAAGGGCAAAATCACAAGCTCTTACAGGAAGAGTTGCATAAAGGAGTCTATGATTCATCTTTAAAATATTAAATTCCAGGTGAACAGACTAAGTAGTGTGGCCAGGCACACTATATGGATCACAGGTTACAAAACACCCCATGTCAAATCTGAAAAATGTTCACCTCTTCACTATTAAAAAAAAAAAAATACAACCTACTGAGAGTCTGTCTCTCCCCTCCGAAGAAGTGCACGGGGGGTCACAACATCTCTAAGCTGCTATCCAGAGATTTGTGTGGTTTCTACAATAGAAATGGGTAGATTCCAATCCCCAGATTACAGGGCACAGAGATTTATAAATTGAACCCGTACAGCACCACAATCACTCCTAGGTGTCAACGTACCACTATTTGGGGGTGGAGCAGATAGCAACAAGCTGAGAAGCAGCATGATCTAGTGGTTAGAGCAGGGGCCCTGGGAGTCAGAAGGACCTGGGTTCTAATTCCGGTTCTGCCACTTGTCTGCTGTGAGACCCCGGGCAAATCACTTCACTTCTCTATGCCTCAGTTACCTCCTCTGTAAAATGGGGACTAAGACTGTGAGCCTCATGTGGGACATGGACTGTGTCCAACCTGATCAGTTTGTATCTATCCCAGCCCTTAGAGCAGTGCCTAACACTTAGTAACTGCTTAAAAAATACCATTTAAAAAAAAACAAACAAAAAAACGGGAGAGTAAGGCTTAACATAATCGAAAAAGAAGCACCGATGGCTATCTGTAGAACAATTTACATTAGGAAAAATTTTAAATAACATCATGAGATTATTATACATTTTATATTCTATGAAGCTATCTGGCCAAGAATGCCTAGGGTCCAAATAAAGTTTTGAAAGAAACTTTCTACTAAAAATACCCCTTTTGGTCCAAACTATGGCATCAACTTGCCAGTAGAGAAGACTGTACTGTTTAAACAAGGCTATTATATTTGAGGCCATATGCCATTACCCCAACTTCAATCGTTGCCATAGGAACTTTGATTTCTGCACTTCCACAGATAACTAATAGTATAATAGTACTTCAGTCTTTTCCCTCTTTCAGCCCTGTCCTAAACTCTTCACACTGACTGTGAGCCCACTGTTGGGTAGCGACTGTCTCTGTATGTTGCCAGCTTGTACTTCCCAAGCGCTTAGTACAGTGCTCTGCACACAGTAAGCGCTCAATACGAGTGATTGATTGATTGATCAAGGGAGCTTAAGAACAGTCTTCAGAATCTAGGGAAACTGACTGACTGAAAGGTATGGACAGCAAAGCAGCTCCATATTCAGCCTAGGGCAGCAGCTGCCAATTGGACATATTCCCGGATCAATAGCTAGATATTTTTTACAGGAATCAATCAATCAGTAGTATTTACTGAGCACCTACTATGTACGGACCATGGTAATAAGTTCATGGGAGAGTATAATACAACTATTTATTTATTTATTTTACTTGTACATATCTATTCTATTTATTTTATTTTGTTAGTATGTTTGGTTTTTTTTTTCCTCTGTCTCCCCCTCTTAGACTGCGAGCCCAATGTTGGGTAGGGACTGTCTCTATATGTTGCCAATTTGTACTTCCCAAGCCCTTAGTACACTGCTCTGCACATAGTAAGTGCTCAATAAATATGATTGATTGATTGATTGATTAACAGAGCTGTCAGATACATTCCATACACACAAAGGAAAATACTGCCTGCCCATCAACCTAGATGCTTTGCTTTGTGCTATCAACTGTCTCCCCATCTAGACTGTAAGCCTGTTTTGGGCAGGGAACGTGTCTACCAATACTGGTGTATTGTACTCTCCTAAGGGCTTAGTACAGTGCTCTGCACACAGTAAGAACTCAATAAATACCACTGATTGATCTGCTTCCCTTCTTGCTGAATTGAAAGCCCCTTCAGCTAACAAGGAAGATTTTGTTAGGGGTATTAAAAACAAACACATTCTGCATTCTATTTCTTAAGCTGGTGATGGCTTTGCCAGTTCAGTCCCGAGTATGAGAAACATCTATATATAACAGTGCAGTGATACTATATAAACTCCTGGCTTCTTTTTCGATGTGCTTATTTGTGAAGGGTGTGACAAACGTTATCTTGGGATTACTAAAATGAAGGAAACTAAAGATAACTAATGAGTGACTTCTCCAAGTTCAACAGCAAGCTCAATACACAGGGCCGGTAGAACCGTTCCCTGCCTGCAACAAGCTTACAGTCTAGAGGAGGAGATAGATATTAATATAAATCATTTGTAATATACCATTTCAAAGCAGATCATATATGTTACTTAGAAAACTTGTAAACGATTTGTGCCAATGCCACCTATCGTAACGGTAAGCCAGACAAAAAGTAAAAATGAGGAAAAATGAATTTCACATTAACGTCTGCCTTCCCCTCTACGCTGTAAGTTCGTTGTGGGCAGGGAATGTGTGTTTATTGTTGTACTGTGCTCTCCCAGGTGCTTAGTATAATGCTCTGCATATGGTAAGCACTCAGAAAATACGACCAAATGTTGTTTTGAAGTATTTGAATAAAGGGCAGATGTTTAGTGCTATAATAGAGGTGAGTCCTTTTTGAAAGCCCCATCCATGACAATTTAGAAACTATTAAGGGAAACTGAACTAAAGCTAAAATTAGATTTGGAAGAAAACCTGTACTTCTCAAGAAAAGAAAAACCATTCCTGTGCTTTGAGATGCCATTATTTCCAAAGCTAAATGCCAAGCAGTTTAAAACCATAGTCAGAGAAAAATGTGTCACCAGCTTCTCTTACTCCAAACGCTAGCCAGAATTCAGGAAAGTCTCAAAACCCTTATTTTCAAAAGAAAAGAAAAGACAAAATATCAAACAGGGATGAAAGGAAGTGGAATTCCCAAGTCAAAGAAGAAACCAAATTGCCTCAAAGTATATCTTTCTGGCATTTGACACACCACACTTTTTAGCCTCCCTTGCATGGGGTCACAATTCTACAATTATTCAGTTAGAATGAAAGCCATTTTATTAAGAACAAATTGGGAATACCATCATCACAGCCTCACATCCTGTCATGTGTTCACCCTAGTATAGAATTTCACTTCATTGTCTTAGCATCTACTTTCCCCAAAAAATTGCAATCTTAATTTTTTGTAAAGTTTCCACAAATCTTGTTTAAGCGCTTAATTTTCAGAAACTGGAAATGAAATTATGAATCAGAACTTCCTTTAAACAAACAAAAATGTTTAGATCATTCATATATAGTTCCTCATACTGCTGATCTCTATACAATGTAATTTTTAAGAATAAATTTAAAATAATATGCTTTTAAACTCTTAAATGTTTCCAGCCGATACTTCTTAAATCCCTGCATCTTTGGGAAATATGTTACATTACCTAAAACATTATTTTTCATAAGGGATGTTCATTGTTTTACTGTTAGTGTTGTTTTTATAAAGGGGCCTTATAACAAAACAATGTCACTTGGTGCCGTATTAACAATCATAATTCTTCAAACCTAAGCAAGGCATTTTGACAAATTATATTTCAACAATACGGCCTGAAAATGGAGCCTGAAACTGCTTTTTGAGCACACACATGGCCTGCATTTGAAGGATATCTGGCTTAAAGTTATCACTGGAACCTTTTTTGATGGACTTGAATTCATGCCCACTTTTTAGGCTTTATTCCTATAAAATAGTGTTCTGGAAATAGGAAACGTTCTGTTCCTAACAGTTATCAATGATGCATTAAATTCCACTATAAAGTGGGTGTCATTGTCTTGAAATCAAATTATTTTAGTGTATAGTGCTCAGATTCTTCTTAATAGATCAAAATTAGAATGGCCACCGCTATGTCTTTAACGTGAGCATTTATTTCCTGAAGCATCAAAATAGTGTCAAAATGTTCTGATTTTCACCAGTATTGCAATTTCAAAGATTAGTTCTCACCAGTGAAATTTCCATTCATTCTAACTAGAGAAATGCATTCGAGAGTTTAATTTGATTCCCCAGACTATGACTATCAGAGACAAAGACCACTTAACTGTTAAACCCATTAACTGCATGTGAGCAAAATCTCATTTATGTACCATTTCAAAACTTTACCACGGTTTCTTCAAAAATGCATTCCCTTGACAAGCACGGTATGCCCCACAATATGCTATCTGGCAGGACCTCACCATTTTTACAAGCACTTAACACAACTTGCTAAAGATCGCATCATAGACGGTCTTCTCACCAATCCGATCTGTGGTTTGAAATTCTATCCTCCGAAATCTGCTAGTCGTTTCCCAGATTGAAAAGACGAACCATTCATTTTAGGCACTAGTGTTCAAGGGGAACGTGGATGCCACAAATCCATAAGAAAAGTAAATCCATCACTTTTCTGGGAAACCCACGTCTTCCAGATTGAAAAGACGAACCACTCATTTTAGGCACTAGTGTTCAAGGGGAACGTGGATGCCACAAATCCATAAGAAAAGTAAATCCGTCACTTTTCTGGGAAACCCACGTCTTCCAGATTGAAAAGACGAACCATTCATTTTAGGCACTAGTGTTCAAGGGGAACGTGGATGCCACAGATCCATAAGAAAAGTAAATCCATCACTTTTCCGGGAAACCCACGTCTTCCCTTTTAAAAATCTGTATTCAAAGGTGGCATAACTTGAATGTGCTTTCCTGCGCTTACGCCAACGAGACAAAGCACGATTCTCTTTTTAAGACGGAAAGTCGGTTTTCCGTAATTACTAGAGGGGCCCACCTTCAGAAATAAAACGGCTGTGGCACCAAATGGCACAGAAAATGGGTGCTACTGAGATCCATTCGGGGTCCAACGCTTGAACCACAAGAACCCCCTCCGGCCCAAAAGCCGTTCCCTAGTCTGACACTTTCGCAAGCCCGATCTGAAGCGTCGACCGGAAAGCGAGATGCCTAAAAGAAGGAGAGATGGACACTTACATTTGCAGCATGACCTGGTTCAGGAATATGCCGTCCACCAACGCCACATATTCATCCAAGTGGGTCCCGCTCCCTGCAGCAGCCAGAGGTCCAAACGTTTTAACCTGCAACATAACGACCACCATCACGACACCGACTCCCACCTCCATCTCTGCAGCAAGGCACAATTCTCCCGCACATCATGCAGTGGAAGTGCGACGTGCAAACGGAATATGCGTGTGCCCGCGACGTGCAAATGGAATTTGTGTGTGCCCGCGACGTGCAAATGGAATATGTGTGCCTGCGACGTGCAAATGGAATATGTGTGTGCCTGCGACGTGCAAATGGAATATGTGTGTGCCTGCACTGTGCAAATGGAATATGCGTGTGCCTGCGACGTGCAAATGGCATATGCGTGTGCCTGCGACGTGCAAATGGAATATGTGTGTGCCTGCGACGTGCAAATGGAATATGTGTGTGCCTGCAACGTGCAAATGGAATATGTGTGTGCCTGCAACGTGCAAATGGAATATGTGTGTGCCCGCGACGTGCAAATGGAATATGTGTGTGCCCGCGACGTGCAAATGGAATATGTGTGTGCCCGCGACGTGCAAATGGAATATGTGTGTGCCCGCAACGTGCAAATGGAATATGTGTGTGCCCGCGACGTGCAAATGGAATGTGTGTGCCTGCGACGTGCAAATGGAATATGCGTGTGCCCGCAACGTGCAAATGGAATATGTGTGTGCCCGCAACGTGCAAATGGAATATGTGTGTGCCCGCGACGTGCAAATGGAATGTGTGTGCCTGCGACGTGCAAATGGAATATGCGTGTGCCCGCAACGTGCAAATGGAATATGTGTGTGCCCGCAACGTGCAAATGGAATCTGTGTGTTTGCGTGAATATGTGTGTTTGCGTGTGTCTGTAAAATCTATCACTTACCCAAGTGACCAAGGCGCTGGCCATGAATTGCTCCAGAAGGGGAGTGAAAACCTCGCTCTCCATTTTTACAGCTCAAAGGATGGTTAAAAGCAATTCTCAATCAGAATAATAATAATGGGGAAAAAGGGGGGGGGGGCGGGATAGGCAGAGGGAATTGGTGTGGAGGTCCCTAAATACTGAAGGGATGGGTGGAAATCAGTGGAACTCCATTTCCAGGGCCCATCGTGGGAGGGAATCCTATCCTTCCTCAAGGAGAGGGAGAGGAGGAGCCGAAATCCCGAGGGATTGGGTTCGGCGGGCTGGGAATGCCTGTCCAGGGCGAGGAGGGGCGGGAAGAGGGCATCGGGAGAGGGAGAGGGGAAGGGGAAGGAAGGGGCCGAGGCCCCGGAGACAAAAAGCCCTTCACGCCTCTCGGGCTCCTTGACGACCAATTCCGGTCCAGCTTCCCCAAAGGAGATTAACCCCGCGATGGAGGGGGGAAAAAAGGGGGCCAGGCTGTTCCCTCCTTCCCCCGGCCGTTGCCAGGGATGCGCCGCCCTTCCGACGTTGCCCTAAACGCTGCGCTCAGCCCCCGCTTTCCTCCTCCTCCTCCTCAGGAGGAGCGGGAGTAACGGCCGCCGCCGCCGCCGCACCGCAGGGCCGGGCCGCATCACACCCCGCGCCGCCCCGCCCCCGGCAACGGGCGCGCGCCGGCTCCCTCCGCGCCCCGTATCCCTCCGCCGCCCCGCCTCTGGAGCGGGGGGGGGGGGGGGGGCATAGAAACCGCTGTAGGGGGGCGCGCGCCCCCTCACACGCGCGCGCGCATGCGCCGCAGGCCGCCACCGCCTCAGCCCCGGGGGGGGGGGGGGAGGCTCCCTTGGCTCACATCCTATCTATCTATCTATCTATATAGATATAGATCTATATCTATATAGATATATATAGATATAGATATATAGATATAGATCTATATCTATATAGATATATATAGATATAGATATATAGATATAGATCTATATCTATATAGATATATATAGATATATAGATATATCTATCTATATAGATATATCTATCTATATAGATAGGTATATCTATATATATATCTATATATCTGTATAGATAGATATAGATATAGATATATATCTATATAGATATATAAATATATCTATATAGATATATAGAGATATATCTATATAGATAGATAGATAGATATAGATATATATCTATATAGATAGATATAGATATATATCTATATAGATAGATATAGATATATATCTATATAGATAGATATAGATATATCTATATAGATCCTATAGATAGATAGATAGATAGATGATAGATAGATAGATGATAGATAGATAGATAGATGATAGATAGATAGATAGGATTTATATATAGATCAGATAGATAGATAGATAGGTAGATAGATAGATAGATAAATGTGTAGTGTATAGATCCATAGTTTTATTGATCCATTTGGACGGTACTGACGCTTAGTACGTTTGGTTTTGTTCCCTGTCCCCCCCCCCCCCTTTTAGACTGTGAGCCCACTGTTGGGTAGGGACCATCGCTAGATGTTGCCAACTTGGACTTCCCAAGCGCTTAGTCCAGTGCTCTGCACACAGTAAGCGCTCAATAAATACGATTGATTGATTGACTGTATATGTTGCCAACTTGTACTTCCCAAGCGCTTATATAGATAGATAGATAGATAGATATAGATATATATCTATATAGATAGATATAGATATCTATCTATATAGATAGATATAGATATATCTATCTAGATAGATAGATAGATAGATAGATAGGATCTATAGATAGATCCTATAGATAGATAGATAGATGATAGATAGATAGATAGATAGATAGATAGATAGATGATAGATAGATAGATAGATAGATAGGATTTATATATAGATAAGATAGATAGATAGATAGATAGATAGATAGATAGATAGATAGATAAATGTGTAGTGTATAGATCTATAGTTTTATTGATCCATTTGGACGGTACTGACGCTTAGTATGTTTGGTTTTGTTCCCTGTCCCCCCCCCCCCCCCCTTTTAGACTGTGAGCCCACTGTTGGGTAGGGACCGTCGCTAGATGTTGCCAACTTGGACTTCCCAAGCGCTTAGTCCAGTGCTCTGCACACAGTAAGCGCTCAATAAATACGATTGATTGATTGACTGTATATGTTGCCAACTTGGACTTCCCAAGCGCTTAGTACAGTGCTCTGCACGCAGTAATTGCATATGTATAGTGTATAGATCTATAATTCTATTGATCTGTTTGGACGGTACTGACGGTTAGTATGTTTGGTTTTGTTCTCTGGCCCCCCCTTTTAGACTGTGAGCCCACTGTTGGGTAGGGACCGTCTCTAGATGTTGCCAACTTGGACTTCCCAAGCACTTAGTACAGTGCTCTGCACACAGTAAGCGCGTATATATAGTGTATAGAGCTATAATTTTATTGATGTATTTGGACGCTTAGCATGTTTGGGTTTGTTCTCCGTCTCCCCCTTTTAGACTGTGAGCCCATTGTTGGGTAGGGACCGTCTCTAGATGTTGCCAACTTGGACTTCCCAAGCGCTTAGTACAGTGCTCTGCACGCAGTAATTGCATATGTATAGTGTATAGATCTATAATTATATTGATCTGTTTGGACGGTACTGACGGTTAGTATGTTTGGTTTTGTTCTCTGTCCCCCCCCTTTTAGACTGTGAGCCCCCTGTTGGGTAGGGACCGTCTCTTTATGTTGCCAACTTGTACTTCCCAAGCACCTAGTACAGTGCTCTGCACACAGTAAGCACGTATATATAGTGTATAGATCTATAATTTTATTGATCTATTTGGACGCTTAGTATGTTTGATTTTGTTCCCTGTCTCCCCCTTCTAGACTGTGAGCCCACTGTTGGGTAGGGACTGTCTCTATATGTTGCCAACTTGTACTTCCCAAGCGCTTAGTACAGTGCCCTGCACACAGTAAGCGCATATATATAGTGTATAGACCTATAATTTTATTGATCTATTTGGACGGCACTAACGCTTAGTATGTTTGGTTTTGTTCTCTGTCCCCCCCTTTTTAGACTGTGAGCCCACTCTTGGGTAGGGACTGTCTCTAAATGTTGCCATCTTCTACTTCCCAAGCGCTTAGTACAGTGCTCTGCACACAGTAAGCGCGTGTATATAGTGTATAGATCTATAATTTTATTGATCCATTTGGACGGTACTGACGCTTAGTATGTTTGGTTTTGTTCTCTGTCCCCCCCTTTTAGACTGTGAGCCCACTGTTGGGTAGAGACTGTCTCTAGATGTTGCCAAATTGTACTTCCCAAGCGCTTAGTACAGTGCTCTGCACACAGTAAGCGCTCAATAAATATGATTGATTGATTGATTGACTGCATATGATGCCAACTTGTACTTCCCAAGCGCTTAGTACAGTGCCCTGCACACAGTAAGCGCGTATATATAGTGTATAGATCTATAATTTTATTGATCTATTTGGACGGTACTGACGCTTAGTATGTTTGGTTTTGTTCCCTGACCCCCCCCTTTTAGACTGTGAGCCCCCTGTTGGGTAGGGACTGTCTCTAGATGTTGCCAATTTGTACTTCCCAAGCGCTTAGTACAGTGCTCTGCACACAGTAAGTGCATATATATAGTCTATAGATCTATAATTTTATTGATCTATTTGGACGGTACTGATGCTCAGTATGTTTGGTTTTGTTCTCTGTCTCCCCCTTTTAGACTGTGAGCCCCCTGTTGGGTAGGGTCTGTCTCTATATGTTGCCAACTTGTACTTCCCAATCGCTCAGTACAGTGTTCTGCACACAGTAAGTGCTCAATAAATACGATTGATTGATTGATTGATTCGTTGTCCGTCCCCCCTTCCTCTCCCCCCTCATCCCCCCACCTTACCTCCTTCCCCTCCCCACAGCACCTGTATATCAATCAATCAATCAATCGTATTTATTGAGCGCTTACTGTGTGCAGAGCACTGTACTAGGCGCTTGGGAAGTACAAGTCGGCAACACATAGAGACGGTCCCTACCCAACAGTGGGCTCACAGTCTAGAAGGGGGAGACAGAGAACAATCAATCAATCAATCAATCGTATTTATTGAGCGCTTACTGTGTGCAGAGCACTGTACTAAGCGCTTGGGAAGTACAAATTGGCAACATATAGAGACGGTCCCTACCCGACAGTGGGCTCACAGTCTAGAAGGGGGAGACAGAGAACAAAACCAAACATACTAACAAAATAAAATCAATAGAATAGATATGTACAAGTAAAATAAATAAATAAATAGAGTAATAAATCCGTACAAACATATATACATATATACAGGTGCTGTGGGGAAGGGAAGGAGGTAAGATGGGGGGGATGGAGAGGGGGAATATGTTTATATGTATATGTTTTTCTTCTCCCTCCATCCCCCCCCGCCTTACCTCCTTCCTCTCCCCACAGCACCTGTATATATATATATATATATATATGTATATATATATATATATGTTTGTACATATTTATTACTCTATTTTATTTGTACATATTCTATTTATTTTATTTTGTTAATATGTTTTGTTCTCTGTCTCCCCCTTCTAGACTGTGAGCCCGCTGTTGGGTGGGGACCGTCTCTAGATGTTGCCAACTTGGACTTCCCAAGCGCCTAGTACAGTGCTCTGCACCCAGTAAGCGCTCAATAAATCCGATTGAATGAATGAATGAATGCACTGGGAGCCCCGTTGTTGGGGAGGGGCCGCCTCTATACGTTGCCGACTTGTACTTCCCAAGCGCTTAGTACAGTGCTCTGCACACAGTAAGCAGTCGATAAATACGAATGAATGAATTAAACTGTCCCAAGCGCTAAGTAGTCACTCAATAAACACGACTGGATGAAGGAATGAATGAATGAATGAACTGTGAGCCCGTTGCTGGGGAGGGACCGCCTCTATACGTTGCCAACTTGTACTTCCCAAGCGCTTAGTACAGTGCTCTGCACACAGTAAGCGCTCGATAAATACGAATGAATGAATTGGACTGTCCCAAGCGCTTAGTAATCGCTCAATAAACACGACTGGAGGAAGGAATGAATGGATGTCACATCGGTCCCTCTGCCCATCCGCCAAGCTAGCTCTCTTCCTCCCTTCAAGGCCCTACTGAGAGCTCACCTCCTCCAGGAGGCCTTCCCACACTGAGCCCCTTCCTTCCTCTCCCCCTCGTCCCCCTCTCCACCCCCCCCATCTTACCTCCTTCCCTTCCCCACAGCACCTGTCTATATGTATATACGTTTGTACATATTTATTACTCTATTTTACTTGTACATATCTATTCTATTTTATTTTGTTAGTATGTTTGGTTTTGTTCTCTGTCTCCCCCTTTTAGACTGTGAACCCACTGTTGGGTAGGGACTATCTCTATATGTTGCCAAGTTGTACTTCCCAAGCGCTTAGTACAGTGCTCTGCACACAGTAAGTGCTCAATAAATACGATTGATTGATTGATTGATCCACATGGCAGGCTGAGGCCTTCCTCCTGCCCGACATCTCCTCATGCATGGGGGGTCAGGGGGAGACGCTAAACCTCGTTTTCTGGGGGGATGACAACCACACTTTGTCTTTTTGGTTGGTTTTCCACCGGGTTTTCCACGGTGAAACGTCCTCAACCGCGCCCCTTGGAGCAGAAAGTCCCCAGGAGCCACAGATTATCTATTTTTCCTATTCATTCTGTCGTATTTGTTGAGCGCTCACAGTGTGCTAAGCGCTTGGGAGAGTACGCCCTAACAATAGACACATTCCCTGCTTCTATCAATCGTGCAATTCCCGAGAATGATCTCCTCCGAAAATGGTACGATTGAAGCCCACAAGATTTAGAGCAGCAAAATCATTTCGACGCTGCAACATTCCCTCTAGGAAGGCTGCAACACATCGTGGGAATCAGGGTTCAAGTCACTGGTTCAGTCTGTTTTCTCCTAAAAAAAATTTCCAGTGAAAAACAAGAGCTGTTGAAAGAAAACATTTGGAGAGCATCCACGTTCGGTGACAAATAAACCGATTATGTTTTTAGTCTTAAATATCTGAATACTCCCATCCACGTAAATCGCCAATATAATCCAGAAAATCCTTCGGCAAAACCTGTTTTTCTCTCTTCTAGCACGGATAATTATTTCGGAGAAACGAGACGAGAGTGTATTATGGGCTGCTAGAAAGGTCTGCCCTTTCCTCAAAAAGATACTGCAGTTATATTTTTTGACATTCACCTAGAAAATTTCTCAGGAATTCATGGAGCCAGACAAAGAAACCTGACCCTCAGGACAGCCTGAAATAAGATTGCAATGATTTAATTAGGACAGTTATTTTCCCCCCAACTACCAATTCCCTCCAGAAGCCTGGCCTCTTTTTCACTCGAAAAAGTTTCCTCCATCTAAGGGTAGAGAAATAAATACCCCTCCGACTTGGCAGTCAACAGCATTCCCCCAAACTGCACTCTCTACTCACCCTCAAAAAAAAAATCTGGAGGCCCCCTAAAGGACCCAGCAAACTCAGATTCTTCCCGGTCTGTCTCTGGATTTGGCCAAAAAGAGGGGAAAAAAAAATTCAACAAAGAAATATGAGGAGTTAATTGGAAAAACAGGAAGCTTCAGACCAGACTGAGATCTGGGGAAACAACTGAAAATCCCCCTGTTCTAGGCTAGCTGAGTTTAAGGACAAACTAAAAATGGCACGTTTGCAAAGCCCAAGAATCCAACCAGTTAAAATCAATCAATCAATCAAAAAATCAAAAAATCAAAAAAAATCAATCAATCAATCAATTTATAAATTTATTTGTTGAGCCCTTGCTGGATGCAGAGCACTGCATTAAGCACTTGGGAGAGTACGGTGGAGCAGAATGGGTAGATGTGTTCCCTCCCCACAAGGAGCTTAGAGGAGGAGGCAGACATTAAAATATGTTATGGATACGTACTTAAACACCATAAGGCTGAGGGTGGGGTAAATATTAAGTATTTAAAGGACACAGGTCCTATTTTCTTTGCCCTGAAAAAGAAAGCCGGGTTACATATTTTTATCTTTTTGGAACACCTGATGCTAATTGTAATAATAATTATGATGTTTATTAAACCCTTATTAGGTACTTATTAGCAAAACTTGGCATAGATAGATTATCAAATAGTCTCTGTCTCACACTGGCTTTACAATCCAATCAGATCCTTTATCACGTATACCTTAATCCATCCTTCCCACCCTTTCTTTAATAAGCACAATTATGTTCAGGATGTTTTTCAAGGTACCAGTATCAATTAGTTTGCAGCACAGAGTCACAAGCCAGGTAGCACTGAAAATCCTCCTTTTCAAAATGCAGCAGGTAATAACCCACTAAAAAAAAAATCTGTGAGTTCTCACCCATCCGCCTTCCTGCCCTTCCTACCTGGATAGAGGAGGGAGCGGTAGCAGTAAGTGGGTGTGTTATAGCCAGAAAAGAATTAAGAAGAAAAGCAGCCAGCCTAGTGAGAACCTGTATTTATGTTTGTACAAGTTTATTACTCTATTTATTTTACTTGTACATATTTACTATTCTATTTATTTTGTTAATGATGGGCATCTGGCTTTAATTCTATTTATCCTGATGACTTGACACCTGTTCACACGTTTTGTTTTGTTGTCTGTCTCCCCCTTCTAAACTGTGAGCCCGTTGTTGGGTAGGGACCGTCTCTAGATGTTGCCAACTTGTACTTCCCAAGCGCTTAGTACAGTGCTCCGCACACAGTAAGCGCTCAATAAATACGACTGAATGAATGAATGAATGAGAAGCAGCATTGCCTAGTGCCTAATGCTTTGTGAGCCCCGCATGGGACAACCTGATCATTTTGTAAAGACCCCAGTGCTTAGAACAGTGCTTTGCACATAGTAAGCGCTTAATAAATACCACTATTATTATTATTATAGGGCACTGGCTTGTGAGTCAGGAGGACCTGAGTCCCAGGTCCACCACCTGTCTGCTGCGTGGCCTTGGGCAAGTCACTTCATTTTTCTGGGCCTCAGTTACCTCATCCGCAAAATGGGGATTAAGATTGTGCCCCATGGAGGGTCCCGGATTGTGTCCAACCTGATTAGGTTGTATCTTCCCCAGTGCCTGGCATATAGTAGGCGCTTAACCACTGCCCCCTTCAACCACTGAGTGATCATCATCATCATCATCAATCGTATTTATTGAGCGCTTACTGTGTGCAGAGCACTGTACTAAGCGCTTGGGAAGTACAAGTTTGCAACACGTAGAGACAGTCCCTCCCCAACAGTGGGCTCACAGTCTAAAAGGGGGAGACAGAGAACAAAACCAAACATACTCACAAAATAAAACTAAAATAAAATAAATAGAATAGATATGTACAAGTAAAATAAATAAATCATCATCATCATCAATCGTATTTATTGAGCGCTTACTATGTGCAGAGCACTGTACTAAGCGCTTGGGAAGTACAAATTGGCAACATATAGAGACAGTCCCTACCCAACAGTGGGCTCACAGTCTTTCACCTCCTCCAGGAGGCCTTCCCAGACTGAGCCCCTTCCTTCCTCTCCCCCTCGTCCCCCTCTCCATCCCCCCATCTTACCTCCTTCCCTTCCCCACAGCACCTGTATATATGTATATATGGTTGTCCATATTTATTACTCTATTTATTTATTTATTTATTTATCTTACTTGCACATTTCTATCCCATTTATTTTATTTTGTTGGTATGTTTGGTTCTGTTCTCTGTCTCCCCCTTTTAGACTGTGAGCCCACTGTTGGGTAGGGACCGTCTCTATGTGTTGCCAATTTGTACTTCCCAAGCGCTTAGTACAGTGCTCTGCACATAGTAAGCGCTCAATAAATACGATTGATTGATTGATTGATTAAAAGGGGGAGACAGAGAACAAAACCAAACATACTAACAGAATAAAAATAAAATATAGATATGTACAAGTAAAATAAATAAATAAATAAATAGAGGAAGCTCAGTTGCCCCAGGCCGCTGGACCTTAAGGAAGTGAGAGGAGGAGAAGGGAAACACCCTGGACTTCGGCCATCCCGAGGTTCACTACTCATCCTCTGTAAAACACCCCAATAACACCTTCCTCTCCCGACTCTTACCTCCATGGGTGTTATTATCTAAAAACAGGCCCAGAAATATCAGAAAGGAGAGCAGAAGAAAAAGCACCAGGGAAGACGAGGGGCCCAAATTTGGCCTGGAGGAGCCCACCAGCCTTCCCCTGCCCCAGGCCCAACAGGGGACCAAATCCAGCTGTATTTGCGGCATAATCATCCCAGGCAGAGAATTTTCAGTTTCACAATAGAATTCACAGACACTAGACTGCCTAGGAGAACATATGGCATCCACGACAATATCCTCACTGTAAAGGGAATCACACCTCTCCCCAGGAGCCATTTCTTTCCCCTAGCACAATTTTTAAGCAGCCTGAGCAAGAGGCAAGTGGTTGGGTAGGGACTGTCTCTATGTGTTGCCAATTTGTACTTCCCAAGCGCTTAGTACAGTGCTCTGCACATAGTAAGCGCTCAATAAATACGATTGATTGATTGACTGATTGTTTATATTTGTCCCCTATTATAACTAGAATCGACCAACGTGACTTTAATGGAAGTCCTCTAGACCGGAAGCTTTAGGGACGGTGAATGTGTCTACTATTGCTGTATTGTACTCTCCCAAGCACTTAGTACGTTGCTCTGCACACACTAAGCACTCATTAAATATGATTGTTGAAGATTCGTAGACCATTGGATGGGAATCATTGCCTAATTAAGCAACAATCACCCTGAGGCAAGGCAGTTTCCAGGGATTAATGATTGAAAAGCGTTCAAGCTTTGCCCCGGACTTAAAATGAAGGTGGAACAATTGACCTCCAGAAAATTCTTTCTTCCAAGATCTTGGTAAAATTCAGAACTAGAAAATAAACCTCTGGAGGAATTACTATTGTAAAATATCTCTGTCTAGTTCTCGTGTGGGATGATATGACTCTTGCATATCATGTTGAAATATTGGGCATTTCTAGAGAAATAACACCCCATATTATGGTATCAGTTTACTAGATTTGTGCTTTTCATCGTGTAATTTCTGAAAGCCATACAATACAACCAATGACTCATAGTTAATTACAGTGCTGCTGGTGGAAGGAAATAAAGCAAATCAAATCCAAGAAGAAAACAAAAGATATTTATAGGCAAGATGAAGAAAATGGTGAAAAATACCAGAAAAAAGTACTGTATTCCAATTGCAATATTTCACTTCTACTTATAATAAATAATTTCACTTTGAATAAATAACAATGTATCTCAATAGTTCATTTTACAATTTACATAGGTTCAAGATACTGAATTCAGGTAGCAAAGTAGTTAACTTCTACCAAGAAGAAAGATCACTGTCCTCATATATTGAGCATTTGTAGAATGCGTGACATCTTACTAGACATTAGGCAAGATAAGGAAGATACTTTAGTGATGAAACAAGTTAAAATTCTAGCTGTGATCATTACCTTCAAAGCTGTTGAAAATTGCTAAAAGACAGTATATTAACAATGTAGGATCTTCTAAATGGAAAAAAATGTGTACTTTAGTGAGGATTTATATAACAGCAATATTTGTAAATCATACGGTTCAAGTCAATAGTGTTCAGTTCTTCATTTTTATCGCAATTTCCTGTCCACTGAAAGGGTGCATGGTTCAAATGAAAAGCTCAGTTCTTTCCTTTAAATAATAATAATTATTATGGTATTTAAGCACCTACTATGTGACAGGCACTGTACTAAGCTCTGGGGTGGTGACAAGAATATCGGCTGGACACAGTCCCTGTCCCATGTAGGGCTCACGGTCTCAACCCCCATTTTACAAAGGTGGTAACCGAGGCACAGAGAAGTAAAGTGACTTCTTCAAGGCCAAACAGCAGACAAGGGGTGGAGCTGGAATTAGAACCCAAGACCTTCTGATTCCCAGGCCCATGCTCTATCCACCATTGCCATGCTACTTCTCTAAACTGTACCCCTCTAAATTCTACCCCACCCAAAATGTGGAGGTCCATTCCTACTTTGAGAAATGCAAATAAAAGCCAGTAAAACACGTTGCAAAAGAAGTAATCGAAAAGGGCCACAAAAGACTCGTTGAATCCATCCATGAAAATCTTACCAAAAAAGAATAGACCATCATTGTAATAATAATAATAATAATAATGGCATTTATTAAAGCGCTTACTATGTGCAAAGCACTGTTCCAAGCGCTGGGGACTGTGATCCCACTGTTGGGTAGGGACTGTCTCTATGTGTTGCCAACTTGTACTTCCCAAGCGCTTAGTACAGTGCTCTGCACACAGTAAGTGCTCAATAAATACGATTGATGATGATGATGATGATGATGGGGAGGTCACAAGGTGATCAGGTTATCCCACAGGGGGCTCACGGTCTTCATCCCCATTTTACAGATGAGGGAACTGAGGCCCAGAGAAGTTAAGTGACTTGCCCAAAGTCACACAGCTGACAACTGGCGGGGCCGGGATTTGAACCCATGCCCTCTGACTCCAAAGCCCGGGCTCTTGCCACTGAGCCACTGCTGGTAAGCCTTGCTCAGTTTAGGCGCTTGCTTTGCATGGGCCAAATGACCTCTGAAAAGTTTTCTAGTGCAAGTTTACGATTCTTTGATTAGAGTAGTACTGCGAATTCGAAATGACTAAAGCCTATTTTTAGGAAAATCAAGGGGGAGAAATGTTCATGTCACTGCAACGTCTTTCTTCCCACACCCTTAGAGCTGAGCAACAGGTGCTGGGGAGATCAAAGGGCTGCATTGTGCCTTTTGAGAGGGGGTGAGGGGGGGGACAAAAGGGACACCCTTGGCTCCCCCCAGGCATTTCTGAGAAACAGAAGACCTCTGAGCCAGGCCCGTGCCAGTTTATCTGCATGAGCAGACATGGGGAAGAGGATGAGGAAAGGGAGAGGGAGAAGGTGCCTAGAATTAAAAAAAAAAAAAAAAATAGGAAAGAAAAGAGCAGAACCGGACCGAAGGCAAACAGGAGGAAAAATAATAGATCAGGAAGAGAAACGAATAAAGGAGAAAAAGGAACTTTTTTTAAAAAAAAAAAAGCAAAATACAACAGGAAATGATAAAGGGTGAAACACCAAAAAGAAGGAAAAGACTGGGCAACAGGAAATAGAGAACAGGACCTCTCTCCATCCCCCCATCTTACTTCCTTCCCTTCCCCACAGCACCTGTATATATGTATATATGTTTGTACATATTTATTACTCGATTTATTTTACTTGTACATATCTATTCTATTTATTTTATTTTGTTAGTATGTTTGGTTTTGTTCTCTGTCTCCCACTTTTAGACTGTGAGCCCACTGTTGGGTAGGGACTGTCTCTATATGTTGCCAACTTGTACTTCCCAAGCGCTTAGTACAGTGCTCTGAACATAGTAAGTGCTCAATAAATACGATTGATGATGATGATGATGATGATTAGAGGATACTTACTCTCCCCCTCATTCCCCTCTCCATCCCCCCATCTTACCTCCTTCCCTTCCCCACAGCACCTATATATATGTATATATGTTTGTACATATTTATTACTCTATTTATTTATTTATTTTACTTGTACATATCTATTCTATTTATTTTATTTTGTTAGTATGTTTGGTTTTGTTCTCTGTCTCCCCCTTTTAGACTGTGAGCCCACTGTTGGGTAGGGACTGTCTCTGTATGTTGCCAACTTGTACTTCCCAAGCGCTTAGTACAGTGCTCTGCACATAGTAAGCGCTCAATAAATACGATTGATGATGATGATGATGATGATGATGAGTAGAGGATACTTACTCTCCCCCTCGTCCCCCTCTCCATCCCCCCCATCTTACCTCCTTCCCTTCCCCACAGCACCTGTATATATGTATATATGTTTGTACATATTTATTACTCTATTTATTTATTTATTTTACTTGTACATATCTAGTCTATTTATTTTATTTTGTTAGTATGTTTGGCTTTGTTCTCTGTCTACCCCTTTTAGACCGTGAGCCCAATGTTGGGTAGGGACTGTCTCTGTATGTTGCCAACTTGGACTTCCCAAGCGCTTAGTACAGTGCTCTGCACACAGTAAGCGCTCAATAAATACGATTGATTGATTGATTACACAAACTGAAGGGGGGAAAGGAGAATATGAAGAATTGATGAGAGAAGAGAAGCGTCAGGGAAGCAAGAAAGAGAAGAAAAAAAGATTTGGAGAGAATTTATGGGCTGAAAAGTGAAAGAAGAAGTGAGAAAGAAAGTGAGTGGGTGGTATGTGGTCGAGAAAGGGAGGTGATAAAGGAGGTTTCTTGGGTTGGATCCTGGGAGGGAAGCTTTTTTTTTTTAGAATTTTAGACTCATGCATCAATGCTGAGTTTATTTGTATTTTGGTTCAGTCTTGCCCTTAACTTGAAGCCCTGCACACAAAGAAGCTTTGATCCCCCAACCCTTCCCCAGAAGCCGCATAGAAGGCTTAACGATAATTCCTGAACTATTTTTACCTTCAGAAAAAAAGCACTGCAAGTATGCATATAATCACCAATCTAAATTTACCCCCTAAAGCCTCCAGACTTAAAATCATTAGAACCATTGTTCATCTGATGTCATTTTGTGCATTTGGACCCATTTGAGAATTTGTTGACTTTTTTTTTAAATGCGTAAAGACTGAAAAGAAAGACCACTTTTCACTAAATCTCACCGAAGGGTTAAATCGGTTTCATGCCATTTAAAAGAACTGGATGCATTTTTATGAGACCAACCATCTACATTAACTCATAAAACTGTACGATATGCACATGTCATCCCCATCATTAATTAACATTTATTCAATGCCCAGTGGGTGTATAGCACAGCTCCAGGCGCTGTCATGTCATCATGAAAAACATCAGGTTTCCGGGATAAGCCATAGGGACGCAGCGTTCTTGTAATTATTTCTAAACTGCATCTATTACTTCTTGCAAAGGAATTAAAATGGTTTTTTTTTTCCTTTTTTGGGCTTGAGTGGAGACAGACTATAACTTGTTGCACATCTGTCAGGGACCATGTCTGAATGGGCCAGACACATTCTTTGAAGATAATTTTCCTAAAGAAAATTCTGGCTTTGGCCAAAGTCCACATTGTGAAAATCTTGTGTTAAGGGCCAACTTAATGTAAGAAAGGGCTGTGCTCCGCAGTCCAGGCTAACATTTTTTTGAGTCTACCAGCTCTGTTATAGTATACTCTCCCCAGTGCTCGCTACAGTGCTCTGCACACAGTAAGCCCTCAATAATACGACTGATTGATTGATTGAATCATTTACCTAGAATCTGTGACTTTGGGGCATTTGATATTTGCACATATGCACTTGAAGCATCATGGTTTAGTGGATAGAGGATAAACCTGGGAGTCAGAAGGACCTTCTAATCCCAGCTTCGCCACTTGCCTGCTGTGTGACCTTGGGCAAATCACTTAACTTCTCGGTGCCTCGGTTCCCTCATCTGTAAAATGAGGGATTAAGAGTGTAAGCCCCACATTTCTAGACTGTGAACCCGTCGTTGGGTAGGGACCGTCTCTATATGTTGCCGACTTGTACTTCCCAATCGCTTAGTACAGTGCTCTGCACACAGTAAGAACTCAATAAATTTGATTGAATGAATGAATGAATGAATGGGACATGATCTGTGTACAACCTGATTATCTTGTATAATAATAATAATAATGATGGCATTTGTTAAGCGCTTACTATGTGCAAAGCACTGTTCTAAGCACTGGGGGGGATACAAGGTGATCAGGTTGTCCCACATGGGGCTTACAGTCTTAATCCCCATTTTCCAGATGAGGTAACTGAGGCTCAGAGAAGGTAAGTGACTTGACCAAGGTCACACAGCAGACATGTGGTAGAGCCGGATTTCGAACCTATGACTTCTCACTCCAAAGCCCGTGCTCTTTCCAGTGAGCCACGCTGCTTCACTATTCATTCAATCGCATTTACTGAGCGCTTACTGTGTGCAGAGCACTGTACTAAGCGCTTGGGAAGTACAAATCGTCAACATATAGAGCCAGTCCCTACCCAATGATGGGCTCTTAATATAGTGCCTAGCACATAGTACGCACTGAACAAATACCATTGTTTTAAACACCAATCAATCAATCAATCATATGCACTGAGCATTTACTGCATGCAGAGCACTATACTAAGCACTTGGGAGTGTATAAAAGTAACTGAGTTGGTAGACGCGTTCCCTTCCACAAGTATACAGTCTACAGGGGGAGACAGATGTTAATAAATAATAAATAAATGACAGATATGTACATACGTTCTGTGGAGCGGAGGGAGGGGTGAGTAAAGGGGATCAAATCCAAGGAAGGGAGGCAGAAGTTATGGGAGATTTAACTTGGCAGAGGGGCACGCTGCTGAATGGATATAACATAATAATAATAAGAAGAAGAATGTTGGTATTTGTTAAGCGCTTACTATGTGCAAAGCACTGTTCTAAGCGCTGGGGTAGATACAAGGTAATCAGGTTGTCCCACGGGGAGCTCACATTCTCAATCCCCGTTTTCCAGATGAGGGAACTAAGGCCCAGAGAAGTTAAGTGACTTGCCCAACGTCACCCAGCTGACAAGTGACGGAGCCGGGATTTGAACTCATAACCTCCGACTCCAAAGCCCATGCTCTTTCCACTGAGCCACACTGCTTCCCCTAAGATAACATCTTAGTACACTCAGAGTTAGGAGAAAATAAGAGACCGGAGAGAGGTAGGATGTCTACTGGGTAGGGACTGTCTCTATATTTTGCCAATTTGTACTTCCCAAGTGCTTAGTACAGTGCTCTGCACATAGTAAGCGCTCAATAAATACTATTGATGATGATGATGATGATGTCAAAATTGAATATTTCGATTTGGGAGCCTTCTTACAGAAGCAGTGTGGCTCAGTGGAAAGAGCCCGGGCTTGGGAGTCAGAGGTCATGGGTTCGAATCCCGTCTCTGCCACATGTCTGCTGTGTGATCTTGGGCAGGTCACTTCACTTCTCTGAGCCTCAGTTACCTCATCTGGAAAATGGGGATTAAGATTGTGAGGCCCACCTGGGACAACCTGATCACCTTGTATTTCCCCCCAGCGCTTAGAACAGAGCTTTGCACATAGTAAGTGCTTAACAAATGCCATTATTATTATTATTATTATTATTGTTGTTGTTGTTGTTGAAACCATACTGTGAGCCCCCTTTTAGACTGTGAGCCCCCTTTTAGACTGTGAGCCCACTGTTGGGTAGGGACCGTCTCTATATGTTGCCAATTTGTACTTCCCAAGCGCTTAGTACAGTGCTCTGCACATAGTAAGCGCTCAATATACACGATTGATGATGATGATGATGATGATGATGATGAGGTTCCCAAGAGAGTGAATATTCAGTTTGAAAAGCCTCGGTCCTAGAACTGAGTCGAGATGAATCCCAACAGGCAGGGAGGGGAGAGGAGCCAGCAAAGGAGCAGCGAGAAAGGAAGGAGGAAAAAGCCAAGATGAAACCGGCTGCATGAAGCCAAGGTCTTAAAGAGGCTGAGGAGAAGATGGCAGATCTGTGGTGCTTTCTCTGGATGGGCTAGTAAAAACCCTACCAAACAAAAACATTATAAATCTGCATTCCTACACGTTTTTCTCCAAATATAAATCATTTGCATTCAGAGCGGGTTCACATTTGCCAGCAAACAGCCCCTGGTGCTGGCAGGTTTTGTGGCTGAAATCAGCAAGACGTGACTGAAGAATTCCCGCTGAGCATGTATGTGCCAGCACCAATTGCTGACTCACTTGACTTACAGGATTAGTAGTTAATTGTTCAGAGAACAGGCAGAGGGAGGTTGCGGTGTGAGGGACCCCCAAGATCATATTCCCCTCCTTCTTTCGGGGGGTGAGGGTTTGGGCCCCAGACCAGACATGTTCCCTGTTAGAAGCTCTTCTGGGCGGAGGCGGTGGAGAATGGGAGGGAGAACAGACTCCTATTACTGTACATGAGAATTTCCGAATCAATCAATCAGTAGACTGTGAGCCCATTGTTGGGGACGGATTGTCTCCATCTGTTGCCGAATTGCGCTTTCCAAGCGCTTAGTACAGTGCCCTGCACACGTTTTGCGCTCAATAAATACGATTGAATGAATGAATGGTATTTATTGAGCGCTAACTATGTTCAGAGCACTGTACTTAGCACTTGAGAGAGTACAACAGAGTTAAATGGCATTCGAGGCCAGGTCTTAGGCTTAGTCACTGATTCCCAATAGCTATTTAATGAAAGAGTGCCACATTTCAGTTAGGGACAGCAATTTCAGTTCAGCTCCTAAAGTGTGAAGGCAATGCAGAACCCCGGATCTGCCAAAATCGCGGGGCACGGGGCTTGTGATCTCTATAACACCTCCTTAATTTAGCCCTGAACATTTAGTCACCCTAGTTGGGAAAGAACAGAAGGCACTATTTAGAAGTATCCAAAACATAAATCTTTTTCAGAGAAAAATTATTGTGGAACACGCCGTTAAGTTCAAATAATGGGATGGGGGATGAACTGAGCAAAATTTGCTAGGAGGAAGTGGCTTGGGTGAACATGATCATTAAGTAACCTATTGGCTCTCTTTCTTTTGCATTTGACCTCCAAACAAAGCCATGAGGATTTTTTAAATATTGATGGCTGTCTCCCTCTCTAGACTGTAAGCTCGCTGTGGGAAGGAAGCATACCTGCTAATTCTGTTGTACTCTCCCAAGCGCTTAGTAGAGTTTTCTGCACTAGTAAGTGCTCAATAAATATGATTGATTGATTGATTGAAAGCTCCCTGAGTGCAGGAATAGGGTCTACCACATTGAAGCATCACATGTATCCTGTGTACATAGTAAAGACTCAAAAAATACGATTGATTGACTGATGAGGATCACGGTTCCTTATTAAAAAGGAGGATTTCATTTGAAATTGTGGTTTCTTGAAGAAAATAATCCATTACTGTATCTGCATATAGAAAAAGAGAGAGAAAAGAGTGCTCTCAAGTTTCCAGGGTCTCAAACAGGCTTTTCGGGTATTTGAGTTAAGATGTAGCCCACTGCTGTCTGAAGAATAGCTTTAGGAAATTGACCTCCTTTCTAAAGCACACCATTTCTGTGCAGATGACATTAGCAGAGCTAGGAAAGAATTTTGTGAGTTTTGCAGACATTAGTAATGCTAAGTTGTTTGTCTCAGTCCCCGGTTTATCATTAATAAGGTGATTTCTGTCCTCCGCGCTAGCTTTTGCTATGCCTTTGTCTATCTTCAAGAGAATTTCTTTTCAAGGATCTTAAGAACAATAGCTATATTTTCTTGCAGCAATGTACTCAACAGGCAGGCTCCTACGTGATCGTAAGTTCTGAATAAAAATCAACAGCAGAAGGCCAATGTGACACGGTGAAATGATCAGCATTAGGGGCAAATAGAATGGGTTCTTCCCTGAAATCTATTCCCATTCTTAACTGCAGATTCAAAAAGAGGGGGAGAGAAGTGGAGAAGACAGAGAATAAGTACATTTCACCACCATTTCCCTTTCCCTTTAAGGCTTTTTTCTCTCTCCTGCTGGTGAGGAGAGGAAGGGGATAGCACTGCTGTGGAAAATTCCTTCCTTAGCTCCTGAGGAGGATTTCATCAGTACATAAACACTTAGAGAACAATCATTGTTTCGTCTGCAATGCTCTTGCTGAGATTTTGTGGCAGTTAGTTACTTGTTGAGATAGATTGTTGTGTACAAGAAAACAATGCATCGCCTTTTCTTCCTTTTCCTAGATTCTCCCCTTTCTCCTCACACAAACAGCCATTCCTCAGGTCTGGATCCTTGTCACATCCAGACTACTGAGTCAGACTCCTCACTGTCTCCTTATCTCCAACCTCTCTCCCCTCTTCAGTCCATCTTTTAGTCTGTTGCCTGAATCATTTTTCTAAAATGTCATTCTGTACAATTTCTTCTCTCCTTAGAAACCTCCAAATATTACCATTCCTCTCTACAGCAAGTAGAAGCTACTGACCAAGGGCTTTACAGCACACGCTGTAAGCACTTAATAAATCTCATTACTATAACCAAAAATTGAATCTAAAACCTGGATTTTGCATACTCAAAATGTTGAACGGGTTCATTTTACCCTTGCAGATTCTGCCTTGGTTTGGTTTAGACTTTCAGCTTTAGTAGCTTTGGTAGCCTTCTTACATTTTTAAAAAATAAGAAAAATAAAATCTAATGGTAGCACAGTGATGCAACTGTAAATATGCCGAAATTTTTAGTGCGCCTGAGATAGGAATACTATTTGCATCTAGAGTTGTTCAAAAGTGCAAATAAATGCACCTTAGGTTTTTAAATCTTTGCTCAGACTGTAGAAGAAATATTTCTCATAAGTGGAAATCTTTGGGAAGCAGAAACAGATAAGAGATGTAGTCATATTAATTGTTCATTATTCACAGAAAATTGCATTAAAATGGTTAGAACATAGAAAAAGTGTTGTTTTCATCACCTTACATCTCTGCAGACTTGATCCGGTATCAAACCTCATAAACACTCGAAAATAAAAAAAGCCTTTCCAAAGCAGAATTTGTCATAAAGCTGGGAAAAGAAGTGTATTTAATGAGAAACACACCGACTGTCAAATGTTTGGGACACTTTCACGTACTGCATATTAAACTATATTCTATGTATGGATACATTTGATTTTTCATGTCTCTGTAATGGGTGCACAAAAGTTAGAAAAGTCAAGTGGGGCAATCAAGTGATCATATTTATTGAGTGCATACTGTGAGCAGGAAACTGTACTAAATTTTCAGAAAGAGTATGATAGAATTAGTAGATACCATCCCTACCCTTAAGGAGCTTACAGTAATAATTATGGTATTTGCTAAGGGATTACTATGTGTCAGGCACTGTGCTAAGCGCTGGTAATCTAGCAGATGATAGCATTATAATGTTTTCATAATTTATTTTCACAGCTGCACCCAACAAGCCAATTTGAATAGCATATTATTCAATAGCATATATAATATGCTATTATGCAATATGCTAATATGCAATAATAGCATATTATTCAGAGAAGCAGCATGGCTCAGTGGAAAGAGCTCAGGCTTTGGAGTCAGAAGTCATGGGTTCAAATCCCGGCTCTGCCACTTGTCAGCTGTGTGACTTTGGGCAAGTCACTTAACTTCTCTGTGCCTCAGTTACCTCATCTGTAAAATGGGGATGAAGACTGTGAGCCGCACACGGGACAATCTGATCACCTTGTAACCCCCCCAGCGCTTAGAATAGTGCTTTGCACATAGTATGCCATCATTATTATATTATCACCAATGTAATGTCCACAATTAGTAACTGCCTGTAAATCTACTTGCCACGGTAGTAGTCTCCTTCAATAAGCAAGTTTGATTTAGGGGAGAGAAAGTTTTAATAGAAGCTGCTGTTCATGCCGTGGTTCTAAACAAGACAGGCTTTATCAATCAATCACTCAATTGTATTTATTGAGCGCTTACTGTGTGCAGAGCACTGTACTAAGCGCTTGGAAAGTACAAGTCGGCAACACATACGATCAACATCATCATAACCGTAGCAGCTCTTCCTCTGTATAAGGGAAAACAGATCAGTCAATCAATCAATCGTATTTATTGAGCGCTTACTATGTGCAGAGCACTGTACTAAGTGCTTGGGAAGTACAAATTGGCAACATATAGAGACAGTCCCTACCCAACAGTGGGCTCACAGTCTAAAAATGCTAGGGAAGCCTGTGCTACTAGTCTCTCTCTCCCCATCACCCCAAAACCTTGACACCAACATGTCTACGTGACAGATAGCTTAGATTTTTCCATATTTCCAAGACCTTTCTCCTTCTCCCTCACCACAGCCAGGCTCAGAGGCCTTAGGGCAATTCCAGAATCCATGCAGGTCTGAGGCAGGCTGCGGTGAACAATGCATCCCTGGGGTGCAGTTGTCAATCAAGTAGACCCTTGGACCGACCAGGAGGGCTGTATGAGGGAGCACAACTGACCCATCCACACAAGCTCAATCTAAAATCAATTTATCAGATGAACCAAACTGAAATCACAACTAAAATGCTAGTTCAACTGACCCATCCACACAATCTCAAGCTAAAATAAATTTATCAGATGACCCAAACTGAAATCACAACTAAAATGCTAGTTTTGCTAGCATGAAGAAACACATATGATCCATTTCCCTTCCCCCCCCCTCCAACGGTAATCCATTTCATCTTGAATAAGCACATCCAGGATCTTTCCTTTCTTCTATTGTCTTCTGGGCTGATGGAAGGGATGGAGAAATATTAGTATTTCCACCCCATTTGGTGAGCATTCTTTCTGTTGCCTTATGCCTGATGGGAGCTGCGGAGAGATGTCCTGTCGTTGCCAATCTGTTCGTTTTGCCACCAACTAGGTAGAGCCAGGGAACAGTGTTCCAAGTGGACCATAAGTCTCCATGAGAGTCTAAACGCTGCATATGGCTTTTGTTAAATTGGTTTGTCTCCTCAAGTGTTGGATACATTCATTAGGACATTCTGGCTCTGGATAATGAGTAGATTCTCCTGCTATTCCCAGTGGCAAATTCAAATCACCCGTGTGCAGAAGTCGACTAACGCTATTATTTCGCGTGATATTTTAATTGGAGGAACCGAAGTTATTGAACCAAAGAAATTAATTTCGCTTCCATTCAGTGTCGATTTGCAACGAGGGGATAGAAATCGTTTATTCCTAATGCACGAACAGGATCGATCCCTCTCAAATCAGAGTAGGTAGGTTTATAGCTCTCCTTCCTCTCTGATCAATCAATCGTATTTATTGAGCGCTTACTGTGTGCAGAGCACTGTACTAAGCGCTTGGGAAGTACAAGTCGGCAACACATAGAGACAGTCCCTACCCAACAGCGGGCTCTGATAGTAATAATAATAATAATGATGGTATTTGTTAAGTACTTACTACGTGCCCAGCACCACACTAAGTGCTGGGGTGGATACAAGCAAATCAAATTTGCTTCATTCACGTCCAACACAAATAGAAAACCCCGTTCATCGCTTCATCTTCAGAGGAAGCAGCGTGGCTCAGTGGAAAGAGGAGTGGAGTCAGAGGTCATGGGTTCAAATCCCGGCTCCGCCACATGTCTGCTGTGTGACCTTGGGCAAGTCACTTAACTTCTCTGAGCCTTAGTTACCTCATCTGTAAAATGGGGATTGTGACTGTGAGCCCCATGCGGGACAAACTGATCACCTTGTATCCCCCCCAGCGCTTAGAACAGTGTTTTGCACATAGTAAGTGCTTAAAAAATGCCATTAAAAAAAAAAAAATTGGACACAGTCCCTGTCCCATGCGGGGCTCAAAGTCTCAATCCCCATTTTACAGATGAGGTAACAGGCACAGAGAAGTGAACTCACACAGCAGACAAGTGGCAGAGCAAGGATTAGAACCCATGACCTTCTGATTCCCAAGCCCGTTTTCTATCCACTACGCCATGCTGCTTCCTCTGAAGATGAAGCGATGAACGGGGTTTTCTATTTGTGTTGGACGTGAATGAAAAAAATGATGCAGAGCCACTGGGGATCATTTCCATACCCTGCACACAAAAAGATGGCTCTTTGAGAGACAGTTGCAGCCACTGTTTTCAGGGCTGTGACTGTTCTTTCCACTCTGCCGCTTGGAAAGAATAAGTTTCTGGTCACAAAAGGCAGCCCCATTTCTGACTGCTATTGATCCATCCACCTCTGTTGTCTCCTTGCAATCTCCATTTATGCTGCAGTGTTTGAAGCTCCGCCTTACAGAATCATTCGTGGGGGGAGAAATACACAAATACAGCTTAATCAGAGCTTATTTACGGGTCTGAAAAAGCCTTCATAGTCCATCTGAAGCAGTGTTGCTATGAAATCCTTCGTGTTTTGATCATTAAAATTCTTGAGGAATAGGGGTTTTTATTATGCAAATATACATCGACAAAGAAAAGCTGGAGAAAATCAAAGCGTTTATGATGTATTTGGGCCAATAGTGACCTCTTGAGGGCAACTTTTAAAAAATATGTGAATAATAAGACTAAGAGGAAAGTGATTTGCTAAAATATCGAAGGCTACGCACATTTCAAACCGCTCCTTGAAGGAGTCCTCCCCACTTCTAGACTGTGGGCCCATTGTTGGGTAGGGATTGTCTCTATTTGTTGCTGAATTGTATTGTTGAATTGTTGTTCTGAACCTTGTTGGTCTGAATTGTTGCTGAATTGTACTTTCCAAGCGCTTAGTACAGTGCTCTACACACAGTAAGTGCTCAATTCATTTTTCATAGGATTGAGTGAATGAATGAATGAGTCAATTACCCCCTTAACTATTCTGCATCCAACCCGATTTGCTAGTACTCATCCCAGCCCTTAGTACAGTGCCTTGCACATAGTAAGCGCTTAACAAATACCATTATTATTATTAATACTAATAGTGTTATTAATATTGTTATTATTAGTGCTTAGAACAGTGCTCAGCGCTTAGAACAGTGTTTTGCACATAGTAAGCGCTTAATAAATGCCATCATTATATTATTCTGCAACTCTCTTCAGCTCACTAGATTGTAAATTCCCTGAAGGCAGGGATCCAGTCTGCCGACTCTCTTATACTCTCCCAAGCATTACTGCAGTGCTCTGCACACAGTAAGTAATCAGTAAACACCATTGATTGATCGATCAATTCAATCCTTCCCATTTTCTAAATCAATAGCTTTCACAGACAATCAACACTGCAGCCTGCTACCTTAGAGCAATGTCCCTCCAAATCATCCTCAAGTGGACAAAGTAGCGGGTTCGAGGTTCCTGTAGGGAGGTCACTACCAGAGTGTGGTTCTTGGCTGCTCCTTCTTGGCCTCTTTGGCCGGCTCTTCCTCTACCTCCTACTCCCTAACTGTGGGTGTCCTTCAAGGCTCAGTTTTGGGTCCCCTTCTCTTTTCATTCATTCATTCAATCGTATTTATTGAGCACTTTGTGCAGAACACTGTACTAAGCGCTTGGGATGTACAAGTTGGCAACATATAGAGACAGTCCCTGCCCAACAACAGGCTCATAGTCTAGAAGGGGGAGACAGACTTGGGGAGATCATTCACTCTCTCAGCTTCAACTACCACCTAGAATTGAATGACTCCCAAAATCTATCTCTCCAGACCAGCCCTCTTTCCTCAAAAATCTCCCATTTCCTCCCGCCTCCAGGCCATCTCTAAGTCAACGGGGCTATTATGAGAATCATATAAAAATCCATTGAGTGCACAATTCTAGGTAATTTGGATGAAAATAGAGTATCTAGCAGTGGTTTGGGAACCAATTCCCCACTCAAAACATTGCTCCTATGAAAAAATTAGTTTTGATTTACAACATTTTGACATGACACAATTATGTTTGAATTCATTCATTCATTCATTCAATCGTATTTATTGAGCGCTTACTGTGTGCAGAGCACTGTACTAAGCGCTTGGGAAGTACAAGTTGGCAACATATAGAGACGGTCCCTACCCAACAGTGGGCTCACAGTCTAGAAGGGGGAGACAGAGAACAAAACAAAACATATTAACAAAATAAAATAAATAGAATAAATATGTACAAGTAAAATAGAGTAATAAATACGTACAAACATATATACATATATACAGGTGCTGTGGGGAAGGGAAGGAGGTAAGGCGGGGGGGATGGAGAGGGGGAGGAGGGGGAGAGGAAAGAGGGGGCTCAGTCTGGGGTAGATATGATGGTGGTATTTAAGTGTTTACTATGTGCCAGGCACTGTACTAAGCACTGGGGTGGATACAAGCAAGTTGAGTTGGACACAGTCCCTGTCCCATGTGGGGCTCAGAGTCTCGACTTCCATTTTATAGATGAGAAAAGTGAAGCGACTTGCCCAACATCACACAGTAGGCAAGTTGTGGAGTAGAGATTAGAACCCATGACCGTGCTGCTTTTATGGGCAGAGATGGCCTTGGATGGGGGAGATTTAATTTAAGTGCTTAGTTCCGTGCTCTGTTCACAGCAACCACTCAATAAATATTGCAGATTGACCGATATTATAAATACATTTCTTGCATATATATTTATGAAAGTGTTTATAAGTATAAACACCTGTTCAACAATTTAAGTGCTTAGTTCAGTGCTCTGCACACAGCAACCACTCAATAAATATTGCAGATTGACCAATTGATATTATAAATACATTTCTCGCATATGTATTTATGAAAGTGTTTATAAGTATAAACACCTGTTCAACAATTTAAGTGCTTAGTTCAGTGCTCTGCACACAGCAACCACTCAATAAATATTGCAGATTGACCAATTGATATTATAAATACATTTCTTGCATATATATTTATGAAAGTGTTTATAAGTATAAACACCTGTTCAACAATTTAAGTGCTTAGTTCAGTGCTCTGCACACAGCAACCACTCAATAAATATTGCAGATTGACCAATTGATATTATAAATACATTTCTTGCATATATATTTATGAAAGTTTTTTTAAGTATAAACACCTGTTCAGCAATGGACACTGTCAGATGCTGAAAAGTTGGAATAGTGTCAAAGTGCGGTGCTGAGAGCTAATTGTGACCTAGGGACTTCCAAACTCTCCTTAGTGATTCAAGTTGAATATTGAATAACTTAGTGTACAATCAATCAATCAATCGTATTTATTGAGCGCTTACTATGTGCAGAGCACTGTACTAAGCACTTGGGAAGTACAAATTGGCATCACAAAGAGACAGTCCCTACCCAACAGTGGGCTCACAGTCTAAAAGGGGGAGACAGAGAACAGAACCAAACATACCAACAAAATAAAATACGTAGGATAGAAATGTACAAGTAAAATAAATAAATGAATAAATAAATAGAGTAATAAATATGTACAACCATATATACATATATACAGGTGGATATATGTATACAGGTGGATACAGGTGAATGTGGAGGATAGCCTGTATGTGCAAACACTGACTATAAAATTTCTCAGGCTCCTTATTATCTGTCCTTATCTCCTTATAGATATCTCCTTACAGATATCTCCTTATCTGTCCCAGGGGCTGCCCCACATTGCCTGATTAGGATTTGCTCTTAATCAATCAACCCATTAATGGTATTTATTGAGTGCCTACTGTGTGCAGAGCATCGTACTAACCTCTTGGGAGAGTACAATACAACAGAGATGGTAAAAATATTCCCTGCCCGCAAGGAGCTTACAGTCTAGAGGGGGAGACAGACATTAAAATAAATTATGGATTTGTACACAAGTATTGCGGGGCTGCGGGTTGGGTGAATGAATATCAAGTGCTTAAAGGGAATAGATAAAAGTACACAGGTCATACAGAATGAAGGAAAGATGGGGAAATGAGGACTTTGGTTCTAGATGGTAACTCATTGTGTGCAGTGAGTGTTTCTACCAATTCTGTTGTCTTGTAATCTCCCAAGAACCTAGTAAAGTGCTCTGCACACAGTAATCAATCAATAAGTCCCATTGCCTGGCCATTGATTGATGAGTCAGGGAAGGCCACTTGGAGGAAGTGAGATTGTAATTATCATTATTATTATTATTATTATTATGAGGCTCTGAAGGTGGGGAGAGTGGTTGTCTGTCATATATGAATGGGGAGGGAGTTGCAAGCCAGAGGGAGAATCAATCAATCGTATTTATTGAGCGCTTACTGTGTGCAGGGCACTGTACTAAGCGCTTGGGAAGTACAAGTTGGCAACGTATAGAGACGGTCCCTACCCAACAATGGGCTCACAGTCTAGAAGGGGGAGACAGAGAACAAAACCAAACATATTAACCAAATAAAATAAATAGAATAGAATGTAGGCAAGGGGATGGCAGTGAGATAGGGAAGATTGAGGTGTGGTTAGAACAGTGCTCTCTAATACCTTTACAACCTGCCTCTTTTCCAGAACGGGCCCATGGTCCTCATTTGTATATTTACTAGAAACTGTTCCTTTTACAACCTCTGATTCATTCCATATGCAATCTCTGCTTTTTCAGAACATGTAGAATGGTAAATTGTGAGGGAAGGTTATTCATTCATTCAATTTAATTTATTGAGCTCTTACTGGGTGCAGAGCACTGTACTAAGTGCTTGGGAGAGTTATATCAATACCAGTAATTACAATGGCTTAGTTAGTGGTCAATTTCTTCATGGAGAGGCTTCTGTTGAAATTCTACCATTTTGGGAAATAATTTTACTTTTTGTTTCTAAATTGTTTAGAAGAGAAGCCACAGATGTCACAAGACACTTTTGTAAATGAGACAGTCTCTGCTATTAATTCTATTGATTAAATAAGAGCTACTGACATAGGGTTTCAACATATATCAAACATTAGTGAATATTTCTTTATAACCATTAATGATAGGATACTCTGTTAACAAAATACAGGGCCGAGATGTCATGTCATCTCAACAAAATTTCAACCTCTAAAATATGCTAATTTATACTCTAAAATATTTTCAGGTCATTCTTACTTAGACACTCACCATCGCATATACTACAATTGAGGGTTTTTTAAAAAATATTTAGGATAAGCTATTCATTAACCACGACAGCACAAGTTGGTGAGATGCTGTTTGCGCAGGGAGCCTGAACTCTTCAGAGAAAGAGCCTTGAGTCTTTGACACATTTCAGCTATATATAGTTTCACGCAGTTCATGCGGCTGGATCTTTCAGTACAGTGGCAGCTGAAATAAGTAAAGGAAAATGAAAAGCCGCTCATTTTATAGTGGAAAACCATCGTGCTCTTCATGCAAGAGTCCATTTATAAGACTATAAAGAAGTATATTTAGCAGGGCTGTCTAGGAATTTTACGTCCCACCCCATGCTAAGGACCATTTAGAGTGTTCATTTATAAATTCATTATAGACCTGACCCAATCAATGTCTTTCCAGCCACAGGAACCACAGAAAGCCACTGATAACTGATTCTCTAGCTAACCAGTCTCTCGAGGGAAAAGTCTATCAACGGATGAAATCCAAAACATCGACCAGAAAAGCTCTCCAGAGATAAACTTTAGGCCAGACTAGAAGGCAAGTGCAGCCCTTCAGCAGTGAAGAAAGGAGTTGTTTCCTATAAAGACCTCTGAGGAATGGCTTAATTAAAAGCTGCTTTATAAAGGAGGAATTCTGCAAAAAAAAAAAAGGCAGAGATAGAAACTCAGAAAAGCCACTTCCTTGGTTTGACAGCTACGGAAACCCCCATGGATGAGAATATTCCTCTTGTGTGCTGCGGCAAAGGTAAATTATTTTGTGACAATCTTCCCCTTTAGATCTTAAGTTCCTTGAAGGCTGGATGGTGTCTTCCTCTACTTCCTTACACTCTCCCAAACACTTAATACAGTGCTCTGAACAGAGTAAATGCTCAATAAATACAATCGATTGCCATGGTCATTTTTGATTGAAGGCACTGTGCTGGGAAGAATGAAAAATGCAGGAAGAAGCAAAGTCTTTCTGGGAAGCATTGTGGGTTTTACTTTATACAATAGGAGATTAAGCCAACGGTAGCTAGGTTTAGGAGGTCAGGGAGAAAGTGAATGTGATTTTGGTTGGATAATTTGGCGAATTTGACCTATTGCTAGGTTTTGGTATAATGACTGAGGAGGATGGTTGCAGGTTTTTTTCTTGACATGGTATTGAAAGGTTTGACAAAAAACTGCCTATAAGAATCGGCAACTATAAGAGTTTCTAACAAATTCTCAAACCAAATTCACACATGGGTATGTCATTTAGGCAGCCCAGGAAATTTTCAAATCAAATCAGTAGGAAAAGCAGTAGATGTGCTGCTAAATGTGTTGATTTCCCCCTCGGTATAAAAGGGCTGAGATTTTGTTTTCCACCTGGTTTTAAAGAAATGAAGAGGAAATAAGACTCATGAAAAATCCAACAGCCAAACTGCAGGAATATTTATTGAAAGGTTTACATATTTCCAATGTGAGGCCCAAGAAGGCTGATAAAACACATTTCTGAATTCCCTGACAACATGTGGAATCTTACTGTGAATAGTCATTTAATGATAAAGGTATCTGTCCCAATACAGATTAAAGAAATTGCTTTGCTTCAGTTCTCTCTGTATCTGTTCGTTTCACCCTCTGCGGAAAGAAGATAGTAATACGTTCCCTAACCAGTTGTTGTGCAGCAAGCGAGATAAAAAAGCCACAGAGGTGAAAATTCTTTGAGCTACGGGGAAATGCTCTAAAATAAAAGTATTATTATTTTTAGTATCTGAGACCCATGAAAAATTAATGTGCAAAAGCAAAAACACAACAAAAATGTGTTTCCCTAGCTCTGTCCTTGTCTTTTCTCTCCCCATCATCACCCAATAACTTCCTTTCTCTCCTTTTCCTTTCCTTGTTCTTTTTTCTCTCTCTTCCATCTACCTTCCTGGATTTTCTTCCCGCTTCCATCACTTGCTTCTCTTGTCCTTCCTTCCCTGGTTTCCTCTTCGGTTCCTGTTTCCTCAGAGATCTTCATCACCCTTACCTTTCCCCCTCCTGCCCTTGAATTTCTAATGCTTCCTTTCTTTTTTTCCTCCCCACCTCCCTCACTTGTTCTCTCATTCACCGCTTCTCTCAGGGCAGAGAAGAGATAATTTGTTACCGCATCTGGGAAAATGGTGGATGTGCTAGAAACCCAAGGTCTCTTGCTGTTTCCTATAGAGACCGGACTCTATAGGCGTCCCATGAGAGAACAGACATAAATTTGAGAAGAAGTTGACATACCACCCTCATCCCATAGTACTGTTCATATGGAAGACCGCTAAGACCTCCCCCGTAGCTCTCATGGAACTGACAGCAAAGGACGCTGGCTCAGACGGGCCGCAAATGTCACCTTCCTCAAGCTCCCGGCTCTGCCAATTGTCAGCTGTGTGACCTTGAGCAAGTCACTTCACTTCTCTGTGCCTCATCTGTAAAAGGGGGATTAAGACTGTGAGCCCCACGTGGGACAACCCGATCACCTTGCATCCCCCCAGTGCTTAGAACAGTGCTTTGCACATAGTAAGTGCTTAACAAATACCATCGTCATCATCATTTATGATTTTTTTTTGGGGGGGGGAGGGTTTTTTATGGTATTTGCTAAGTGCTTACTAAGAAGCTGCATGGCTTAGTGGCAAGAAACCGGGCTTGGGAGTCAGAGGTTGTGGGTTCCAATCCCAGGTCTGCCACGTATAAGCTGTGTGACTTTGGGCAAGTCACTTCACTTCTCTATGCCTCAGTTACCTCATCTGTAAAATGGGGATTAAGACCGTGAGCCCCAAGTGGGACAATCTGATTACCTTGTCTCCCCCTTCTAGACTGTGAGCCTGTTGTTGGGTAGGGACCATCTCTATATGTTGCCAACATGTACTTCCCAAGCACTTAGTACAGTGCTCTGCACACAGTAAGCGCTCAATAAATACGATTGAATGAATGAATGAATGAATGATCGACCCTAGCGCTTAGAACAGTGCTTGGCACACAAGTGCTTAACAAAATACCATTATTATTATTATTACTACTACTATTTGCCAGGCACTGTACTAAGCACTGCGGTAGGTTCAAGGTTGTCAGGTTGGACACAGTCCCTGTCCCTCATGGGGCTCACTGTCTTAATCCCCATTTGACAGTTTAGGTACCTGAGGCCGAGAGAAGTGAAGTGACTTCTCCAAGGTCATACAGCAGACAAGTGGTGAAGGTGGGATTAGAACTCAGGTCTTTCTGATTCCCAGGCCTGTGATTTATCCACTAGGCCAGGCAGGGAACTGTCTACCAACTCTGTTATATTGTACTTTCCCAAGATCTTAGTACAGTGTTCTACACACAGTAAGCACTTATTCAATCCTTAATTTAATTTAATTTAATTAATTTAATTTAATTAAGTCCTTTTAGACTGTGAGCCCACTGTTGGGTAGGGACTGTCTCTATATGTTGCCAACTTGTACTTCCCAAGCGCTTAGTACAGTGCTCTGCACACAGTAAGCGCTCAATAAATACGATTGATGGATTGATTGATTAAATACCATTGATTGATTATGGATTCACCACAGCATCCTCCTCTAGGAGACCAGCTTGTCACCTGCAGTTACGTTCACCAGAATATAATGACTACTTGCTTCTGCCATGTTTAGTCATTTCCCACCTCTGATCTGGACCGGCACAGCAGACGGGGGTGACATAGGAATTAATAACAGATTTGAGATTGATAATAATCTCATCTGTTAGATTCCCCATCTAGTCTGTAAACTCCTTATGGGCAGGGATCACGTCTACCCACTCTTTTGTATTCTACTCTCCCAAGCACTTAGTATAGTGCTCTGCACACTGGAAGTGCTCAGTATATACCATTGACTGAGTGATTATAAGTTTTTCAGGGGTCAAAATGGATGTTTCTGATTCAGGTAAATCACGCCAAAGGGGGACCAGAAAATGAGGTTTTCTAGGCCAGGCACAGCAGATGGGGGTGACATAGGAATTAATAATAGAGTTGAGATTGATAATAATCTCATCTGTTAGATTCCCCATCTAGTCTGTAAACTCCTTATGGGCAGGGATCATGTCTACCCATTCTTTTGTATTCTACTCTCCCAAACACTTAGTATAGTGCTCTGCACACTGGAAGTGCTCAGTATATACCACTGACTGATTATACGTTTTTCAGGGGTCAAAATGGATGTTTCTGATTCAGGTAAATCACGCCAAAGGGGGACCAGAAAATGAGGTTTTCTAGTATGCCATTGAGTCTGAAGCACATTTTGCATTTTTCCAAATTAATCGTATCCTCATCTTTGCCGGTAAAGAAGTAGCATCCAAAAATTTACTCTTAATGACAATATAGTGAGGAATATTTATCTACATGGGGATTTACTATCCTAATCCTGATCCCAGAATCTTGAGACACACTGTACAACTTATTAAAGATTTCCCAAACCATGACTGTCCGTAGACCAAATTAGCTGTGTTAGGCCTATTTCCAGAGTTAAGGCAAATGTTTTATAAGTATTTTGTAAAATAAATTGAATTAGGGGCTTCTGCACTTTAATACGGCAGGGCTGAGTGTTTCATTAATTGGGGGAATCTTGGGAGTGAGGAAAATTGGTGTTCCACTTTCTTGGAAACCAGGGCAGAGATGTGCCCAGGCTCCCATGCCTGTCTGTTACAATGGATCCTTTGTTATCCAGTCTGTAAACTTGATCAATGCACTGTCTAATTCCATACAGTAACGGGAGATCACATTTTCTACTTTACCATGCCAAACTGAAATGCATTCTGGAGAACTACACAGCCTTACTGTATTTCCATATAAGCTCTAAACTGTAAGATTTTTGTGGGCAGGGAATGTGTCTGTTTATTGTTATGGTGTACTCTCCCAAGTGCTTAGTAAAGTGTTTTTCACACAGTAAACATTCAATAAATATGAATGAATGAATATTTTGTATTTCCCCACAAAGTCTTAGGGATAAGATTTGCTTGCAGGCTGATTTTATATGCCTTGCTAATTCAATGTTTTCATGGTATTTGTCAAGTGCTTACTGGGTGAGAGGCATTGTATTAAGAATTGGGGTAGATACAAGCTAATAATAATAATAATGGCATTTATTAAGCGCTTACTATGTGCAAAGCACTGTTCTAAGCTCTGGGGAGGATACAAGGTGATCAGGTTGTCCCACGTGGGCCTCACAGTCTTAATCCCCATTTTACAGATGAGGTAACTGAGGCCCAGAGAAGTGAAGTGACTTGCCCAGAGCCACACAGCTGACAATTGGCGGAGCTGGGATTTAAACAGAGTCCATGCCCCACAAAGTGCTAGTGATCTTAATCCCCCTTTAACAGATGCGGTGACTGAGGCACAGAGAAGTTAAGTGACTTGCCCAAGGTCACACAGCAGACAAGTGGCAGAGCTGGGATAGAACCCAGGCCCTTCTGACTCATTCATTCAATCATTCAATCGTATTTATTGAGCGCTGGCTGTGTGCAGAGCACTGTACTAAGCGCTTGGGAAGTACAAATTGGCAACATATAGAGACGGCTCCTAGGCCCAGGTTCTAGCCATTAGGCCACACTGCTTCTCTTGTTTTATGTTCTTCTTTTTGTTGGCCTTGCTTCTAATTTAAATTGAAATCTGGATTCCTTTCCTAAATGTCTTGCCTTTGATTTAGCCTTTTTTATATTTAGGCAGTAGCCTTTACTTCCAACAGCTGTGGCTGACTTAAATGATGAATTAAGTGGAAGCGTCAGCTTCAAACAAGCAGCCTTGCTCTGTCACTCTTCTTCAGTCTAAAAATAGTCACTTAGATCTATTTATCAAAAGACATAGCTAATGCCTCCATCCAATTAGATTAGAGATTTATAAAGATTCATTCTAACCCCTAGAGGTGCCTAAATATGATTTCAAAACTGTTCCTAAAGAAACGAGAAAACATTTGCAATCTTGTTAGAAAAGCTTAAACACAAATATGTACAACTGCTCAGTAAGGATGTGGAAGCGCTATGCAAAATATGTGGATGTTGACGTGGGTATTTTTGGAGAGCAAAAAAGCGAGATTATAGTAATTAATTCAGAAAACATCTTAGAAAAATAGCTCGACAGCTGTGAGCTTCATGCTATACATTACACCGGCGCTATTGCAGTTTTGCATCCTCAAAGCATTAATTAACCTTCAATACTTCTGACGACTTAAAACATTTCACTGTTCACTATCCAGAGAATTTAAGCTATTTGCCCAGTTTAGCAGAAGGAAATTGTACCAGATTCAAGAGTATCTATATCATTTTCTAAAAATTTGCCATTGTGCCCACTTAGGAATATTTGGCCCAAACAGCACCCTCCCCCAAAACACCCTTGATAAAGTTTCCCAGATCAATTAATCAATGGTATTTACTGAGCATTTACTGTGTGCAAAGCACTATACTAAGAACTTAGCAGACAGCCCTCTTCACAACTCTTTCATACAGGATTACTGTATGAAATCTTACCTCCTTCTTACCCCCCATCTTACCTCCTTCCCTTCCCCACAGCACCTGTATATATGTATATATGTTTGTACATATTTTTTTTTACTCTATTTATTTATTTATTTATTTTATTTGTCCATATCTATTCTATTTTATTTTGTTAGTATGTTTGGTTTTGTTCTCTGTCTCCCCCTTTTAGACTGTGAGCCCACTGTTGGGTAGGGACTGTCTCTATATGTTGCCAATTTGTACTTCCCAAGCGCTTAGTACAGTGCTCTGCACATAGTAAGCGCTCAATAAATACGATTGATGATGATGATGATGATTACTACTTGTCAATCAATGGTATTTACTGAGCGCTACTCTATGCAGAGCATTGAACTAAATCCTTGGGAGAGTACAGCAGAGTTGAAAGACAGGATGCCTGCCCACAAGGTGTTTAAAGTTTCGTGCAGGAGACAGACTTTAAAAGAAATTAAGGCAGGTACATAAATGCTGTGGGGCTGAAGATGGAGTGAATATCAACTGCTTAAAGGGTCCAGGTGGAAGAAGGCAATGGTAAACCACTTCTGAATTTTATCATGAAAACTCTATGGGTACCCAATGCCAGAATGAGGCGAAGGTAGGACGTTCAGGAGAAAGTGGGTTACTTTTACTTTTGCTCTGCACACAGTAAGCGCTCAATAAATACGATTGATGATGATGAAGTGGGTTCAGGGAGTCTCTGTGATTTGGAAAGAATTTGGCGGCAATTGACCGACCGAAAGGGTATAGATCCAAGTGTGTAGAAGATACAGAAGAGAGGATGTATGGGAGATGAGGGCTCAGTTGGTGAAGGCCGCTTAGAGAAGATGGGATTTTAATAAGGCTTTAAAGGCGGGGTGAGTTGTTTGTGCCTCTCATATAGGAAGATGGAGAGAGTTGCAGGCCAGAAGCATGATGTGGTTGAGCAGCCAGTGGTGAGGTAGATGAGATCGAGGTACAGATCCCCCCCTCTATCAATCAATCAATCAATCAATCAATCGTATTTATTGAGCGCTTACTATGTGCAGAGCACTGTACTAAGCGCTTGGGAAGTACAAATTGGCATCACATAGAGACAGTCCCTACCCAACAGTGGGCTCACAGTCTAAAAGGGGGAGACAGAGAACAGAACCAAACATACCAACAAAATAAAATAAGTAGGATAGAAATGTACAAGTAAAATATATAAATAGAGTAATAAATATGTACAACCATATATACATATATCCAGGTGCTGTGGGGAAGGGAAGGAGGTAAGACGGGGGGATGGAGAGGGGGACGAGGGGGAGAGGAAAGAAGGGGCTCAGTCTGGGAAGGCCTCCTGGAGGAGGTGAGCTCTCAGCAGGGCCTTGAAGGGCCCTCTAGACTGTGAGCTCACTGTGGACAGGGATTGTTTCTCCTTATTGCTGTACTGTACTTTCCCAAGCACTTAGTACAGTGCCCTGCACACAGTAAGCGCTCAATAAATACGACTGACTGACTGAATGAATGACAGAAGGTTGGCATCAGAGGAGTGAAGTATGGGGCTGGTTTGTGTTAGGAAATTGGCAAGGTAAGGTAGGAGGGGGCAAGGTGATCGAGAACTACTATAAGAAATGGCTGTGGACTCAAATACGCCAACACCAACCACTTAAAATCAGCGTATTTTGAATTTGTCAGGCTACTGAGGTTTCATTAGAGAGTCTTGGATCGTCTGTTAACGCAGGCCTCCTGAAACCTCATGATCAGATCTGTCAAAAATAGCCCAGCTGCTCCCGAATGTTTCAGTCAGGATCTAAGAAAGCCAGCAAACAGGGGTTTAAATCAAGGAATACGTGACATACCTCAGACTCAATTCTTTAATCGAGATGGTGCAGTTTGGGGTGGTGTGAGGAGGGTTGTCCAGTCAGGATAAATTCAGTCCCTCTGAAAAAAGAGTAACAGCCTTGGCATCAGCCAAGAAGGCTGTGACAGATGAAGCCTTCCCAAAAACACACCCAGAAGGGAAGAGACAGTCTCTCCGTGAATGTGTTTAATATTTAGACTGTGAGCCCACTGTTGGGTAGGGACTGTCTCTATATGTTGCCAACTTGTACTTCCCAAGCGCTTAGTACAGTGCTCTGCACACAGTAAGCGCTCAATAAATACGATTGATGATGATGATGACAATATGCTCCTTGGGCTAAACCCACTTTAGGCAGGGCAGCATTAGCTGCAGCTTTCTAAGGATTTTCGAGAGTTGCCCGAAGCATACATTATTGCAATCCAATCTTATGTTAATCAACTAGTAAATAACCTTAATGAGGTCTACAGAAGACCTCTAGAGTTCTTGATTCAAAGAGTCTGCTTTTATTTCTAAAGAAATAAATAGTAATTGATTTATTACTCCATCCCCCCATCTTACCTCCTTCCCTTCCCCACAGTTCCTGTATACATGTATATATGTTTGTACATATTTATTACTCTATTTATTTATTTATTTATTTATTTTACTTGTACATATCTGTTCTATTTATTTTATTTTGTTAGTATGTTTGGTTTTGTTCTCTGTCTCCCCCTTCTAGACTGTGAGCCCGCTGTTGGGCAGGGACTGTCTCTATGTGCTGCCGACTTGTACGTCCCAAGCGCTTAGTACAGTGCACTGCACACAGTAAGCGCTCAATAAATATGATTGATTGATTGACTGATTGATTAGTAAGAAAGAAAAGCTGCCCACAAAGCCAACAAATCAGTTAGATTGACGCAGTCCAGATTGCCTAATTCTGCGATCTGATCATTCGTATATGAATAATAGTTTCTTTTGTAATTTATTTTAAGTTTTAATTTTGCACGTGAGCACGGGGAAGTTATCAATTAGAAATATTTTCTCTTTCCCTTGTGAACTCATTGTGGACAGGGAATGTATGTTTTGTTGTCAGTTTCCCCCTTCTAGACTGTGAGCCCACTGTTGGGTAAGGACCGTCTCTATATGTTGCCAGCTTGTACATCCCAAGCGCTTAGTACAGTGCTCTGCACACAGTAAGCGCTTAATAAATACGATTGATTGATTGACTGTCTTTATATGTTGCCAACTTGTACTTCCCAAGCGCTTAGTACAGCTTAGCGCTTGAGAAGCAGCATGGCTCAGTGGAAAGAGCCCGGGCTTTGGAGTCAGAGGTCATGGGTTCAAATCACTTTGGGCAAGTCACTTAACTTCTCTGTGCCTCAGTTACCTCATCTGTAAAAGGGGGATTAAGACTGTGAGCCCCCCGTGGGACAGCCTGATCACCTTGTAACCTCCCCAGCGCTTAGAAGAACAGTGCTTTGCACATAGTAAGCGCTTAATAAATGCTATTATTATTATTAGTAGTAGTACAGTGCTCTGCACACAGTAAGCACTCAATAAATACGATTGAATGAATGTTGGTTAGGGTTTGTCTCTGTTGCCGAACTGTACTTTCCAAGCGCTTAGTACAGTGTTCCGCTCACAGTCAATAAATACGACTGAATGAATCTACCAACTCTGTTGTATTGTTATACTGTCCTCTCCAGAGCATTTAGTACAGTGCTCTGCACACTTAGTGCACTGCACTGCACGCTTAGTACAGTGCTCTGCACATAGTAAGCGCTCAATAAATACGATTGATTGATTGATTGATTGCACACAGTAAGCGCTCAATAAATTGGCTGAATAGAGAGTTTCTTTGAGTTGCCCCCTTCCTTCCTTTGTTCCTGGCTCAGTCATTATCTGCTACTAAAATAAAATGGGTCTTAATCGCTCTATTCAAGTCAAACTACTTCAAAGGTCGAGGGGATGGGGGAAAGGAAGTGTTGAAGCCAAAGTACACCTTGATAGAAAGTATTGCAATTTAAATAAGCATTGAAATTCAATAGTGTTAATCCCAAAGAAGTTGTTTGAACAGGGAACAGCTGTACTTGGTGACTTGGTTTTTCTTTACTTCGGTTGACATATTGGATAATAATAATAATAATAATAGTATGTATAATAATAATATAATATGTATATGTATAATAATATAATATAATATGTATATATGGTTGTACATATTTATTACTCTATTTATTTATTTATTTTACTTGTACATATCTATCCTATTTATTTTATTTTGTCGGTATGTTTGGTTTTGTTCTCTGTCTCCCCCTTTTAGACTGTGAGCCCACTGTTGCGTAGGGACTGTCTCTATGTGTTGCCAATTTGTACTTCCCAAGCGCTTAGTACAGTGCTCTGCACATAGTAAGCGCTCAATAAATACGATTGATGATGATAATAATAATAATAATAGGCATTTGTTAAGCGCTTACTATGTGTAAAGCACTGTTCTAAGCGCTGGGGAGGATACAGGCTGATCAGGTTGTCCCACGTGGGGCTCACAGTCTTAATCCCCATTTTACAGATGAGGTAACTGAGGCCCAGAGAAGTTAAGTGACTTGCCCAAGATCACACAGCAGACATGTGGCGGTTATAACGTCTCACCTTAATTCTTTGAGAACTGCTTGAGAATTCCTTGTGAGGCACAGGTTATTTTTTTATCTCCTTTTATGTGTTAAGTATCAATCACGTGTCGTTTGTCAGGTTCACGGCAGCAGAATAATAATAATTGTGGAATTTGTTAGGTGCTTACTATGTGCCAGACGCTGTTCTAAGTCCTGGAGACCTGGGGATTTATTCATTCAATAGCATTTATTGAGCACTTGGTTCATTCATTCATTCAATAATAATAATAATGGTAGCATTTATTAAGCACTTACTATGTGCAAAGCACTGTTCTAAGCGCTAGGGGAGGTTACAAGGTGATCAGGTTGTCCCCCGTGGGGCTCACAGTCTTAATCCCCATTTTACAGATGAGGTAACTGAGGCCCAGAGAAGTTAAGTGACTTGCCCAAAGTCACACAGCGGACAAGTGGCGGAGCTGGGATTTGAGCCCATGACCTCTGACTCCAAAGCCCGTTGCTCTTCCCACTGAGCCACACCGCTTCTCATATAATAATAATGGCATTTACTAAGCGCTTACTATGTGCAAAGCACTGTTCTAAGCGCTGGGGAGGTTACAAAGTGATGAGGTTGGCCCACGGGGGGGGGGCTCACAGTCTTAATCCCCATTTTACAGATGAGGTAACTGAGGCCCAGAGAAGTTAAGTGACTTGCCCAAAGTCACACAGCTGACAATAGGCAGAGCTGGGACTCAAACCCATGACCTCTGACTTCAAAGCCCGGGCTCTTTCCATTGTATTTATTGAGCGCTTACTGTGTGCAGAGCGCTGTACTAAGCGCTTGGGAAGTCCAAGTTGGCAACATCTAGAGACGGTCCCCACCCAACAACGGCCTCACAGTCTAGAAGGGGGAGACAGACAACAAAACAAAACATGTGGACAGGTGTCAAATCATCAAAATAGAGAAGCAGCGTGGTTCAGTGGAAAGAGCCCGGGCTTTGGAGTCACAGGTCATGGGTTCGAATCCCGACTCCGCCACATGTCTGCTGTGTGACCTTGGGCAAGTCACTTCACTTCTCTGAGCCTCAGTTACCTCATCTGTAAAACGGGGATTAAGACTGTGAACCCCATGTGGGGCAACTTGATCACCCTGTATTCCCCCCAGCGCTTAGAACAGTGCTTTGCACATAGTAAGCGCTTAACAAATGCCATTACTATTATGTATGTATGTATATATGTTTGTACATACTTATTACTCTATTTATTTTACCTGTACATATCTATTCTATTTATTTTATTTTGTTAATATGTTTGGTTTTGTTCTCTGTCTTCCCCTTCTAGACTGTGAGCCCACTGTTGGGTAGGGACTGTCTCTATATGTTGCCAACATCCCAAGCGCTTAGTACAGTGCTCTGCACACAGTAAGCACTCAATAAATATGAATGAATGAATAGTGAGCACTTAATACATCATTATTATTATTATGGAGACTGTGATGGAGACTGTGAGCCCCATGTGGGACAGGGACTGTATCCAACGCAGTTTGCTTGTGCCTACCCTAGCGCTTAGTAGAGAAGCAGCGTGGCTCGGTGGAAAGAGCCCGGGCTTTGGAGTCAGAGGTCATGGGTTCAAATCCCGGCTCCGCCAACTGTCAGCTGGGTGACTTTGGGCAAGTCACTTCACTTCTCTGGGCCTCAGTTCCCCCATCTGTAAAATGGGGATTAAGACTGTGAGCCCCCGGTGGGACAACCTGATCACCTTGTAACCTCCCCAGCGCTTAGAACAGTGCATTGCACATAGTAAGCACTTAATAAATGCTATCATTATGTTGAGAAGCAGCGTAGCGTTGAGAAGCAGCGTAGCTCAGTGGAAAGAGCCCGGGCTTTGGACTCAGAGGTCATGGGTTCGAGTCCCAGCTCTGCCAATTGTCAGCTGTGTGACTTTGGGCAAGTCACTTAACTCTCTTCCCATCTCTGTTGATGGCACTACCAGGCACTACCATCCTTCCCGTCTCACAAGCCCGCAACCTTGGTGTCGTCCTCGACTCCGCTCTCTCATTCACCCCTCACATCCAAGCCGTCATCAAAACCTGCCGGTCTCACCTCCGCAACATTGCCAAGATCCGCCCTTTCCTCTCCATCCCAACCGCTACCCTGCTCGGTCAAGCTCTCATCCTATCCCGCCTGGACTACTGCACCAGCCTTCTCTCTGATCTCCCATCCTCGTGTCTCTCTCCACTTCAATCCATACTTCATGCTGCTGCCTGGATTATTTTTGTCCAGAAACGCTCTGGGCATGTTACTCCCCTCCTCAAAAATCTCCAGTGGCTCCCAATCAATCTGCGCATCAGGCAGAAGCTCCTCACCCTGGGCTTCCAGGCTGTCCATCGCCTCGCCCCCTCCTACCTCCCCTCCCTTCTCTCCTTCTCCAGCCCAGCCCGCACCCTCCGCTCCTCCGCCGCTAATCTCCTCACCGTACCTCGTTCTCGCCTGTCCCACCATCGACCCCCGGCCCACATCATCCCCCGGGCCTGGAATGCCCCCAATCCCTCTGCCCATCCGCCAAGCTAGCTCTCTTCCTCCTTTCAAGGCCCTGCTGAGAGCTCACCTCCTCCAGGAGGCCTTCCCACACTGAGCCCCTTCCTTCCTCTCCCCCTCATCCCCCCTCCATCCCCTCATCCTACCTCCTTCCCTTCCCCACAGCACCTGTATATATGTATATACGTTTGTACATATTCATTACTCTATTTATTTATTTATTTTACCTGTACATAGCTATTCTATTTATTTTATTTTGTTAGTATGTTTGGTTTTGTTCTCTGTCTCCCCCTTTTGGACTGTGAGCCCACTGTTGGGTAGGGACTGTCTCTATGTGTTGCCAACCTGTACTTCCCAAGCGCTTAGTACTGTGCTCTGCACACAGTAAGCACTCAATAAATACGATTGAGTCTCTGGGCCTCAGTTACCTCATCTGTAAAATGGGGATTAAGACTGTGAGCCCCCCGTGGGACAACCTGATCACTTTGTAACCTCCAAAGCGCTCAGAACAGTGCTTTGCACATAGTAAGCGCTTAGTAAATAATAATAATCATATAATATTACATTATATTAATATTATATTATATTATTATTATTGTATTATTATTAATATCATATTATGTTATAATAATTATTATTACAGTGCCCGGAGCATAGTAAGCGCTTAATAAATGCCATTATTATTATTATTATTATTATTACAGTGCCCGGCGCATAGTAAGCGCTTAACGAATACCGTAATTATTATTATTATCGTGCCATCCTTTCTGGAGCGTCCGGGAGGAGAGGATGGGCGGGATAGGGGAGGGGTTTATTTCGAGATACCGGTTGGATCCGGTTGGAACCGACAGCCCAGCTCCCTGCCTCAGTGGGCCGGGAGATGCCCATGGCCACGCCCCCTCCTCCCGGACGCACCAATCGCCTTCCAGTGACGTCACTCAGTGGGATGGGAGAATCCGTCATCTCTGGCTTGTGGTACCCATGGCCACGCCCCCTCCTCCCGGCCGCACCAATCGCCTTCGAGTGACGTCACTCAGCGGGGCGGGAGAGTTCTCCATCCCCGACCCTAGACGCCCATGGCCACGCCCCTCCTACCGGACGCACCAATCGCCTTCGAGCGACGTCACTCAGCGGGCCGGGAGAATCCTCCACCTCCGGCCCTACATGCCCATGGCCACGCCCCTCCTCCTGGATGCACCAATCGCCTTCTAGTGACGTCACTCACTGGGCCGGGAAAAACCTCCGTCTCTGGTTTGACGCCCATGCCACGCCCCCTCCCCCAGGCCGCACCAATCGCCTTCGAGTGACGTCACTCAGTGGGCCGGGAGAATCCTCCATCTCCGACCCTACATGCCCATGGCCACGCCCCTCCTCCCGGCCGCACCAACCGCCTTCCAGTGACGTCACTCCGTGGGCCGGGAGAACCCTCCATCTCTGGTTTGTGATACCCATGGCCACGCCCCCTCCTCTCGGCCGCACCAATTGCCTTCGAGTGGCGTCACTCACTGGGCCGGGAGAATCCTCCATCTCCGGACCGAGATGCCTATGGCCACGCCCCCTCCGTCCGGCCGCACCAATCGCCTTCGAGTGACGTCACTCAGTGGGCCGGGAATGTCCTCCATCCCCAGCCCTAGGGGCCCATGGCCAGCCCCTCCTCCTGGACGCACCAATCGCCTTCGAGTGACGTCACTTGGGCCGGGAGAATCCGCCATCTCCGGCCCTACATGCCCATGGCCACGCCCCTCCTCCCGGATGCACCAATCGCCTTCCAGTGACGTCACTCGGTGGGCCGGGAGAACCCTCCATCTCTGGTTTGTGATACCCATGGCCACGCCCCCTCCCCCCGGCCGCACCAATCGCCTTCGAGTGACGTCACGCGGCGGGCCGAGGCCCCGCCCCCTCGGACGGCAGGACGAGGCCGCTCCGCGGTTGCCGTAGCAACCGTTGCCCCTCCGCCGGTTGCTGGGGACCGATGGGATGGCGGCGGCGGAGGAGGAAGAAGTGGAGTGGATAGTGGAGAGCATCGCCAGCTTCCTCCGGGGCCCGGACTGGTCCGGGCCCATCCTGGACTTCTTGGAGCAGAAGTGTGAAGGTAAAACGGGACCTTCCTCCCGTTTAGACCGTGAGCCCACTGTTGGGTAGGGACTGTCTCTAGATGTTGCCAACTTGTACTTCCCAAGCGCTTAGTACAGTGCTCTGCACATAGTAAGCGCCCAATAAATACGATTGATTGATTGATTGATTGATTCAAGGCCCTACTGAGAGCTCACCTCCTCCAGGAGGCCTTCCCACACTCAGCCCCCTCCTTCCTCTCCCCCTCCTCCCCATCTCCCCCGCCTCACCTCCTTCCCCTCCCCACAGCACCTGGATAGATGTCTATATGTTTGTACAGATTTATTACTCTATTCATTTATTTATTTTACTTGTACATATCTATTCTATTTATTTTATTGTGTTAGTATGTTTGGTTTTGGTCTCTGTCTCCCCCTTTTAGACTGTGAGCCCACTGGTGGGTAGGGACTATCTCTAGATGTTGCCAATTTGTACTTCCCAAGCGCTTAGTACAGTGCTCTGCACATAGTAAGCGCTCAATAAATACGATTGATTGATTGATTCAAGGCCCTAATGAGAGCTCACCTCCTCCAGGAGGCCTTCCCACACTCAGCCCCCTCCTTCCTCTCCCCCTCCTCATCCCCCCCGCCTCACCTCCTTCCCCTCCCCACAGCACCTGGATAGATGTCTGTATGTTTGTACAGATTTATTACTGTATTTATTTATTTCTTTATTTTACTTGTACATATCCTATTTATCTTATTTTGTTAGTATGTTTGGTTTTGTTCTCTGTCTCCCCCTTTTAGACTGTGAGCCCACTGGTGGGCAGGGACTGTCTCTAGATGTTGCCAATTTGTACTTCCCAAGCGCTTAGTACAGTGCTCTGCACATAGTAAGCGCTCAATAAATACTTTTGATGATGATGATGATTTATTACTCTATTTTATTTGTACATGTTTATTCTATTTATTTTATTTTGTTAATATGTTTTGTTTTGTTGTCTGGCTCCCCCTTCTAGACTGGGAGCCCACTGTTGGGTAGGGACCGTCTCTAGATGTTGCCAACTTGGACTTCCCAAGCGCTTAGTACAGTGCTCTGCACATAGTAAGCGCTCAATAAATACGATTGATGATGATGATGATGATTTATTACTCTATTTTATTTGTACATGTTTATTCTATTTATTTTATTTTGTTAATATGTTTTGTTGTCTGGCTCCCCCTTCTAGACCGTGAGCCCACTGTTGGGTAGGGACCGTCTCTAGATGTTGCCAACTTGGACTTCCCAAGCGCTTAGTACAGTGCTCTGCACATAGTAAGCGCTCAATAAATACGATTGATGATGATGATGATGATTTATTACTCTATTTTATTTGTACATGTTTATTCTATTTATTTTATTTTGTTAATATGTTTTGTTTTATTGTCTGTCCCCCCCTTCTAGACTGTGAGCCCACTGTTGGGTAGGAACTGTCCCTATATGTTGCCAACTTGGACTTCCCAAGCGCTTAGTACAGTGCTCTGCCCACAGTAAGCGCTCAATAAATACGATTGAACGAATGATTGAGTGAACGAACCCCTTCGGCTCTTAGAACAGTGCTGGGCACCTAGAAAGCGCCGAACAAAATACCACCATCATCGTCGTTATCATTATTAGCCTTCTGATTATTGTTATCATTATTAGAGATATTAGAGATTATCAGAGAAGCAGCATGGCTCAGTGGAAAGAGCACGGGCTGTGGGTCAGAGGTCATGGGTTCAAATCCCGGCCCCGCCAATTGTGAGCTGTGTGACTTTGGGCAAGTCACTTCACTTCTCTGGGCCTCAGTTCCCTCATCTGTAAAATGGGGATGAAGACTGTGAGCCCCCCATGAGACAACCTGATTACCTTGTAACCTCCCCAGCGCCCAGAACAGTGCTTTGCACATAGAGAAGCAGCGTGGCTCAGTGGAAAGAGCCCGGGCTTTGGAGTCAGAGGTCATGGGTTCAAAGCCTGGCCCCGCCAACTGTCAGCCGTGTGACTTTGGGCAAGTCACTTAACTTTTCTGTGCCTCAGTTCCCTCATCTGTAAAATGGGGATGAACACTGTGAGCCCCCTGTGGGACAACCTGAGCACCTTGTAACCTCCCCAGCGCTTAGAACAGTGCTTTGCACATAATAAGGGCTTAATAAATGCCATCATTATTATTATTGTAATTGGCAGATCCGGGATTTGAACCCATGACCTCTGATTCCAAAGCCCGTGCTCTTTCCACTTGTTTTGATGTGCATATATATATATATATATATATATATATATATATATATATATATAATTCTATTTAAATTGATGCCTGTTTACTTGTTTTGATGTTCATATATCTATAATTCTATTTATTTATATTGATTCCTCATTCTAGACTGTGAGCCCGTTGTGGGGGAGGGACCATCTCTCTATGTTGCCGACTTGTACTTCCCAAGCGCTTAGTACAGTGCTCGCACACAGTAAGCGCTCAATAAATACGATTGAATGAATGAATGATGCCTGTTTACCCCTTTTAATGTCTGTCTCCCCCCCTTCTAGACTGTAAACCCGGTGTGCTTAGTACAGTGCTCTGCACACAGTAAGCGCTCAATAAATACGATTGATGATGATGATGTGGGCAGGGATTGTCTCTATTGCTGAATTGTATTTTCCTAGCGCTTAGTACTGTGCCGTGCGCGTCTGCCAACTCTGTTATCACGGATTCTGCCAAGTCTGTCTCCCTCTCTGGACTGTGAACTCTTTGATGATGATGATGGTATTTGTTAAGCGCTTACTATGTGCCAAGCACTGTTCTAAGCGCTGGGGAGGATACAAGGTGATCAGGTTGTCCCACGGGGGGCTCACAGTCTTAATCCCCATTTTACAGATGAGGGAACTGAGGCACAGAGAAGTGAAGTGGCTTGCCCAAAGTCACACAGACAAGTGGCGGAGCCAGGATTTGAACCCATGACCATGAGTATTTATTACTCTGTTTATTTACTTTACTTGTACATATCTATTCTATTTATTTTATTTTGTGAATATGTTTTGTTTTGTTCTCTGACTCCCCCTTCTAGACTGTGAGCCCACTGTTGGGTAGGGACCGTCTCTGTATGTTGCCAACTTGTACTTCCCAAGCGCTTAGTATGGTGCTCTGCACACAGTAAGCGCTCAATAAATACGATTGATTGATTGATTGATTGATTGATGACCTCTGGCTCCAAAACCCGGGCTCTTTCCACTGAACCACGCTGCTTTTTGTGGGCAGGGAATGAGTTTGAAGTTGTGTTGTCCTCTCCCAAGTGCTTAGTACACAGGAAGCGCTCAATAAATAGGAGTAATAATAATAATACAGTGCTCTGCACACAGTAAGCGCTCAATAAATACGATTGAATGAATGAATAACGCTGTTTTAAGCACTTTAGCTTTAGAGCTTTAGCTTACATTACTGTTAGTTTATTACCGCCGTTCACAATGAAACGATATTGAGAGTACAAAAAAGTCTTTAGTAGTCAATATGAAAGTTAGAAAAAAAAATAAATTACTAAAATAAGAATTGCCGTCACCTCTATGTAGTGTGCAATGACTGGGAACTTTCATTTGTGGGTGGACTGAGCCTTTTGGGCTTGAATAGTCACACCATGACTCCAGTTCTTATAAAGGAGTCATCGTTTATACAGGAAGGCGGTATAAGGCACAAGGAGATTTGAAGTGAACATCTAATTTAATACTTAGTTAATAAGTGTATTTCTTCATTTATTCAGCTGTATTTATTGAGCATTTACTGTGTGCAGAGCACTGTACTAAAGACCTGGGAGTGTAAATGTAACAATAAACAGACACATTCTTCTGACAGTCTTTTAGACCGTGAGCCCACTGTTGGGTAGGGACTGTCTCTATATGTTGCCAACTTGCACTTCCCAAGCGCTTAGTACAGTGCTCTGCACACAGTAAGCGCTCAATAAATACGATTGATGATGATGATGAATAAACAGACACATTCTTCTGACAGTCTTTCAGACTGTGAGCCCACTGTTGGGTAGGGACCGTCTCTATATGTTGCCAACTTGGACTTCCCAAGCGCTTAGTACAGTGCTCTGCACACAGTAAGCGCTCAATAAATACGATTGATGATGATGATGAATAAACAGACACATTCTTCTCACAGTCTTTTAGACTGTGAGCCCACTGTTGGGTAGGGACCGTCTCTATATGTTGCCAACTTGGACTTCCCAAGCGCTTAGTACAGTGCTCTGCACACAGTAAGCGCTCAATAAATACGATTGATTGATTGACAGAACTGCGTGGCCTAATATAAAGAGCACGAGTCTGAGAATCAGAGGGCCTGGGTTCTAATTCCAGCTCTGTAATTTCCCTGCTGTATCATCTTTCTGTGCCTCAGTTTCCTCATCTGTAAAATGGGGGATTAAATAACTGTTTTTCTTTCTACTGCTTGCACACAGTAAGCGCTCAATAATCCGATTGGTTCAATGAATGAGTGAACGAACTTTCCTTGCCCACAGTGAGCTTACAATATAGAGGGCAGTAATGTATCAATCAATCAATCAATCAATTGTATTTATTGAGCGCTTACTGTGTGCAGAGCACTGTACTAAGCGCGTGGGAAGTAGATCCTTGCCCTGCAGAGAAATTTATGAAACTCTCAGTTCAGATAAAAGAAAACACATCTGTTTGGAGGAATGATCGTGCTTTACTATTTGCACCAGCAAACGAAGACCCGAGAAACTGGAAAAAGTGACAGTCTAACACATGCTTTTCGAGATTTAAAAACAGCTTTCTCTCCAACCCTCCGTATTGTTTGTTGTTGACGGAAACTTAGGCCTGACCTCATCATGTCGTGTCATTTTCGGGTTACAGCTTATTTTCTGTGATGAGTCATTTACCAAGTAGCTAAATACAGAACCTGCCTACCAGCTTTTTGACCTTTTCTGTGCTTTTCAAGAAATCACTTTTTAGGTCGTCAGTTAAGCCAGTGAGTTTTTCGCTTCGATATCTTTCTGCCAGCTTTGAAAGAAAGACATAAATGCTCATTTTTGTGAAAGCTCGCGTGTCCTTACTAGTTTCCCTGTCTTCTCTGAAGATATAGAGGTTAGAATTTATTCTGTTTGTCTCGTCCCAAATTTCCTTGAGAGCAGTATAAGAGTGAACAGCCTGGTTTGTTTGGTATTAGAATCAATTACTTAGGAAGATTCATTCATTCACTCAGTCGCATTTATTGAGCGCTTACTGTGTGCCGAGCACTGTACTAAGCGCTTGGGCAGTACAAGTCCCTACCCAACAACGGGCTCACCGTCTAGAAGAGGGAGACAGACAACAAAACATTTACGAGCTCGCTCAGTAAACAGGCCGATTTGACGGATTTATGAAAGCGTCCAGTAAATAGGCTGATTTTAGGGATTTACGAGACCGCTCAGTAAGTGGGCTGATTTTAAAAAGCTACGAAAGTGCTCAGTCATTACGGTTTTAGGGATTTCCGAGCGCTCGGTAAATAGGACGATTTGACAGTTTTCCCGAAAGCGGTCGGTAAACAGGAGGATCTTCCGGATTCAGGCGCGCTCAGTAGATAGCTGACTTTACAGATTTACGAAAGCTCTCAGGAAATAGGCTGAGTTTATGGTCTGAGAAGATGGCCTTCTCTGGTGGTCTCCAAAAGCAGGGTAGATTTTCATATCTCTGGAATAGTGTGAATAGAGAAGCAGTGTGGCCTAGTTATAGAACAGAGGCCTGGGTTCTAATTCTGCTCCTACCACTTGTCTGCTGTGTGAACGTGGGCTAGTCACTTAACGTCTCTGTGCCTCGGATACCTCAGCTGCATCTATGAGGGATGAAGGACTGTGTCCATCCTGATTAACTTGTCTACCCCAGCACTTAGAACAGTGCCTGTCATGTAGTAAGTGCTTACATATCATTTTTTTTTTAAAAAAGTACCTTCCTGAAGGTGGGACGAGTGATAACTTGTCAAGATCTCATCCACACCTTGAGTTTATGATGACGATTTATATAGTTCTAACTTTGGAAAGTAAAACACAATTTTTGTTTGTTTTTTTAAAATGGTATCTGTTAAGCACTTTGTGCCAGGCATTGTACCAAGTGCTGGGGTGGAAACAAATTAATCAGGTTGGACGCAGTCCTGGGGCTTAGGGCCTTAATACCCATTTTGCAGAGGAGGGAACCGAGGAACAGAGAAATTAAGTGATTTATCCAAGGTCACACAGCAGACAAGTGGTGGAGGCAGGATTAATAAAAATAATAATAATAATAATGATGGCATTTATTAAGCACTTACTATGTGCAAGGCACCGTTCTAAGTGCTGGGGAGGTTACAAGGGGATCAGGTTGTCCCACGGCGGGGGGGCTCACAGTCTTAATCCCCATTTTACAGATGAGGTAACTGAGGCACAGAGAAGTTAAGTGACTTGCCCAGAGTCACACAGCTGACAATTAGCGGAGCTGGGATTAGAACCCAGATCCTCTGACTCCAGGGCATTTCCTTTTGAAATGCAGATAATGCAAGCCAAATCTTCAAGATTGTTCATGGCCTCTGATGTGTGTGGAAGTCGTGCTATCAAATAGCTAATAAAAACTGACGTTTTTAATTTTTTTAATGGCGTTTATGAAGCGCTCACTAAGTGCAAAGCACTGTCCTAAGCGCTGGGTTCCACCTGAAATTTATCACACTATACTCCCCCTGTAATTTATCGTAAGATACAGCAATATATTAATTTTCCTTAGCGAATGTGTCAAACACTCTTGTGTTCACCAACAACAACTTCCACCTGTCAAAAGCAGCGTGGCTCAGTGGAAAGAGCCCGGGCTTTGGAGTCAGAGGTCATGGGTTCAAATCCCGGCTCCGCCACTTGTCAACTGTGTGACTTTGGGCAAGTCACTTCACTTCTCTGGGCCTCGGTTCCCTCATCTGGAAACTGGGGATGAAGACTGGGAGCCCCACGGGGGACGACCTGATCACCTTGTAAATTCCCCAGCGCTCAGAACAGTGCTCTGCACATAGTAAGCGCTTAATAAATGCCATTTAAAAAAAAAACGAAAACAGAAGGTCGGTTTCACTCCGCGTTTTGGCTGGAACCCATAAGTAAAATCAGAGGACGTTCTTCCTTTTTCTAAAAAAATATTCAGTCCGCATCTCTCCACTCCTCAAGAACCTGCAGTGGTTGCCCCATCCACCTCCACGTCGAACAGAGACTCCTTTCCGTGAGCTTTAAAAGCCCTCAATCACCTTGCCCCCTCCTACCTCACCTACCTCACTGTCTTCCCCCCTAGACTGTAAGCTCTCTGTGGGCAGGAGACGTGTCTACTAACTCTGTTATATTGCCCTTTCCCAAGCATTTAGCACAGTGCTGTGCACACCAAAAGCGCTCGATCAGTACCGCCGATCGACCGATTCCGGCAACATGCACCTGTCTGCGTACAACGCGTCGTGGCGTTGGGAGAAATGGTTGTACATCTGGACGTAGCTGTGGACACGGGGTGGGATACCGCGATGCTAATTTTATTTCACTTGGAGTCCACCAAGAACACAGCCCCTACACCAAAGGAGGGGAATTCCCAATTCTCCAAGGGGAATTGAGGGAAGCAGAAATAGCTGCGGGCAGCCCAAAGTGGGTGAGCCAGGGCTGTGTGTTGTGAACGTTGAAACTCCATCGGAGTTGAGTTCTTGGTACTGGACGTTGTGCGTATTGTGGACTGAATTTCACTTCCAGCTTAGGAAACTGACTTCTCCTCTCTATTTTCAGTTTTTGATGATGAAGAAGAAAGCAAGTTGACCTATACGGAGATTCATCAGGAGTACAAAGAGCTGGTGAATACTTTTCATTGACTCCTAATAGGAGTGGGTCTTACTAAAGACAAAATATGGCGTATTTAGGGGGGATTATTTTTTTAGAACTTTCTACCCTTCCTCTCCTAATATCTTAACCTTTAATTGCCCCCCCCCCCCCAAAAAGAAAACAATCCATCCTGACAAGGGTCACCAATTTCTCTCCATCTGAGGATACCCCATTAAATCCCTTTAAGTGATTCTGTATCTTGATCTCTTCTGAATTTTAAGAACAGACAGCATGGAAAAAATCCGTTGCTGTTATGGGAAAGAAGATTTCTCCCGTTGAATTCTCCCTGTGGGGTTGGGGGGAGAGTAGGTGAACACGGCCCCCGTCCCACATGGTACTCACAGTCTACTCACACAGAAGCAGCGTGGCTCAGCGGAAAGAGCCCGGGCTTGGGAGGCCGAGGTCATGGGTTCGAATCCCAGCTCCGCCACTTAGCTGCGTGACTGTGGGCAAGTCACTTCACTTCTCTGTGCCTCAGTTCCCTCATCTGGAAAATGGGGAGGAGGACTGTGAGCCCCACGTGGGACAACCTTCATCATCATCATCATCAATCGTATTTATTGAGCGCTTTACTGTGTGCAGAGCACTGTACTAAGCGCTTGGGAAGTCCAAGTTGGTAACATATAGAGACGGTCCCTACCCAGCAGCGGGCTCACAGTCTAAAAGGGGGAGACAGAGAACAAAACCAAACATACTAACAAAATAAAATAAATAGAAACCTTGATTACCTTGTATCTCCCCCAGCGCCTAAAACAGTGCTTGGCACATAGTAGGCGCTTAACAAATACCAACATTATTATTATTATCATTACTAAATGTACATGGGCAGCAGAAGAGTTGTTGCCCAACAAGAAGCAGTATGACCAAATGGAAAGAGCTGGGGCCTGGGAGTTAGATGACCTGGGTTATAATTCTGGCTATGCCACTTGTCGGCTGTGTGAACTTGGACAAGTCACTTAACTTCTCTGTGCCTCAGTTACTTCATCTGTCAACTGGGGATTAAGACGCCGAGCCCCAAGGGGGATGTGGACCGCGTCCAACCTATCTTGTATCTCCCTCCGCTCTCAGTACAGTGCTTTGCACATAGTGCTTAGCACATAGTTGAGCCCCTTCCTTCCTCTCCCCCTCGTCCCCCTCTCCATCCCCCCATCTTACCTCCCTCCCTTCCCCACAGCACCTGTATATATGAATATATGTTTGTACATATTTTTTTACTCTAATTTACTTGTACATATCTATTCTATTTATTTTATTTTGTTAGTATGTTTGGTTTTGTTCTCTGTCTCCCCCTTTTAGACTGTGAGCCCACTGTTGGGTAGGGACTGTCTCTAGATGTTGCCAATTTGTACTTCCCAAGCGCTTAGTCCAGTGCTCTGCACATAGTAAGCGCTCAATAAATACGATTGATGATGATGATGATGATAGTAAGCACTTAACAAATGCCATTAAAAAAAAGTTACACCTCCATGGTCTCTTAGAAGAGACTCCACCCTTGACTTGCTGAATATTCTCATGTTAATTGTGTCTGACCCTCTTTTTTTCTCTTATTTAATCTGACTCCCATTTTTGTGAATGCCCAGTTGACTTAATTACCAGCTTTTTCTTACGCCATATGTTTCTTATTCAGTGATAAAAGTAACCTTCCCTCTACAGGTTGAAAAGCTCTTAGAAAGTTACCTGAAAGAGATTGGAATTAATGAAGATCAATTTCAGCAGGCATGCACATCTCCCCTTGCAAAGTCGCATACAACGCAGGTATTTGCTTTTGTTTTGTTGTATCGGTATATTGTTTACATCAAAACGGCTAGGGTTTCCCTCAGACCTTTCGATCAGTCAATCAGTGTTATTTATGGAGCACTTACTATGTGCAGGGCTCTGTACTAAGCACTTGGGAGAGGACAGAGTACAGTTAGAGAAGCAGCGTGGCTCAGTGGAAAGAGCGCGGGCTTGGGAGGCAGAGGTCATGGGTTCGAATCCCACCTCCCCCACATGTCTGCTGTGTGACCTTGGGCAAGTCACTTCACTTCTCTGTGCCTCAGTTCCCTCATCTGTAGAATGGGGATTAATCATTCATTCATTCATTCATATTTATTGAGCGCTTACCGTGTGCAGAGCATTGTACTAAGCGCTTGGAAAGTACAAGTCGGCAAAGACTGATTAAGACTGTGAGCCCCACATGGGACAA